>NW_027266341.1:42122763-42780967 GCF_022045235.1 Haliotis cracherodii
GTGGATGCATTCTTACATGGTGGATCCGCATAAAAAAAATTGGCGCAATTGCATAAAAATTCATGACTTGAGGCCGAACTATAAATACATCAGCGATTCGAACTTTTTCGCATGCACGACTTTTACACCCTGAGACCTATTGTCAAAAGTATAAGTTTCAGAACCAAAATATTTGGTGTGTGGATGCATTCTTACATGGTGGATGAGCATAAAAAAAATTGGCGGAATTGCATAAAAATTCATGACTTGAGGTTGAACTATATAAATACATCAGCGATTCGAACTTTTTCGCATGCACGACTTTTACACCATGAGACCTATTGTCAAAAGTATAAGTTTCAGAACCAAAATATTTGGTGTGTGGATGCATTCTTACATGGTGGATCCGCATAAAAGAAATTGGCGCAATTGCATAAAAATTCATGACTTGAGGCCGAACTATAAATACATCAGCGATTCGAACTTTTTCACATGCACGACTTTTACACCATGAGACCTATTGTCAAAAGTATAAGTATCAGGACCAAAATATTTGGTGTGTGGATCCATTCTTACATGGTGGACACCTATGAAAAAAATTGGCGCAATTGCATAAAACTTCATGACTTGAGGCCGAACTATAAATACATCAGCGATTCGAACTTTTTCGCATGCACGACTTTTACACCCTGAGACCTATTCTCAAAAGTATAAGTTTCAGAACCAAAATATTTGGTGTGTGGATGCATTCTTACATGGTGGACACCTATGAAAAAAATTGGCGCAATTGCATAAAAATTCATGACTTGAGGCCGAACTATAAATACATCAGCGATTCGAACTTTTTCGCATGCACGACTTTTACACCCTGAGACCTATTCTCAAAAGTATAAGTTTCAGAACCAAAATATTTGGTGTGTGGATGCATTCTTACATGGTGGATCCGCATAAAAGAAATTGGCGCAATTGCATAAAAATTCATGACTTGAGGCCGAACTATAAATACATCAGCGATTCGAACTTTTTCACATGCACGATTTTTACACCATGAGACCTATTGTCAAAAGTATAAGTTTCAGAACCAAAATATTTGGTGTGTGGATGCATTCTTACATGGTGGATGAGCATAAAAAAAATTGACGCAATTGCATAAAAATTCATGACTTGAGGTTAAACTATATAAATACATCAGCGATTCGAACTTTTTCGCATGCACGACTTTTACACCCTGAGACCTATTGTCAAAAGTATAAGTTTCAGAACCAAAATATTTGGTGTGTGGATGCATTCTTACATGGTGGATCCGCATAAAAGAAATTGGCGCAATTGCATAAAAATTCATGACTTGAGGCCGAACTATAAATACATCAGCGATTCGAACTTTTTCGCATGCACGACTTTTACACCCTGAGACCTATTGTCAAAAGTATAAGTTTCAGAACCAAAATATTTGGTGTGTGGATGCATTCTTACATGGTGGACACCTATGAAAAAAATTGGCGCAATTGCATAAAAATTCATGACTTGAGGCCGAACTATAAATACATCAGCGATTCGAACTTTTTCGCATGCACGACTTTTACACCCTGAGACCTATTCTCAAAAGTATAAGTTTCAGGACCAAAATATTTGGTGTGTGGATGCATTCTTACATGGTGGACACCTATGAAAAAAATTGGCGCAATTGCATAAAAATTCATGACTTGAGGCCGAACTATAAATACATCAGCGATTCGAACTTTTTCGCATGCACGACTTTTACACCCTGAGACCTATTGTCAAAAGTATAAGTTTCAGAACCAAAATATTTGGTGTGTGGATGCATTCTTACATGGTGGATCCGCATAAAAGAAATTGGCGCAATTGCATAAAAATTCATGACTTGAGGCCGAACTATAAATACATCAGCGATTCGAACTTTTTCACATGCACGACTTTTACACCATGAGACCTATTGTCAAAAGTATAAGTTTCAGAACCAAAATATTTGGTGTGTGGATGCATTCTTACATGGTGGATCCGCATAAAAAAAATTGGCGCAATTGCAAAAAAAATTCATGACTTGAGGTTGAACTATATAAATACATCAGCGATTCGAACTTTTTCGCATGCACGACTTTTACACCCTGAGACCTATTGTCAAAAGTATAAGTTTCAAAACCAAAATATTTGGTGTGTGGATGCATTCTTACATGGTGGATCCGCATAAAAGAAATTGGCGCAATTGCATAAAAATTCATGACTTGAGGCCGAACTATAAATACATCAGCGATTCGAACTTTTTCGCAAGGACGACTTTTACACCCTGAGATCTATTGTCAAAAGTATAAGTATCAGGACCAAAATATTTGGTGTGTGGATGCATTCTTACATGGTGGACACCTATGAAAAAAATTGGCGCAATTGCATAAAAATTCATGACTTGAGGCCGAACTATAAATACATCAGCGATTCGAACTTTTTCGCATACACGACTTTTACACCCTGAGACCTATTCTCAAAAGTATAAGTTTCAGAACCAAAATATTTGGTGTGTAGATGCATTCTTACATGGTGGATCCGCATAAAAAAATTTGGCGCAATTGCATAAAAATTCATGACTTGAGGCCGAACTATAAATACATCAGCGATTCGAACTTTTTCACATGCACGACTTTTACACCCTGAGACCTATTGTCAAAAGTATAAGTTTCAGAACCAAAATATTTGGTGTGTGGATGCATTCTTACATGGTGGATCCGCATAAAAGAAATTGGCGCAATTGCATAAAAAATCATGACTTGAGGCCGAACTATAAATACATCAGCGATTCGAACTTTTTCGCATGCACGACTTTTACACCCTGAGACCTATTGTCAAAAGTATAAGTTTCAGGATCAAAATATTTGGTGTGTGTATGCATTCTTACATGGTGGACACCTATGAAAAAAATTGGCGCAATTGCATAAAAATTCATGACTTGAGGCCGAACTATAAATACATCAGCGATTCGAACTTTTTCGCATGCACGACTTTTACACCCTGAGACCTATTGTCAAAAGTATAAGTTTCAGAACCAAAATATTTGGTGTGTGGATGCATTCTTACATGGTGGATCCGCATAAAAGAAATTGGCGCAATTGCATAAAAATTCATGACTTGAGGCCGAACTATAAATACATCAGCGATTCGAACTTTTTCACATGCACGACTTTTACACCCTGAGACCTATTGTCAAAAGTATAAGTATCAGGACCAAAATATTTGGTTTGTGGATGCATTCTTACATGGTGGACACCTATGAAAAAAATTGGCGCAATTGCATAAAAATTCATGACTTGAGGCCGAACTATAAATACATCAGCGATTCGAACTTTTTCGCATGCACGACTTTTACACCCTGAGACCTATTGTCAAAAGTATAAGTTTCAGAACCAAAATATTTGGTGTGTAGATGCATTCTTACATGGTGGATCCGCATAAAAAAATTTGGCGCAATTGCATAAAAATTCATGACTTGAGGCCGAACTATAAATACATCAGCGATTCGAACTTTTTCGCATGCACGACTTTTACACCCTGAGACCTATTCTCAAAAGTATAAGTTTCAGAACCAAAATATTTGGTGTGTAGATGCATTCTTACATGGTGGATCCGCATAAAAAAATTTGGCGCAATTGCATAAAAATTCATGACTTGAGGCCGAACTATAAATACATCAGCGATTCGAACTTTTTCGCATGCACGACTTTTACACCCTGAGACCTATTGTCAAAAGTATAAGTTTCAGAACCAAAATATTTGGTGTGTGGATGCATTCTTACATGGTGGATCCGCATAAAAGAAATTGGCGCAATTGCATAAAAAATCATGACTTGAGGCCGAACTATAAATACATCAGCGATTCGAACTTTTTCGCATGCACGACTTTTACACCCTGAGACCTATTGTCAAAAGTATAAGTTTCAGGACCAAAATCTTTGGTGTGTGGATGCATTCTTACATGGTGGATCCGCATAAAAGAAATTGGCGCAATTGCATAAAAATTCATGACTTGAGGCCGAACTATAAATACATCAGCGATTCGAACTTTTTCACATGCACGACTTTTACACCCTGAGACCTATTGTCAAAAGTATAAGTTTCAGAACCAAAATATTTGGTGTGTGGATGCATTCTTACATGGTGGATCCGCATAAAAAAATTTGGCGCAATTGCATAAAAATTCATGACTTGAGGCCGAACTATAAATACATCAGCGATTCGAACTTTTTCGCATGCACGACTTTTACACCCTGAGACCTATTGTCAAAAGTATAAGTTTCAGGATCAAAATATTTGGTGTGTGGATGCATTCTTACATGGTGGACACCTATGAAAAAAATTGGCGCAATTGCATAAAAATTCATGACTTGAGGCCGAACTATAAATACATCAGCGATTCGAACTTTTTCGCATGCACGACTTTTACACCCTGAGACCTATTGTCAAAAGTATAAGTTTCAGAACCAAAATATTTGGTGTGTGGATGCATTCTTACATGGTGGATCCGCATAAAAGAAATTGGCGCAATTGCATAAAAATTCATGACTTGAGGCCGAACTATAAATACATCAGCGATTCGAACTTTTTCACATGCACGACTTTTACACCCTGATACCTATTGTCAAAAGTATAAGTTTCAGAACCAAAATATTTGGTGTGTGGATGCATTCTTACATGGTGGATCCGCATAAAAAAAATTGGCGCAATTGCATAAAAATTCATGACTTGAGGTTGAACTATATAAATACATCAGCGATTCGAACTTTTTCGCATGCACGACTTTTACACCCTGAGACCTATTGTCAAAAGTATAAGTTTCAGAACCAAAATATTTGGTGTGTGGATGCATTCTTACATGGTGGATCCGCATAAAAGAAATTGGCGCAATTGCATAAAAATTCATGACTTGAGGCCGAACTATAAATAGATCAGCGATTCGAACTTTTTCGCAAGGACGACTTTTACACCCTGAGACCTATTGTCAAAAGTATAAGTATCAGGACCAAAATATTTGGTGTGTGGATGCATTCTTACATGGTGGACACCTATGAAAAAAATTGGCGCAATTGCATAAAAATTCATGACTTGAGGCCGAACTATAAATACATCAGCGATTCGAACTTTTTCGCATGCACGACTTTTACACCCTGAGACCTATTCTCAAAAGTATAAGTTTCAGAACCAAAATATTTGGTGTGTAGATGCATTCTTACATGGTGGATCCGCATAAAAAAATTTGGCGCAATTGCATAAAAATTCATGACTTGAGGCCGAACTATAAATACATCAGCGATTCGAACTTTTTCGCATGCACGACTTTTACACCCTGAGACCTATTCTCAAAAGTATAAGTTTCAGAACCAAAATATTTGGTGTGTGGATGCATTCTTACATGGTGGATCCGCATAAAAAAATTTGGCGCAATTGCATAAAAATTCATGACTTGAGGCCGAACTATAAATACATCAGCGATTCGAACTTTTTCGCATGCACGACTTTTACACCCTGAGACCTATTGTCAAAAGTATAAGTTTCAGAACCAAAATATTTGGTGTGTGGATGCATTCTTACATGGTGGATCCGCATAAAAGAAATTGGCGCAATTGCATAAAAAATCATGACTTGAGGCCGAACTATAAATACATCAGCGATTCGAACTTTTTCGCATGCACGACTTTTACACCCTGAGACCTATTGTCAAAAGTATAAGTTTCAGGACCAAAATCTTTGGTGTGTGGATGCATTCTTACATGGTGGATCCGCATAAAAGAAATTGGCGCAATTGCATAAAAATTCATGACTTGAGGCCGAACTATAAATACATCAGCGATTCGAACTTTTCCACATGCACGACTTTTACACCATGAGACCTATTGTCAAAAGTATAAGTTTCAGAACCAAAATATTTGGTGTGTGGATGCATTCTTACATGGTGGATCCGCATAAAAAAAATTGGCGCAATTGCATAAAAATTCATGACTTGAGTTTGAACTATATAAATACATCAGCGATTCGAACTTTTTCGCATGCACGACTTTTACACCCTGAGACCTATTGTCAAAAGTATAAGTTTCAGAACCAAAATATTTGGTGTGTGGATGCATTCTTACATCGTGGATCCGCATAAAAGAAATTGGCGCAATTGCATAAAAATTCATGACTTGAGGCCGAACTATAAATACATCAGCGATTCGAACTTTTTCGCAAGCACGACTTTTACACCCTGAGACCTATTGTCAAAAGTATAAGTATCAGGACCAAAATATTTGGTGTGTGGATGCATTCTTACATGGTGGACACCTATGAAAAAAATTGGCGCAATTGCATAAAAATTCATGACTTGAGGCCGAACTATAAATACATCAGCGATTCGAACTTTTTCACATGCACGACTTTTACACCCTGAGACCTATTGTCAAAAGTATAAGTTTCAGAACCAAAATATTTGGTGTGTGGATGCATTCTTACATGGTGGATCCGCATAAAAGAAATTGGCGCAATTGCATAAAAAATCATGACTTGAGGCCGAACTATAAATACATCAGCGATTCGAACTTTTTCACATGCACGACTTTTACACCATGAGACCTATTGTCAAAAGTATAAGTTTCAGAACCAAAATATTTGGTGTGTGGATGCATTCTTACATGGTGGATCCGCATAAAAAAAATTGGCGCAATTGCATAAAAATTCATGACTTGAGGTTGAACTATATAAATACATCAGCGATTCGAACTTTTTCGCATGCACGACTTTTACACCCTGAGACCTATTGTCAAAAGTATAAGTTTCAGAACCAAAATATTTGGTGTGTGGATGCATTCTTACATCGTGGATCCGCATAAAAGAAATTGGCGCAATTGCATAAAAATTCATGACTTGAGGCCGAACTATAAATACATCAGCGATTCGAACTTTTTCGCAAGGACGACTTTTACACCCTGAGACCTATTGTCAAAAGTATAAGTATCAGGACCAAAATATTTGGTGTGTGGATGCATTCTTACATGGTGGACACCTATGAAAAAAATTGGCGCAATTGCATAAAAATTCATGACTTGAGGCCGAACTATAAATACATCAGCGATTCGAACTTTTTCACATGCACGACTTTTACACCCTGAGACCTATTCTCAAAAGTATAAGTTTCAGAACCAAAATATTTGGTGTGTAGATGCATTCTTACATGGTGGATCCGCATAAAAAAAATTGGCGCAATTGCATAAAAATTCATGACTTGAGGCCGAACTATAAATACATCAGCGATTCGAACTTTTTCACATGCACGACTTTTACACCCTGAGACCTATTGTCAAAAGTATAAGTTTCAGAACCAAAATATTTGGTGTGTGGATGCATTCTTACATGGTGGATCCGCATAAAAGAAATTGGCGCAATTGCATAAAAAATCATGACTTGAGGCCGAACTATAAATACATCAGCGATTCGAACTTTTTCGCATGCACGACTTTTACACCCTGAGACCTATTGTCAAAAGTATAAGTTTCAGGACCAAAATCTTTGGTGTGTGGATGCATTCTTACATGGTGGACACCTATGAAAAAAATTGGCGCAATTGCATAAAAATTCATGACTTGAGGCCGAACTATAAATACATCAGCGATTCGAACTTTTTCGCATGCACGACTTTTACACCCTGAGACCTATTGTCAAAAGTATAAGTTTCAGAACCAAAATATTTGGTGTGTGGATGCATTCTTACATGGTGGATCCGCATAAAAGAAATTGGCGCAATTGCATAAAAAATCATGACTTGAGGCCGAACTATAAATACATCAGCGATTCGAACTTTTTCACATGCACGACTTTTACACCATGAGACCTATTGTCAAAAGTATAAGTTTCAGAACCAAAATATTTGGTGTGTGGATGCATTCTTACATGGTGGATCCGCATAAAAAAAATTGGCGCAATTGCATAAAAATTCATGACTTGAGGTTGAACTATATAAATACATCAGCGATTCGAACTTTTTCGCATGCACGACTTTTACACCCTGAGACCTATTGTCAAAAGTATAAGTTTCAGAACCAAAATATTTGGTGTGTGGATGCATTCTTACATCGTGGATCCGCATAAAAGAAATTGGCGCAATTGCATAAAAATTCATGACTTGAGGCCGAACTATAAATACATCAGCGATTCGAACTTTTTCGCAAGGACGACTTTTACACCCTGAGACCTATTGTCAAAAGTATAAGTATCAGGACCAAAATATTTGGTGTGTGGATGCATTCTTACATGGTGGACACCTATGAAAAAAATTGGCGCAATTGCATAAAAATTCATGACTTGAGGCCGAACTATAAATACATCAGCGATTCGAACTTTTTCACATGCACGACTTTTACACCCTGAGACCTATTCTCAAAAGTATAAGTTTCAGAACCAAAATATTTGGTGTGTAGATGCATTCTTACATGGTGGATCCGCATAAAAAAAATTGGCGCAATTGCATAAAAATTCATGACTTGAGGCCGAACTATAAATACATCAGCGATTCGAACTTTTTCACATGCACGACTTTTACACCCTGAGACCTATTGTCAAAAGTATAAGTTTCAGAACCAAAATATTTGGTGTGTGGATGCATTCTTACATGGTGGATCCGCATAAAAGAAATTGGCGCAATTGCATAAAAAATCATGACTTGAGGCCGAACTATAAATACATCAGCGATTCGAACTTTTTCGCATGCACGACTTTTACACCCTGAGACCTATTGTCAAAAGTATAAGTTTCAGGACCAAAATCTTTGGTGTGTGGATGCATTCTTACATGGTGAACACCTATGAAAAAAATTGGCGCAATTGCATAAAAATTCATGACTTGAGGCCGAACTATAAATACATCAGCGATTCGAACTTTTTCGCATGCACGACTTTTACACCCTGAGACCTATTGTCAAAAGTATAAGTTTCAGAACCAAAATATTTGGTGTGTGGATGCATTCTTACATGGTGGATCCGCATAAAAGAAATTGGCGCAATTGCATAAAAAATCATGACTTGAGGCCGAACTATAAATACATCAGCGATTCGAACTTTTTCGCATGCACGACTTTTACACCCTGAGACCTATTGTCAAAAGTATAAGTTTCAGGACCAAAATCTTTGGTGTGTGGATGCATTCTTACATGGTGGATCCGCATAAAAGAAATTGGCGCAATTGCATAAAAATTCATGACTTGAGGCCGAACTATAAATACATCAGCGATTCGAACTTTTTCACATGCACGACTTTTACACCATGAGACCTATTGTCAAAAGTATAAGTTTCAGAACCAAAATATTTGGTGTGTGGATGCATTCTTACATGGTGGATCCGCATAAAAGAAATTGGCGCAATTGCATAAAAATTCATGACTTGAGTTTGAACTATATAAATACATCAGCGATTCGAACTTTTTCGCATGCACGACTTTTACACCCTGAGACCTATTGTCAAAAGTATAAGTTTCAGAACCAAAATATTTGGTGTGTGGATGCATTCTTACATCGTGGATCCGCATAAAAGAAATTGGCGCAATTGCATAAAAATTCATGACTTGAGGCCGAACTATAAATACATCAGCGATTCGAACTTTTTCGCAAGCACGACTTTTACACCCTGAGACCTATTGTCAAAAGTATAAGTATCAGGACCAAAATATTTGGTGTGTGGATGCATTCTTACATGGTGGACACCTATGAAAAAAATTGGCGCAATTGCATAAAAATTCATGACTTGAGGCCGAACTATAAATACATCAGCGATTCGAACTTTTTCACATGCACGACTTTTACACCCTGAGACCTATTGTCAAAAGTATAAGTTTCAGAACCAAAATATTTGGTGTGTGGATGCATTCTTACATGGTGGATCCGCATAAAAGAAATTGGCGCAATTGCATAAAAAATCATGACTTGAGGCCGAACTATAAATACATCAGCGATTCGAACTTTTTCACATGCACGACTTTTACACCATGAGACCTATTGTCAAAAGTATAAGTTTCAGAACCAAAATATTTGGTGTGTGGATGCATTCTTACATGGTGGATCCGCATAAAAAAAATTGGCGCAATTGCATAAAAATTCATGACTTGAGGTTGAACTATATAAATACATCAGCGATTCGAACTTTTTCGCATGCACGACTTTTACACCCTGAGACCTATTGTCAAAAGTATAAGTTTCAGAACCAAAATATTTGGTGTGTGGATGCATTCTTACATCGTGGATCCGCATAAAAGAAATTGGCGCAATTGCATAAAAATTCATGACTTGAGGCCGAACTATAAATACATCAGCGATTCGAACTTTTTCGCAAGGACGACTTTTACACCCTGAGACCTATTGTCAAAAGTATAAGTATCAGGACCAAAATATTTGGTGTGTGGATGCATTCTTACATGGTGGACACCTATGAAAAAAATTGGCGCAATTGCATAAAAATTCATGACTTGAGGCCGAACTATAAATACATCAGCGATTCGAACTTTTTCACATGCACGACTTTTACACCCTGAGACCTATTCTCAAAAGTATAAGTTTCAGAACCAAAATATTTGGTGTGTAGATGCATTCTTACATGGTGGATCCGCATAAAAAAAATTGGCGCAATTGCATAAAAATTCATGACTTGAGGCCGAACTATAAATACATCAGCGATTCGAACTTTTTCACATGCACGACTTTTACACCCTGAGACCTATTGTCAAAAGTATAAGTTTCAGAACCAAAATATTTGGTGTGTGGATGCATTCTTACATGGTGGATCCGCATAAAAGAAATTGGCGCAATTGCATAAAAAATCATGACTTGAGGCCGAACTATAAATACATCAGCGATTCGAACTTTTTCGCATGCACGACTTTTACACCCTGAGACCTATTGTCAAAAGTATAAGTTTCAGGACCAAAATCTTTGGTGTGTGGATGCATTCTTACATGGTGGACACCTATGAAAAAAATTGGCGCAATTGCATAAAAATTCATGACTTGAGGCCGAACTATAAATACATCAGCGATTCGAACTTTTTCGCATGCACGACTTTTACACCCTGAGACCTATTGTCAAAAGTATAAGTTTCAGAACCAAAATATTTGGTGTGTGGATGCATTCTTACATGGTGGATCCGCATAAAAGAAATTGGCGCAATTGCATAAAAAATCATGACTTGAGGCCGAACTATAAATACATCAGCGATTCGAACTTTTTCACATGCACGACTTTTACACCATGAGACCTATTGTCAAAAGTATAAGTTTCAGAACCAAAATATTTGGTGTGTGGATGCATTCTTACATGGTGGATCCGCATAAAAAAAATTGGCGCAATTGCATAAAAATTCATGACTTGAGGTTGAACTATATAAATACATCAGCGATTCGAACTTTTTCGCATGCACGACTTTTACACCCTGAGACCTATTGTCAAAAGTATAAGTTTCAGAACCAAAATATTTGGTGTGTGGATGCATTCTTACATCGTGGATCCGCATAAAAGAAATTGGCGCAATTGCATAAAAATTCATGACTTGAGGCCGAACTATAAATACATCAGCGATTCGAACTTTTTCGCAAGGACGACTTTTACACCCTGAGACCTATTCTCAAAAGTATAAGTATCAGGACCAAAATATTTGGTGTGTGGATGCATTCTTACATGGTGGACACCTATGAAAAAAATTGGCGCAATTGCATAAAAATTCATGACTTGAGGCCGAACTATAAATACATCAGCGATTCGAACTTTTTCGCATTCACGACTTTTACACCCTGAGACCTATTGTCAAAAGTATAAGTATCAGGACCAAAATATTTGGTGTGTGGATGCATTCTTACATGGTGGACACCTATAACAAAAATTGGCGCAATTGCATAAAAATTCATGACTTGAGGCCGAACTATAAATACATCAGCGATTCGAACTTTTTAGCATGCACGACTTTTACACCCTGAGACCTATTCTCAAAAGTATAAGTTTCAGAACCAAAATATTTGGTGTGTGGATGCATTCTTACATGGTGGATCCGCATAAAAAAAATTGGCGCAATTGCATAAAAATTCATGACTTGAGGCCGAACTATAAATACATCAGCGATTCGAACTTTTTCGCATGCACGACTTTTACACCCTGAGACCTATTCTCAAAAGTATAAGTTTCAGAACCAAAATATTTGGTGTGTAGATGCATTCTTACATGGTGGATCCGCATAAAAAAATTTGGCGCAATTGCATAAAAATTCATGACTTGAGGCCGAACTATAAATACATCAGCGATTCGAACTTTTTCACATGCACGACTTTTACACCCTGAGACCTATTGTCAAAAGTATAAGTTTCAGAACCAAAATATTTGGTGTGTGGATGCATTCTTACATGGTGGATCCGCATAAAAGAAATTGGCGCAATTGCATAAAAAATCATGACTTGAGGCCGAACTATAAATACATCAGCGATTCGAACTTTTTCGCATGCACGACTTTTACACCCTGAGACCTATTCTCAAAAGTATAAGTTTCAGGACCAAAATATTTGGTGTGTGGATGCATTCTTACATGGTGGACACCTATGAAAAAAATTGGCGCAATTGCATAAAAATTCATGACTTGAGGCCGAACTATAAATACATCAGCGATTCGAACTTTTTCGCATGCACGACTTTTACACCCTGATACCTATTGTCAAAAGTATAAGTTTCAGAACCAAAATATTTGGTGTGTGGATGCATTCTTACATGGTGGATCCGCATAAAAGAATTTGGCGCAATTGCATAAAAATTCATGACTTGAGGCCGAACTATAAATACATCAGCGATTCGAACTTTTTCGCATGCACGACTTTTACACCCTGAGACCTATTCTCAAAAGTATAAGTTTCAGAACCAAAATATTTGGTGTGTAGATGCATTCTTACATGGTGGATCCGCATAAAAAAATTTGGCGCAATTGCATAAAAATTCATGACTTGAGGCCGAACTATAAATACATCAGCGATTCGAACTTTTTCACATGCACGACTTTTACACCCTGAGACCTATTGTCAAAAGTATAAGTTTAAGAACCAAAATATTTGGTGTGTGGATGCATTCTTACATGGTGGATCCGCATAAAAGAAATTGGCGCAATTGCATAAAAAATCATGACTTGAGGCCGAACTATAAATACATCAGCGATTCTAACTTTTTCGCATGCACGACTTTTACACCCTGAGACCTATTCTCAAAAGTATAAGTTTCAGGACCAAAATATTTGGTGTGTGGATGCATTCTTACATGGTGGACACCTATGAAAAAAATTGGCGCAATTGCATAAAAATTCATGACTTGAGGCCGAACTATAAATACATCAGCGATTCGAACTTTTTCGCATGCACGACTTTTACACCCTGATACCTATTGTCAAAAGTATAAGTTTCAGAACCAAAATATTTGGTGTGTGGATGCATTCTTACATGGTGGATCCGCATAAAAGAAATTGGCGCAATTGCATAAAAATTCATGACTTGAGGCCGAACTATAAATACATCAGCGATTCGAACTTTTTCACATGCACGACTTTTACACCATGAGACCTATTGTCAAAAGTATAAGTTTCAGAACCAAAATATTTGGTGTGTGGATGCATTCTTACATGGTGGATCCGCATAAAAGAAATTGGCGCAATTGCATAAAAATTCATGACTTGAGGCCGAACTATAAATACATCAGCGATTCGAACTTTTTCGCATGCACGACTTTTACACCCTGAGACCTATTGTCAAAAGTATAAGTTTCAGAACCAAAATATTTGGTGTGTAGATGCATTCTTACATGGTGGATCCGCATAAAAAAATTTGGCGCAATTGCATAAAAATTCATGACTTGAGGCCGAACTATAAATACATCAGCGATTCGAACTTTTTCAAATGCACGACTTTTACACCCTGAGACCTATTGTCAAAAGTATAAGTTTCAGAACCAAAATATTTGGTGTGTGGATGCATTCTTACATGGTGGATCCGCATAAAAGAAATTGGCGCAATTGCATAAAAATTCATGACTTGAGGCCGAACTATAAATACATCAGCGATTCGAACTTTTTCGCAAGGACCACTTTTACACCCTGAAACCTATTGTCAAAAGTATAAGTATCAGGACCAAAATATTTGGTGTGTGGATGCATTCTTACATGGTGGACACCTATGAAAAAAATTGGCGCAATTGCATAAAAATTCATGACTTGAGGCCGAACTATAAATACATCAGCGATTCGAACTTTTTCGCATGCACGACTTTTACACCCTGAGACCTATTCTCAAAAGTATAAGTTTCAGAACCAAAATATTTGGTGCGTAGATGCATTCTTACATGGTGGATCCGCATAAAAAAATTTGGCGCAATTGCATAAAAATTCATGACTTGAGGCCGAACTATAAATACATCAGCGATTCGAACTTTTTCGCATGCACGACTTTTACACCCTGAGACCTATTCTCAAAAGTATAAGTTTCAGAACCAAAATATTTGGTGTGTAGATGCATTCTTACATGATGGATCCGCATAAAAAAATTTGGCGCAATTGCATAAAAATTCATGACTTGAGGCCGAACTATAAATACATCAGCGATTCGAACTTTTTCACATGCACGACTTTTACACCCTGAGACCTATTGTCAAAAGTATAAGTTTCAGAACCAAAATATTTGGTGTGTGGATGCATTCTTACATGGTGGATCCGCATAAAAAAAATTGGCGCAATTGCATAAAAAATCATGACTTGAGGCCGAACTATAAATACATCAGCGATTCGAACTTTTTCGCATGCACGACTTTTACACCCTGAGACCTATTCTCAAAAGTATAAGTTTCAGGACCAAAATATTTGGTGTGTGGATGCATTCTTACATGGTGGACACCTATGAAAAAAATTGGCGCAATTGCATAAAAATTCATGACTTGAGGCCGAACTATAAATACATCAGCGATTCGAACTTTTTCGCATGCACGACTTTTACACCCTGATACCTATTGTCAAAAGTATAAGTTTCAGAACCAAAATATTTGGTGTGTGGATGCATTCTTACATGGTGGATCCGCATAAAAGAATTTGGCGCAATTGCATAAAAATTCATGACTTGAGGCCGAACTATAAATACATCAGCGATTCGAACTTTTTCGCATGCACGACTTTTACACCCTGAGACCTATTCTCAAAAGTATAAGTTTCAGAACCAAAATATTTGGTGTGTAGATGCATTCTTACATGGTGGATCCGCATAAAAAAATTTGGCGCAATTGCATAAAAATTCATGACTTGAGGCCGAACTATAAATACATCAGCGATTCGAACTTTTTCACATGCACGACTTTTACACCCTGAGACCTATTGTCAAAAGTATAAGTTTAAGAACCAAAATATTTGGTGTGTGGATGCATTCTTACATGGTGGATCCGCATAAAAGAAATTGGCGCAATTGCATAAAAAATCATGACTTGAGGCCGAACTATAAATACATCAGCGATTCTAACTTTTTCGCATGCACGACTTTTACACCCTGAGACCTATTCTCAAAAGTATAAGTTTCAGGACCAAAATATTTGGTGTGTGGATGCATTCTTACATGGTGGACACCTATGAAAAAAATTGGCGCAATTGCATAAAAATTCATGACTTGAGGCCGAACTATAAATACATCAGCGATTCGAACTTTTTCGCATGCACGACTTTTACACCCTGATACCTATTGTCAAAAGTATAAGTTTCAGAACCAAAATATTTGGTGTGTGGATGCATTCTTACATGGTGGACACCTATGAAAAAAATTGGCGCAATTGCATAAAAATTCATGACTTGAGGCCGAACTATAAATACATCAGCGATTCGAACTTTTTCGCATGCACGACTTTTACACCCTGAGACCTATTCTCAAAAGTATAAGTTTCAGAACCAAAATATTTGGTGTGTGGATGCATTCTTACATGGTGGATCCGCATAAAAGAAATTGGCGCAATTGCATAAAAATTCATGACTTGAGGCCGAACTATAAATACATCAGCGATTCGAACTTTTTCACATGCACGACTTTTACACCATGAGACCTATTGTCAAAAGTATAAGTTTCAGAACCAAAATATTTGGTGTGTGGATGCATTCTTACATGGTGGATCCGCATAAAAGAAATTGGCGCAATTGCATAAAAATTCATGACTTGAGGCCGAACTATAAATACATCAGCGATTCGAACTTTTTCGCATGCACGACTTTTACACCCTGAGACCTATTGTCAAAAGTATAAGTTTCAGAACCAAAATATTTGGTGTGTAGATGCATTCTTACATGGTGGATCCGCATAAAAAAATTTGGCGCAATTGCATAAAAATTCATGACTTGAGGCCGAACTATAAATACATCAGCGATTCGAACTTTTTCAAATGCACGACTTTTACACCCTGAGACCTATTGTCAAAAGTATAAGTTTCAGAACCAAAATATTTGGTGTGTGGATGCATTCTTACATGGTGGATCCGCATAAAAGAAATTGGCGCAATTGCATAAAAATTCATGACTTGAGGCCGAACTATAAATACATCAGCGATTCGAACTTTTTCGCAAGGACCACTTTTACACCCTGAAACCTATTGTCAAAAGTATAAGTATCAGGACCAAAATATTTGGTGTGTGGATGCATTCTTACATGGTGGACACCTATGAAAAAAATTGGCGCAATTGCATAAAAATTCATGACTTGAGGCCGAACTATAAATACATCAGCGATTCGAACTTTTTCGCATGCACGACTTTTACACCCTGAGACCTATTCTCAAAAGTATAAGTTTCAGAACCAAAATATTTGGTGCGTAGATGCATTCTTACATGGTGGATCCGCATAAAAAAATTTGGCGCAATTGCATAAAAATTCATGACTTGAGGCCGAACTATAAATACATCAGCGATTCGAACTTTTTCGCATGCACGACTTTTACACCCTGAGACCTATTCTCAAAAGTATAAGTTTCAGAACCAAAATATTTGGTGTGTAGATGCATTCTTACATGGTGGATCCGCATAAAAAAATTTGGCGCAATTGCATAAAAATTCATGACTTGAGGCCGAACTATAAATACATCAGCGATTCGAACTTTTTCACATGCACGACTTTTACACCCTGAGACCTATTGTCAAAAGTATAAGTTTCAGAACCAAAATATTTGGTGTGTGGATGCATTCTTACATGGTGGATCCGCATAAAAAAAATTGGCGCAATTGCATAAAAAATCATGACTTGAGGCCGAACTATAAATACATCAGCGATTCGAACTTTTTCGCATGCACGACTTTTACACCCTGAGACCTATTCTCAAAAGTATAACTTTCAGGACCAAAATATTTGGTGTGTGGATGCATTCTTACATGGTGGACACCTATGAAAAAAATTGGCGCAATTGCATAAAAATTCATGACTTGAGGCCGAACTATAAATACATCAGCGATTCGAACTTTTTCGCATGCACGACTTTTACACCCTGATACCTATTGTCAAAAGTATAAGTTTCAGAACCAAAATATTTGGTGTGTGGATGCATTCTTACATGGTGGATCCGCATGAAAGAAATTGGCGCAATTGCATAAAAATTCATGACTTGAGGCCGAACTATAAATACATCAGCGATTCGAACTTTTTCACATGCACGACTTTTACACCATGAGACCTATTGTCAAAAGTATAAGTTTCAGAACCAAAATATTTGGTGTGTGGATGCATTCTTACATGGTGGATCCGCATAAAAGAAATTGGCGCAATTGCATAAAAATTCATGACTTGAGGCCGAACTATAAATACATCAGCGATTCGAACTTTTTCGCATGCACGACTTTTACACCCTGAGACCTATTCTCAAAAGTATAAGTTTCAGAACCAAAATATTTGGTGTGTAGATGCATTCTTACATGGTGGATCCGCATAAAAAAATTTGGCGCAATTGCATAAAAATTCATGACTTGAGGCCGAACTATAAATACATCAGCGATTCGAACTTTTTCACATGCACGACTTTTACACCCTGAGACCTATTGTCAAAAGTATAAGTTTCAGAACCAAAATATTTGGTGTGTGGATGCATTCTTACATGGTGGATCCGCATAAAAGAAATTGGCGCAATTGCATAAAAAATCATGACTTGAGGCCGAACTATAAATACATCAGCGATTCGAACTTTTTCGCATGCACGACTTTTACACCCTGAGACCTATTCTCAAAAGTATAAGTTTCAGGACCAAAATATTTGGTGTGTGGATGCATTCTTACATGGTGGACACCTATGAAAAAAATTGGCGCAATTGCATAAAAATTCATGACTTGAGGCCGAACTATAAATACATCAGCGATTCGAACTTTTTCGCATGCACGACTTTTACACCCTGAGACCTATTGTCAAAAGTATAAGTTTCAGAACCAAAATATTTGGTGTGTGGATGCATTCTTACATGGTGGATCCGCATAAAAGAAATTGGCGCAATTGCATAAAAATTCATGACTTGAGGCCGAACTATAAATACATCAGCGATTCGAACTTTTTCACATGCACGACTTTTACACCATGAGACCTATTGTCAAAAGTATAAGTTTCAGAACCAAAATATTTGGTGTGTGGATGCATTCTTACATGGTGGATCCGCATAAAAAAAATTGGCGCAATTGCATAAAAATTCATGACTTGAGGTTGAACTATATAAATACATCAGCGATTCGAACTTTTTCGCATGCACGACTTTTACACCCTGAGACCTATTGTCAAAAGTATAAGTTTCAGAACCAAAATATTTGGTGTGTGGATGCATTCTTACATGGTGGATCCGCATAAAAGAAATTGGCGCAATTGCATAAAAATTCATGACTTGAGGCCGAACTATAAATACATCAGCGATTCGAACTTTTTCGCATGCACGACTTTTACACCCTGAAACCTATTGTCAAAAGTATAAGTATCAGGACCAAAATATTTGGTGTGTGGATGCATTCTTACATGGTGGACACCTATGAAAAAAATTGGCGCAATTGCATAAAAATTCATGACTTGAGGCCGAACTATAAATACATCAGCGATTCGAACTTTTTCACATGCACGACTTTTACACCCTGAGACCTATTGTCAAAAGTATAAGTTTCAGAACCAAAATATTTGGTGTGTGGATGCATTCTTACATGGTGGATCCGCATAAAAGAAATTGGCGCAATTGCATAAAAAATCATGACTTGAGGCCGAACTATAAATACATCAGCGATTCGAACTTTTTCGCATGCACGACTTTTACACCCTGAGACCTATTCTCAAAAGTATAAGTTTCAGGACCAAAATCTTTGGTGTGTGGATGCATTCTTACATGGTGGATCCGCATAAAAGAAATTGGCGCAATTGCATAAAAATTCATGACTTGAGGCCGAACTATAAATACATCAGCGATTCGAACTTTTTCACATGCACGACTTTTACACCCTGAGACCTATTGTCAAAAGTATAAGTTTCAGAACCAAAAGATTTGATGTGTGGATGCATTCTTACATAGTAAATGAGCATAAAAAAAATTGGCGCAATTGCATAAAAATTCATGACTTGAGGCCGAACTATAAATACATCAGCGATTCGAACTTTTTCGCAAGGACGACTTTTACACCCTGAGACCTATTCTCAAAAGTATAAGTATCAGGACCAAAATATTTGGTGTGTGGATGCATTCTTACATGGTGGATACCTATGAAAAAAATTGGCGCAATTGCATAAAAATTCATGACTTGAGGCCGAACTATAAATACATCAGCGATTCGAACTTTTTCACATGCACGACTTTTACACCCTGAGACCTATTCTCAAAAGTATAAGTTTCAGAACCAAAATATTTGGTGTGTAGATGCATTCTTACTTATTGGATCCGCATAAAAAAAATTGGCGCAATTGCATAAAAATTCATGACTTGAGGCCGAACTATAAATACATCAGCGATTCGAACTTTTTCACATGCACGACTTTTACACCCTGAGACCTATTGTCAAAAGTATAAGTTTCAGAACCAAAATATTTGGTGTGTGGATGCATTCTTACATGGTGGATCCGCATAAAAGAAATTGGCGCAATTGCATAAAAAATCATGACTTGAGGCCGAACTATAAATACATCAGCGATTCGAACTTTTTCGCATGCACGACTTTTACACCCTGAGACCTATTGTCAAAAGTATAAGTATCAGGACCAAAATATTTGGTGTGTGGATGCATTCTTACATGGTCGACACCTATGAAAAAAATTGGCGCAATTGCATAAAAATTCATGACTTGAGGCCGAACTATAAATACATCAGCGATTCGAACTTTTTCAAATGCACGACTTTTACACCCTGAGACCTATTGTCAAAAGTATAAGTTTCAGAACCAAAATATTTGGTGTGTGGATGCATTCTTACATGGTGGATCCGCATAAAAGAAATTGGCGCAATTGCATAAAAATTCATGACTTGAGGCCGAACTATAAATACATCAGCGATTCGAACTTTTTCGCATGCACGACTTTTACACCCTGAGACCTATTGTCAAAAGTATAAGTTTCAGGACCAAAATCTTTGGTGTGTGGATGCATTCTTACATGGTGGATCCGCATAAAAGAAATTGGCGCAATTGCATAAAAATTCATGACTTGAGGCCGAACTATAAATACATCAGCGATTCGAACTTTTCCACATGCACGACTTTTACACCATGAGACCTATTGTCAAAAGTATAAGTTTCAGAACCAAAATATTTGGTGTGTGGATGCATTCTTACATGGTGGATCCGCATAAAAAAAATTGGCGCAATTGCATAAAAATTCATGACTTGAGGTTGAACTATATAAATACATCAGCGATTCGAACTTTTTCACATGCACGACTTTTACACCCTGAGACCTATTGTCAAAAGTATAAGTTTCAGAACCAAAATATTTGGTGTGTGGATGCATTCTTACATCGTGGATCCGCATAAAAGAAATTGGCGCAATTGCATAAAAATTCATGACTTGAGGCCGAACTATAAATACATCAGCGATTCGAACTTTTTCGCAAGGACGACTTTTACACCCTGAGACCTATTGTCAAAAGTATAAGTATCAGGACCAAAATATTTGGTGTGTGGATGCATTCTTACATGGTGGATCCGCATAAAAAAAATTGGCGCAATTGCATAAAAATTCATGACTTGAGGCCGAACTATAAATACATCAGCGATTCGAACTTTTTCACATGCACGACTTTTACACCCTGAGACCTATTGTCAAAAGTATAAGTTTCAGAACCAAAATATTTGGTGTGTGGATGCATTCTTACATGGTGGATCCGCATAAAAAAAATTGGCGCAATTGCATAAAAATTCATGACTTGAGTTTGAACTATATAAATACATCAGCGATTCGAACTTTTTCACATGCACGACTTTTACACCATGAGACCTATTGTCAAAAGTATAAGTTTCAGAACCAAAATATTTGGTGTGTGGATGCATTCTTACATGGTGGATCCGCATAAAAAAAATTGGCGCAATTGCATAAAAATTCATGACTTGAGGTTGAACTATATAAATACATCAGCGATTCGAACTTTTTCGCATGCACGACTTTTACACCCTGAGACCTATTGTCAAAAGTATAAGTTTCAGAACCAAAATATTTGGTGTGTGGATGCATTCTTACATGGTGGATCCGCATAAAAAAAATTGGCGCAATTGCATAAAAATTCATGACTTGAGTTTGAACTATATAAATACATCAGCGATTCGAACTTTTTCACATGCACGACTTTTACACCCTGAGACCTATTGTCAAAAGTATAAGTTTCAGAACCAAAATATTTGGTGTGTGGATGCATTCTTACATGGTGGATCCGCATAAAAAAAATTGGCGCAATTGCATAAAAATTCATGACTTGAGTTTGAACTATATAAATACATCAGCGATTCGAACTTTTTCACATGCACGACTTTTACACCATGAGACCTATTGTCAAAAGTATAAGTTTCAGAACCAAAATATTTGGTGTGTGGATGCATTCTTACATGGTGGATCCGCATAAAAAAAATTGGCGCAATTGCATAAAAATTCATGACTTGAGGTTGAACTATATAAATACATCAGCGATTCGAACTTTTTCACATGCACGACTTTTACACCCTGAGACCTATTGTCAAAAGTATAAGTTTCAGAACCAAAATATTTGGTGTGTGGATGCATTCTTACATGGTGGATCCGCATAAAAAAAATTGGCGCAATTGCATAAAAATTCATGACTTGAGTTTGAACTATATAAATACATCAGCGATTCGAACTTTTTCACATGCACGACTTTTACACCATGAGACCTATTGTCAAAAGTATAAGTTTCAGAACCAAAATATTTGGTGTGTGGATGCATTCTTACATGGTGGATCCGCATAAAAAAAATTGGCGCAATTGCATAAAAATTCATGACTTGAGGTTGAACTATATAAATACATCAGCGATTCGAACTTTTTCGCATGCACGACTTTTACACCCTGAGACCTATTGTCAAAAGTATAAGTTTCAGAACCAAAATATTTGGTGTGTGGATGCATTCTTACATGGTGGATCCGCATAAAAAAAATTGGCGCAATTGCATAAAAATTCATGACTTGAGTTTGAACTATATAAATACATCAGCGATTCGAACTTTTTCACATGCACGACTTTTACACCCTGAGACCTATTGTCAAAAGTATAAGTTTCAGAACCAAAATATTTGGTGTGTGGATGCATTCTTACATGGTGGATCCGCATAAAAAAAATTGGCGCAATTGCATAAAAATTCATGACTTGAGTTTGAACTATATAAATACATCAGCGATTCGAACTTTTTCACATGCACGACTTTTACACCATGAGACCTATTGTCAAAAGTATAAGTTTCAGAACCAAAATATTTGGTGTGTGGATGCATTCTTACATGGTGGATCCGCATAAAAAAAATTGGCGCAATTGCATAAAAATTCATGACTTGAGGTTGAACTATATAAATACATCAGCGATTCGAACTTTTTCGCATGCACGACTTTTACACCCTGAGACCTATTGTCAAAAGTATAAGTTTCAGAACCAAAATATTTGGTGTGTGGATGCATTCTTACATCGTGGATCCGCATAAAAGAAATTGGCGCAATTGCATAAAAATTCATGACTTGAGGCCGAACTATAAATACATCAGCGATTCGAACTTTTTCGCAAGGACGACTTTTACACCCTGAGACCTATTGTCAAAAGTATAAGTATCAGGACCAAAATATTTGGTGTGTGGATGCATTCTTACATGGTGGACACCTATGAAAAAAATTGGCGCAATTGCATAAAAATTCATGACTTGAGGCCGAACTATAAATACATCAGCGATTCGAACTTTTTCACATGCACGACTTTTACACCCTGAGACCTATTCTCAAAAGTATAAGTTTCAGGACCAAAATATTTGGTGTGTAGATGCATTCTTACATGGTGGATCCGCATAAAAAAAATTGGCGCAATTGCATAAAAATTCATGACTTGAGGCCGAACTATAAATACATCAGCGATTCGAACTTTTTCACATGCACGACTTTTACACCCTGAGACCTATTGTCAAAAGTATAAGTTTCAGAACCAAAATATTTGGTGTGTGGATGCATTCTTACATGGTGGATCCGCATAAAAGAAATTGGCGCAATTGCATAAAAAATCATGACTTGAGGCCGAACTATAAATACATCAGCGATTCGAACTTTTTCGCATGCACGACTTTTACACCCTGAGACCTATTGTCAAAAGTATAAGTTTCAGGACCAAAATCTTTGGTGTGTGGATGCATTCTTACATGGTGGATCCGCATAAAAAAATTTGGCGCAATTGCATAAAAATTCATGACTTGAGGCCGAACTATAAATACATCAGCGATTCGAACTTTTTCACATGCACGACTTTTACACCCTGAGACCTATTGTCAAAAGTATAAGTTTCAGAACCAAAATATTTGGTGTGTGGATGCATTCTTACATGGTGGATCCGCATAAAAAAAATTGGCGCAATTGCATAAAAATTCATGACTTGAGGTTGAACTATATAAATACATCAGCGATTCGAACTTTTTCGCATGCACGACTTTTACACCCTGAGACCTATTGTCAAAAGTATAAGTTTCAGAACCAAAATATTTGGTGTGTGGATGCATTCTTACATCGTGGATCCGCATAAAAGAAATTGGCGCAATTGCATAAAAATTCATGACTTGAGGCCGAACTATAAATACATCAGCGATTCGAACTTTTTCGCAAGGACGACTTTTACACCCTGAGACCTATTGTCAAAAGTATAAGTATCAGGACCAAAATATTTGGTGTGTGGATGCATTCTTACATGGTGGACACCTATGAAAAAAATTGGCGCAATTGCATAAAAATTCATGACTTGAGGCCGAACTATAAATACATCAGCGATTCGAACTTTTTCACATGCACGACTTTTACACCCTGAGACCTATTCTCAAAAGTATAAGTTTCAGGACCAAAATATTTGGTGTGTAGATGCATTCTTACATGGTGGATCCGCATAAAAAAAATTGGCGCAATTGCATAAAAATTCATGACTTGAGGCCGAACTATAAATACATCAGCGATTCGAACTTTTTCACATGCACGACTTTTACACCCTGAGACCTATTGTCAAAAGTATAAGTTTCAGAACCAAAATATTTGGTGTGTGGATGCATTCTTACATGGTGGATCCGCATAAAAGAAATTGGCGCAATTGCATAAAAAATCATGACTTGAGGCCGAACTATAAATACATCAGCGATTCGAACTTTTTCGCATGCACGACTTTTACACCCTGAGACCTATTCTCAAAAGTATAAGTTTCAGAACCAAAATATTTGGTGTGTGGATGCATTCTTACATCGTGGATCCGCATAAAAGAAATTGGCGCAATTGCATAAAAATTCATGACTTGAGGCCGAACTATAAATACATCAGCGATTCGAACTTTTTCGCAAGGACGACTTTTACACCCTGAGACCTATTGTCAAAAGTATAAGTATCAGGACCAAAATATTTGGTGTGTGGATGCATTCTTACATGGTGGACACCTATGAAAAAAATTGGCGCAATTGCATAAAAATTCATGACTTGAGGCCGAACTATAAATACATCAGCGATTCGAACTTTTTCACATGCACGACTTTTACACCCTGAGACCTATTCTCAAAAGTATAAGTTTCAGGACCAAAATATTTGGTGTGTAGATGCATTCTTACATGGTGGATCCGCATAAAAAAAATTGGCGCAATTGCATAAAAATTCATGACTTGAGGCCGAACTATAAATACATCAGCGATTCGAACTTTTTCACATGCACGACTTTTACACCCTGAGACCTATTGTCAAAAGTATAAGTTTCAGAACCAAAATATTTGGTGTGTGGATGCATTCTTACA
This sequence comes from Haliotis cracherodii, assembly GCF_022045235.1. Classification (NCBI taxonomy): domain Eukaryota; kingdom Metazoa; phylum Mollusca; class Gastropoda; order Lepetellida; family Haliotidae; genus Haliotis; species Haliotis cracherodii. Next base: position 42,148,246 of record NW_027266341.1, read on the forward strand.
TGGTGGATCCGCATAAAAGAAATTGGCGCAATTGCATAAAAAATCATGACTTGAGGCCGAACTATAAATACATCAGCGATTCGAACTTTTTCGCATGCACGACTTTTACACCCTGAGACCTATTGTCAAAAGTATAAGTTTCAGAACCAAAATATTTGGTGTGTGGATGCATTCTTACATGGTGGATCCGCATAAAAGAAATTGGCGCAATTGCATAAAAAATCATGACTTGAGGCCGAACTATAAATACATCAGCGATTCGAACTTTTTCGTATGCACGACTTTTACACCCTGAGACCTAATCTCAAAAGTATAAGTTTCAGGACCAAAATATTTGGTGTGTGGATGCATTCTTACATGGTGGACACCTATGAAAAAAATTGGCGCAATTGCATAAAAATTCATGACTTGAGGCCGAACTATAAATACATCAGCGATTCGAACTTTTTCGCATGCACGACTTTTACACCCTGATACCTATTGTCAAAAGTATAAGTTTCAGAACCAAAATATTTGGTGTGTGGATGCATTCTTACATGGTGGATCCGCATAAAAGAAATTGGCGCAATTGCATAAAAATTCATGACTTGAGGCCGAACTATAAATACATCAGCGATTCGAACTTTTTCACATGCACGACTTTTACACCATGAGACCTATTGTCAAAAGTATAAGTTTCAGAACCAAAATATTTGGTGTGTGGATGCATTCTTACATGGTGGATCCGCTTAAAAGAAATTGGCGCAATTGCATAAAAATTCATGACTTGAGGCCGAACTATAAATACATCAGCGATTCGAACTTTTTCGCATGCACGACTTTTACACCCTGAGACCTATTCTCAAAAGTATAAGTTTCAGAACCAAAATATTTGGTGTGTAGATGCATTCTTACATGGTGGATCCGCATAAAAAAATTTGGCGCAATTGCATAAAAATTCATGACTTGAGGCCGAACTATAAATACATCAGCGATTCGAACTTTTTCACATGCACGACTTTTACACCATGAGACCTATTGTCAAAAGTATAAGTTTCAGAACCAAAATATTTGGTGTGTGGATGCATTCTTACATGGTGGATCCGCATAAAAGAAATTGGCGCAATTGCATAAAAAATCATGACTTGAGGCCGAACTATAAATACATCAGCGATTCGAACTTTTTCGCATGCACGACTTTTACACCCTGAGACCTATTCTCAAAAGTATAAGTTTCAGAACCAAAATATTTGGTGTGTGGATGCATTCTTACATGGTGGTTACCTATGAAAAAAATTGGCGCAATTGCATAAAAATTCATGACTTGAGGCCGAACTATAAATACATCAGCGATTCGAACTTTTTCGCATGCACGACTTTTACACCCTGAGACCTATTGTCAAAAGTATAAGTTTCAGAACCAAAATATTTGGTGTGTGGATGCATTCTTACATGGTGGATCTGCATAAAAGAAATTGGCGCAATTGCATAAAAATTCATGACTTGAGGCCGAACTATAAATACATCAGCGATTCGAACTTTTTCACATGCACGACTTTTACACCCTGAGACCTATTGTCAAAAGTATAAGTTTCAGAACCAAAATATTTGGTGTGTGGATGCATTCTTACATGGTGGATCCGCATAAAAAAAATTGGCGCAATTGCATAAAAATTCATGACTTGAGGTTGAACTATATAAATACATCAGCGATTCGAACTTTTTCGCATGCACGACTTTTACACCCTGAGACCTATTGTCAAAAGTATAAGTTTCAGAACCAAAATATTTGGTGTGTGGATGCATTCTTACATGGTGGATCCGCATAAAAGAAATTGGCGCAATTGCATAAAAATTCATGACTTGAGGCCGAACTATAAATACATCAGCGATTCGAACTTTTTCGCAAGGACCACTTTTACACCCTGAAACCTATTGTCAAAAGTATAAGTATCAGGACCAAACTATTTGGTGTGTGGATGCATTCTTACATGGTGGACACCTATGAAAAAAATTGGCGCAATTGCATAAAAATTCATGACTTGAGGCCGAACTATAAATACATCAGCGATTCGAACTTTTTCACATGCACGACTTTTACACCCTGAGACCTATTGTCAAAAGTATAAGTTTCAGAACCAAAATATTTGGTGTGTGGATGCATTCTTACATGGTGGATCCGCATAAAAAAAATTGGCGCAATTGCATAAAAATTCATGACTTGAGGCCGAACTATAAATACATCAGCGATTCGAACTTTTTCACATGCACGACTTTTACACCATGAGACCTATTGTCAAAAGTATAAGTTTCAGAACCAAAATATTTGGTGTGTGGATGCATTCTTACATGGTGGATCCGCATAAAAGAAATTGGCGCAATTGCATAAAAAATCATGACTTGAGGCCGAACTATAAATACATCAGCGATTCGAACTTTTTCGCATGCACGACTTTTACACCCTGAGACCTATTCTCAAAAGTATAAGTTTCAGAACCAAAATATTTGGTGTGTGGATGCATTCTTACATGGTGGTTACCTATGAAAAAAATTGGCGCAATTGCATAAAAATTCATGACTTGAGGCCGAACTATAAATACATCAGCGATTCGAACTTTTTCGCATGCACGACTTTTACACCCTGAGACCTATTGTCAAAAGTATAAGTTTCAGAACCAAAATATTTGGTGTGTGGATGCATTCTTACATGGTGGATCCGCATAAAAGAAATTGGCGCAATTGCATAAAAATTCATGACTTGAGGCCGAACTATAAATACATCAGCGATTCGAACTTTTTCACATGCACGACTTTTACACCCTGAGACCTATTGTCAAAAGTATAAGTTTCAGAACCAAAATATTTGGTGTGTGGATGCATTCTTACATGGTGGATCCGCATAAAAAAAATTGGCGCAATTGCATAAAAATTCATGACTTGAGGTTGAACTATATAAATACATCAGCGATTCGAACTTTTTCGCATGCACGACTTTTACACCCTGAGACCTATTGTCAAAAGTATAAGTTTCAGAACCAAAATATTTGGTGTGTGGATGCATTCTTACATGGTGGATCCGCATAAAAGAAATTGGCGCAATTGCATAAAAATTCATGACTTGAGGCCGAACTATAAATACATCAGCGATTCGAACTTTTTCGCAAGGACCACTTTTACACCCTGAAACCTATTGTCAAAAGTATAAGTATCAGGACCAAAATATTTGGTGTGTGGATGCATTCTTACATGGTGGACACCTATGAAAAAAATTGGCGCAATTGCATAAAAATTCATGACTTGAGGCCGAACTATAAATACATCAGCGATTCGAACTTTTTCACATGCACGACTTTTACACCCTGAGACCTATTGTCAAAAGTATAAGTTTCAGAACCAAAATATTTGGTGTGTGGATGCATTCTTACATGGTGGATCCGCATAACAAAAATTGGCGCAATTGCATAAAAATTCATGACTTGAGGCCGAACTATAAATACATCAGCGATTCGAACTTTTTCGCATGCACGACTTTTACACCCTGAGACCTATTCTCAAAAGTATAAGTTTCAGAACCAAAATATTTGGTGTGTGGATGCATTCTTACATGGTGGATCCGCATAAAAGAAATTGGCGCAATTGCATAAAAATTCATGACTTGAGGCCGAACTATAAATACATCAGCGATTCGAACTTTTTCACATGCACGACTTTTACACCATGAGACCTATTGTCAAAAGTATAAGTTTCAGAACCAAAATATTTGGTGTGTGGATGCATTCTTACATGGTGGATCCGCATAAAAAAAATTGGCGCAATTGCATAAAAATTCATGACTTGAGTTTGAACTATATAAATACATCAGCGATTCGAACTTTTTCGCATGCACGACTTTTACACCCTGAGACCTATTGTCAAAAGTATAAGTTTCAGAACCAAAATATTTGGTGTGTGGATGCATTCTTACATGGTGGATCTCCATAAAAGAAATTGGCGCAATTGCATAAAAATTCATGACTTGAGGCCGAACTATAAATACATCAGCGATTCGAACTTTTTCGCAAGGACGACTTTTACACCCTGAGACCTATTGTCAAAAGTATAAGTATCAGGACCAAAATATTTGGTGTGTGGATGCATTCTTACATGGTGGACACCTATGAAAAAAATTGGCGCAATTGCATAAAAATTCATGACTTGAGGCCGAACTATAAATACATCAGCGATTCGAACTTTTTCGCATGCACGACTTTTACACCCTGAGACCTATTCTCAAAAGTATAAGTTTCAGAACCAAAATATTTGGTGTGTAGATGCATTCTTACATGGTGGATCCGCATAAAAAATTTTGGCGCAATTGCATAAAAATTCATGACTTGAGGCCGAACTATAAATACATCAGCGATTCGAACTTTTTCACATGCACGACTTTTACACCCTGAGACCTATTGTCAAAAGTATAAGTTTCAGAACCAAAATATTTGGTGTGTGGATGCATTCTTACATGGTGGATCCGCATAAAAGAAATTGGCGCAATTGCATAAAAAATCATGACTTGAGGCCGAACTATAAATACATCAGCGATTCGAACTTTTTCGCATGCACGACTTTTACACCCTGAGACCTATTCTCAAAAGTATAAGTTTCAGAACCAAAATATTTGGTGTGTGGATGCATTCTTACATGGTGGTTACCTATGAAAAAAATTGGCGCAATTGCATAAAAATTCATGACTTGAGGCCGAACTATAAATACATCAGCGATTCGAACTTTTTCGCATGCACGACTTTTACACCCTGAGACCTATTCTCAAAAGTATAAGTTTCAGAACCAAAATATTTGGTGTGTGGATGCATTCTTACATGGTGGATCCGCATAAAAGAAATTGGCGCAATTGCATAAAAATTCATGACTTGAGGCCGAACTATAAATACATCAGCGATTCGAACTTTTTCACATGCACGACTTTTACACCCTGAGACCTATTGTCAAAAGTATAAGTTTCAGAACCAAAATATTTGGTGTGTGGATGCATTCTTACATGGTGGATGAGCATAAAAAAAATTGGCGCAATTGCATAAAAATTCATGACTTGAGGCCGAACTATAAATACATCAGCGATTCGAACTTTTTCGCATGCACGACTTTTACACCCTGAGACCTATTGTCAAAAGTATAAGTTTCAGAACCAAAATATTTGGTGTGTGGATGCATTCTTACATGGTGGATCCGCATAAAAAAATTGGCGCAATTGCATAAAAATTCATGACTTGAGGCCGAACTATAAATACATCAGCGATTCGAACTTTTTCACATGCACGACTTTTACACCATGAGACCTATTGTCAAAAGTATAAGTTTCAGAACCAAAATATTTGGTGTGTGGATGCATTCTTACATGGTGGATCCGCATAAAAAAAATTGGCGCAATTGCATAAAAATTCATGACTTGAGTTTGAACTATATAAATACATCAGCGATTCGAACTTTTTCGCATGCACGACTTTTACACCCTGAGACCTATTGTCAAAAGTATAAGTTTCAGAACCAAAATATTTGGTGTGTGGATGCATTCTTACATGGTGGATCTCCATAAAAGAAATTGGCGCAATTGCATAAAAATTCATGACTTGAGGCCGAACTATAAATACATCAGCGATTCGAACTTTTTCGCAAGGACGACTTTTACACCCTGAGACCTATTGTCAAAAGTATAAGTATCAGGACCAAAATATTTGGTGTGTGGATGCATTCTTACATGGTGGACACCTATGAAAAAAATTGGCGCAATTGCATAAAAATTCATGACTTGAGGCCGAACTATAAATACATCAGCGATTCGAACTTTTTCGCATGCACGACTTTTACACCCTGAGACCTATTGTCAAAAGTATAAGTTTCAGAACCAAAATATTTGGTGTGTAGATGCATTCTTACATGGTGGATCCGCATAAAAAAATTTGGCGCAATTGCATAAAAATTCATGACTTGAGGCCGAACTATAAATACATCAGCGATTCGAACTTTTTCACATGCACGACTTTTACACCCTGAGACCTATTCTCAAAAGTATAAGTTTCAGAACCAAAATATTTGGTGTGTGGATGCATTCTTACATAATGGATCCGCATAAAACAAATTGGCGCAATTGCATAAAAATTCATGACTTGAGGCCGAACTATAAATACATCAGCGATTCGAACTTTTTCGCATGCACGACTTTTACACCCTGAGACCTATTGTCAAAAGTATAAGTTTCAGAACCAAAATATTTGGTGTGTGGATGCATTCTTACATGGTGGATCCGCATAAAACAAATTGGCGCAATTGCATAAAAATTCATGACTTGAGGCCGAACTATAAATACATCAGCGATTCGAACTTTTTCGCATGCACGACTTTTACACCCTGAGACCTATTGTCAAAAGTATAAGTTTCAGGACCAAAATGTTTGGTGTGTGGATGCATTCTTACATTGTGGACACCCATGAAAAAAATTGGCGCAATTGCATCAAAAATCATGACTTGAGGCCGAACTATAAATACATCAGCGATTCGAACTTTTTCGCATGCACGACTTTTACACCCTGAGACCTATTGTCAAAAGTATAAGTTTCAGAACCAAAATATTTGGTGTGTGGATGCATTCTTACATGGTGGATCCGCATAAAAGAAATTGGCGCAATTGCATAAAAATTCATGACTTGAGGCCGAACTATAAATACATCAGCGATTCGAACTTTTTCGCATGCACGACTTTTACACCCTGAGACCTATTCTCAAAAGTATAACTTTTAGGACCAAAATATTTGGTGTGTGGATGCATTCTTACATGGCGGATCCGCATAAAAAAAATTGGCGCAATTGCATAAAAGTTCATGACTTGAGGCCGAACTATAAATACATCAGCGATTCGAACTTTTTCACATGCACGACTTTTACACCCTGAGACCTATTCTCAAAAGTATAAGTTTCAGAACCAAAATATTTGGTGTGTGGATGCATTCTTACATGGTGGATCCGCATAAAAAAAATTGGCGCAATTGCATAAAAATTCATGACTTGAGGTTGAACTATATAAATATATCAGCGATTCGAACTTTTTCGCATGCACGACTTTTACACCCTGAGACCTATTGTCAAAAGTATAAGTTTCAGAACCAAAATATTTGGTGTGTGGATGCATTCTTACATGGTGGATCCGCATAAAAGAAATTGGGGCAATTGCATAAAAATTCATGACTTGAGGCCGAACTATAAATACATCAGCGATTCGAACTTTTTCGCAAGGACCACTTTTACACCCTGAAACCTATTGTCAAAAATATAAGTATCAGGACCAAAATATTTGGTGTGTGGATGCATTCTTACATGGTGGACAACTATGAAAAAAATTGGCGCAATTGCATAAAAATTCATGACTTGAGGCCGAACTATAAATACATCAGCGATTCGAACTTTTTCACATGCACGACTTTTACACCCTGAGACCTATTGTCAAAAGTATAAGTTTCAGAACCAAAATATTTGGTGTGTGGATGCATTCTTACATGGTGGATCCGCATAAAAAAAATTGGCGCAATTGCATAAAAATTCATGACTTGAGGCCGAACTATAAATACATCAGCGATTCGAACTTTTTCGCATGCACGACTTTTACACCCTGAGACCTATTCTCAAAAGTATAAGTTTCAGAACCAAAATATTTGGTGTGTGGATGCATTCTTACATGGTGGATCCGCATAAAAGAAATTGGCGCAATTGCATAAAAATTCATGACTTGAGGCCGAACTATAAATACATCAGCGATTCGAACTTTTTCACATGCACGACTTTTACACCATGAGACCTATTGTCAAAAGTATAAGTTTCAGAACCAAAATATTTGGTGTGTGGATGCATTCTTACATGGTGGATCCGCATAAAAAAAATTGGCGCAATTGCATAAAAATTCATGACTTGAGTTTGAACTATATAAATACATCAGCGATTCGAACTTTTTCGCATGCACGACTTTTACACCCTGAGACCTATTGTCAAAAGTATAAGTTTCAGAACCAAAATATTTGGTGTGTGGATGCATTCTTACATGGTGGATCTCCATAAAAGAAATTGGCGCAATTGCATAAAAATTCATGACTTGAGGCCGAACTATAAATACATCAGCGATTCGAACTTTTTCGCAAGGACGACTTTTACACCCTGAGACCTATTGTCAAAAGTATAAGTATCAGGACCAAAATATTTGGTGTGTGGATGCATTCTTACATGGTTGACACCTATGAAAAAAATTGGCGCAATTGCATAAAAATTCATGACTTGAGGCCGAACTATAAATACATCAGCGATTCGAACTTTTTCGCATGCACGACTTTTACACCCTGAGACCTATTCTCAAAAGTATAAGTTTCAGAACCAAAATATTTGGTGTGTAGATGCATTCTTACATGGTGGATCCGCATAAAAAATTTTGGCGCAATTGCATAAAAATTCATGACTTGAGGCCGAACTATAAATACATCAGCGATTCGAACTTTTTCACATGCACGACTTTTACACCCTGAGACCTATTGTCAAAAGTATAAGTTTCAGAACCAAAATATTTGGTGTGTGGATGCATTCTTACATGGTGGATCCGCATAAAAGAAATTGGCGCAATTGCATCAAAAATCATGACTTGAGGCCGAACTATAAATACATCAGCGATTCGAACTTTTTCGCATGCACGACTTTTACACCCTGAGACCTATTCTCAAAAGTATAAGTTTCAGAACCAAAATATTTGGTGTGTGGATGCATTCTTACATGGTGGTTACCTATGAAAAAAATTGGCGCAATTGCATAAAAATTCATGACTTGAGGCCGAACTATAAATACATCAGCGATTCGAACTTTTTCGCATGCACGACTTTTACACCCTGAGACCTATTGTCAAAAGTATAAGTTTCAGAACCAAAATATTTGGTGTGTGGATGCATTCTTACATGGTGGATCCGCATAAAAGAAATTGGCGCAATTGCATAAAAATTCATGACTTGAGGCCGAACTATAAATACATCAGCGATTCGAACTTTTTCACATGCACGACTTTTACACCATGAGACCTATTGTCAAAAGTATAAGTTTCAGAACCAAAATATTTGGTGTGTGGATGCATTCTTACATGGTGGATCCGCATAAAAAAAATTGGCGCAATTGCATAAAAATTCATGACTTGAGGTTGAACTATATAAATACATCAGCGATTCGAACTTTTTCGCATGCACGACTTTTACACCCTGAGACCTATTGTCAAAAGTATAAGTTTCAGAACCAAAATATTTGGTGTGTGGATGCATTCTTACATGGTGGATCCGCATAAAAGAAATTGGCGCAATTGCATAAAAATTCATGACTTGAGGCCGAACTATAAATACATCAGCGATTCGAACTTTTTCGCAAGGACCACTTTTACACCCTGAAACCTATTGTCAAAAGTATAAGTATCAGGACCAAAATATTTGGTGTGTGGATGCATTCTTACATGGTGGACACCTATGAAAAAAATTGGCGCAATTGCATAAAAATTCATGACTTGAGGCCGAACTATAAATACATCAGCGATTCGAACTTTTTCACATGCACGACTTTTACACCCTGAGACCTATTGTCAAAAGTATAAGTTTCAGAACCAAAATATTTGGTGTGTGGATGCATTCTTACATGGTGGATGAGCATAAAAAAAATTGGCGCAATTGCATAAAAATTCATGACTTGAGGCCGAACTATAAATACATCAGCGATTCGAACTTTTTCGCATGCACGACTTTTACACCCTGAGACCTATTGTCAAAAGTATAAGTTTCAGAACCAAAATATTTGGTGTGTGGATGCATTCTTACATGGTGGATCCGCATAAAAGAAATTGGCGCAATTGCATAAAAATTCATGACTTGAGGCCGAACTATAAATACATCAGCGATTCGAACTTTTTCGCAAGGACCACTTTTACACCCTGAAACCTATTGTCAAAAGTATAAGTATCAGGACCAAAATATTTGGTGTGTGGATGCATTCTTACATGGTGGACACCTATGAAAAAAATTGGCGCAATTGCATAAAAATTCATGACTTGAGGCCGAACTATAAATACATCAGCGATTCGAACTTTTTCACATGCACGACTTTTACACCCTGAGACCTATTGTCAAAAGTATAAGTTTCAGAACCAAAATATTTGGTGTGTGGATGCATTCTTACATGGTGGATGAGCATAAAAAAAATTGGCGCAATTGCATAAAAATTCATGACTTGAGGCCGAACTATAAATACATCAGCGATTCGAACTTTTTCGCATGCACGACTTTTACACCCTGAGACCTATTGTCAAAAGTATAAGTTTCAGAACCAAAATATTTGGTGTGTGGATGCATTCTTACATGGTGGATCCGCATAAAAGAAATTGGCGCAATTGCATAAAAATTCATGACTTGAGGCCGAACTATAAATACATCAGCGATTCGAACTTTTTCACATGCACGACTTTTACACCATGAGACCTATTGTCAAAAGTATAAGTTTCAGAACCAAAATATTTGGTGTGTGGATGCATTCTTACATGGTGGACACCTATGAAAAAAATTGGCGCAATTGCATAAAAATTCATGACTTGAGGCCGAACTATAAATACATCAGCGATTCGAACTTTTTCACATGCACGACTTTTACACCCTGAGACCTATTGTCAAAAGTATAAGTTTCAGAACCAAAATATTTGGTGTGTGGATGCATTCTTACATGGTGGATGAGCATAAAAAAAATTGGCGCAATTGCATAAAAATTCATGACTTGAGGCCGAACTATAAATACATCAGCGATTCGAACTTTTTCGCATGCACGACTTTTACACCCTGAGACCTATTGTCAAAAGTATAAGTTTCAGAACCAAAATATTTGGTGTGTGGATGCATTCTTACATGGTGGATCCGCATAAAAGAAATTGGCGCAATTGCATAAAAATTCATGACTTGAGGCCGAACTATAAATACATCAGCGATTCGAACTTTTTCACATGCACGACTTTTACACCATGAGACCTATTGTCAAAAGTATAAGTTTCAGAACCAAAATATTTGGTGTGTGGATGCATTCTTACATGGTGGATCCGCATAAAAAAAATTGGCGCAATTGCATAAAAATTCATGACTTGAGTTTGAACTATATAAATACATCAGCGATTCGAACTTTTTCGCATGCACGACTTTTACACCCTGAGACCTATTGTCAAAAGTATAAGTTTCAGAACCAAAATATTTGGTGTGTGGATGCATTCTTACATGGTGGATCTCCATAAAAGAAATTGGCGCAATTGCATAAAAATTCATGACTTGAGGCCGAACTATAAATACATCAGCGATTCGAACTTTTTCGCAAGGACGACTTTTACACCCTGAGACCTATTGTCAAAAGTATAAGTATCAGGACCAAAATATTTGGTGTGTGGATGCATTCTTACATGGTGGACACCTATGAAAAAAATTGGCGCAATTGCATAAAAATTCATGACTTGAGGCCGAACTATAAATACATCAGCGATTCGAACTTTTTCGCATGCACGACTTTTACACCCTGAGACCTATTGTCAAAAGTATAAGTTTCAGAACCAAAATATTTGGTGTGTAGATGCATTCTTACATGGTGGATCCGCATAAAAAAATTTGGCGCAATTGCATAAAAATTCATGACTTGAGGCCGAACTATAAATACATCAGCGATTCGAACTTTTTCGCATGCACGACTTTTACACCCTGAGACCTATTGTCAAAAGTATAAGTTTCAGAACCAAAATATTTGGTGTGTGGATGCATTCTTACATGGTGGATCCGCATAAAAGAAATTGGCGCAATTGCATAAAAATTCATGACTTGAGGCCGAACTATAAATACATCAGCGATTCGAACTTTTTCACATGCACGACTTTTACACCATGAGACCTATTGTCAAAAGTATAAGTTTCAGAACCAAAATATTTGGTGTGTGGATGCATTCTTACATGGTGGATCCGCATAAAAAAAATTGGCGCAATTGCATAAAAATTCATGACTTGAGTTTGAACTATATAAATACATCAGCGATTCGAACTTTTTCGCATGCACGACTTTTACACCCTGAGACCTATTGTCAAAAGTATAAGTTTCAGAACCAAAATATTTGGTGTGTGGATGCATTCTTACATGGTGGATCTCCATAAAAGAAATTGGCGCAATTGCATAAAAATTCATGACTTGAGGCCGAACTATAAATACATCAGCGATTCGAACTTTTTCGCAAGGACGACTTTTACACCCTGAGACCTATTGTCAAAAGTATAAGTATCAGGACCAAAATATTTGGTGTGTGGATGCATTCTTACATGGTGGACACCTATGAAAAAAATTGGCGCAATTGCATAAAAATTCATGACTTGAGGCCGAACTATAAATACATCAGCGATTCGAACTTTTTCGCATGCACGACTTTTACACCCTGAGACCTATTGTCAAAAGTATAAGTTTCAGAACCAAAATATTTGGTGTGTAGATGCATTCTTACATGGTGGATCCGCATAAAAAAATTTGGCGCAATTGCATAAAAATTCATGACTTGAGGCCGAACTATAAATACATCAGCGATTCGAACTTTTTCGCATGCACGACTTTTACACCCTGAGACCTATTGTCAAAAGTATAAGTTTCAGAACCAAAATATTTGGTGTGTGGATGCATTCTTACATGGTGGATCCGCATAAAAGAAATTGGCGCAATTGCATAAAAATTCATGACTTGAGGCCGAACTATAAATACATCAGCGATTCGAACTTTTTCACATGCACGACTTTTACACCATGAGACCTATTGTCAAAAGTATAAGTTTCAGAACCAAAATATTTGGTGTGTGGATGCATTCTTACATGGTGGATCCGCATAAAAGAAATTGGCGCAATTGCATAAAAATTCATGACTTGAGTTTGAACTATATAAATACATCAGCGATTCGAACTTTTTCGCATGCACGACTTTTACACCCTGAGACCTATTGTCAAAAGTATAAGTTTCAGAACCAAAATATTTGGTGTGTGGATGCATTCTTACATGGTGGATCTCCATAAAAGAAATTGGCGCAATTGCATAAAAATTCATGACTTGAGGCCGAACTATAAATACATCAGCGATTCGAACTTTTTCGCAAGGACGACTTTTACACCCTGAGACCTATTGTCAAAAGTATAAGTATCAGGACCAAAATATTTGGTGTGTGGATGCATTCTTACATGGTGGACACCTATGAAAAAAATTGGCGCAATTGCATAAAAATTCATGACTTGAGGCCGAACTATAAATACATCAGCGATTCGAACTTTTTCGCATGCACGACTTTTACACCCTGAGACCTATTGTCAAAAGTATAAGTTTCAGAACCAAAATATTTGGTGTGTAGATGCATTCTTACATGGTGGATCCGCATAAAAAAATTTGGCGCAATTGCATAAAAATTCATGACTTGAGGCCGAACTATAAATACATCAGCGATTCGAACTTTTTCACATGCACGACTTTTACACCCTGAGACCTATTGTCAAAAGTATAAGTTTCAGAACCAAAATATTTGGTGTGTGGATGCATTCTTACATAATGGATCCGCATAAAACAAATTGGCGCAATTGCATAAAAATTCATGACTTGAGGCCGAACTATAAATACATCAGCGATTCGAACTTTTTCGCATGCACGACTTTTACACCCTGAGACCTATTGTCAAAAGTATAAGTTTCAGGACCAAAATGTTTGGTGTGTGGATGCATTCTTACATTGTGGACACCCATGAAAAAAATTGGCGCAATTGCATCAAAAATCATGACTTGAGGCCGAACTATAAATACATCAGCGATTCGAACTTTTTCGCATGCACGACTTTTACACCCTGAGACCTATTCTCAAAAGTATAACTTTTAGGACCAAAATATTTGGTGTGTGGATGCATTCTTACATGGCGGATCCGCATAAAAAAAATTGGCGCAATTGCATAAAAGTTCATGACTTGAGGTTGAACTATATAAATACATCAGCGATTCGAACTTTTTCGCATGCACGACTTTTACACCCTGAGACCTATTGTCAAAAGTATAAGTTTCAGAACCAAAATATTTGGTGTGTGGATGCATTCTTACATGGTGGATCCGCATAAAACAAATTGGCGCAATTGCATAAAAATTCATGACTTGAGGCCGAACTATAAATACATCAGCGATTCTAACTTTTTCGCATGCACGACTTTTACACCCTGAGACCTATTGTCAAAAGTATAAGTTTCAGGACCAAAATATTTGGTGTGTGGATGCATTCTTACATGGTGGACACCTATGAAAAAAATTGGCGCAATTGCATAAAAATTCATGACTTGAGGCCGAACTATAAATACATCAGCGATTCGAACTTTTTCGCATGCACGACTTTTACACCCTGAGACCTATTGTCAAAAGTATAAGTTTCAGAACCAAAATATTTGGTGTGTGGATGCATTCTTACATAATGGATCCGCATAAAACAAATTGGCGCAATTGCATAAAAATTCATGACTTGAGGCCGAACTATAAATACATCAGCGATTCGAACTTTTTCGCATGCACGACTTTTACACCCTGAGACCTATTGTCAAAAGTATAAGTTTCAGAACCAAAATATTTGGTGTGTGGATGCATTCTTACATGGTGGATCCGCATAAAACAAATTGGCGCAATTGCATAAAAATTCATGACTTGAGGCCGAACTATAAATACATCAGCGATTCGAACTTTTTCGCATGCACGACTTTTACACCCTGAGACCTATTGTCAAAAGTATAAGTTTCAGGACCAAAATGTTTGGTGTGTGGATGCATTCTTACATTGTGGACACCCATGAAAAAAATTGGCGCAATTGCATAAAAAATCATGACTTGAGGCCGAACTATAAATACATCAGCGATTCGAACTTTTTCGCATGCACGACTTTTACACCCTGAGACCTATTGTCAAAAGTATAACTTTTAGGACCAAAATATTTGGTGTGTGGATGCATTCTTACATGGTGGATCCGCATAAAAGAAATTGGCGCAATTGCATAAAAATTCATGACTTGAGGCCGAACTATAAATACATCAGCGATTCGAACTTTTTCGCATGCACGACTTTTACACCCTGAGACCTATTCTCAAAAGTATAACTTTTAGGACCAAAATATTTGGTGTGTGGATGCATTCTTACATGGCGGATCTGCATAAAAAAAATTGGCGCAATTGCATAAAAGTTCATGACTTGAGGTTGAACTATATAAATACATCAGCGATTCGAACTTTTTCGCATGCACGACTTTTCCACCCTGAGACCTATTGTCAAAAGTATAAGTTTCAGAACCAAAATATTTGGTGTGTGGATGCATTCTTACATGGTGGATCCGCATAAAACAAATTGGCGCAATTGCATAAAAATTCATGACTTGAGGCCGAACTATAAATACATCAGCGATTCTAACTTTTTCGCATGCACGACTTTTACACCCTGAGACCTATTCTCAAAAGTATAAGTTTCAGGACCAAAATATTTGGTGTGTGGATGCATTCTTACATGGTGGACACCTATGAAAAAAATTGGCGCAATTGCATAAAAATTCATGACTTGAGGCCGAACTATAAATACATCAGCGATTCGAACTTTTTCGCATGCACGACTTTTACACCCTGAGACCTATTGTCAAAAGTATAAGTTTCAGAACCAAAATATTTGGTGTGTGGATGCATTCTTACATGGTGGATCCGCATAAAAAAATTGGTGCAATTGCATAAAAATTCATGACTTGAGGCCGAACTATAAATACATCAGCGATTCGAACTTTTTCACATGCACGACTTTTACACCCTGAGACCTATTGTCAAAAGTATAAGTTTCAGAACCAAAATATTTGGTGTGTGGATGCATTCTTACATAGTGGATCCGCATAAAAAAAATTGGCGCAGTTGCATAAAAATTCATGACTTGAGGCCGAACTATAAATACATCAGCGATTCGAACTTTTTCGCATGCAAGACTTTTACACCCTGAGACCTATTGTCAAAAGTATAAGTTTCAGAACCAAAATATTTGGTGTGTGGATGCATTCTTACATGGTGGATGAGCATAAAAAAAATTGGCGCAATTGCATAAAAATTCATGACTTGAGGCCGAACTATAAATACATCAGCGATTCGAACTTTTTCGCATGCACGACTTTTACACCCTGAGACCTATTGTCAAAAGTATAAGTTTCAGAAGCAAAATGTTTGGTGTGTGGATGCATTCTTACATTGTGGACACCCATGAAAAAAATTGGTGCAATTGCATAAAAATTCATGACTTGAGGCCGAACTATAAATACATCAGCGATTCTAACTTTTTCGCATGCACGACTTTTACACCCTGAGACCTATTGTCAAAAGTATAAGTTTCAGAACCAAAATATATGGTGTGTGGATGCATTCTTACATTGTGGACACCCATGAAAAAAATTGGCGCAATTGCATAAAAAATCATGACTTGAGGCCGAACTATAAATACATCAGCGATTCGAACCTTTTCGCATGCACGACTTTTACACCCTGAGACCTATTGTCAAAAGTATAAGTTTCAGAACCAAAATATTTGGTGTGTGGATGCATTCTTACATGCTGGATGAGCATAAAAAAAAATGGCGCAATTGCATAAAAATTCATGACTTGAGGACGAACTATAAATACATCAGCGATTCGAACTTTTTCACATGCACGACTTTTACACCCTGAGACCTATTGTCAAAAGTATAAGTTTCAGAACCAAAATATTTGGTGTGTGGATGCATTCTTACATGGTGGATCCGCATTAAAGAAATTGGCGCAATTGCATAAAAATTCATGACTTGAGGCCGAACTATAAATACATCAGCGATTCGAACTTTTTCGCATACACGACTTTTACACCCTGAGACCTATTCTCAAAAGTATAAGTTTCAGAACCAAAATATTTGGTGTGTGGATGCATTCTTACATGGTGGATGAGCATAAAAAAAATTGGCGCAATTGCATAAAAATTCATGACTTGAGGCCGAACTATAAATACATCAGCGATTCGAACTTTTTCACATGCACGACTTTTACACCCTGAGACCTATTGTCAAAAGTATAAGTTTCAGAACCAAAATATTTGGTGTGTGGATGCATTCTTACATGGTGGATCCGCATAAAACAAATTGGCGCAATTGCATAAAAATTCATGACTTGAGGCCGAACTATAAATACATCAGCGATTCGAACTTTTTCACATGCACGACTTTTACACCCTGAGACCTATTGTCAAAAGTATAAGTTTCAGAACCAAAATATTTGGTGTGTGGATGCATTCTTACATGGTGGATCCGCATAAAACAAATTGGCGCAATTGCATAAAAATTCATGACTTGAGGCCGAACTATAAATACATCAGCGATTCGAACTTTTTCACATGCACGACTTTTACACCCTGAGACCTATTGTCAAAAGTATAAGTTTCAGAACCAAAATATTTGGTGTGTGGATGCATTCTTACATGGTGGATCCGCATTAAAGAAATTGGCGCAATTGCATAAAAATTCATGACTTGAGGCCGAACTATAAATACATCAGCGATTCGAACTTTTTCGCATACACGACTTTTACACCCTGAGACCTATTCTCAAAAGTATAAGTTTCAGAACCAAAATATTTGGTGTGTGGATGCATTCTTACATGGTGGATGAGCATAAAAAAAATTGGCGCAATTGCATAAAAATTCATGACTTGAGGCCGAACTATAAATACATCAGCGATTCGAACTTTTTCACATGCACGACTTTTACACCCTGAGACCTATTGTCAAAAGTATAAGTTTCAGAACCAAAATATTTGGTGTGTGGATGCATTCTTACATGGTGGATCCGCATAAAACAAATTGGCGCAATTGCATAAAAATTCATGACTTGAGGCCGAACTATAAATACATCAGCGATTCGAACTTTTTCACATGCACGACTTTTACACCCTGAGACCTATTGTCAAAAGTATAAGTTTCAGAACCAAAATATTTGGTGTGTGGATGCATTCTTACATGGTGGATGAGCATAAAAGAAATTGGCGCAATTGCATAAAAATTCATGACTTGAGGCCGAACTATAAATACATCAGCGATTCGAACTTTTTCACATGCACGACTTTTACACCCTGAGACCTATTGTCAAAAGTATAAGTTTCAGAACCAAAATATTTGGTGTGTGGATGCATTCTTACATGGTGGATGAGCATAAAAAAAATTGGCGCAATTGCATAAAAATTCATGACTTGAGGCCGAACTATAAATACATCAGCGATTCTAACTTTTTCGCATTCACGACTTTTACACCCTGAGACCTATTGTCAAAAGTATAAGTTTCAGAACCAAAATATTTGGTGTGTGGATGCATTCTTACATGGTGGATCCGCATAAAACAAATTGGCGCAA
This sequence comes from Haliotis cracherodii, assembly GCF_022045235.1. NCBI lineage: Eukaryota > Metazoa > Mollusca > Gastropoda > Lepetellida > Haliotidae > Haliotis > Haliotis cracherodii. The sequence goes on from NW_027266341.1 coordinate 42,166,736, forward strand.
TTGCATAAAAATTCATGACTTGAGGCCGAACTATAAATACATCAGCGATTCTAACTTTTTCACATGCACGACTTTTACACCCTGAGACCTATTCTCAAAAGTATAAGTTTCAGAACCAAAATATTTGGTGTGTGGATGCATTCTTACATGGTGGATGAGCATAAAAAATTTTGGCGCAATTGCATAAAAATTCATGACTTGAGGTTGAACTATATAAATACATCAGCGATTCGAACTTTTTCGCATGCACGACTTTTACACCCTGAGACCTATTGTCAAAAGTATAAGTTTCAGAACCAAAATATTTGGTGTGTGGATGCATTCTTACATGGTGGATGAGCATAAAAAAAATTGGCGCAATTGCATAAAAATTCATGACTTGAGGCCGAACTATAAATACATCAGCGATTCGAACTTTTTCGCATGCACGACTTTTACACCCTGAGACCTATTGTCAAAAGTATAAGTTTCAGGACCAAAATGTTTGCTGTGTGGATGCATTCTTACATTGTGGACACCCATGAAAAAAATTGGCGCAATTGCATAAAAAATCATGACTTGAGGCCGAACTATAAATACATCAGCGATTCGAACTTTTTCGCATGCACGACTTTTACACCCTGAGACCTATTGTCAAAAGTATAAGTTTCAGAACCAAAATATTTGGTGTGTGGATGCATTCTTACATGGTGGATCCGCATAAAAAAAATTGGCGCAATTGCATAAAAATTCATGACTTGAGGCCGAACTATAAATACATCAGCGATTCGAACTTTTTCGCATGCACGACTTTTACACCCTGAGACCTATTCTCAAAAGTATAAGTTTCAGGACCAAAATATTTGGTGTGTGGATGCATTCTTACATGGTGGACACCTATGAAAAAAATTGGCGCAATTGCATAAAAATTCATGACTTGAGGCCGAACTATAAATACATCAGCGATTCGAACTTTTTCGCATGCACGACTTTTACACCCTGAGACCTATTGTCAAAAGTATAAGTTTCAGAACCAAAATATTTGGTGTGTGGATGCATTCTTACATGGTGGATGAGCATAAAAAAAATTGGCGCAATTGCATAAAAATTCATGACTTGAGGCCGAACTATAAATACATCAGCGATTCGAACTTTTTCACATGCACGACTTTTACACCCTGAGACCTATTGTCAAAAGTATAAGTTTCAGAACCAAAATATTTGGTGTGTGGATGCATTCTTACATGGTGGATCCGCATTAAAGAAATTGGCGCAATTGCATAAAAATTCATGACTTGAGGCCGAACTATAAATACATCAGCGATTCGAACTTTTTCGCAAGGACGACTTTTACACCCTGAGACCTATCCTCAAAAGTATAAGGTTCAGAACCAAAATATTTGGTGTGTGGATGCATTCTTACATGGTGGATGAGCATAAAAAAAATTGGCGCAATTGCATAAAAATTCATGACTTGAGGCCGAACTATAAATACATCAGCGATTCGAACTTTTTCGCATGCACGACTTTTACACCCTGAGACCTATTGTCAAAAGTATAAGTTTCAGAACCAAAATATTTGGTGTGTGGATGCATTCTTACATTGTGGACACCCATGAAAAAAATTGGCGCAATTGCATAAAAAATCATGACTTGAGGCCGAACTATAAATACATCAGCGATTCGAACTTTTTCGCATGCACGACTTTTACACCCTGAGACCTATTGTCAAAAGTATAAGTTTCAGAACCAAAATATTTGGTGTGTGGATGCATTCTTACATGGCGGAACCGCATAATAAAAATTGGCGCAATTGCATAAAAGTTCATGACTTGAGGTTGAACTATATAAATACATCAGCGATTCGAACTTTTTCACATGCACGACTTTTACACCCTGAGACCTATTGTCAAAAGTATAAGTTTCAGAACCAAAATATTTGGTGTGTGGATGCATTCTTACATGGTGGATCCGCATAAAAGAAATTGGCGCAATTGCATAAAAATTCATGACTTGAGGCCGAACTATAAATACATCAGCGATTCGAACTTTTTCGCATGCACGACTTTTACACCCTGAGACCTATTGTCAAAAGTATAAGTTTCAGGACCAAAATATTTGGTGTGTGGATGCATTCTTACATGGTGGACACCTATGAAAAAAATTGGCGCAATTGCATAAAAATTCATGACTTGAGGCCGAACTATAAATACATCAGCGATTCGAACTTTTTCACATGCACGACTTTTACACCCTGAGACCTATTGTCAAAAGTATCAGTTTCAGAACCAAAATATTTGGTGTGTGGATGCATTCTTACATAGTGGATGAGCATAAAAAAAATTGGCGCAATTGCATAAAAATTCATGACTTGAGGCCGAACTATAAATACATCAGCGATTCGAACTTTTTCGCATGCACGACTTTTACACCCTGAGACCTATTGTCAAAAGTATAAGTTTCAGAACCAAAATATTTGGTGTGTGGATGCATTCTTACATTGTGGACACCCATGAAAAAAATTGGCGCAATTGCATAAAAAATCATGACTTGAGGCCGAACTATAAATACATCAGCGATTCGAACTTTTTCGCATGCACGACTTTTACACCCTGAGACCTATTGTCAAAAGTATAAGTTTCAGAACCAAAATATTTGGTGTGTGGATGCATTCTTACATGGTGGATGAGCATAAAAAAAATTGGCGCAATTGCATAAAAATTCATGACTTGAGGCCGAACTATAAATACATCAGCGATTCGAACTTTTTCACATGCACGACTTTTACACCCTGAGACCTATTGTCAAAAGTATAAGTTTCAGAACCAAAATATTTGGTGTGTGGATGCATTCTTACATGGTGGATGAGCACAAAAAAAATTGGCGCAATTGCATAAAAATTCATGACTTGAGGCCGAACTATAAATACATCAGCGATTCGAACTTTTTCGCATGCACGACTTTTACACCCTGAGACCTATTGTCAAAAGTATAAGTTTCAGGACCAAAATATTTGGTGTGTGGATGCATTTTTACATGGTGGATGAGCATAAAAAAAATTGGCGCAATTGCATAAAAATTCATGACTTGAGGCCGAACTATAAATACATCAGCGATTCGAACTTTTTCGCATTCACGACTTTTACACCCTGAGACCTATTGTCAAAAGTATAAGTTTCAGAACCAAAATATTTGGTGTGTGGATGCATTCTTACATGGTGGATCCGCATAAAAAAAATTGGCGCAATTGCATAAAAATTCATGACTTGAGGCCGAACTATAAATACATCAGCGATTCGAACTTTTTCGCATGCACGACTTTTACACCCTGAGACCTATTGTCAAAAGTATAAGTTTCAGAACCAAAATATTTGGTGTGTGGATGCATTCTTACATGGTGGATGAGCATAAAAGAAATTGGCGCAATTGCATAAAAATTCATGACTTGAGGCCGAACTATAAATACATCAGCGATTCGAACTTTTTCGCATGCACGACTTTTACACCCTGAGACCTATTGTCAAAAGTATAAGTTTCAGGACCAAAATATTTGGTGTGTGGATGCATTCTTACATTGTGGACACCCATGAAAAAAATTGGCGCAATTGCATAAAAAATCATGACTTGAGGCCGAACTATAAATACATCAGCGATTCTAACTTTTTCGCATGCACGACTTTTACACCCTGAGACCTATTGTCAAAAGTATAAGTTTCAGAACCAAAATATTTGGTGTGTGGATGCATTCTTACATTGTGGACACCCATGAAAAAAATTGGCGCAATTGCATAAAAAATCATGACTTGAGGCCGAACTATAAATACATCAGCGATTCGAACCTTTTCGCATGCACGACTTTTACACCCTGAGACCTATTGTCAAAAGTATAAGTTTCAGAACCAAAATATTTGGTGTGTGGATGCATTCTTACATGGTGGATGAGCATAAAAAAAATTGGCGCAATTGCATAAAAATTCATGACTTGAGGCCGAACTATAAGTACATCAGCGATTCGAACTTTTTCACATGCACGACTTTTACACCCTGAGACCTATTGTCAAAAGTATAAGTTTCAGAACCAAAATATTTGGTGTGTGGATGCATTCTTACATTGTGGACACCCATAAAAAAAATTGGCGCAATTGCATAAAAAATCATGACTTGAGGCCGAACTATAAATACATCAGCGATTCGAACTTTTTCGCATGCACGACTTTTACACCCTGAGACCTATTGTCAAAAGTATAAGTTTCAGAACCAAAATATTTGGTGTGTGGATGCATTCTTACATTGTGGACACCCATGAAAAAAATTGGCGCAATTGCATAAAAAATCATGACTTGAGGCCGAACTATAAATACATCAGCGATTCGAACTTTTTCGCATGCACGACTTTTACACCCTGAGACCTATTGTCAAAAGTATAAGTTTCAGAACCAAAATATTTGGTGTGTGGATGCATTCTTACATGGCGGAACCGCATAATAAAAATTGGCGCAATTGCATAAAAGTTCATGACTTGAGGTTGAACTATATAAATACATCAGCGATTCGAACTTTTTCACATGCACGACTTTTACACCCTGAGACCTATTGTCAAAAGTATAAGTTTCAGAACCAAAATATTTGGTGTGTGGATGCATTCTTACATGGTGGATCCGCATAAAAGAAATTGGCGCAATTGCATAAAAATTCATGACTTGAGGCCGAACTATAAATACATCAGCGATTCGAACTTTTTCGCATGCACGACTTTTACACCCTGAGACCTATTGTCAAAAGTATAAGTTTCAGGACCAAAATATTTGGTGTGTGGATGCATTCTTACATGGTGGACACCTATGAAAAAAATTGGCGCAATTGCATAAAAATTCATGACTTGAGGCCGAACTATAAATACATCAGCGATTCGAACTTTTTCACATGCACGACTTTTACACCCTGAGACCTATTGTCAAAAGTATCAGTTTCAGAACCAAAATATTTGGTGTGTGGATGCATTCTTACATAGTGGATGAGCATAAAAAAAATTGGCGCAATTGCATAAAAATTCATGACTTGAGGCCGAACTATAAATACATCAGCGATTCGAACTTTTTCGCATGCACGACTTTTACACCCTGAGACCTATTGTCAAAAGTATAAGTTTCAGAACCAAAATATTTGGTGTGTGGATGCATTCTTACATTGTGGACACCCATGAAAAAAATTGGCGCAATTGCATAAAAAATCATGACTTGAGGCCGAACTATAAATACATCAGCGATTCGAACTTTTTCGCATGCACGACTTTTACACCCTGAGACCTATTGTCAAAAGTATAAGTTTCAGAACCAAAATATTTGGTGTGTGGATGCATTCTTACATGGTGGATGAGCATAAAAAAAATTGGCGCAATTGCATAAAAATTCATGACTTGAGGCCGAACTATAAATACATCAGCGATTCGAACTTTTTCACATGCACGACTTTTACACCCTGAGACCTATTGTCAAAAGTATAAGTTTCAGAACCAAAATATTTGGTGTGTGGATGCATTCTTACATGGTGGATGAGCACAAAAAAAATTGGCGCAATTGCATAAAAATTCATGACTTGAGGCCGAACTATAAATACATCAGCGATTCGAACTTTTTCGCATGCACGACTTTTACACCCTGAGACCTATTGTCAAAAGTATAAGTTTCAGGACCAAAATATTTGGTGTGTGGATGCATTTTTACATGGTGGATGAGCATAAAAAAAATTGGCGCAATTGCATAAAAATTCATGACTTGAGGCCGAACTATAAATACATCAGCGATTCGAACTTTTTCGCATTCACGACTTTTACACCCTGAGACCTATTGTCAAAAGTATAAGTTTCAGAACCAAAATATTTGGTGTGTGGATGCATTCTTACATGGTGGATCCGCATAAAAAAAATTGGCGCAATTGCATAAAAATTCATGACTTGAGGCCGAACTATAAATACATCAGCGATTCGAACTTTTTCGCATGCACGACTTTTACACCCTGAGACCTATTGTCAAAAGTATAAGTTTCAGAACCAAAATATTTGGTGTGTGGATGCATTCTTACATGGTGGATGAGCATAAAAGAAATTGGCGCAATTGCATAAAAATTCATGACTTGAGGCCGAACTATAAATACATCAGCGATTCGAACTTTTTCGCATGCACGACTTTTACACCCTGAGACCTATTGTCAAAAGTATAAGTTTCAGGACCAAAATATTTGGTGTGTGGATGCATTCTTACATTGTGGACACCCATGAAAAAAATTGGCGCAATTGCATAAAAAATCATGACTTGAGGCCGAACTATAAATACATCAGCGATTCTAACTTTTTCGCATGCACGACTTTTACACCCTGAGACCTATTGTCAAAAGTATAAGTTTCAGAACCAAAATATTTGGTGTGTGGATGCATTCTTACATTGTGGACACCCATGAAAAAAATTGGCGCAATTGCATAAAAAATCATGACTTGAGGCCGAACTATAAATACATCAGCGATTCGAACCTTTTCGCATGCACGACTTTTACACCCTGAGACCTATTGTCAAAAGTATAAGTTTCAGAACCAAAATATTTGGTGTGTGGATGCATTCTTACATGGTGGATGAGCATAAAAAAAATTGGCGCAATTGCATAAAAATTCATGACTTGAGGCCGAACTATAAGTACATCAGCGATTCGAACTTTTTCACATGCACGACTTTTACACCCTGAGACCTATTGTCAAAAGTATAAGTTTCAGAACCAAAATATTTGGTGTGTGGATGCATTCTTACATTGTGGACACCCATAAAAAAAATTGGCGCAATTGCATAAAAAATCATGACTTGAGGCCGAACTATAAATACATCAGCGATTCTAACTTTTTCGCATGCACGACTTTTACACCCTGAGACCTATTGTCAAAAGTATAAGTTTCAGAACCAAAATATTTGGTGTGTGGATGCATTCTTACATGGTGGATCCGCATAAAAAAAATTGGCGCAATTGCATAAAAATTCATGACTTGAGGCCGAACTATAAATACATCAGCGATTCGAACTTTTTCGCATGCACGACTTTTACACACTGAGACCTATTCTCAAAAGTATAAGTTTCAGGACCAAAATATTTGGTGTGTGGATGCATTCTTACATTGTGGACACCCATGAAAAAAATTGGCGCAATTGCATAAAAAATCATGACTTGAGGCCGAACTATAAATACATCAGCGATTCGAACCTTTTCGCATGCACGACTTTTACACCCTGAGACCTATTGTCAAAAGTATAAGTTTCAGAACCAAAATATTTGGTGTGTGGATGCATTCTTACATGGTGGATCTGCATAAAAAAAATTGGCGCAATTGCATAAAAATTCATGACTTGAGGCCGAACTATAAATACATCAGCGATTCGAACTTTTTCACATGCACGACTTTTACACCCTGAGACCTATTGTCAAAAGTATAAGTTTCAGAACCAAAATATTTGGTGTGTGGATGCATTCTTACATGGTATTTCCGCATTAAAGAAATTGGCGCAATTGCATAAAAATTCATGACTTGAGGCCGAACTATAAATACATCAGCGATTCTAACTTTTTCGCATGCACGACTTTTACACCCTGAGACCTATTCTCAAAAGTATAAGTTTCAGGACCAAAATATTTGGTGTGTGGATGCATTCTTACATGGTGGACACCTATGAAAAAAATTGGCGCAATTGCATAAAAATTCATGACTTGAGGCCGAACTATAAATACATCAGCGATTCGAACTTTTTCGCATGCACGACTTTTACACCCTGAGACCTATTCTCAAAAGTATAAGTTTCAGAACCAAAATATTTGGTGTGTGGATGCATTCTTACATGGTGGATCCGCATAAAATTTTTTGGCGCAATTGCATAAAAATTCATGACTTGAGGCCGAACTATAAATACATCAGCGATTCGAACTTTTTCACATGCACGACTTTTACACCCTGAGACCTATTGTCAAAAGTATAAGTTTCAGAACCAAAATATTTGGTGTGTGGATGCATTCTTACATAGTGGATGAGCATAAAAAAAATTGGCGCAATTGCATAAAAATTCATGACTTGAGGCCGAACTATAAATACATCAGCGATTCGAACTTTTTCGCATGCACGACTTTTACACCCTGAGACCTATTGTCAAAAGTATAAGTTTCAGAACCAAAATATTTGGTGTGTGGATGCATTCTTACATGGTGGATGAGCATAAAAAAATTGGCAGAATTGCATAAAAACTCATGACTTGAGGCCGAACTATAAATACATCAGCGATTCGAACTTTTTCACATGCACGACTTTTACACCCTGAGACCTATTGTCAAAAGTATAAGTTTCAGAACCAAAATATTTGGTGTGTGGATGCATTCTTACATGGTATTTCCGCATTAAAGAAATTGGCGCAATTGCATAAAAATTCATGACTTGAGGCCGAACTATAAATACATCAGCGATTCGAACTTTTTCGCATGCACGACTTTTACACCCTGAGACCTATTCTCAAAAGTATAAGTTTCAGGACCAAAATATTTGGTGTGTGGATGCATTCTTACATGGTGGACACCTATGAAAAAAATTGGCGCAATTGCATAAAAATTCATGACTTGAGGCCGAACTATAAATACATCAGCGATTCGAACTTTTTCGCATGCACGACTTTTACACCCTGAGACCTATTCTCAAAAGTATAAGTTTCAGAACCAAAATATTTGGTGTGTGGATGCATTCTTACATGGTGGATCCGCATAAAAAATTTTGGCGCAATTGCATAAAAATTCATGACTTGAGGCCGAACTATAAATACATCAGCGATTCGAACTTTTTCACATGCACGACTTTTACACCCTGAGACCTATTGTCAAAAGTATAAGTTTCAGAACCAAAATATTTGGTGTGTGGATGCATTCTTACATAGTGGATGAGCATAAAAAAAATTGGCGCAATTGCATAAAAATTCATGACTTGAGGCCGAACTATAAATACATCAGCGATTCGAACTTTTTCGCATGCACGACTTTTACACCCTGAGACCTATTGTCAAAAGTATAAGTTTCAGAACCAAAATATTTGGTGTGTGGATGCATTCTTACATGGTGGATGAGCATAAAAAAATTGGCGGAATTGCATAAAAATTCATGACTTGAGGCCGAACTATAAATACATCAGCGATTCGAACTTTTTCACATGCACGACTTTTACACCCTGAGACCTATTGTCAAAAGTATAAGTTTCAGAACCAAAATATTTGGTGTGTGGATGTATTCTTACATGGTGGATCCGCATAAAAAAAATTGGCGCAATTGCATAAAAATTCATGACTTGAGGCCGAACTATAAATACATCAGCGATTCGAACTTTTTCGCATGCACGACTTTTACACCCTGAGACCTATTGTCAAAAGTATAAGTTTCAGAACCAAAATATTTGGTGTGTGGATGCATTCTTACATGGTGGATGAGCATAAAAAAAATTGGCGCAATTGCATAAAAATTCATGACTTGAGGCCGAACTATAAATACATCAGCGATTCGAACTTTTTCGCATGCACGACTTTTACACCCTGAGACCTATTCTCAAAAGTATAAGTTTCAGGACCAAAATATTTGGTGTGTGGATGCATTCTTACATGGTGGACACCTATGAAAAAAATTGGCGCAATTGCATAAAAATTCATGACTTGAGGCCGAACTATAAATACATCAGCGATTCGAACTTTTTCGCATGCACGACTTTTACACCCTGAGACCTATTCTCAAAAGTATAAGTTTCAGAACCAAAATATTTGGTGTGTGGATGCATTCTTACATGGTGGATCCGCATAAAAAATTTTGGCGCAATTGCATAAAAATTCATGACTTGAGGCCGAACTATAAATACATCAGCGATTCGAACTTTTTCGCATGCACGACTTTTACACCCTGAGACCTATTGTCAAAAGTATAAGTTTCAGAACCAAAATATTTGGTGTGTGGATGCATTCTTACATAGTGGATGAGCATAAAAAAAATTGGCGCAATTGCATAAAAATTCATGACTTGAGGCCGAACTATAAATACATCAGCGATTCGAACTTTTTCGCATGCACGACTTTTACACCCTGAGACCTATTGTCAAAAGTATAAGTTTCAGGACCAAAATGTTTGGTGTGTGGATGCATTCTTACATGGTGGACACCTATGAAAAAAATTGGCGCAATTGCATAAAAAATCATGACTTGAGGCCGAACTATAAATACATCAGCGATTCGAACTTTTTCGCATGCACGACTTTTACACCCTGAGACCTATTGTCAAAAGTATAAGTTTCAGAACCAAAATATTTGGTGTGTGGATGCATTCTTACATGGTGGATGAGCATAAAAAAAATTGGCGCAATTGCATAAAAATTCATGACTTGAGGCCGAACTATAAATACATCAGCGATTCGAACTTTTTCACATGCACAACTTTTACACCCTGAGACCTATTGTCAAAAGTATAAGTTTCAGAACCAAAATATTTGGTGTGTGGATGCATTCTTACATGGTGGACACCTATGAAAAAAATTGGCGCAATTGCATAAAAATTCATGACTTGAGGCCGAACTATAAATACATCAGCGATTCGAACTTTTTCGCATGCACGACTTTTACACCCTCAGACCTATTGTCAAAAGTATAAGTTTCAGAAACAAAATATTTGGTGTGTGGATGCATTCTTACATTGTGGACACCCATGAAAAAAATTGGCGCAATTGCATAAAAAATCATGACTTGAGGCCGAACTATAAATACATCAGCGATTCGAACCTTTTCGCATGCACGACTTTTACACCCTGAGACCTATTGTCAAAAGTATAAGTTTCAGAACCAAAATATTTGGTGTGTGGATGCATTCTTACATTGTGGACACCCATGAAAAAAATTGGCGCAATTGCATAAAAATTCATGACTTGAGGCCGAACTATAAATACATCAGCGATTCGAACTTTTTCGCAAGGACGACTTTTACACCATGAGACCTATTGTCAAAAGTATAAGTTTCAGAACCAAAATATTTGGTGTGTGGATGCATTCTTACATGGTGGATGAGCATAAAAAAAATTTGCGCAATTGCATAAAAATTCATGACTTGAGGTTGAACTATATAAATACATCAGCGATTCGAACTTTTTCGCATGCACGACTTTTACACCCTGAGACCTATTGTCAAAAGTATAAGTTTCAGAACCAAAATATTTGGTGTGTGGATGCATTCTTACATGGTGGATCCGCATAAAAGAAATTGGCGCAATTGCATAAAAATTCATGACTTGAGGCCGAACTATAAATACATCAGCGATTCGAACTTTTTCGCATGCACGACTTTTACACCCTGAGACCTATTCTCAAAAGTATATGTTTCAGGACCAAAATATTTGGTGTGTGGATGCATTCTTACATGGTGGACACCTATGAAAAAAATTGGCGCAATTGCATAAAAATTCATGACTTGAGGCCGAACTATAAATACATCAGCGATTCGAACTTTTTCGCATGCACGACTTTTACACCCTGAGACCTATTCTCAAAAGTATATGTTTCAGGACCAAAATATTTGGTGTGTGGATGCATTCTTACATGGTGGACACCTATGAAAAAAATTGGCGCAATTGCATAAAAATTCATGACTTGAGGCCGAACTATAAATACATCAGCGATTCTAACTTTTTCGCATGCACGACTTTTACACCCTGAGACCTATTCTCAAAAGTATAAGTTTCAGGACCAAAATATTTGGTGTGTGGATGCATTCTTACATGGTGGATCCGCATAAAAATTTTTGGCGCAATTGCATAAAAATTCATGACTTGAGGCCGAACTATAAATACATCAGCGATTCGAACTTTTTCACATGCACGACTTTTACACCCTGAGACCTATTGTCAAAAGTATAAGTTTCAGAACCAAAATATTTGATGTGTGGATGCATTCTTACATAGTAAATGAGCATAAAAGAAATTGGCGCAATTGCATAAAAATTCATGACTTGAGGCCGAACTATAAATACATCAGCGATTCTAACTTTTTCGCATGCACGACTTTTACACCCTGAGACCTATTGTCAAAAGTATAAGTTTCAGAACCAAAATATTTGGTGTGTGGATGCATTCTTACATGGTGGATGAGCATAAAAAAATTGGCGCAATTGCATAAAAATTCATGACTTGAGGCCGAACTATAAATACATCAGCGATTCGAACTTTTTCACATGCACGACTTTTACACCCTGAGACCTATTGTCAAAAGTATAAGTTTCAGAACCAAAATATTTGGTGTGTGGATGTATTCTTACATGGTGGATCCGCATAAAAAAAATTGGCGCAATTGCATAAAAATTGATGACTTGAGGCCGAACTATAAATACATCAGCGATTCGAACTTTTTCGCATGCACGACTTTTACACCCTGAGACCTATTGTCAAAAGTATAAGTTTCAGAACCAAAATATTTGGTGTGTGGATGCATTCTTACATGGTGGATGAGCATAAAAAAAATTGGCGCAATTGCATAAAAATTCATGACTTGAGGCCGAACTATAAATACATCAGCGATTCGAACTTTTTCGCATGCACGACTTTTACACCCTGAGACCTATTCTCAAAAGTATAAGTTTCAGGACCAAAATATTTGGTGTGTGGATGCATTCTTACATGGTGGATCCGCATAAAAAATTTAGGCGCAATTGCATAAAAATTCATGACTTGAGGCCGAACTATAAATACATCAGCGATTCGAACTTTTTCGCATGCACGACTTTTACACCCTGAGACCTATTGTCAAAAGTATAAGTTTCAGAACCAAAATATTTGGTGTGTGGATGCATTCTTACATGGTGGATGAGTATAAAAAAATTGGCGCAATTGCATAAAAATTCATGACTTGAGGCCGAACTATAAATACATCAGCGATTCGAACTTTTTCACATGCACGACTTTTACACCCTGAGACCTATTGTCAAAAGTATAAGTTTCAGAACCAAAATATTTGGTGTGTGGATGTATTCTTACATGGTAGATCCGCATAAAAAAAATTGGCGCAATTGCATAAAAATTCATGACTTGAGGCCGAACTATAAATACATCAGCGATTCGAACTTTTTAGCATGCACGACTTTTACACCCTGAGACCTATTGTCAAAAGTATAAGTTTCAGAACCAAAATATTTGGTGTGTGGATGCATTCTTACATGGTGGATCCGCATAAAAAATTTTGGCGCAATTGCATAAAAATTCATGACTTGAGGCCGAACTATAAATACATCAGCGATTCGAACTTTTTCACATGCACGACTTTTACACCCTGAGACCTATTGTCAAAAGTATAAGTTTCAGAACCAAAATATTTGGTGTGTGGATGCATTCTTACATAGTGGATGAGCATAAAAAAAATTGGCGCAATTGCATAAAAATTCATGACTTGAGGCCGAACTATAAATACATCAGCGATTCGAACTTTTTCGCATGCACGACTTTTACACCCTGAGACCTATTGTCAAAAGTATAAGTTTCAGAACCAAAATATTTGGTGTGTGGATGCATTCTTACATGGTGGATGAGCATAAAAAAATTGGAGGAATTGCATAAAAATTCATGACTTGAGGCCGAACTATAAATACATCAGCGATTCGAACTTTTTCACATGCACGACTTTTACACCCTGAGACCTATTGTCAAAAGTATAAGTTTCAGAACCAAAATATTTGGTGTGTGGATGTATTCTTACATGGTGGATCCGCATAAAAAAAATTGGCGCAATTGCATAAAAATTCATGACTTGAGGCCGAACTATAAATACATCAGCGATTCGAACTTTTTCGCATGCACGACTTTTACACCCTGAGACCTATTGTCAAAAGTATAAGTTTCAGAACCAAAATATTTGGTGTGTGGATGCATTCTTACATGGTGGATGAGCATAAAAAAAATTGGCGCAATTGCATAAAAATTCATGACTTGAGGCCGAACTATAAATACATCAGCGATTCGAACTTTTTCGCATGCACGACTTTTACACCCTGAGACCTATTGTCAAAAGTATATGTTTCAGGACCAAAATGTTTGGTGTGTGGATGCATTCTTACATGGTGGACACCTATGAAAAAAATTGGCGCAATTGCATAAAAAATCATGACTTGAGGCCGAACTATAAATACATCAGCGATTCGAACTTTTTCGCATGCACGACTTTTACACCCTGAGACCTATTGTCAAAAGTATAAGTTTCAGAACCAAAATATTTGGTGTGTGGATGCATTCTTACATGGTGGATGAGCATAAAAAAAATTGGCGCAATTGCATAAAAATTCATGACTTGAGGCCGAACTATAAATACATCAGCGATTCGAACTTTTTCACATGCACAACTTTTACACCCTGAGACCTATTGTCAAAAGTATAAGTTTCAGAACCAAAATATTTGGTGTGTGGATGCATTCTTACATGGTGGACACCTATGAAAAAAATTGGCGCAATTGCATAAAAATTCATGACTTGAGGCCGAACTATAAATACATCAGCGATTCGAACTTTTTCGCATGCACGACTTTTACACCCTCAGACCTATTGTCAAAAGTATAAGTTTCAGAAACAAAATATTTGGTGTGTGGATGCATTCTTACATTGTGGACACCCATGAAAAAAATTGGCGCAATTGCATAAAAAATCATGACTTGAGGCCGAACTATAAATACATCAGCGATTCGAACCTTTTCGCATGCACGACTTTTACACCCTGAGACCTATTGTCAAAAGTATAAGTTTCAGAACCAAAATATTTGGTGTGTGGATGCATTCTTACATTGTGGACACCCATGAAAAAAATTGGCGCAATTGCATAAAAATTCATGACTTGAGGCCGAACTATAAATACATCAGCGATTCGAACTTTTTCGCAAGGACGACTTTTACACCATGAGACCTATTGTCAAAAGTATAAGTTTCAGAACCAAAATATTTGGTGTGTGGATGCATTCTTACATGGTGGATGAGCATAAAAAAAATTTGCGCAATTGCATAAAAATTCATGACTTGAGGCCGAACTATAAATACATCAGCGATTCGAACTTTTTCACATGCACGACTTTTACACCCTGAGACCTATTGTCAAAAGTATAAGTTTCAGAACCAAAATATTTGGTGTGTGGATGCATTCTTACATGCTGGATGAGCATAAAACAAATTGGCGCAATTGCATAAAAATTCATAACTTGAGACCGAACTATAAATACATCAGCGATTCGAACTTTTTCGCATGCACGACTTTTACACCCTGAGACCTATTGTCAAAAGTATAAGTTTCAGAACCAAAATATTTGGTGTATGGATGCATTCTTACATGGTGGATCCGCATAAAAAAAATTGGCGCAATTGCATAAAAATTCATGACTTGAGGTTGAACTATATAAATACATCAGCGATTCGAACTTTTTCGCATGCACGACTTTTACACCCTGAGACCTATTGTCAAAAGTATAAGTTTCAGAACCAAAATATTTGGTGTGTGGATGCATTCTTACATGGTGGATCCGCATAAAAGAAATTGGCGCAATTGCATAAAAATTCATGACTTGAGGCCGAACTATAAATACATCAGCGATTCGAACTTTTTCGCATGCACGACTTTTACACCCTGAGACCTATTCTCAAAAGTATATGTTTCAGGACCAAAATATTTGGTGTGTGGATGCATTCTTACATGGTGGACACCTATGAAAAAAATTGGCGCAATTGCATAAAAATTCATGACTTGAGGCCGAACTATAAATACATCAGCGATTCGAACTTTTTCGCATGCACGACTTTTACACCCTGAGACCTATTCTCAAAAGTATATGTTTCAGGACCAAAATATTTGGTGTGTGGATGCATTCTTACATGGTGGACACCTATGAAAAAAATTGGCGCAATTGCATAAAAATTCATGACTTGAGGCCGAACTATAAATACATCAGCGATTCTAACTTTTTCGCATGCACGACTTTTACACCCTGAGACCTATTCTCAAAAGTATAAGTTTCAGGACCAAAATATTTGGTGTGTGGATGCATTCTTACATGGTGGATCCGCATAAAATTTTTTGGCGCAATTGCATAAAAATTCATGACTTGAGGCCGAACTATAAATACATCAGCGATTCGAACTTTTTCACATGCACGACTTTTACACCCTGAGACCTATTGTCAAAAGTATAAGTTTCAGAACCAAAATATTTGATGTGTGGATGCATTCTTACATAGTAAATGAGCATAAAAGAAATTGGCGCAATTGCATAAAAATTCATGACTTGAGGCCGAACTATAAATACATCAGCGATTCGAACTTTTTCGCATGCACGACTTTTACACCCTGAGACCTATTGTCAAAAGTATAAGTTTCAGAACCAAAATATTTGGTGTGTGGATGCATTCTTACATGGTGGATGAGCATAAAAAAATTGGCGCAATTGCATAAAAATTCATGACTTGAGGCCGAACTATAAATACATCAGCGATTCGAACTTTTTCACATGCACGACTTTTACACCCTGAGACCTATTGTCAAAAGTATAAGTTTCAGAACCAAAATATTTGGTGTGTGGATGTATTCTTACATGGTGGATCCGCATAAAAAAAATTGGCGCAATTGCATAAAAATTGATGACTTGAGGCCGAACTATAAATACATCAGCGATTCGAACTTTTTCGCATGCACGACTTTTACACCCTGAGACCTATTGTCAAAAGTATAAGTTTCAGAACCAAAATATTTGGTGTGTGGATGCATTCTTACATGGTGGATGAGCATAAAAAAAATTGGCGCAATTGCATAAAAATTCATGACTTGAGGCCGAACTATAAATACATCAGCGATTCGAACTTTTTCGCATGCACGACTTTTACACCCTGAGACCTATTCTCAAAAGTATAAGTTTCAGGACCAAAATATTTGGTGTGTGGATGCATTCTTACATGGTGGATCCGCATAAAAAATTTAGGCGCAATTGCATAAAAATTCATGACTTGAGGCCGAACTATAAATACATCAGCGATTCGAACTTTTTCGCATGCACGACTTTTACACCCTGAGACCTATTGTCAAAAGTATAAGTTTCAGAACCAAAATATTTGGTGTGTGGATGCATTCTTACATGGTGGATGAGTATAAAAAAATTGGCGCAATTGCATAAAAATTCATGACTTGAGGCCGAACTATAAATACATCAGCGATTCGAACTTTTTCACATGCACGACTTTTACACCCTGAGACCTATTGTCAAAAGTATAAGTTTCAGAACCAAAATATTTGGTGTGTGGATGTATTCTTACATGGTAGATCCGCATAAAAAAAATTGGCGCAATTGCATAAAAATTCATGACTTGAGGCCGAACTATAAATACATCAGCGATTCGAACTTTTTAGCATGCACGACTTTTACACCCTGAGACCTATTGTCAAAAGTATAAGTTTCAGAACCAAAATATTTGGTGTGTGGATGCATTCTTACATGGTGGATGAGCATAAAAAAAATTGGCGCAATTGCATAAAATTTCATGACTTGAGGCCGAACTATAAATACATCAGCGATTCGAACTTTTTCGCATGCACGACTTTTACACCCTGAGACCTATTGTCAAAAGTATAAGTTTCAGGACCAAAATGTTTGGTGTGTGGATGCATTCTTACATTGTGGACACCCATGAAAAAAATTGGCGCAATTGCATAAAAAATCATGACTTGAGGCCGAACTATAAATACATCAGCGATTCGAACTTTTTCGCATGCACGACTTTTACACCCTGAGACCTATTGTCAAAAGTATAAGTTTCAGAACCAAAATATTTGGTGTGTGGATGCATTCTTACATGGTGGATGAGCATAAAAAAAATTGGCGCAATTGCATAAAAATTCATGACTTGAGGCCGAACTATAAATACATCTGCGATTCGAACTTTTTCACATGCACAACTTTTACACCCTGAGACCTATTGTCAAAAGTATAAGTTTCAGGACCAAAATATTTGGTGTGTGGATGCATTCTTACATGGTGGACACCTATGAAAAAAATTGGCGCAATTGCATAAAAATTCATGACTTGAGGCCGAACTATAAATACATCAGCGATTCGAACTTTTTCGCATGCACGACTTTTACACCCTGAGACCTATTGTCAAAAGTATAAGTTTCAGAACCAAAATATTTGGTGTGTGGATGCATTCTTACATGGTGGATGAGCATAAAAAAAATTGGCGCAATTGCATAAAAATTCATGACTTGAGGCCGAACTATAAATACATCAGCGATTCGAACTTTTTCACATGCACGACTTTTACACCCTGAGACCTATTGTCAAAAGTATAAGTTTCAGAACCAAAATATTTGGTGTGTGGATGCATTCTTACATGGTGGATCCGCATTAAAGAAATTGGCGCAATTGCATAAAAATTCATGACTTGAGGCCGAACTATAAATACATCAGCGATTCGAACTTTTTCGCAAGGACGACTTTTACACCATGAGACCTATTCTCAAAAGTATAAGTTTCAGAACCAAAATATTTGGTGTGTGGATGCATTCTTACATGGTGGATGAGCATAAAAAAAATTGGCGCAATTGCATAAAAATTCATGACTTGAGGCCGAACTATAAATACATCAGCGATTCGAACTTTTTCACATGCACGACTTTTACACCCTGAGACCTATTGTCAAAAGTATAAGTTTCAGAACCAAAATATTTGGTGTGTGGATGCATTCTTACATGCTGGATGAGCATAAAAAAAATTGGCGCAATTGCATAAAAATTCATGACTTGAGACCGAACTGTAAATACATCAGCGATTCGAACTTTTTCGCATGCACGACTTTTACACCCTGAGACCTATTGTCAAAAGTATAAGTTTCAGAACCAAAATATTTGGTGTGTGGATGCATTCTTACATGGTGGATCCGCATAAAAGAAATTGGCGCAATTGCATAAAAATTCATGACTTGAGGCCGAACTATAAATACATCAGCGATTCTAACTTTTTCGCATGCACGACTTTTACACCCTGAGACCTATTCTCAAAAGTATATGTTTCAGGACCAAAATATTTGGTGTGTGGATGCATTCTTACATGGTGGACACCTATGAAAAAAATTGGCGCAATTGCATAAAAATTCATGACTTGAGGCCGAACTATAAATACATCAGCGATTCTAACTTTTTCGCATGCACGACTTTTACACCCTGAGACCTATTCTCAAAAGTATAAGTTTCAGGACGAAAATATTTGGTGTGTGGATGCATTCTTACATGGTGGATGAGCATAAAAGAAATTGGCGCAATTGCATAAAAATTCATGACTTGAGAACGAACTATAAATACATCAGCGATTCGAACTTTTTCGCATGCACGACTTTTACACCCTGAGACCTATTGTCAAAAGTATAAGTTTCAGAACCAAAATATTTGGTGAGTGGATGCATTCTTACATGGTGGATGAGCATAAAAAAATTGGCGCAATTGCATAAAAATTCATGACTTGAGGCCGAACTATAAATACATCAGCGATTCGAACTTTTTCACATGCACGACTTTTACACCCTGAGACCTATTGTCAAAAGTATAAGTTTCAGAACCAAAATATTTGGTGTGTGGATGTATTCTTACATGGTGGATCCGCATAAAAGAAATTGGCGCAATTGCATAAAAATTCATGACTTGAGGCCGAACTATAAATACATCAGCGATTCGAACTTTTTCGCATGCACGACTTTTACACCCTGAGACCTATTGTCAAAAGTATAAGTTTCAGAACCAAAATATTTGGTGTGTGGATGCATTCTTACATGGTGGATGAGCATAAAAAAAATTGGCGCAATTGCATAAAAATTCATGACTTGAGGCCGAACTATAAATACATCAGCGATTCGAACTTTTTCGCATGCACGACTTTTACACCCTGAGACCTATTGTCAAAAGTATAAGTTTCAGGACCAAAATGTTTGGTGTGTGGATGCATTCTTACATTGTGGACACCCATGAAAAAAATTGGCGCAATTGCATAAAAAATCATGACTTGAGGCCGAACTATAAATACATCAGCGATTCGAACTTTTTCGCATGCACGACTTTTACACCCTGAGACCTATTGTCAAAAGTATAAGTTTCAGAACCAAAATATTTGGTGTGTGGATGCATTCTTACATGGTGGATGAGCATAAAAAAAATTGGTGCAATTGCATAAAAATTCATGACTTGAGGCCGAACTATAAATACATCAGCGATTCGAACTTTTTCACATGCACGACTTTTACACCCTGAGACCTATTGTCAAAAGTATAAGTTTCAGGACCAAAATATTTGGTGTGTGGATGCATTCTTACATGGTGGACACCTATGAAAAAAATTGGCGCAATTGCATAAAAATTCATGACTTGAGGCTGAACTATAAATACATCAGCGATTCGAACTTTTTCGCATGCACGACTTTTACACCCTGAGACCTATTGTCAAAAGTATAAGTTTCAGAACCAAAATATTTGGTGTGTGGATGCATTCTTACATGGTGGATGAGCATAAAAAAAATTGGCGCAATTGAATAAAAATTCATGACTTGAGGCCGAACTATAAATACATCAGCGATTCGAACTTTTTCACATGCACGACTTTTACACCCTGAGACCTATTGTCAAAAGTATAAGTTTCAGAACTAAAATATTTGGTGTTTGGATGCATTCTTACATGGTGGATCAACATTAAAGAAATTGGCGCAATTGCATAAAAATTCATGACTTGAGGTTGAACTATAAATACATCAGCGATTCGAACTTTTTCGCAAGGACGACTTTTACACCATGAGACCTATTCTCAAAAGTATAAGTTTCAGAACCAAAATATTTGGTGTGTGGATGCATTCTTACATGGTGGATGAGCATAAAAAAAATTGGCGCAATTGCATAAAAATTCATGACTTGAGGCCGAACTATAAATACATCAGCGATTCGAACTTTTTCACATGCACGACTTTTACACCCTGAGACCTATTGTCAAAAGTATAAGTTTCAGAACCAAAATATTTGGTGTGTGGATGCATTCTTACATGCTGGATGAGCATAAAAAAAATTGGCGCAATTGCATAAAAATTCATGACTTGAGACCGAACTGTAAATACATCAGCGATTCTAACTTTTTCGCATGCACGACTTTTACACCCTGAGACCTATTGTCAAAAGTATAAGTTTCAGAACCAAAATATTTGGTGTGTGGATGCATTCTTACATGGTGGATGAGCATAAAAAAAATTGGCACAATTGCATAAAAATTCATGACTTGAGGCCGAACTATAAATACATCAGCGATTCGAACTTTTTCACATGCACGACTTTTACACCCTGAGACCTATTGTCAAAAGTATAAGTTTCAGAACCAAAATATTTGGTGTATGGATGCATTCTTACATGGTGGATCCGCATAAAAAAAATTGGCGCAATTGCATAAAAATTCATGACTTGAGGTTGAACTATATAAATACGTCAGCGATTCTAACTTTTTAGCATGCACGACTTTTACACCCTGAGACCTATTGTCAAAAGTATAAGTTTCAGAACCAAAATATTTGGTGTGTGGATGTATTCTTACATGGTGGATCCGCATAAAAAAAATTGGCGCAATTGCATAAAAATTCATGACTTGAGGCCGAACTATAAATACATCAGCGATTCGAACTTTTTCGCATGCACGACTTTTACACCCTGAGACCTATTGTCAAAAGTATAAGTTTCAGAACCAAAATATTTGGTGTGTGGATGCATTCTTACATGGTGGATGAGCATAAAAAAAATTGGCGCAATTGCATAAAAATTCATGACTTGAGGCCGAACTATAAATACATCAGCGATTCGAACTTTTTCGCATGCACGACTTTTCCACCCTGAGACCTATTGTCAAAAGTATAAGTTTCAGAACCAAAATATTTGGTGTGTGGATGCATTCTTACATGGTGGATGAGCATAAAAAAAATTGGCGCAATTGCATAAAAATTCATGACTTGAGGCCGAACTATAAATACATCAGCGATTCGAACTTTTTCACATGCACGACTTTTACACCCTGAGACCTATTGTCAAAAGTATAAGTTTCAGAACCAAAATATTTGGTGTGTGGATGCATTCTTACATGGTGGATGAGTATAAAAAAATTGGCGCAATTGCATAAAAATTCATGACTTGAGGCCGAACTATAAATACATCAGCGATTCGAACTTTTTCACATGCACGACTTTTACACCCTGAGACCTATTGTCAAAAGTATAAGTTTCAGAACCAAAATATTTGGTGTGTGGATGCATTCTTACATGGTGGATCCGCATAAAAGAAATTGGCGCAATTGCATAAAAATTCATGACTTGAGGCCGAACTATAAATACATCAGCGATTCGAACTTTTTAGCATGCACGACTTTTACACCCTGAGACCTATTGTCAAAAGTATAAGTTTCAGAACCAAAATATTTGGTGTGTGGATGCATTCTTACATGGTGGATCCGCATTAAAGAAATTGGCGCAATTGCATAAAAATTCATGACTTGAGGCCGAACTATAAATACATCAGCGATTCGAACTTTTTCGCAAGGACGACTTTTACACCATGAGACCTATTCTCAAAAGTATAAGTTTCAGAACCAAAATATTTGGTGTGTGGATGCATTCTTACATGGTGGATGAGCATAAAAAAAATTGGCGCAATTGCATAAAAATTCATGACTTGAGGCCGAACTATAAATACATCAGCGATTCGAACTTTTTCACATGCACGACTTTTACACCCTGAGACCTATTGTCAAAAGTATAAGTTTCAGAACCAAAATATTTGGTGTGTGGATGCATTCTTACATGCTGGATGAGCATAAAAAAAATTGGCGCAATTGCATAAAAATTCATGACTTGAGACCGAACTGTAAATACATCAGCGATTCGAACTTTTTCGCATGCACGACTTTTACACCCTGAGACCTATTGTCAAAAGTATAAGTTTCAGAACCAAAATATTTGGTGTGTGGATGCATTCTTACATGGTGGATCCGCATAAAAGAAATTGGCGCAATTGCATAAAAATTCATGACTTGAGGCCGAACTATAAATACATCAGCGATTCTAACTTTTTCGCATGCACGACTTTTACACCCTGAGACCTATTCTCAAAAGTATATGTTTCAGGACCAAAATATTTGGTGTGTGGATGCATTCTTACATGGTGGACACCTATGAAAAAAATTGGCGCAATTGCATAAAAATTCATGACTTGAGGCCGAACTATAAATACATCAGCGATTCTAACTTTTTCGCATGCACGACTTTTACACCCTGAGACCTATTCTCAAAAGTATAAGTTTCAGGACGAAAATATTTGGTGTGTGGATGCATTCTTACATGGTGGATGAGCATAAAAGAAATTGGCGCAATTGCATAAAAATTCATGACTTGAGGCCGAACTATAAATACATCAGCGATTCGAACTTTTTCGCATGCACGACTTTTACACCCTGAGACCTATTGTCAAAAGTATAAGTTTCAGAACCAAAATATTTGGTGAGTGGATGCATTCTTACATGGTGGATGAGCATAAAAAAATTGGCGCAATTGCATAAAAATTCATGACTTGAGGCCGAACTATAAATACATCAGCGATTCGAACTTTTTCACATGCACGACTTTTACACCCTGAGACCTATTGTCAAAAGTATAAGTTTCAGAACCAAAATATTTGGTGTGTGGATGTATTCTTACATGGTGGATCCGCATAAAAAAAATTGGCGCAATTGCATAAAAATTCATGACTTGAGGCCGAACTATAAATACATCAGCGATTCGAACTTTTTCGCATGCACGACTTTTACACCCTGAGACCTATTGTCAAAAGTATAAGTTTCAGAACCAAAATATTTGGTGTGTGGATGCATTCTTACATGGTGGATGAGCATAAAAAAAATTGGCGCAATTGCATAAAAATTCATGACTTGAGGCCGAACTATAAATACATCAGCGATTCGAACTTTTTCGCATGCACGACTTTTACACCCTGAGACCTATTGTCAAAAGTATAAGTTTCAGAACCAAAATATTTGGTGTGTGGATGCATTCTTACATGGTGGATGAGCATAAAAAAAATTGGTGCAATTGCATAAAAATTCATGACTTGAGGCCGAACTATAAATACATCAGCGATTCGAACTTTTTCACATGCACGACTTTTACACCCTGAGACCTATTGTCAAAAGTATAAGTTTCAGGACCAAAATATTTGGTGTGTGGATGCATTCTTACATGGTGGACACCTATGAAAAAAATTGGCGCAATTGCATAAAAATTCATGACTTGAGGCTGAACTATAAATACATCAGCGATTCGAACTTTTTCGCATGCACGACTTTTACACCCTGAGACCTATTGTCAAAAGTATAAGTTTCAGAACCAAAATATTTGGTGTGTGGATGCATTCTTACATGGTGGATGAGCATAAAAAAAATTGGCGCAATTGAATAAAAATTCATGACTTGAGGCCGAACTATAAATACATCAGCGATTCGAACTTTTTCACATGCACGACTTTTACACCCTGAGACCTATTGTCAAAAGTATAAGTTTCAGAACTAAAATATTTGGTGTTTGGATGCATTCTTACATGGTGGATCAACATTAAAGAAATTGGCGCAATTGCATAAAAATTCATGACTTGAGGTTGAACTATAAATACATCAGCGATTCGAACTTTTTCGCAAGGACGACTTTTACACCATGAGACCTATTCTCAAAAGTATAAGTTTCAGAACCAAAATATTTGGTGTGTGGATGCATTCTTACATGGTGGATGAGCATAAAAAAAATTGGCGCAATTGCATAAAAATTCATGACTTGAGGCCGAACTATAAATACATCAGCGATTCGAACTTTTTCACATGCACGACTTTTACACCCTGAGACCTATTGTCAAAAGTATAAGTTTCAGAACCAAAATATTTGGTGTGTGGATGCATTCTTACATGCTGGATGAGCATAAAAAAAATTGGCGCAATTGCATAAAAATTCATGACTTGAGACCGAACTGTAAATACATCAGCGATTCGAACTTTTTCGCATGCACGACTTTTACACCCTGAGACCTATTGTCAAAAGTATAAGTTTCAGAACCAAACTATTTGGTGTGTGGATGCATTCTTACATGGTGGATGAGCATAAAAAAAATTGGCGCAATTGCATAAAAATTCATGACTTGAGGCCGAACTATAAATACATCAGCGATTCGAACTTTTTCACATGCACGACTTTTACACCCTGAGACCTATTGTCAAAAGTATAAGTTTCAGAACCAAAATATTTGGTGTATGGATGCATTCTTACATGGTGGATCCGCATAAAAAAAATTGGCGCAATTGCATAAAAATTCATGACTTGAGGTTGAACTATATAAATACGTCAGCGATTCTAACTTTTTAGCATGCACGACTTTTACACCCTGAGACCTATTGTCAAAAGTATAAGTTTCAGAACCAAAATATTTGGTGTGTGGATGCATTCTTACATGGTGGATGAGCATAAAAAAAATTGGTGCAATTGCATAAAAATTCATGACTTGAGGCCGAACTATAAATACATCAGCGATTCGAACTTTTTCACATGCACGACTTTTACACCCTGAGACCTATTGTCAAAAGTATAAGTTTCAGGACCAAAATATTTGGTGTGTGGATGCATTCTTACATGGTGGATACCTATGAAAAAAATTGGCGCAATTGCATAAAAATTCATGACTTGAGGCTGAACTATAAATACATCAGCGATTCGAACTTTTTCGCATGCACGACTTTTACACCCTGAGACCTATTGTCAAAAGTATAAGTTTCAGAACCAAAATATTTGGTGTGTGGATGCATTCTTACATGGTGGATGAGCATAAAAAAAATTGGCGCAATTGAATAAAAATTCATGACTTGAGGCCGAACTATAAATACATCAGCGATTCGAACTTTTTCGCATGCACGACTTTTACACCCTGAGACCTATTGTCAAAAGTATAAGTTTCAGAACCAAAATATTTGGTGTGTGGATGCATTCTTACATGCTGGATGAGCATAAAAAAAATTGGCGCAATTGCATAAAAATTCATGACTTGAGACCGAACTGTAAATACATCAGCGATTCGAACTTTTTCGCATGCACGACTTTTACACCCTGAGACCTATTGTCAAAAGTATAAGTTTCAGAACCAAAATATTTGGTGTGTGGATGCATTCTTACATGGTGGATGAGGATAAAAAAAATTGGCGCAATTGCATAAAAATTCATGACTTGAGGCCGAACTATAAATACATCAGCGATTCGAACTTTTTCACATGCACGACTTTTACACCCTGAGACCTATTGTCAAAAGTATAAGTTTCAGAACCAAAATATTTGGTGTATGGATGCATTCTTACATGGTGGATCCGCATAAAAAAAATTGGCGCAATTGCATAAAAATTCATGACTTGAGGTTGAACTATATAAATACGTCAGCGATTCTAACTTTTTAGCATGCACGACTTTTACACCCTGAGACCTATTGTCAAAAGTATAAGTTTCAGAACCAAAATATTTGGTGTGTGGATGCATTCTTACATGGTGGATCCGCATAAAAGAAATTGGCGCAATTGCATAAGAATTCATGACTTGAGGCCGAACTATAAATACATCAGCGATTCGAACTTTTTCGCATGCACGACTTTTACACCCTGAGACCTATTGTCAAAAGTATAAGTTTCAGAACCAAAATATTTGGTGTGTGGATGCATTCTTACATGGTGGATGAGCATAAAAAAAATTGGCACAATTGCATAAAAATTCATGACTTGAGGCCGAACTATAAATACATCAGCGATTCGAACTTTTTCGCATGCACGACTTTTACACCCTGAGACCTATTGTCAAAAGTATAAGTTTCAGAACCAAAATATTTGGTGTATGGATGCATTCTTACATGGTGGATCCGCATAAAAAAAATTGGCGCAATTGCATAAAAATTCATGACTTGAGGTTGAACTATATAAATACGTCAGCGATTCTAACTTTTTAGCATGCACGACTTTTACACCCTGAGACCTATTGTCAAAAGTATAAGTTTCAGAACCAAAATATTTGGTGTGTGGATGCATTCTTACATGGTGGATGAGCATAAAAAAAATTGGTGCAATTGCATAAAAATTCATGACTTGAGGCCGAACTATAAATACATCAGCGATTCGAACTTTTTCACATGCACGACTTTTACACCCTGAGACCTATTGTCAAAAGTATAAGTTTCAGGACCAAAATATTTGGTGTGTGGATGCATTCTTACATGGTGGATACCTATGAAAAAAATTGGCGCAATTGCATAAAAATTCATGACTTGAGGCTGAACTATAAATACATCAGCGATTCGAACTTTTTCGCATGCACGACTTTTACACCCTGAGACCTATTGTCAAAAGTATAAGTTTCAGAACCAAAATATTTGGTGTGTGGATGCATTCTTACATGGTGGATGAGCATAAAAAAAATTGGCGCAATTGAATAAAAATTCATGACTTGAGGCCGAACTATAAATACATCAGCGATTCGAACTTTTTCACATGCACGACTTTTACACCCTGAGACCTATTGTCAAAAGTATAAGTTTCAGAACCAAAATATTTGGTGTGTGGATGCATTCTTACATGCTGGATGAGCATAAAAAAAATTGGCGCAATTGCATAAAAATTCATGACTTGAGACCGAACTGTAAATACATCAGCGATTCGAACTTTTTCGCATGCACGACTTTTACACCCTGAGACCTATTGTCAAAAGTATAAGTTTCAGAACCAAAATATTTGGTGTGTGGATGCATTCTTACATGGTGGATGAGGATAAAAAAAATTGGCGCAATTGCATAAAAATTCATGACTTGAGGCCGAACTATAAATACATCAGCGATTCGAACTTTTTCACATGCACGACTTTTACACCCTGAGACCTATTGTCAAAAGTATAAGTTTCAGAACCAAAATATTTGGTGTATGGATGCATTCTTACATGGTGGATCCGCATAAAAAAAATTGGCGCAATTGCATAAAAATTCATGACTTGAGGTTGAACTATATAAATACGTCAGCGATTCTAACTTTTTAGCATGCACGACTTTTACACCCTGAGACCTATTGTCAAAAGTATAAGTTTCAGAACCAAAATATTTGGTGTGTGGATGCATTCTTACATGGTGGATCCGCATAAAAGAAATTGGCGCAATTGCATAAGAATTCATGACTTGAGGCCGAACTATAAATACATCAGCGATTCGAACTTTTTCGCATGCACGACTTTTACACCCTGAGACCTATTGTCAAAAGTATAAGTTTCAGAACCAAAATATTTGGTGTGTGGATGCATTCTTACATGGTGGATGAGCATAAAAAAAATTGGCACAATTGCATAAAAATTCATGACTTGAGGCCGAACTATAAATACATCAGCGATTCGAACTTTTTCGCATGCACGACTTTTCCACCCTGAGACCTATTGTCAAAAGTATAAGTTTCAGAACCAAAATATTTGGTGTGTGGATGCATTCTTACATGGTGGATGAGCATAAAAAAAATTGGCGCAATTGCATAAAAATTCATGACTTGAGGCCGAACTATAAATACATCAGCGATTCGAACTTTTTCACATGCACGACTTTTACACCCTGAGACCTATTGTCAAAAGTATAAGTTTCAGAACCAAAATATTTGGTGTGTGGATGCATTCTTACATGGTGGATGAGCATAAAAAAAATTGGTGCAATTGCATAAAAATTCATGACTTGAGGCCGAACTATAAATACATCAGCGATTCGAACTTTTTCACATGCACGACTTTTACACCCTGAGACCTATTGTCAAAAGTATAAGTTTCAGGACCAAAATATTTGGTGTGTGGATGCATTCTTACATGGTGGATGAGCATAAAAAAAATTGGCGCAATTGCATAAAAATTCATGACTTGAGGCCGAACTATAAATGCATCAGCGATTCGAACTTTTTCACATGCACGACTTTTACACCCTGAGACCTATTGTCAAAAGTATAAGTTTCAGAACCAAAATATTTGGTGTATGGATGCATTCTTACATGGTGGATCCGCATAAAAAAAATTGGCGCAATTGCATAAAAATTCATGACTTGAGGTTGAACTATATAAATACGTCAGCGATTCGAACTTTTTAGCATGCACGACTTTTACACCCTGAGACCTATTGTCAAAAGTATAAGTTTCAGAACCAAAATATTTGGTGTGTGGATGCATTCTTACATGGTGGATCCGCATAAAAGAAATTGGCGCAATTGCATAAAAATTCATGACTTGAGGCCTAACTATAAATACATCAGCGATTCGAACTTTTTCGCATGCACGACTTTTACACCCTGAGACCTATTGTCAAAAGTATAAGTTTCAGAACCAAAATATTTGGTGTGTGGATGCATTCTTACATGGTGGATCCGCATAAAAGAAATTGGCGCAATTGCATAAAAATTCATGACTTGAGGCCGAACTATAAATACATCAGCGATTCGAACTTTTTCACATGCACGACTTTTACACCCTGAGACCTATTGTCAAAAGTATAAGTTTCAGAACCAAAATATTTGGTGTGTGGATGCATTCTTACATGGTGGATCCGCATAAAAGAAATTGGCGCAATTGCATAAAAATTCATGACTTGAGGCCGAACTATAAATACATCAGCGATTCGAACTTTTTCACATGCACGACTTTTACACCCTGAGACCTATTGTCAAAAGTATAAGTTTCAGAACCAAAATATTTGGTGTGTGGATGCATTCTTACATGGTGGATGAGCATAAAAAAAATTGGTGCAATTGCATAAAAATTCATGACTTGAGGCCGAACTATAAATACATCAGCGATTCGAACTTTTTCACATGCACGACTTTTACACCCTGAGACCTATTGTCAAAAGTATAAGTTTCAGGACCAAAATATTTGGTGTGTGGATGCATTCTTACATGGTGGATACCTATGAAAAAAATTGGCGCAATTGCATAAAAATTCATGACTTGAGGCTGAACTATAAATACATCAGCGATTCGAACTTTTTCGCATGCACGACTTTTACACCCTGAGACCTATTGTCAAAAGTATAAGTTTCAGAACCAAAATATTTGGTGTGTGGATGCATTCTTACATGGTGGATGAGCATAAAAAAAATTGGCGCAATTGAATAAAAATTCATGACTTGAGGCCGAACTATAAATACATCAGCGATTCGAACTTTTTCACATGCACGACTTTTACACCCTGAGACCTATTGTCAAAAGTATAAGTTTCAGAACCAAAATATTTGGTGTGTGGATGCATTCTTACATGCTGGATGAGCATAAAAAAAATTGGCGCAATTGCATAAAAATTCATGACTTGAGACCGAACTGTAAATACATCAGCGATTCGAACTTTTTCGCATGCACGACTTTTACACCCTGAGACCTATTGTCAAAAGTATAAGTTTCAGAACCAAAATATTTGGTGTGTGGATGCATTCTTACATGGTGGATGAGGATAAAAAAAATTGGCGCAATTGCATAAAAATTCATGACTTGAGGCCGAACTATAAATACATCAGCGATTCGAACTTTTTCACATGCACGACTTTTACACCCTGAGACCTATTGTCAAAAGTATAAGTTTCAGAACCAAAATATTTGGTGTATGGATGCATTCTTACATGGTGGATCCGCATAAAAAAAATTGGCGCAATTGCATAAAAATTCATGACTTGAGGTTGAACTATATAAATACGTCAGCGATTCTAACTTTTTAGCATGCACGACTTTTACACCCTGAGACCTATTGTCAAAAGTATAAGTTTCAGAACCAAAATATTTGGTGTGTGGATGCATTCTTACATGGTGGATCCGCATAAAAGAAATTGGCGCAATTGCATAAGAATTCATGACTTGAGGCCGAACTATAAATACATCAGCGATTCGAACTTTTTCGCATGCACGACTTTTACACCCTGAGACCTATTGTCAAAAGTATAAGTTTCAGAACCAAAATATTTGGTGTGTGGATGCATTCTTACATGGTGGATGAGCATAAAAAAAATTGGCACAATTGCATAAAAATTCATGACTTGAGGCCGAACTATAAATACATCAGCGATTCGAACTTTTTCGCATGCACGACTTTTCCACCCTGAGACCTATTGTCAAAAGTATAAGTTTCAGAACCAAAATATTTGGTGTGTGGATGCATTCTTACATGGTGGATGAGCATAAAAAAAATTGGCGCAATTGCATAAAAATTCATGACTTGAGGCCGAACTATAAATACATCAGCGATTCGAACTTTTTCACATGCACGACTTTTACACCCTGAGACCTATTGTCAAAAGTATAAGTTTCAGAACCAAAATATTTGGTGTGTGGATGCATTCTTACATGGTGGATGAGCATAAAAAAAATTGGTGCAATTGCATAAAAATTCATGACTTGAGGCCGAACTATAAATACATCAGCGATTCGAACTTTTTCACATGCACGACTTTTACACCCTGAGACCTATTGTCAAAAGTATAAGTTTCAGGACCAAAATATTTGGTGTGTGGATGCATTCTTACATGGTGGATGAGCATAAAAAAAATTGGCGCAATTGCATAAAAATTCATGACTTGAGGCCGAACTATAAATGCATCAGCGATTCGAACTTTTTCACATGCACGACTTTTACACCCTGAGACCTATTGTCAAAAGTATAAGTTTCAGAACCAAAATATTTGGTGTATGGATGCATTCTTACATGGTGGATCCGCATAAAAAAAATTGGCGCAATTGCATAAAAATTCATGACTTGAGGTTGAACTATATAAATACGTCAGCGATTCGAACTTTTTCACATGCACGACTTTTACACCCTGAGACCTATTGTCAAAAGTATAAGTTTCAGAACCAAAATATTTGGTGTGTGGATGCATTCTTACATGGTGGATCCGCATAAAAGAAATTGGCGCAATTGCATAAAAATTCATGACTTGAGGCCGAACTATAAATACATCAGCGATTCGAACTTTTTCACATGCACGACTTTTACACCCTGAGACCTATTGTCAAAAGTATAAGTTTCAGAACCAAAATATTTGGTGTGTGGATGCATTCTTACATGGTGGATGAGCATAAAACAAATTGGCGCAATTGCATAAAAATTCATGACTTGAGGCCGAACTATAAATACATCAGCGATTCGAACTTTTTCGCATGCACGACTTTTACACCCTGAGACCTATTCTCAAAAGAATAAATTTCAGGACCAAAATATTTGGTGTGTGGATGCATTCTTACATGGTGGATGAGCATAAAAAAAATTGGTGCAATTGCATAAAAATTCATGACTTGAGGCCGAACTATAAATACATCAGCGATTCGAACTTTTTCACATGCACGACTTTTACACCCTGAGACCTATTGTCAAAAGTATAAGTTTCAGAACCAAAATATTTGGTGTGTGGATGCATTCTTACATGGTGGATGAGCATAAAAAAAATTGGCGCAATTGCATAAAAATTCATGACTTGAGGCCGAACTATAAATGCATCAGCGATTCGAACTTTTTCACATGCACGACTTTTACACCCTGAGACCTATTGTCAAAAGTATAAGTTTCAGAACCAAAATATTTGGTGTATGGATGCATTCTTACATGGTGGATCCGCATAAAAAAAATTGGCGCAATTGCATAAAAATTCATGACTTGAGGTTGAACTATATAAATACGTCAGCGATTCGAACTTTTTAGCATGCACGACTTTTACACCCTGAGACCTATTGTCAAAAGTATAAGTTTCAGAACCAAAATATTTGGTGTGTGGATGCATTCTTACATGGTGGATCCGCATAAAAGAAATTGGCGCAATTGCATAAGAATTCATGACTTGAGGCCGAACTATAAATACATCAGCGATTCGAACTTTTTCGCATGCACGACTTTTACACCCTGAGACCTATTGTCAAAAGTATAAGTTTCAGAACCAAAATATTTGGTGTGTGGATGCATTCTTACATGGTGGATCCGCATAAAAGAAATTGGCGCAATTGCATAAAAATTCATGACTTGAGGCCGAACTATAAATACATCAGCGATTCGAACTTTTTCACATGCACGACTTTTACACCCTGAGACCTATTGTCAAAAGTATAAGTTTCAGAACCAAAATATTTGGTGTGTGGATGCATTCTTACATGGTGGATCCGCATAAAAGAAATTGGCGCAATTGCATAAAAATTCATGACTTGAGGCCGAACTATAAATACATCAGCGATTCGAACTTTTTCACATGCACGACTTTTACACCCTGAGACCTATTGTCAAAAGTATAAGTTTCAGAACCAAAATATTTGGTGTGTGGATGCATTCTTACATGGTGGATGAGCATAAAACAAATTGGCGCAATTGCATAAAAATTCATGACTTGAGGCCGAACTATAAATACATCAGCGATTCTAACTTTTTCGCATGCACGACTTTTACACCCTGAGACCTATTCTCAAAAGTATAAGTTTCAGGACCAAAATATTTGGTGTGTGGATGCATTCTTACATGGTGGATCCGCATAAAAAATTTGGCGCAATTGCATAAAAATTCATGACTTGAGGCCGAACTATAAATACATCAGCGATTCGAACTTTTTCACATGCACGACTTTTACACCCTGAGACCTATTCTCAAAAGTATAAGTTTCAGAACCAAAATATTTGGTGTGTGGATGCATTCTTACATGCTGGATGAGCATAAAAAAAATTGGCGCAATTGCATAAAAATTCATGACTTGAGGCCGAACTATAAATACATCAGCGATTCGAACTTTTTCGCATGCACGACTTTTACACCCTGAGACCTATTCTCAAAAGTATAAGTTTCAGAACCAAAATATTTGGTGTGTGGATGCATTCTTACATGGTGGATGAGCATAAAAGAAATTGGCGCAATTGCATAAAAATTCATGACTTGAGGCCGAACTATAAATACATCAGCGATTCGAACTTTTTCACATGCACGACTTTTACACCCTGAGACCTATTGTCAAAAGTATAAGTTTCAGAACCAAAATATTTGGTGTGTGGATGCATTCTTACATGGTGGATCCGCATAAAAGAAATTGGCGCAATTGCATAAAAATTCATGACTTGAGGCCGAACTATAAATACATCAGCGATTCGAACTTTTTCGCATGCACGACTTTTACACCATGTGACCTATTCTCAAAAG
The DNA here is from genome assembly GCF_022045235.1 of Haliotis cracherodii. Taxonomy (NCBI): domain Eukaryota; kingdom Metazoa; phylum Mollusca; class Gastropoda; order Lepetellida; family Haliotidae; genus Haliotis; species Haliotis cracherodii. The sequence continues at coordinate 42,201,043 of NW_027266341.1, forward strand.
TATAAGTTTCAGAACCAAAATATTTGGTGTGTGGATGCATTCTTACATGGTGGATGAGCATAAAAAAAATTGGCGCAATTGCATAAAAATTCATGACTTGAGACCGAACTGTAAATACATCAGCGATTCGAACTTTTTCGCATGCACGACTTTTACACCCTGAGACCTATTGTCAAAAGTATAAGTTTCAGAACCAAAATATTTGGTGTATGGATGCATTCTTACATGGTGGATCCGCATAAAAAAAATTGGCGCAATTGCATAAAAATTCATGACTTGAGGTTGAACTATATAAATACGTCAGCGATTCTAACTTTTTAGCATGCACGACTTTTACACCATGAGACCTATTGTCAAAAGTATAAGTTTCAGAACCAAAATATTTGGTGTGTGGATGCATTCTTACATGGTGGATCCGCCTAAAAGAAATTGGCGCAATTGCATAAAAATTCATGACTTGAGGCCGAACTATAAATACATCAGCGATTCGAACTTTTTCGCATGCACGACTTTTACACCCTGAGACCTATTGTCAAAAGTATAAGTTTCAGAACCAAAATATTTGGTGTGTGGATGCATTCTTACATGGTGGATCCGCATAAAAGAAATTGGCGCAATTGCATAAAAATTCATGACTTGAGGCCGAACTATAAATACATCAGCGATTCGAACTTTTTCACATGCACGACTTTTACACCCTGAGACCTATTGTCAAAAGTATAAGTTTCAGAACCAAAATATTTGGTGTGTGGATGCATTCTTACATGGTGGATCCGCATAAAAGAAATTGGCGCAATTGCATAAAAATTCATGACTTGAGGCCGAACTATAAATACATCAGCGATTCGAACTTTTTCACATGCACGACTTTTACACCCTGAGACCTATTGTCAAAAGTATAAGTTTCAGAACCAAAATATTTGGTGTGTGGATGCATTCTTACATGGTGGATGAGCATAAAACAAATTGGCGCAATTGCATAAAAATTCATGACTTGAGGCCGAACTATAAATACATCAGCGATTCTAACTTTTTCGCATGCACGACTTTTACACCCTGAGACCTATTCTCAAAAGTATAAGTTTCAGGACCAAAATATTTGGTGTGTGGATGCATTCTTACATGGTGGATCCGCATAAAAAATTTGGCGCAATTGCATAAAAATTCATGACTTGAGGCCGAACTATAAATACATCAGCGATTCGAACTTTTTCACATGCACGACTTTTACACCCTGAGACCTATTCTCAAAAGTATAAGTTTCAGAACCAAAATATTTGGTGTGTGGATGCATTCTTACATGCTGGATGAGCATAAAAAAAATTGGCGCAATTGCATAAAAATTCATGACTTGAGGCCGAACTATAAATACATCAGCGATTCGAACTTTTTCGCATGCACGACTTTTACACCCTGAGACCTATTCTCAAAAGTATAAGTTTCAGAACCAAAATATTTGGTGTGTGGATGCATTCTTACATGGTGGATGAGCATAAAAGAAATTGGCGCAATTGCATAAAAATTCATGACTTGAGGCCGAACTATAAATACATCAGCGATTCGAACTTTTTCACATGCACGACTTTTACACCCTGAGACCTATTGTCAAAAGTATAAGTTTCAGAACCAAAATATTTGGTGTGTGGATGCATTCTTACATGGTGGATCCGCATAAAAGAAATTGGCGCAATTGCATAAAAATTCATGACTTGAGGCCAAACTATAAATACATCAGCGATTCGAACTTTTTCGCATGCACGACTTTTACACCATGTGACCTATTCTCAAAAGTATAAGTTTCAGAACCAAAATATTTGGTGTGTGGATGCATTCTTACATGGTGGATGAGCATAAAAAAAATTGGCGCAATTGCATAAAAATTCATGACTTGAGACCGAACTGTAAATACATCAGCGATTCGAACTTTTTCGCATGCACGACTTTTACACCCTGAGACCTATTGTCAAAAGTATAAGTTTCAGAACCAAAATATTTGGTGTATGGATGCATTCTTACATGGTGGATCCGCATAAAAAAAATTGGCGCAATTGCATAAAAATTCATGACTTGAGGTTGAACTATATAAATACGTCAGCGATTCTAACTTTTTAGCATGCACGACTTTTACACCATGAGACCTATTGTCAAAAGTATAAGTTTCAGAACCAAAATATTTGGTGTGTGGATGCATTCTTACATGGTGGATCCGCATAAAAGAAATTGGCGCAATTGCATAAAAATTCATGACTTGAGGCCGAACTATAAATACATCAGCGATTCGAACTTTTTCGCATGCACGACTTTTACACCCTGAGACCTATTGTCAAAAGTATAAGTTTCAGAACCAAAATATTTGGTGTGTGGATGCATTCTTACATGGTGGATCCGCATAAAAGAAATTGGCGCAATTGCATAAAAATTCATGACTTGAGGCCGAACTATAAATACATCAGCGATTCGAACTTTTTCACATGCACGACTTTTACACCCTGAGACCTATTCTCAAAAGTATAAGTTTCAGAACCAAAATATTTGGTGTGTGGATGCATTCTTACATGGTGGATCCGCATAAAAGAAATTGGCGCAATTGCATAAAAATTCATGACTTGAGGCCGAACTATAAATACATCAGCGATTCGAACTTTTTCACATGCACGACTTTTACACCCTGAGACCTATTGTCAAAAGTATAAGTTTCAGAACCAAAATATTTGGTGTGTGGATGCATTCTTACATGGTGGATGAGCATAAAACAAATTGGCGCAATTGCATAAAAATTCATGACTTGAGGCCGAACTATAAATACATCAGCGATTCTAACTTTTTCACATGCACGACTTTTACACCCTGAGACATATTCTCAAAAGTATAAGTTTCAGGACCAAAATATTTGGTGTGTGGATGCATTCTTACATGGTGGACACCTATGAAAAAAATTGGCGCAATTGCATAAAAATTCATGACTTGAGGCCGAACTATAAATACATCAGCGATTCGAACTTTTTCGCATGCACGACTTTTACACCCTGAGACCTTTTCTCAAAAATATAAGTTTCAGAACCAAAATATTTGGTGTATGGATGCATTCTTACATGGTGGATCCGCATAAAAGAAATTGGCGCAATTGCATAAAAATTCATGACTTGAGGTTGAACTATATAAATACGTCAGCGATTCGAACTTTTTAGCATGCACGACTTTTACACCCTGAGACCTATTGTCAAAAGTATAAGTTTCAGAACCAAAATATTTGGTGTGTGGATGCATTCTTACATGGTGGATCCGCATAAAAGAAATTGGCGCAATTGCATAAAAATTCATGACTTGAGGCCGAACTATAAATACATCAGCGATTCGAACTTTTTCGCATGCACGACTTTTACACCCTGAGACCTATTGTCAAAAGTATAAGTTTCAGAACCAAAATATTTGGTGTGTGGATGCATTCTTACATGGTGGATGAGCATAAAAAAAATTGGCGCAATTGCATAAAAATTCATGACTTGAGGCCGAACTATAAATACATCAGCGATTCGAACTTTTTCGCATGCACGACTTTTACACCCTGAGACCTATTGTCAAAAGTATAAGTTTCAGAACCAAAATATTTGGTGTGTGGATGCATTCTTACATGGTGGATGAGCATAAAAAAAATTGGCGCAATTGCATAAAAATTCATGACTTGAGGCCGAACTATAAATACATCAGCGATTCGAACTTTTTCACATGCACGACTTTTACACCCTGAGACCTATTGTCAAAAGTATAAGTTTCAGAACCAAAATATTTGGTGTGTGGATGCATTCTTACATGGTGGATGAGCATAAAAAAAATTGGTGCAATTGCATAAAAATTCATGACTTGAGGCCGAACTATAAATACATCAGCGATTCGAACTTTTTCACATGCACGACTTTTACACCCTGAGACCTATTGTCAAAAGTATAAGTTTCAGGACCAAAATATTTGGTGTGTGGATGCATTCTTACATGGTGGATGAGCATAAAAAAAATTGGCGCAATTGCATAAAAATTCATGACTTGAGGCCGAACTATAAATGCATCAGCGATTCGAACTTTTTCACATGCACGACTTTTACACCCTGAGACCTATTGTCAAAAGTATAAGTTTCAGAACCAAAATATTTGGTGTATGGATGCATTCTTACATGGTGGATCCGCATAAAAAAAATTGGCGCAATTGCATAAAAATTCATGACTTGAGGTTGAACTATATAAATACGTCAGCGATTCGAACTTTTTAGCATGCACGACTTTTACACCCTGAGACCTATTGTCAAAAGTATAAGTTTCAGAACCAAAATATTTGGTGTGTGGATGCATTCTTACATGGTGGATCCGCATAAAAGAAATTGGCGCAATTGCATAAAAATTCATGACTTGAGGCCGAACTATAAATACATCAGCGATTCGAACTTTTTCGCATGCACGACTTTTACACCCTGAGACCTATTGTCAAAAGTATAAGTTTCAGAACCAAAATATTTGGTGTGTGGATGCATTCTTACATGGTGGATCCGCATAAAAGAAATTGGCGCAATTGCATAAAAATTCATGACTTGAGGCCGAACTATAAATACATCAGCGATTCGAACTTTTTCACATGCACGACTTTTACACCCTGAGACCTATTGTCAAAAGTATAAGTTTCAGAACCAAAATATTTGGTGTGTGGATGCATTCTTACATGGTGGATCCGCATAAAAGAAATTGGCGCAATTGCATAAAAATTCATGACTTGAGGCCGAACTATAAATACATCAGCGATTCGAACTTTTTCACATGCACGACTTTTACACCCTGAGACCTATTGTCAAAAGTATAAGTTTCAGAACCAAAATATTTGGTGTGTGGATGCATTCTTACATGGTGGATGAGCATAAAACAAATTGGCGCAATTGCATAAAAATTCATGACTTGAGGCCGAACTATAAATACATCAGCGATTCTAACTTTTTCGCATGCACGACTTTTACACCCTGAGACCTATTCTCAAAAGAATAAATTTCAGGACCAAAATATTTGGTGTGTGGATGCATTCTTACATGGTGGATGAGCATAAAAAAAATTGGTGCAATTGCATAAAAATTCATGACTTGAGGCCGAACTATAAATACATCAGCGATTCGAACTTTTTCACATGCACGACTTTTACACCCTGAGACCTATTGTCAAAAGTATAAGTTTCAGAACCAAAATATTTGGTGTGTGGATGCATTCTTACATGGTGGATGAGCATAAAAAAAATTGGCGCAATTGCATAAAAATTCATGACTTGAGGCCGAACTATAAATGCATCAGCGATTCGAACTTTTTCACATGCACGACTTTTACACCCTGAGACCTATTGTCAAAAGTATAAGTTTCAGAACCAAAATATTTGGTGTATGGATGCATTCTTACATGGTGGATCCGCATAAAAAAAATTGGCGCAATTGCATAAAAATTCATGACTTCAGGTTGAACTATATAAATACGTCAGCGATTCGAACTTTTTAGCATGCACGACTTTTACACCCTGAGACCTATTGTCAAAAGTATAAGTTTCAGAACCAAAATATTTGGTGTGTGGATGCATTCTTACATGGTGGATCCGCATAAAAGAAATTGGCGCAATTGCATAAAAATTCATGACTTGAGGCCGAACTATAAATACATCAGCGATTCTAACTTTTTCGCATGCACGACTTTTACACCCTGAGACCTATTCTCAAAAGTATAAGTTTCAGGACCAAAATATTTGGTGTGTGGATGCATTCTTACATGGTGGACACCTATGAAAAAAATTGGCGCAATTGCATAAAAATTCATGACTTGAGGCCGAACTATAAATACATCAGCGATTCGAACTTTTTCGCATGCACGACTTTTACACCCTGAGACCTTTTCTCAAAAGTATAAGTTTCAGAACCAAAATATTTGGTGTATGGATGCATTCTTACATGGTGGATCCGCATAAAAAAAATTGGCGCAATTGCATAAAAATTCATGACTTGAGGTTGAACTATATAAATACGTCAGCGATTCGAACTTTTTAGCATGCACGACTTTTACACCCTGAGACCTATTGTCAAAAGTATAAGTTTCAGAACCAAAATATTTGGTGTGTGGATGCATTCTTACATGGTGGATCCGCATAAAAGAAATTGGCGCAATTGCATAAAAATTCATGACTTGAGGCCGAACTATAAATACATCAGCGATTCGAACTTTTTCGCATGCACGACTTTTACACCCTGAGACCTATTGTCAAAAGTATAAGTTTCAGAACCAAAATATTTGGTGTGTGGATGCATTCTTACATGGTGGATGAGCATAAAAAAAATTGGCGCAATTGCATAAAAATTCATGACTTGAGGCCGAACTATAAATACATCAGCGATTCGAACTTTTTCGCATGCACGACTTTTCCACCCTGAGACCTATTGTCAAAAGTATAAGTTTCAGAACCAAAATATTTGGTGTGTGGATGCATTCTTACATGGTGGATGAGCATAAAAAAAATTGGCGCAATTGCATAAAAATTCATGACTTGAGGCCGAACTATAAATACATCAGCGATTCGAACTTTTTCACATGCACGACTTTTACACCCTGAGACCTATTGTCAAAAGTATAAGTTTCAGAACCAAAATATTTGGTGTGTGGATGCATTCTTACATGGTGGATGAGCATAAAAAAAATTGGTGCAATTGCATAAAAATTCATGACTTGAGGCCGAACTATAAATACATCAGCGATTCGAACTTTTTCACATGCACGACTTTTACACCCTGAGACCTATTGTCAAAAGTATAAGTTTCAGGACCAAAATATTTGGTGTGTGGATGCATTCTTACATGGTGGATGAGCATAAAAAAAATTGGCGCAATTGCATAAAAATTCATGACTTGAGGCCGAACTATAAATGCATCAGCGATTCGAACTTTTTCACATGCACGACTTTTACACCCTGAGACCTATTGTCAAAAGTATAAGTTTCAGAACCAAAATATTTGGTGTATGGATGCATTCTTACATGGTGGATCCGCATAAAAAAAATTGGCGCAATTGCATAAAAATTCATGACTTGAGGTTGAACTATATAAATACGTCAGCGATTCGAACTTTTTAGCATGCACGACTTTTACACCCTGAGACCTATTGTCAAAAGTATAAGTTTCAGAACCAAAATATTTGGTGTGTGGATGCATTCTTACATGGTGGATCCGCATAAAAGAAATTGGCGCAATTGCATAAAAATTCATGACTTGAGGCCGAACTATAAATACATCAGCGATTCGAACTTTTTCGCATGCACGACTTTTCCACCCTGAGACCTATTGTCAAAAGTATAAGTTTCAGAACCAAAATATTTGGTGTGTGGATGCATTCTTACATGGTGGATCCGCATAAAAGAAATTGGCGCAATTGCATAAAAATTCATGACTTGAGGCCGAACTATAAATACATCAGCGATTCGAACTTTTTCACATGCACGACTTTTACACCCTGAGACCTATTGTCAAAAGTATAAGTTTCAGAACCAAAATATTTGGTGTGTGGATGCATTCTTACATGGTGGATGAGCATAAAACAAATTGGCGCAATTGCATAAAAATTCATGACTTGAGGCCGAACTATAAATACATCAGCGATTCTAACTTTTTCGCATGCACGACTTTTACACCCTGAGACCTATTCTCAAAAGAATAAATTTCAGGACCAAAATATTTGGTGTGTGGATGCATTCTTACATGGTGGATGAGCATAAAAAAAATTGGTGCAATTGCATAAAAATTCATGACTTGAGGCCGAACTATAAATACATCAGCGATTCGAACTTTTTCACATGCACGACTTTTACACCCTGAGACCTATTGTCAAAAGTATAAGTTTCAGAACCAAAATATTTGGTGTGTGGATGCATTCTTACATGGTGGATGAGCATAAAAAAAATTGGCGCAATTGCATAAAAATTCATGACTTGAGGCCGAACTATAAATGCATCAGCGATTCGAACTTTTTCACATGCACGACTTTTACACCCTGAGACCTATTGTCAAAAGTATAAGTTTCAGAACCAAAATATTTGGTGTATGGATGCATTCTTACATGGTGGATCCGCATAAAAAAAATTGGCGCAATTGCATAAAAATTCATGACTTGAGGTTGAACTATATAAATACGTCAGCGATTCGAACTTTTTAGCATGCACGACTTTTACACCCTGAGACCTATTGTCAAAAGTATAAGTTTCAGAACCAAAATATTTGGTGTGTGGATGCATTCTTACATGGTGGATCCGCATAAAAGAAATTGGCGCAATTGCATAAAAATTCATGACTTGAGGCCGAACTATAAATACATCAGCGATTCTAACTTTTTCGCATGCACGACTTTTACACCCTGAGACCTATTCTCAAAAGAATAAATTTCAGGACCAAAATATTTGGTGTGTGGATGCATTCTTACATGGTGGATGAGCATAAAAAAAATTGGTGCAATTGCATAAAAATTCATGACTTGAGGCCGAACTATAAATACATCAGCGATTCGAACTTTTTCACATGCACGACTTTTACACCCTGAGACCTATTGTCAAAAGTATAAGTTTCAGAACCAAAATATTTGGTGTGTGGATGCATTCTTACATGGTGGATGAGCATAAAAAAAATTGGCGCAATTGCATAAAAATTCATGACTTGAGGCCGAACTATAAATGCATCAGCGATTCGAACTTTTTCACATGCACGACTTTTACACCCTGAGACCTATTGTCAAAAGTATAAGTTTCAGAACCAAAATATTTGGTGTATGGATGCATTCTTACATGGTGGATCCGCATAAAAAAAATTGGCGCAATTGCATAAAAATTCATGACTTGAGGTTGAACTATATAAATACGTCAGCGATTCGAACTTTTTCGCATGCACGACTTTTACACCCTGAGACCTATTGTCAAAAGTATAAGTTTCAGAACCAAAATATTTGGTGTGTGGATGCATTCTTACATGGTGGATCCGCATAAAAGAAATTGGCGCAATTGCATAAAAATTCATGACTTGAGGCCGAACTATAAATACATCAGCGATTCGAACTTTTTCGCATGCACGACTTTTACACCCTGAGACCTATTGTCAAAAGTATAAGTTTCAGAACCAAAATATTTGGTGTGTGGATGCATTCTTACATGGTGGATCCGCATAAAAGAAATTGGCGCAATTGCATAAAAATTCATGACTTGAGGCCGAACTATAAATACATCAGCGATTCGAACTTTTTCACATGCACGACTTTTACACCCTGAGACCTATTGTCAAAAGTATAAGTTTCAGAACCAAAATATTTGGTGTGTGGATGCATTCTTACATGGTGGATCCGCATAAAAGAAATTGGCGCAATTGCATAAAAATTCATGACTTGAGGCCGAACTATAAATACATCAGCGATTCGAACTTTTTCACATGCACGACTTTTACACCCTGAGACCTATTGTCAAAAGTATAAGTTTCAGAACCAAAATATTTGGTGTATGGATGCATTCTTACATGGTGGATGAGCATAAAACAAATTGGCGCAATTGCATAAAAATTCATGACTTGAGGCCGAACTATAAATACATCAGCGGTTCTAACTTTTTCGCATGCACGACTTTTACACCCTGAGACCTATTCTCAAAAGTATAAGTTTCAGGACCAAAATATTTGGTGTGTGGATGCATTCTTACATGGTGGATCCGCATAAAAAAATTGGCGCAATTGCATAAAAATTCATGACTTGAGGCCGAACTATAAATACATCAGCGATTCGAACTTTTTCACATGCACGACTTTTACACCCTGAGACCTATTCTCAAAAGTATAAGTTTCAGAACCAAAATATTTGGTGTGTGGATGCATTCTTACATGCTGGATGAGCATAAAAAAATTGGCGCAATTGCATAAAAATTCATGACTTGAGGCCGAACTATAAATACATCAGCGATTCGAACTTTTTCGCATGCACGACTTTTACACCCTGAGACCTATTCTCAAAAGTATAAGTTTCAGAACCAAAATATTTGGTGTGTGGATGCATTCTTACATGGTGGATGAGCATAACAGAAATTGGCGCAATTGCATAAAAATTCATGACTTGAGGCCGAACTATAAATACATCAGCGATTCGAACTTTTTCACATGCACGACTTTTACACCCTGAGACCTATTGTCAAAAGTATAAGTTTCAGAACCAAAATATTTGGTGTGTGGATGCATTCTTACATGGTGGATGAGCATAAAAGAAATTGGCGCAATTGCATAAAAATTCATGACTTGAGGCCGAACTATAAATACATCAGCGATTCGAACTTTTTCACATGCACGACTTTTACACCATGAGACCTATTCTCAAAAGTATAAGTTTCAGAACCAAAATATTTGGTGTGTGGATGCATTCTTACATGGTGGATGAGCATAAAAAAAATTGGCGCAATTGCATAAAAATTCATGACTTGAGACCGAACTGTAAATACATCAGCGATTCGAACTTTTTCGCATGCACGACTTTTACACCCTGAGACCTATTGTCAAAAGTATAAGTTTCAGAACCAAAATATTTGGTGTATGGATGCATTCTTACATGGTGGATCCGCATAAAAAAAATTGGCGCAATTGCATAAAAATTCATGACTTGAGGTTGAACTATATAAATACGTCAGCGATTCGAACTTTTTAGCATGCACGACTTTTACACCCTGAGACCTATTGTCAAAAGTATAAGTTTCAGAACCAAAATATTTGGTGTGTGGATGCATTCTTACATGGTGGATCCGCATAAAAGAAATTGGCGCAATTGCATAAAAATTCATGACTTGAGGCCGAACTATAAATACATCAGCGATTCGAACTTTTTCGCATGCACGACTTTTACACCCTGAGACCTATTGTCAAAAGTATAAGTTTCAGAACCAAAATATTTGGTGTGTGGATGCATTCTTACATGGTGGATCCGCATAAAAGAAATTGGCGCAATTGCATAAAAATTCATGACTTGAGGCCGAACTATACATACATCAGCGATTCGAACTTTTTCACATGCACGACTTTTACACCCTGAGACCTATTCTCAAAAGTATAAGTTTCAGAACCAAAATATTTGGTGTGTGGATGCATTCTTACATGGTGGATCCGCATAAAAGAAATTGGCGCAATTGCATAAAAATTCATGACTTGAGGCCGAACTATAAATATATCAGCGATTCGAACTTTTTCACATGCACGACTTTTACACCCTGAGACCTATTGTCAAAAGTATAAGTTTCAGAACCAAAATATTTGGTGTGTGGATGCATTCTTACATGGTGGATGAGCATAAAACAAATTGGCGCAATTGCATAAAAATTCATGACTTGAGGCCGAACTATAAATACATCAGCGATTCTAGCTTTTTCGCATGCACGACTTTTACACCCTGAGACCTATTCTCAAAAGTATAAGTTTCAGGACCAAAATATTTGGTGTGTGGATGCATTCTTACATGGTGGACACCTATGAAAAAAATTGGCGCAATTGCATAAAAATTCATGACTTGAGGCCGAACTATAAATACATCAGCGATTCGAACTTTTTCGCATGCACGACTTTTACACCCTGAGACCTATTCTCAAAAGTATAAGTTTCAGAACCAAAATATTTGGTGTGTGGATGCATTCTTACATGGTGGATCCGCATAAAGAATTTGGCGCAATTGCATAAAAATTCATGACTTGAGGCCGAACTATAAATACATCAGCGATTCGAACTTTTTCACATGCACGACTTTTACACCCTGAGACCTATTCTCAAAAGTATAAGTTTCAGAACCAAAATATTTGGTGTGTGGATGCATTCTTACATGCTGGATGAGCATAAAAAAAATTGGCGCAATTGGATAAAAATTCATGACTTGAGGCCGAACTATAAATACATCAGCGATTCGAACTTTTTCGCATGCACGACTTTTACACCCTGAGACCTATTGTCAAAAGTATAAGTTTCAGAACCAAAATATTTGGTGTGTGGATGCATTCTTACATGGTGGATCCGCATAAAAGAAATTGGCGCAATTGCATAAAAATTCATGACTTGAGGCCGAACTATAAATACATCAGCGATTCGAACTTTTTCACATGCACGACTTTTACACCCTGAGACCTATTGTCAAAAGTATAAGTTTCAGAACCAAAATATTTGGTGTGTGGATGCATTCTTACATGGTGGATCCGCATAAAAGAAATTGGCGCAATTGCATAAAAATTCATGACTTGAGGCCGAACTATAAATACATCAGCGATTCGAACTTTTTCACATGCACGACTTTTACACCCTGAGACCTATTGTCAAAAGTATAAGTTTCAGAACCAAAATATTTGGTGTGTGGATGCATTCTTACATGGTGGATGAGCATAAAACAAATTGGCGCAATTGCATAAAAATTCATGACTTGAGGCCGAACTATAAATACATCAGCGATTCTAACTTTTTCGCATGCACGACTTTTACACCCTGAGACCTATTCTCAAAAGAATAAATTTCAGGACCAAAATATTTGGTGTGTGGATGCATTCTTACATGGTGGATGAGCATAAAAAAAATTGGTGCAATTGCATAAAAATTCATGACTTGAGGCCGAACTATAAATACATCAGCGATTCGAACTTTTTCACATGCACGACTTTTACACCCTGAGACCTATTGTCAAAAGTATAAGTTTCAGAACCAAAATATTTGGTGTGTGGATGCATTCTTACATGGTGGATGAGCATAAAAAAAATTGGCGCAATTGCATAAAAATTCATGACTTGAGGCCGAACTATAAATGCATCAGCGATTCGAACTTTTTCACATGCACGACTTTTACACCCTGAGACCTATTGTCAAAAGTATAAGTTTCAGAACCAAAATATTTGGTGTATGGATGCATTCTTACATGGTGGATCCGCATAAAAAAAATTGGCGCAATTGCATAAAAATTCATGACTTGAGGTTGAACTATATAAATACGTCAGCGATTCGAACTTTTTAGCATGCACGACTTTTACACCCTGAGACCTATTGTCAAAAGTATAAGTTTCAGAACCAAAATATTTGGTGTGTGGATGCATTCTTACATGGTGGATCCGCATAAAAGAAATTGGCGCAATTGCATAAAAATTCATGACTTGAGGCCGAACTATAAATACATCAGCGATTCTAACTTTTTCGCATGCACGACTTTTACACCCTGAGACCTATTCTCAAAAGAATAAATTTCAGGACCAAAATATTTGGTGTGTGGATGCATTCTTACATGGTGGATGAGCATAAAAAAAATTGGTGCAATTGCATAAAAATTCATGACTTGAGGCCGAACTATAAATACATCAGCGATTCGAACTTTTTCACATGCACGACTTTTACACCCTGAGACCTATTGTCAAAAGTATAAGTTTCAGAACCAAAATATTTGGTGTGTGGATGCATTCTTACATGGTGGATGAGCATAAAAAAAATTGGCGCAATTGCATAAAAATTCATGACTTGAGGCCGAACTATAAATGCATCAGCGATTCGAACTTTTTCACATGCACGACTTTTACACCCTGAGACCTATTGTCAAAAGTATAAGTTTCAGAACCAAAATATTTGGTGTATGGATGCATTCTTACATGGTGGATCCGCATAAAAAAAATTGGCGCAATTGCATAAAAATTCATGACTTGAGGTTGAACTATATAAATACGTCAGCGATTCGAACTTTTTCGCATGCACGACTTTTACACCCTGAGACCTATTGTCAAAAGTATAAGTTTCAGAACCAAAATATTTGGTGTGTGGATGCATTCTTACATGGTGGATCCGCATAAAAGAAATTGGCGCAATTGCATAAAAATTCATGACTTGAGGCCGAACTATAAATACATCAGCGATTCGAACTTTTTCGCATGCACGACTTTTACACCCTGAGACCTATTGTCAAAAGTATAAGTTTCAGAACCAAAATATTTGGTGTGTGGATGCATTCTTACATGGTGGATCCGCATAAAAGAAATTGGCGCAATTGCATAAAAATTCATGACTTGAGGCCGAACTATAAATACATCAGCGATTCGAACTTTTTCACATGCACGACTTTTACACCCTGAGACCTATTGTCAAAAGTATAAGTTTCAGAACCAAAATATTTGGTGTGTGGATGCATTCTTACATGGTGGATCCGCATAAAAGAAATTGGCGCAATTGCATAAAAATTCATGACTTGAGGCCGAACTATAAATACATCAGCGATTCGAACTTTTTCACATGCACGACTTTTACACCCTGAGACCTATTGTCAAAAGTATAAGTTTCAGAACCAAAATATTTGGTGTATGGATGCATTCTTACATGGTGGATGAGCATAAAACAAATTGGCGCAATTGCATAAAAATTCATGACTTGAGGCCGAACTATAAATACATCAGCGGTTCTAACTTTTTCGCATGCACGACTTTTACACCCTGAGACCTATTCTCAAAAGTATAAGTTTCAGGACCAAAATATTTGGTGTGTGGATGCATTCTTACATGGTGGATCCGCATAAAAAAATTGGCGCAATTGCATAAAAATTCATGACTTGAGGCCGAACTATAAATACATCAGCGATTCGAACTTTTTCACATGCACGACTTTTACACCCTGAGACCTATTCTCAAAAGTATAAGTTTCAGAACCAAAATATTTGGTGTGTGGATGCATTCTTACATGCTGGATGAGCATAAAAAAATTGGCGCAATTGCATAAAAATTCATGACTTGAGGCCGAACTATAAATACATCAGCGATTCGAACTTTTTCGCATGCACGACTTTTACACCCTGAGACCTATTCTCAAAAGTATAAGTTTCAGAACCAAAATATTTGGTGTGTGGATGCATTCTTACATGGTGGATGAGCATAAAAGAAATTGGCGCAATTGCATAAAAATTCATGACTTGAGGCCGAACTATAAATACATCAGCGATTCGAACTTTTTCACATGCACGACTTTTACACCCTGAGACCTATTGTCAAAAGTATAAGTTTCAGAACCAAAATATTTGGTGTGTGGATGCATTCTTACATGGTGGATGAGCATAAAAGAAATTGGCGCAATTGCATAAAAATTCATGACTTGAGGCCGAACTATAAATACATCAGCGATTCGAACTTTTTCACATGCACGACTTTTACACCATGAGACCTATTCTCAAAAGTATAAGTTTCAGAACCAAAATATTTGGTGTGTGGATGCATTCTTACATGGTGGATGAGCATAAAAAAATTGGCGCAATTGCATAAAAATTCATGACTTGAGACCGAACTGTAAATACATCAGCGATTCGAACTTTTTCGCATGCACGACTTTTACACCCTGAGACCTATTGTCAAAAGTATAAGTTTCAGAACCAAAATATTTGGTGTATGGATGCATTCTTACATGGTGGATCCGCATAAAAAAAATTGGCGCAATTGCATAAAAATTCATGACTTGAGGTTGAACTATATAAATACGTCAGCGATTCGAACTTTTTAGCATGCACGACTTTTACACCCTGAGACCTATTGTCAAAAGTATAAGTTTCAGAACCAAAATATTTGGTGTGTGGATGCATTCTTACATGGTGGATCCGCATAAAAGAAATTGGCGCAATTGCATAAAAATTCATGACTTGAGGCCGAACTATAAATACATCAGCGATTCGAACTTTTTCGCATGCACGACTTTTACACCCTGAGACCTATTGTCAAAAGTATAAGTTTCAGAACCAAAATATTTGGTGTGTGGATGCATTCTTACATGGTGGATCCGCATAAAAGAAATTGGCGCAATTGCATAAAAATTCATGACTTGAGGCCGAACTATACATACATCAGCGATTCGAACTTTTTCACATGCACGACTTTTACACCCTGAGACCTATTCTCAAAAGTATAAGTTTCAGAACCAAAATATTTGGTGTGTGGATGCATTCTTACATGGTGGATCCGCATAAAAGAAATTGGCGCAATTGCATAAAAATTCATGACTTGAGGCCGAACTATAAATATATCAGCGATTCGAACTTTTTCACATGCACGACTTTTACACCCTGAGACCTATTGTCAAAAGTATAAGTTTCAGAACCAAAATATTTGGTGTGTGGATGCATTCTTACATGGTGGATGAGCATAAAACAAATTGGCGCAATTGCATAAAAATTCATGACTTGAGGCCGAACTATAAATACATCAGCGATTCTAGCTTTTTCGCATGCACGACTTTTACACCCTGAGACCTATTCTCAAAAGTATAAGTTTCAGGACCAAAATATTTGGTGTGTGGATGCATTCTTACATGGTGGACACCTATGAAAAAAATTGGCGCAATTGCATAAAAATTCATGACTTGAGGCCGAACTATAAATACATCAGCGATTCGAACTTTTTCGCATGCACGACTTTTACACCCTGAGACCTATTCTCAAAAGTATAAGTTTCAGAACCAAAATATTTGGTGTGTGGATGCATTCTTACATGGTGGATCCGCATAAAGAATTTGGCGCAATTGCATAAAAATTCATGACTTGAGGCCGAACTATAAATACATCAGCGATTCGAACTTTTTCACATGCACGACTTTTACACCCTGAGACCTATTCTCAAAAGTATAAGTTTCAGAACCAAAATATTTGGTGTGTGGATGCATTCTTACATGCTGGATGAGCATAAAAAAAATTGGCGCAATTGGATAAAAATTCATGACTTGAGGCCGAACTATAAATACATCAGCGATTCGAACTTTTTCGCATGCACGACTTTTACACCCTGAGACCTATTGTCAAAAGTATAAGTTTCAGAACCAAAATATTTGGTGTGTGGATGCATTCTTACATGGTGGATGAGCATAAAAAAAAATTGGCGCAATTGCATAAAAATTCATGACTTGAGGCCGAACTATAAATACATCAGCGATTCGAACTTTTTCACATGCACGACTTTTACACCCTGAGACCTATTGTCAAAAGTATAAGTTTCAGAACCAAAATATTTGGTGTGTGGATGCATTCTTACATGGTGGATCCGCATAAAAAAAATTGGCGCAATTGCATAAAAATTCATGACTTGAGGCCGAACTATAAATACATCAGCGATTCGAACTTTTTCGCATGCACGACTTTTACACCATGAGACCTATTCTCAAAAGTATAAGTTTCAGAACCAAAATATTTGATGTGTGGATGCATTCTTACATGGTGGATCCGCATAAAAAAAATTGGCGCAATTGCATAAAAATTCATGACTTGAGGCCGAACTATAAATACATCAGCGATTCGAACTTTTTCGCATGCACGACTTTTACACCCTGAGACCTATTGTCAAAAGTATAAGTTTCAGGACCAAAATGTTTGGTGTGTGGATGCATTCTTACATTGTGGACACCCATGAAAAAAATTGGCGCAATTGCATAAAAATTCATGACTTGAGGCCGAACTATAAATACATCAGCGATTCTAACTTTTTCGCATGCACGACTTTTACACCCTGAGACCTATTCTCAAAAGTATAAGTTTCAGAACCAAAATATTTGGTATGTGGATGCATTCTTACATGGTGGATCCGCATAAAAGAAATTGGCGCAATTGCATAAAAATTCATGACTTGAGGCCGAACTATAAATACATCAGCGATTCTAACTTTTTCGCATGCACGACTTTTACACCCTGAGACCTATTCTCAAAAGTATAAGTTTCAGAACCAAAATATTTGGTGTGTGGATGCATTCTTACATGGTGGATGAGCATAAAAAAAATTGGCGCAATTGCATAAAAATTCATGACTTGAGGCCGAACTATAAATACATCAGCGATTCGAACTTTTTCGCATGCACGACTTTTACACCCTGAGACCTATTCACAAAAGTATAAGTTTCAGGACCAAAATATTTGGTGTGTGGATGCATTCTTACATGGTGGATCCGCATAAAAAATTTGGCGCAATTGCATAAAAATTCATGACTTGAGGCCGAACTATAAATACATCAGCGATTCGAACTTTTTCACATGCACGACTTTTACACCCTGAGACCTATTGTCAAAAGTATAAGTTTCAGAACCAAAATATTTGGTGTGTGGATGCATTCTTACATGGTGGATGAGCATAAAAAAATTGGCGCAATTGCATAAAAATTCATGACTTGAGGCCGAACTATAAATACATCAGCGATTCGAACTTTTTCGCATGCACGACTTTTACACCCTGAGACCTATTCTCAAAAGTATAAGTTTCAGAACCAAAATATTTGGTGTGTGGATGCATTCTTACATGGTGGATGAGCATAAAAGAAATTGGCGCAATTGCATAAAAATTCATGACTTGAGGCCGAACTATAAATACATCAGCGATTCGAACTTTTTCACATGCACGACTTTTACACCCTGAGACCTATTGTCAAAAGTATAAGTTTCAGAACCAAAATATTTGGTGTGTGGATGCATTCTTACATGGTGGATGAGCATAAAAGAAATTGGCGCAATTGCATAAAAATTCATGACTTGAGGCCGAACTATAAATACATCAGCGATTCGAACTTTTTCACATGCACGACTTTTACACCATGAGACCTAGTCTCAAAAGTATAAGTTTCAGAACCAAAATATTTGGTGTGTGGATGCATTCTTACATGGTGGATGAGCATAAAAAAAATTGGTGCAATTGCATAAAAATTCATGACTTGAGACCGAACTGTAAATACATCAGCGATTCGAACTTTTTCGCATGCACGACTTTTACACCCTGAGACCTATTGTCAAAAGTATAAGTTTCAGAACCAAAATATTTGGTGTATGGATGCATTCTTACATGGTGGATCCGCATAAAAAAAATTGGCGCAATTGCATAAAAATTCATGACTTGAGGTTGAACTATATAAATACGTCAGCGATTCGAACTTTTTAGCATGCACGACTTTTACACCCTGAGACCTATTGTCAAAAGTATAAGTTTCAGAACCAAAATATTTGGTGTGTGGATGCATTCTTACATGGTGGATCCGCATAAAAGAAATTGGCGCAATTGCATAAAAATTCATGACTTGAGGCCGAACTATAAATACATCAGCGATTCGAACTTTTTCGCATGCACGACTTTTACACCCTGAGACCTATTGTCAAAAGTATAGGTTTCAGAACCAAAATATTTGGTGTGTGGATGCATTCTTACATGGTGGATCCGCATAAAAGAAATTGGCGCAATTGCATAAAAATTCATGACTTGAGGCCGAACTATAAATACATCAGCGATTCGAACTTTTTCACATGCACGACTTTTACACCCTGAGACCTATTCTCAAAAGTATAAGTTTCAGAACCAAAATATTTGGTGTGTGGATGCATTCTTACATGGTGGATCCGCATAAAAGAAATTGGCGCAATTGCATAAAAATTCATGACTTGAGGCCGAACTATAAATACATCAGCGATTCGAACTTTTTCACATGCACGACTTTTACACCCTGAGACCTATTGTCAAAAGTATAAGTTTCAGAACCAAAATATTTGGTGTGTGGATGCATTCTTACATGGTGGATGAGCATAAAACAAATTGGCGCAATTGCATAAAAATTCATGACTTGAGGCCGAACTATAAATACATCAGCGATTCTAACTTTTTCGCATGCACGACTTTTACACCCTGAGACCTATTCTCAAAAGTATAAGTTTCAGGACCAAAATATTTGGTGTGTGGATGCATTCTTACATGGTGGACACCTATGAAAAAAATTGGCGCAATTGCATAAAAATTCATGACTTGAGGCCGAACTATAAATACATCAGCGATTCGAACTTTTTCGCATGCACGACTTTTACACCCTGAGACCTATTCTCAAAAGTATAAGTTTCAGAACCAAAATATTTGGTGTGTGGATGCATTCTTACATGGTGGATCCGCATAAAGAAATTGGCACAATTGCATAAAAATTCATGACTTGAGGCCGAACTATAAATACATCAGCGATTCGAACTTTTTCACATGCACGACTTTTACACCCTGAGACCTATTGTCAAAAGTATAAGTTTCAGAACCAAAATATTTGGTGTGTGGATGCATTCTTACATGCTGGATGAGCATAAAAAAAATTGGCGCAATTGCATAAAAATTCATGACTTGAGGCCGAACTATAAATACATCAGCGATTCGAACTTTTTCGCATGCACGACTTTTACACCCTGAGACCTATTCTCAAAAGTATAAGTTTCAGAACCAAAATATTTGGTGTGTGGATGCATTCTTACATGGTGGATGAGCATAAAAAAAAATTGGCGCAATTGCATAAAAATTCATGACTTGAGGCCGAACTATAAATACATCAGCGATTCGAACTTTTTCACATGCACGACTTTTACACCCTGAGACCTATTGTCAAAAGTATAAGTTTCAGAACCAAAATATTTGCTGTGTGGATGCATTCTTACATGGTGGATCCGCATAAAAAAAATTGGCGCAATTGCATAAAAATTCATGACTTGAGGCTGAACTATAAATACATCAGCGATTCGAACTTTTTCGCATGCACGACTTTTACACCATGAGACCTATTCTCAAAAGTATAAGTTTCAGAACCAAAATATTTGGTGTGTGGATGCATTCTTACATGGTGGATGAGCATAAAAAAAATTGGCGCAATTGCATAAAAATTCATGACTTGAGGCCGAACTATAAATACATCAGCGATTCGAACTTTTTCGCATGCACGACTTTTACACCCTGAGACCTATTGTCAAAAGTATAAGTTTCAGGACCAAAATGTTTGGTGTGTGGATGCATTCTTACATTGTGGACACCCATGAAAAAAATTGGCGCAATTGCATAAAAATTCATGACTTGAGGCCGAACTATAAATACATCAGCGATTCTAACTTTTTCGCATGCACGACTTTTACACCCTGAGACCTATTCTCAAAAGTATAAGTTTCAGAACCAAAATATTTGGTATGTGGATGCATTCTTACATGGTGGATCCGCATAAAAGAAATTGGCGCAATTGCATAAAAATTCATGACTTGAGGCCGAACTATAAATACATCAGCGATTCTAACTTTTTCGCATGCACGACTTTTACACCCTGAGACCTATTCTCAAAAGTATAAGTTTCAGAACCAAAATATTTGGTGTGTGGATGCATTCTTACATGGTGGATGAGCATAAAAAAAATTGGCGCAATTGCATAAAAATTCATGACTTGAGGCCGAACTATAAATACATCAGCGATTCGAACTTTTTCACATGCACGACTTTTACACCCTGAGACCTATTGTCAAAAGTATAAGTTTCAGAACCAAAATATTTGGTGTGTGGATGCATTCTTACATGTTGGATGAGCATAAAAAAAATTGGCGCAATTGCATAAAAATTCATGACTTGAGACCGAACTGTAAATACATCAGCGATTCGAACTTTTTCGCATGCACGACTTTTACACCCTGAGACCTATTGTCAAAAGTATAAGTTTCAGAACCAAAATATTTGGTGTATGGATGCATTCTTACATGGTGGATCCGCATACAAAAAATTGGCACAATTGCATAAAAATTCATGACTTGAGGTTGAACTATATAAATACGTCAGCGATTCGAACTTTTTCGCATGCACGACTTTTACACCCTGAGACCTATTGTCAAAAGTATAAGTTTCAGAACCAAAATATTTGGTGTGTGGATGCATTCTTACATGGTGGATCCGCATAAAAGAAATTGGCGCAATTGCATAAAAATTCATGACTTGAGGCCGAACTATAAATACATCAGCGATTCGAACTTTTTCGCATGCACGACTTTTACACCCTGAGACCTATTCTCAAAAGTATAAGTTTCAGAACCAAAATATTTGGTGTGTGGATGCATTCTTACATGGTGGATGAGCATAAAAAAAATTGGCGCAATTGCATAAAAATTCATGACTTGAGGCCGAACTATAAATACATCAGCGATTCGAACTTTTTCGCATGCACGACTTTTACACCCTGAGACCTATTCTCAAAAGTATAAGTTTCAGAACCAAAATATTTGGTGTGTGGATGCATTCTTACATGGTGGATGAGCATAAAAAAAAATTGGCGCAATTGCATAAAAATTCATGACTTGAGGCCGAACTATAAATACATCAGCGATTCGAACTTTTTCACATGCACGACTTTTACACCCTGAGACCTATTGTCAAAAGTATAAGTTTCAGAACCATAATATTTGGTGTGTGGATGCATTCTTACATGGTGGATCCGCATAAAAAAAATTGGCGCAATTGCATAAAAATTCATGACTTGAGGCCGAACTATAAATACATCAGCGATTCGAACTTTTTCGCATGCACGACTTTTACACCATGAGACCTATTCTCAAAAGTATAAGTTTCAGAACCAAAATATTTGGTGTGTGGATGCATTCTTACATGGTGGATGAGCATAAAAAAAATTGGCGCAATTGCATAAAAATTCATGACTTGAGGCCGAACTATAAATACATCAGCGATTCGAACTTTTTCGCATGCACGACTTTTACACCCTGAGACCTATTGTCAAAAGTATAAGTTTCAGGACCAAAATGTTTGGTGTGTGGATGCATTCTTACATTGTGGACACCCATGAAAAAAATTGGCGCAATTGCATAAAAATTCATGACTTGAGGCCGAACTATAAATACATCAGCGATTCTAACTTTTTCGCATGCACGACTTTTACACCCTGAGACCTATTCTCAAAAGTATAAGTTTCAGAACCAAAATATTTGGTATGTGGATGCATTCTTACATGGTGGATCCGCATAAAAGAAATTGGCGCAATTGCATAAAAATTCATGACTTGAGGCCGAACTATAAATACATCAGCGATTCTAACTTTTTCGCATGCACGACTTTTACACCCTGAGACCTATTCTCAAAAGTATAAGTTTCAGAACCAAAATATTTGGTGTGTGGATGCATTCTTACATGGTGGATGAGCATAAAAAAAATTGGCGCAATTGCATAAAAATTCATGACTTGAGGCCGAACTATAAATACATCAGCGATTCGAACTTTTTCACATGCACGACTTTTACACCCTGAGACCTATTGTCAAAAGTATAAGTTTCAGAACCAAAATATTTGGTGTGTGGATGCATTCTTACATGTTGGATGAGCATAAAAAAAATTGGCGCAATTGCATAAAAATTCATGACTTGAGACCGAACTGTAAATACATCAGCGATTCGAACTTTTTCGCATGCACGACTTTTACACCCTGAGACCTATTGTCAAAAGTATAAGTTTCAGAACCAAAATATTTGGTGTATGGATGCATTCTTACATGGTGGATCCGCATACAAAAAATTGGCACAATTGCATAAAAATTCATGACTTGAGGTTGAACTATATAAATACGTCAGCGATTCGAACTTTTTCGCATGCACGACTTTTACACCCTGAGACCTATTGTCAAAAGTATAAGTTTCAGAACCAAAATATTTGGTGTGTGGATGCATTCTTACATGGTGGATCCGCATAAAAGAAATTGGCGCAATTGCATAAAAATTCATGACTTGAGGCCGAACTATAAATACATCAGCGATTCGAACTTTTTCGCATGCACGACTTTTACACCCTGAGACCTATTGTCAAAAGTATAAGTTTCAGAACCAAAATATTTGGTGTGTGGATGCATTCTTACATGGTGGATCCTCATAAAAGAAATTGGCGCAATTGCATAAAAATTCATGACTTGAGGCCGAACTATAAATACATCAGCGATTCGAACTTTTTCACATGCACGACTTTTACACCCTGAGACCTATTGTCAAAAGTATAAGTTTCAGAACCAAAATATTTGGTGTGTGGATGCATTCTTACATGGTGGATGAGCATAAAAGAAATTGGCGCAATTGCATAAAAATTCATGACTTGAGGCCGAACTATAAATACATCAGCGATTCGAACTTTTTAACATGCACGACTTTTACACCCTGAGACCTATTGTCAAAAGTATAAGTTTCAGAACCAAAATATTTGGTGTGTGGATGCATTCTTACATGGTGGATGAGCATAAAAAAAATTGGCGCAATTGCATAAAAATTCATGACTTGAGGCCGAACTATAAATACATCAGCGATTCGAACGTTTTCGCATGCACGACTTTTACACCCTGAGACCTATTGTCAAAAGTATAAGTTTCAGAACCAAAATATTTGGTGTGTGGATGCATTCTTACATGGTGGATCCGCATAAAACAAATTGGCGCAATTGCATAAAAATTCATGACTTGAGGCCGAACTATAAATACATCAGCGATTCGAACTTTTTCGCATGCACGACTTTTACACCCTGAGACCTATTCTCAAAAGTATAAGTTTCAGGACCAAAATATTTGGTGTGTGGATGCATTCTTACATGGTGGACTCCTATGAAAATAATTGGCGCAATTGCATAAAAATTCATGACTTGAGGCCGAACTATAAATACATCAGCGATTCGAACTTTTTCGCATGCACGACTTTTACACCCTGAGACCTATTCTCAAAAGTATAAGTTTCAGAACCAAAATATTTGGTGTGTGGATGCATTCTTACATGGTGGATCCGCATAAAAGAAATTTGGCGCAATTGCATAAAAATTCATGACTTGAGGCCGAACTATAAATACATCAGCGATTCGAACTTTTTCACATGCACGACTTTTACACCCTGAGACCTATTGTCAAAAGTATAAGTTTCAGAACCAAAATATTTGGTGTGTGGATGCATTCTTACATAGTGGATGAGCATAAAAAAAATTGGCGCAATTGCATAAAAATTCATGACTTAAGGCCGAACTATAAATACATCAGCGATTCGAACTTTTTCGCATGCACGACTTTTACACCCTGAGACCTATTGTCAAAAGTATAAGTTTCAGAACCAAAATATTTGGTGTGTGGATGCATTCTTACATGGTGGATGAGCATAAAACAAATTGGCGCAATTGCATAAAAATTCATGACTTGAGGCCGAACTATAAATACATCAGCGATTCTAACTTTTTCGCATGCACGACTTTTACACCCTGAGACCTATTCTCAAAAGTATAAGTTTCAGGACCAAAATATTTGGTGTGTGGATGCATTCTTACATGGTGGACACCTATGAAAAAAATTGGCGCAATTGCATAAAAATTCATGACTTGAGGCCGAACTATAAATACATCAGCGATTCGAACTTTTTCGCATGCACGACTTTTACACCCTGAGACCTATTCTCAAAAGTATAAGTTTCAGAACCAAAATATTTGGTGTGTGGATGCATTCTTACATGGTGGATGAGCATAAAAAAAATTGGCGCAATTGCATAAAAATTCATGACTTGAGGCCGAACTATAAATACATCAGCGATTCGAACTTTTTCGCATGCACGACTTTTACACCCTGAAACCTATTCTCAAAAGTATAAGTTTCAGAACCAAAATATTTGGTGTGTGGATGCATTCTTACATGGTGGATGAGCATAAAAGAAATTGGCGCAATTGCATAAAAATTCATGACTTGAGGCCGAACTATAAATACATCAGCGATTCGAACTTTTTCACATGCACGACTTTTACACCCTGAGACCTATTCTCAAAAGTATAAGTTTCAGAACCAAAATATTTGGTGTGTGGATGCATTCTTACATGGTGGATGAGCATAAAACAAATTGGCGCAATTGCATAAAAATTCATGACTTGAGGCCGAACTATAAATACATCAGCGATTCGAACTTTTTCGCATGCACGACTTTTACACCATGAGACCTATTCTCAAAAGTATAAGTTTCAGAACCAAAATATTTGGTGTGTGGATGCATTCTTACATGGTGGATGAGCATAAAAAAAATTGGCGCAATTGCATAAAAATTCATGACTTGAGGCCGAACTATAAATACATCAGCGATTCGAACTTTTTCGCATGCACGACTTTTACACCCTGAGACCTATTGTCAAAAGTATAAGTTTCAGGACCAAAATGTTTGGTGTGTGGATGCATTCTTACATTGTGGACACCCATGAAAAAAATTGGCGCAATTGCATAAAAATTCATGACTTGAGGCCGAACTATAAATACATCAGCGATTCTAACTTTTTCGCATGCACGACTTTTACACCCTGAGACCTATTGTCAAAAGTATAAGTTTCAGAACCAAAATATTTGGTGTGTGGATGCATTCTTACATGGTGGATCCGCATAAAAAAAATTGGCACAATTGCATAAAAATTCATGACTTGAGGCCGAACTATAAATACATCAGCGATTCGAACTTTTTCGCATGCACGACTTTTACACCCTGAGACCTATTCTCAAAAGTATAAGTTTCAGAACCAAAATATTTGGTGTGTGGATGCATTCTTACATGGTGGATGAGCATAAAAAAAATTGGCGCAATTGCATAAAAATTC
Organism: Haliotis cracherodii; assembly: GCF_022045235.1. Lineage (NCBI taxonomy): Eukaryota > Metazoa > Mollusca > Gastropoda > Lepetellida > Haliotidae > Haliotis > Haliotis cracherodii. The sequence goes on from NW_027266341.1 coordinate 42,227,473, forward strand.
ATGACTTGAGGCCGAACTATAAATACATCAGCGATTCGAACTTTTTCACATGCACGACTTTTACACCCTGAGACCTATTGTCAAAAGTATAAGTTTCAGAACCAAAATATTTGGTGTGTGGATGCATTCTTACATGTTGGATGAGCATAAAAAAAATTGGCGCAATTGCATAAAAATTCATGACTTGAGACCGAACTGTAAATACATCAGCGATTCGAACTTTTTCGCATGCACGACTTTTACACCCTGAGACCTATTGTCAAAAGTATAAGTTTCAGAACCAAAATATTTGGTGTATGGATGCATTCTTACATGGTGGATCCGCATAAAAAAATTGGCGCAATTGCATAAAAATTCATGACTTGAGGTTGAACTATATAAATACGTCAGCGATTCAAACTTTTTCGCATGCACGACTTTTACACCCTGAGACCTATTGTCAAAAGTATAAGTTTCAGAACCAAAATATTTGGTGTGTGGATGCATTCTTACATGGTGGATCCGCATAAAAGAAATTGGCGCAATTGCATAAAAATTCATGACTTGAGGCCGAACTATAAATACATCAGCGATTCGAACTTTTTCGCATGCACGACTTTTACACCCTGAGACCTATTGTCAAAAGTATAAGTTTCAGAACCAAAATATTTGGTGTGTGGATGCATTCTTACATGGTGGATGAGCATAAAAAAAAATTGGCGCAATTGCATAAAAATTCATGACTTGAGGCCGAACTATAAATACATCAGCGATTCGAACTTTTTCACATGCATGACTTTTACACCCTGAGACCTATTGTCAAAAGTATAAGTTTCAGGACCAAAATATTTGGTGTGTGGATGCATTCTTACATGGTGGATCCGCATAAAAAAAATTGGCACAATTGCATAAAAATTCATGACTTGAGGCCGAACTATAAATACATCAGCGATTCGAACTTTTTCGCATGCACGACTTTTACACCCTGAGACCTATTCTCAAAAGTATAAGTTTCAGAACCAAAATATTTGGTGTGTGGATGCATTCTTACATGGTGGATGAGCATAAAAAAAATTGGCGCAATTGCATAAAAATTCATGACTTGAGGCCGAACTATAAATACATCAGCGATTCGAACTTTTTCACATGCACGACTTTTACACCCTGAGACCTATTGTCAAAAGTATAAGTTTCAGAACCAAAATATTTGGTGTGTGGATGCATTCTTACATGTTGGATGAGCATAAAAAAAATTGGCGCAATTGCATAAAAATTCATGACTTGAGACCGAACTGTAAATACATCAGCGATTCGAACTTTTTCGCATGCACGACTTTTACACCCTGATACCTATTGTCAAAAGTATAAGTTTCAGAACCAAAATATTTGGTGTATGGATGCATTCTTACATGGTGGATCCGCATAAAAAAATTGGCGCAATTGCATAAAAATTCATGACTTGAGGTTGAACTATATAAATACGTCAGCGATTCAAACTTTTTCGCATGCACGACTTTTACACCCTGAGACCTATTGTCAAAAGTATAAGTTTCAGAACCAAAATATTTGGTGTGTGGATGCATTCTTACATGGTGGATCCGCATAAAAGAAATTGGCGCAATTGCATAAAAATTCATGACTTGAGGCCGAACTATAAATACATCAGCGATTCGAACTTTTTCGCATGCACGACTTTTACACCCTGAGACCTATTGTCAAAAGTATAAGTTTCAGAACCAAAATATTTGGTGTGTGGATGCATTCTTACATGGTGGATCCTCATAAAAGAAATTGGCGCAATTGCATAAAAATTCATGACTTGAGGCCGAACTATAAATACATCAGCGATTCGAACTTTTTCACATGCATGACTTTTACACCCTGAGACCTATTGTCAAAAGTATAAGTTTCAGGACCAAAATATTTGGTGTGTGGATGCATTCTTACATGGTGGATCCGCATAAAAGAAATTGGCGCAATTGCATAAAAATTCATGACTTGAGGCCGAACTATAAATACATCAGCGATTCGAACTTTTTCACATGCACGACTTTTACACCCTGAGACCTATTGTCAAAAGTATAAGTTTCAGAACCAAAATATTTGGTGTGTGGATGCATTCTTACATGGTGGATGAGCATAAAAAAAATTGGCGCAATTGCATAAAAATTCATGACTTGAGGCCGAACTATAAATACATCAGCGATTCGAACTTTTTCGCATGCACGACTTTTACACCCTGAGACCTATTGTCAAAAGTATAAGTTTCAGAACCAAAATATTTGGTGTGTGGATGCATTCTTACATGGTGGATCCGCATAAAACAAATTGGCGCAATTGCATAAAAATTCATGACTTGAGGCCGAACTATAAATACATCAGCGATTCTAACTTTTTCGCATGCACGACTTTTACACCCTGAGACCTATTCTCAAAAGTATAAGTTTCAGGACCAAAATATTTGGTGTGTGGATGCATTCTTACATGGTGGACTCCTATGAAAATAATTGGCGCAATTGCATAAAAATTCATGACTTGAGGCCGAACTATAAATACATCAGCGATTCGAACTTTTTCGCATGCACGACTTTTACACCCTGAGACCTATTCTCAAAAGTATAAGTTTCAGAACCAAAATATTTGGTGTGTGGATGCATTCTTACATGGTGGATCCGCATAAAAAAATTTGGCGCAATTGCATAAAAATTCATGACTTGAGGCCGAACTATAAATACATCAGCGATTCGAACTTTTTCACATGCACGACTTTTACACCCTGAGACCTATTGTCAAAAGTATAAGTTTCAGAACCAAAATATTTGGTGTGTGGATGCATTCTTACATAGTGGATGAGCATAAAAAAAATTGGCGCAATTGCATAAAAATTCATGACTTAAGGCCGAACTATAAATACATCAGCGATTCGAACTTTTTCGCATGCACGACTTTTACACCCTGAGACCTATTGTCAAAAGTATAAGTTTCAGAACCAAAATATTTGGTGTGTGGATGCATTCTTACATGGTGGATGAGCATAAAAAAAAGTGGCGCAATTGCATAAAAATTCATGACTTGAGGCCGAACTATAAATGCATCAGCGATTCGAACTTTTTCACATGCAGGACTTTTTAACCCTGAGACCTATTGTCAAAAGTATAAGTTTCAGAACCAAAATATTTGGTGTGTGGATGCATTCTTACATGGTGGATGAGCATAAAACAAATTGGCGCAATTGCATAAAAATTCATGACTTGAGGCCGAACTATAAATACATCAGCGATTCGAACTTTTTCGCATGCACGACTTTTACACCCTGAGACCTATTCTCAAAAGTATAAGTTTCAGAACCAAAATATTTGGTGTGTGGATGCATTCTTACATGGTGGATCCGCATAAAAAATTTGGCGCAATTGCATAAAAATTCATGACTTGAGGCCGAACTATAAATACATCAGCGATTCGAACTTTTTCACATGCACGACTTTTACACCCTGAGACCTATTCTCAAAAGTATAAGTTTCAGAACCAAAATATTTGGTGTGTGGATGCATTCTTACATGCTGGATGAGCATAAAAAAAATTGGCGCAATTGCATAAAAATTCATGACTTGAGGCCGAACTATAAATACATCAGCGATTCGAACTTTTTCGCATGCACGACTTTTACACCCTGAGACCTATTCTCAAAAGTATAAGTTTCAGAACCAAAATATTTGGTGTGTGGATGCATTCTTACATGGTGGATGAGCATAAAAGAAATTGGCGCAATTGCATAAAAATTCATGACTTGAGGCCGAACTATAAATACATCAGCGATTCGAACTTTTTCACATGCAGGACTTTTACACCCTGAGACCTATTGTCAAAAGTATAAGTTTCAGAACCAAAATATTTGGTGTGTGGATGCATTCTTACATGGTGGATCCGCATAAAAAAAATTGGCGCAATTGCATAAAAATTCATGACTTGAGGCCGAACTATAAATACATCAGCGATTCGAACTTTTTCGCATGCACGACTTTTACACCATGAGACCTATTCTCAAAAGTATAAGTTTCAGAACCAAAATATTTGGTGTGTGGATGCATTCTTACATGGTGGATGAGCATAAAAAAAATTGGCGCAATTGCATAAAAATTCATGACTTGAGACCGAACTGTAAATACATCAGCGATTCGAACTTTTTCGCATGCACGACTTTTACACCCTGAGACCTATTGTCAAAAGTATAAGTTTCAGAACCAAAATATTTGGTGTATGGATGCATTCTTACATGGTGGATCCGCATAAAAAAAATTGGCGCAATTGCATAAAAATTCATGACTTGAGGTTGAACTATATAAATACGTCAGCGATTCGAACTTTTTAGCATGCACGACTTTTACACCCTGAGACCTATTGTCAAAAGTATAAGTTTCAGGACCAAAATATTTGGTGTGTGGATGCATTCTTACATGGTGGATCCGCATAAAAGAAATTGGCGCAATTGCATAAAAATTCATGACTTGAGGCCGAACTATAAATACATCAGCGATTCGAACTTTTTCGCATGCACGACTTTTACACCCTGAGACCTATTGTCAAAAGTATAAGTTTCAGAACCAAAATATTTGGTGTGTGGATGCATTCTTACATGGTGGATCCGCGTAAAAGAAATTGGCGCAATTGCATCAAAATTCATGACTTGAGGCCGAACTATAAATACATCAGCGATTCAAACTTTTTCACATGCACGACTTTTACACCCTGAGACCTATTCTCAAAAGTATAAGTTTCAGAACCAAAATATTTGGTGTGTGGATGCATTCTTACATGGTGGATCCGCATAAAAGAAATTGGCGCAATTGCATAAAAATTCATGACTTGAGGCCGAACTATAAATACATCAGCGATTCGAACTTTTTCACATGCACGACTTTTACACCCTGAGACCTATTGTCAAAAGTATAAGTTTCAGAACCAAAATATTTGGTGTGTGGATGCATTCTTACATGGTGGATGAGCATAAAACAAATTGGCGCAATTGCATAAAAATTCATGACTTGAGGCCGAACTATAAATACATCAGCGATTCTAACTTTTTCGCATGCACGACTTTTACACCCTGAGACCTATTCTCAAAAGTATAAGTTTCAGGACCAAAATATTTGGTGTGTGGATGCATTCTTACATGGTGGACACCTATGAAAAAAATTGGCGCAATTGCATAAAAATTCATGACTTGAGACCGAACTATAAATACATCAGCGATTCGAACTTTTTCGCATGCACGACTTTTACACCCTGAGACCTATTCTCAAAAGTATAAGTTTCAGAACCAAAATATTTGGTGTGTGGATGCATTCTTACATGGTGGATCCGCATAAAAAATTTGGCGCAATTGCATAAAAATTCATGACTTGAGGCCGAACTATAAATACATCAGCGATTCGAACTTTTTCACATGCACGACTTTTACACCCTGAGACCTATTCTCAAAAGTATAAGTTTCAGAACCAAAATATTTGGTGTGTGGATGCATTCTTACATGCTGGATGAGCATAAAAAAAATTGGCGCAATTGCATAAAAATTCATGACTTGAGGCCGAACTATAAATACATCAGCGATTCGAACTTTTTCGCATGCACGACTTTTACACCCTGAGACCTATTCTCAAAAGTATAAGTTTCAGAACCAAAATATTTGGTGTGTGGATGCATTCTTACATGGTGGATGAGCATAAAAGAAATTGGCGCAATTGCATAAAAATTCATGACTTGAGGCCGAACTATAAATACATCAGCGATTCTAACTTTTTCGCATGCACGACTTTTACACCCTGAGACCTATTCTCAAAAGTATAAGTTTCAGAACCAAAATATTTGGTGTGTGGATGCATTCTTACATGGTGGATCCGCATAAAAAAAATTGGCGCAATTGCATAAAAATTCATGACTTGAGGCCGAACTATAAATACATCAGCGATTCGAACTTTTTCGCATGCACGACTTTTACACCCTGAGACCTATTGTCAAAAGTATAAGTTTCAGAACCAAAATATTTGGTGTGTGGATGCATTCTTACATGGTGGATGAGCATAAAAAAAATTGGCGCAATTGCATAAAAATTCATGACTTGAGGCCGAACTATAAATACATCAGCGATTCGAACTTTTTCACATGCACGACTTTTACACCCTGAGACCTATTGTCAAAAGTATAAGTTTCAGAACCAAAATATTTTGTGTGTGGATGCATTCTTACATGGTGGATCCTCATAAAAGAAATTGGCGCAATTGCATAAAAATTCATGACTTGAGGCCGAACTATAAATACATCAGCGATTCGAACTTTTTCGCATGCACGACTTTTACACCCTGAGACCTATTGTCAAAAGTATAAGTTTCAGAACCAAAATATTTGGTGTGTGGATGCATTCTTACATGGTGGATCCGCATAAAAGAAATTGGCGCAATTGCATAAAAATTCATGACTTGAGGCCGAACTATAAATACATCAGCGATTCGAACTTTTTCACATGCACGACTTTTACACCCTGAGACCTATTGTCAAAAGTATAAGTTTCAGAACCAAAATATTTGGTGTGTGGATGCATTCTTACATGGTGGATGAGCATAAAAAAAATTGGCGCAATTGCATAAAAATTCATGACTTGAGGCCGAACTATAAATACATCAGCGATTCGAACTTTTTCGCATGCACGACTTTTACACCCTGAGACCTATTGTCAAAAGTATAAGTTTCAGAACCAAAATATTTGGTGTGTGGATGCATTCTTACATGGTGGATCCGCATAAAACAAATTGGCGCAATTGCATAAAAATTCATGACTTGAGGCCGAACTATAAATACATCAGCGATTCTAACTTTTTCGCATGCACGACTTTTACACCCTGAGACCTATTCTCAAAAGTATAAGTTTCAGGACCAAAATATTTGGTGTGTGGATGCATTCTTACATGGTGGACTCCTATGAAAATAATTGGCGCAATTGCATAAAAATTCATGACTTGAGGCCGAACTATAAATACATCAGCGATTCTAACTTTTTCGCATGCACGACTTTTACACCCTGAGACCTATTCTCAAAAGTATAAGTTTCAGAACCAAAATATTTGGTGTGTGGATGCATTCTTACATGGTGGATCCGCATAAAAAAATTTGGCGCAATTGCATAAAAATTCATGACTTGAGGCCGAACTATAAATACATCAGCGATTCGAACTTTTTCACATGCACGACTTTTACACCCTGAGACCTATTGTCAAAAGTATAAGTTTCAGAACCAAAATATTTGGTGTGTGGATGCATTCTTACATAGTGGATGAGCATAAAAAAAATTGGCGCAATTGCATAAAAATTCATGACTTAAGGCCGAACTATAAATACATCAGCGATTCGAACTTTTTCGCATGCACGACTTTTACACCCTGAGACCTATTGTCAAAAGTATAAGTTTCAGAACCAAAATATTTGGTGTGTGGATGCATTCTTACATGGTGGATGAGCATAAAAAAAATTGGCGCAATTGCATAAAAATTCATGACTTGAGGCCGAACTATAAATGCATCAGCGATTCGAACTTTTTCACATGCACGACTTTTACACCCTGAGACCTATTGTCAAAAGTATAAGTTTCAGAACCAAAGTATTTGGTGTGTGGATGCATTCTTACATGCTGGATGAGCATAAAAAAATTTGGCGCAATTGCATAAAAATTCATGACTTGAGACCGAACTGTAAATACATCAGCGATTCGAACTTTTTCACATGCACGACTTTTACACCCTGAGACCTATTGTCAAAAGTATAAGTTTCAGAACCAAAATATTTGGTGTGTGGATGCATTCTCACATGGTGGATCCGCATAAAAGAAATTGGCGCAATTGCATAAAAATTCATGACTTGAGGCCGAACTATAAATACATCAGCGATTCTAACTTTTTCACAGGCACGACTTTTACACCCTGAGACCTATTGTCAAAAGTATAAGTTTCAGAACCAAAATATTTGGTGTGTGGATGCATTCTTACATGGTGGATGAGCATAAAAAAAATTGGCGCAATTGCATAAAAATTCATGACTTGAGGCCGAACTATAAATACATCAGCGATTCGAACTTTTTCGCATTCACGACTTTTACACCCTGAGACCTATTGTCAAAAGTATAAGTTTCAGAACCAAAATATTTGGTGTGTGGATGCATTCTTACATGGTGGATGAGCATAAAACAAGTTGGCGCAATTGCATAAAAATTCATGACTTGAGGCCGAACTATAAATACATCAGCGATTCGAACTTTTTCGCATGCACGACTTTTACACCCTGAGACCTATTCTCAAAAGTATAAGTTTCAGGACCAAAATATTTGGTGTGTGGATGCATTCTTACATGGTGGACACCTATGAAAGAAATTGGCGCAATTGCATAAAAATTCATGACTTGAGGCCGAACTATAAATACATCAGCGATTCGAACTTTTTCGCATGCACGACTTTACACCCTGAGACCTATTGTCAAAAGTATAAGTTTCAGAACCAAAATATTTGGTGTGTGGATGCATTCTTACATGGTGGATCCGCATAAAAAAATTTGGCGCAATTGCATAAAAATTCATGACTTGAGGCCGAACTATAAATACATCAGCGATTCGAACTTTTTCACATGCACGACTTTTACACCCTGAGACCTATTGTCAAAAGTATAAGATTCAGAACCAAAATATTTGGTGTGTGGATGCATTCTTACATAGTGGATGAGCATAAAAAAAATTGACGCAATTGCATAAAAATTCATGACTTGAGGCCGAACTATAAATACATCAGCGATTCGAACTTTTTCGCATGCACGACTTTTACACCCTGAGACCTATTCTCAAAAGTATAAATTTCAGAACCAAAATATTTGGTGTGTGGATGCATTCTTACATGGTGGATGAGCATAAAAAAAATTGGCGCAATTGCATAAAAATTCATGACTTGAGGCCGAACTATAAATACATCAGCGATTCGAACTTTTTCACATGCACGACTTTTACACCCTGAGACCTATTGTCAAAAGTATAAGTTTCAGAACCAAAATATTTGGTGTGTGGATGCATTCTTACATTGTGGACACCCATGAAAAAAATTGGCGCAATTGCATAAAAAATCATGACTTGAGGCCGAACTATAAATACATCAGCGATTCGAACTTTTTCGCATGCACGACTTTTACACCCTGAGACCTATTGTCAAAAGTATAAGTTTCAGAACCAAAATATTTGGTGTGTGGATGCATTCTTACATGGTGGATGAGCATAAAACAAATTGGCGCAATTGCATAAAAATTCATGACTTGAGGCCGAACTATAAATACATCAGCGATTCGAACTTTTTCACATGCACGACTTTTACACCCTGAGACCTATTGTCAAAAGTATAAGTTTCAGAACCAAAATATTTGGTGTGTGGATGCATTCTTACATGGTGGATCCGCATTAAAGAAATTGGCGCAATTGCATAAAAATTCATGACTTGAGGCCGAACTATAAATACATCAGCGATTCGAACTTTTTCGCATGCACGACTTTTACACCCTGAGACCTATTGTCAAAAGTATAAGTTTCAGAACCAAAATATTTGGTGTGTGGATGCATTCTTACATGGTGGATGAGCATAAAAAAAATTGGCGCAATTGCATAAAAGTTCATGACTTGAGGCCGAACTATAAATACATCAGCGATTCGAACTTTTTCACATGCACGACTTTTACACCCTGAGACCTATTCTCAAAAGTATAAGTTTCAGAACCAAAATATTTGGTGTGTGGATGCATTCTTACATGGTGGATGAGCATAAAAAAAATTGGCGCAATTGCATAAAAATTCATGACTTGAGACCGAACTGTAAATACATCAGCGATTCGAACTTTTTCGCATGCACGACTTTTACACCCTGAGACCTATTCTCAAAAGTATAAGTTTCAGAACCAAAATATTTGGTGTGTGGATGCATTCTTACATAGTGGATGAGCATAAAAAAAATTGACGCAATTGCATAAAAATTCATGACTTGAGGCCGAACTATAAATACATCAGCGATTCGAACTTTTTCGCATGCACGACTTTTACACCCTGAGACCTATTGTCAAAAGTATAAGTTTCAGAACCAAAATATTTGGTGTGTGGTTCATTCTTACATGGTGGATGAGCATAAAAAAAATTGGCGCAATTGCATAAAAATTCATGACTTGAGGCCGAACTATAAATACATCAGCGATTCGAACTTTTTCACATGCACGACTTTTACACCCTGAGACCTATTCTCAAAAGTATAAGTTTCAGGACCAAAATATTTGGTGTGTGGATGCATTCTTACATGGTGGACACCTATGAAAGAAATTGGTGCAATTGCATAAAAATTCATGACTTGAGGCCGAACTATAAATACATCAGCGATTCGAACTTTTTCGCATGCACGACTTTTACACCCTGAGACCTATTCTCAAAAGTATAAGTTTCAGAACCAAAATATTTGGTGTGTGGATGCATTCTTACATGGTGGATGAGCATAAAAAAAATTGGCGCAATTGCATAAAAATTCATGACTTGAGGCCGAACTATAAATACATCAGCGATTCGAACTTTTTCACATGCACGACTTTTACACCCTGAGACCTATTGTCAAAAGTATAAGTTTCAGAACCAAAATATTTGGTGTGTGGATGCATTCTTACATAGTGGATGAGCATAAAAAAAATTGACGCAATTGCATAAAAATTCATGACTTGAGGCCGAACTATAAATACATCAGCGATTCTAACTTTTTCGCATGCACGACTTTTACACCCTGAGACCTATTCTCAAAAGTATAAGTTTCAGAACCAAAATATTTGGTGTGTGGATGCATTCTTACATGGTGGATGAGCATAAAAAAAATTGGCGCAATTGCATAAAAATTCATGACTTGAGGCCGAACTATAAATACATCAGCGATTCGAACTTTTTCACATGCACGACTTTTACACCCTGAGACCTATTGTCAAAAGTATAAGTTTCAGAACCAAAATATTTGGTGTGTGGATGCATTCTTACATTGTGGACACCCATGAAAAAAATTGGCGCAATTGCATAAAAAATCATGACTTGAGGCCGAACTATAAATACATCAGCGATTCGAACTTTTTCGCATGCACGACTTTTACACCCTGAGACCTATTGTCAAAAGTATAAGTTTCAGAACCAAAATATTTGGTGTGTGGATGCATTCTTACATGGTGGATGAGCATAAAAAAAATTGGCGCAATTGCATAAAAATTCATGACTTGAGGCCGAACTATAAATACATCAGCGATTCGAACTTTTTCACATGCACGACTTTTACACCCTGAGACCTATTCTCAAAAGTATAAGTTTCAGAACCAAAATATTTGGTGTGTGGATGCATTCTTACATGGTGGATCCGCATTAAAGAAATTGGCGCAATTGCATAAAAATTCATGACTTGAGGCCGAACTATAAATACATCAGCGATTCGAACTTTTTCGCATGCACGACTTTTACACCCTGAGACCTATTGTCAAAAGTATAAGTTTCAGAACCAAAATATTTGGTGTGTGGATGCATTCTTACATGGTGGATGAGCATAAAAAAAATTGGCGCAATTGCATAAAAATTCATGACTTGAGGCCGAACTATAAATACATCAGCGATTCGAACTTTTTCACATGCACGACTTTTACACCCTGAGACCTATTGTCAAAAGTATAAGTTTCAGAACCAAAATATTTGGTGTGTGGATGCATTCTTACATGGTGGATGAGCATAAAAAAAATTGGCGCAATTGCATAAAAATTCATGACTTGAGACCGAACTGTAAATACATCAGCGATTCGAACTTTTTCGCATGCACGACTTTTACACCCTGAGACCTATTCTCAAAAGTATAAGTTTCAGAACCAAAATATTTGGTGTGTGGATGCATTCTTACATAGTGGATGAGCATAAAAAAAATTGACGCAATTGCATAAAAATTCATGACTTGAGGCCGAACTATAAATACATCAGCGATTCGAACTTTTTCGCATGCACGACTTTTACACCCTGAGACCTATTCTCAAAAGTATAAGTTTCAGAACCAAAATATTTGGTGTGTGGATGCATTCTTACATGGTGGATGAGCATAAAAAAAATTGGCGCAATTGCATAAAAATTCATGACTTGAGGCCGAACTATAAATACATCAGCGATTCGAACTTTTTCACATGCACGACTTTTACACCCTGAGACCTATTGTCAAAAGTATAAGTTTCAGAACCAAAATATTTGGTGTGTGGATGCATTCTTACATTGTGGACACCCATGAAAAAAATTGGCGCAATTGCATAAAAAATCATGACTTGAGGCCGAACTATAAATACATCAGCGATTCGAACTTTTTCGCATGCACGACTTTTACACCCTGAGACCTATTGTCAAAAGTATAAGTTTCAGAACCAAAATATTTGGTGTGTGGATGCATTCTTACATGGTGGATGAGCATAAAAAAAATTGGCGCAATTGCATAAAAATTCATGACTTGAGGCCGAACTATAAATACATCAGCGATTCGAACTTTTTCACATGCACGACTTTTACACCCTGAGACCTATTCTCAAAAGTATAAGTTTCAGAACCAAAATATTTGGTGTGTGGATGCATTCTTACATGGTGGATCCGCATTAAAGAAATTGGCGCAATTGCATAAAAATTCATGACTTGAGGCCGAACTATAAATACATCAGCGATTCGAACTTTTTCGCATGCACGACTTTTACACCCTGAGACCTATTGTCAAAAGTATAAGTTTCAGAACCAAAATATTTGGTGTGTGGATGCATTCTTACATGGTGGATGAGCATAAAAAAAATTGGCGCAATTGCATAAAAATTCATGACTTGAGGCCGAACTATAAATACATCAGCGATTCGAACTTTTTCACATGCACGACTTTTACACCCTGAGACCTATTGTCAAAAGTATAAGTTTCAGAACCAAAATATTTGGTGTGTGGATGCATTCTTACATGGTGGATGAGCATAAAAAAAATTGGCGCAATTGCATAAAAATTCATGACTTGAGACCGAACTGTAAATACATCAGCGATTCGAACTTTTTCGCATGCACGACTTTTACACCCTGAGACCTATTCTCAAAAGTATAAGTTTCAGAACCAAAATATTTGGTGTGTGGATGCATTCTTACATGGTGGATCCGCATAAAAAAAATTGGCGCAATTGCATAAAAATTCATGACTTGAGGTTGAACTATATAAATACATCAGCGATTCGAACTTTTTCGCATGCACCACTTTTACACCCTGAGACCTATTGTCAAAAGTATAAGTTTCAGAACCAAAATATTTGGTGTGTGGATGCATTCTTACATGGTGGATCCGCATAAAAGAAATTGGCGCAATTGCATAAAAATTCATGACTTGAGGCCGAACTATAAATACATCAGCGATTCGAACTTTTTCGCAAGGACGTCTTTTACAGCATGAGACCTATTCTCAAAAGTAGTAGTTTCAGGACCAAAATATTTGGTGTGTGGATGCATTCTTACATGGTGGACACCTATGAAAGAAATTGGTGCAATTGCATAAAAATTCATGACTTGAGGCCGAACTATAAATACATCAGCGATTCGAACTTTTTCGCATGCACGACTTTTACACCCTGAGACCTATTGTCAAAAGTATAAGTTTCAGAACCAAAATATTTGGTGTGTGGATGCATTCTTACATGGTGGATCCGCATAAAAAAAATTGGCGCAATTGCATAAAAATTCATGACTTGAGGCCGAACTATAAATACATCAGCGATTCGAACTTTTTCACATGCACGACTTTTACACCCTGAGACCTATTGTCAAAAGTATAAGTTTCAGAACCAAAATATTTGGTGTGTGGATGCATTCTTACATAGTGGATGAGCATAAAAAAAATTGACGCAATTGCATAAAAATTCATGACTTGAGGCCGAACTATAAATACATCAGCGATTCTAACTTTTTCGCATGCACGACTTTTACACCCTGAGACCTATTCTCAAAAGTATAAGTTTCAGAACCAAAATATTTGGTGTGTGGATGCATTCTTACATGGTGGATGAGCATAAAAAAAATTGGCGCAATTGCATAAAAATTCATGACTTGAGGCCGAACTATAAATACATCAGCGATTCGAACTTTTTCACATGCACGACTTTTACACCCTGAGACCTATTGTCAAAAGTATAAGTTTCAGAACCAAAATATTTGGTGTGTGGATGCATTCTTACATTGTGGACACCCATGAAAAAAATTGGCGCAATTGCATAAAAAATCATGACTTGAGGCCGAACTATAAATACATCAGCGATTCGAACTTTTTCGCATGCACGACTTTTACACCCTGAGACCTATTGTCAAAAGTATAAGTTTCAGAACCAAAATATTTGGTGTGTGGATGCATTCTTACATGGTGGATGAGCATAAAAAAAATTGGCGCAATTGCATAAAAATTCATGACTTGAGGCCGAACTATAAATACATCAGCGATTCGAACTTTTTCACATGCACGACTTTTACACCCTGAGACCTATTCTCAAAAGTATAAGTTTCAGAACCAAAATATTTGGTGTGTGGATGCATTCTTACATGGTGGATCCGCATTAAAGAAATTGGCGCAATTGCATAAAAATTCATGACTTGAGGCCGAACTATAAATACATCAGCGATTCGAACTTTTTCGCATGCACGACTTTTACACCCTGAGACCTATTGTCAAAAGTATAAGTTTCAGAACCAAAATATTTGGTGTGTGGATGCATTCTTACATGGTGGATGAGCATAAAAAAAATTGGCGCAATTGCATAAAAATTCATGACTTGAGGCCGAACTATAAATACATCAGCGATTCGAACTTTTTCACATGCACGACTTTTACACCCTGAGACCTATTGTCAAAAGTATAAGTTTCAGAACCAAAATATTTGGTGTGTGGATGCATTCTTACATGGTGGATGAGCATAAAAAAAATTGGCGCAATTGC
This sequence comes from Haliotis cracherodii, assembly GCF_022045235.1. Classification (NCBI taxonomy): domain Eukaryota; kingdom Metazoa; phylum Mollusca; class Gastropoda; order Lepetellida; family Haliotidae; genus Haliotis; species Haliotis cracherodii. Next base: position 42,242,502 of record NW_027266341.1, read on the forward strand.
ATAAAAATTCATGACTTGAGACCGAACTGTAAATACATCAGCGATTCGAACTTTTTCGCATGCACGACTTTTACACCCTGAGACCTATTCTCAAAAGTATAAGTTTCAGAACCAAAATATTTGGTGTGTGGATGCATTCTTACATGGTGGATGAGCATAAAAAAAATTGGCGCAATTGCATAAAAATTCATGACTTGAGGCCGAACTATAAATACATCAGCGATTCGAACTTTTTCACATGCACGACTTTTACACCCTGAGACCTATTGTCAAAAGTATAAGTTTCAGAACCAAAATATTTGGTGTGTGGATGCATTCTTACATTGTGGACACCCATGAAAAAAATTGGCGCAATTGCATAAAAAATCATGACTTGAGGCCGAACTATAAATACATCAGCGATTCGAACTTTTTCGCATGCACGACTTTTACACCCTGAGACCTATTGTCAAAAGTATAAGTTTCAGAACCAAAATATTTGGTGTGTGGATGCATTCTTACATGGTGGATGAGCATAAAAAAAATTGGCGCAATTGCATAAAAATTCATGACTTGAGGACGAACTATAAATACATCAGCGATTCGAACTTTTTCACATGCACGACTTTTACACCCTGAGACCTATTCTCAAAAGTATAAGTTTCAGAACCAAAATATTTGGTGTGTGGATGCATTCTTACATGGTGGATCCGCATTAAAGAAATTGGCGCAATTGCATAAAAATTCATGACTTGAGGCCGAACTATAAATACATCAGCGATTCGAACTTTTTCGCATGCACGACTTTTACACCCTGAGACCTATTGTCAAAAGTATAAGTTTCAGAACCAAAATATTTGGTGTGTGGATGCATTCTTACATGGTGGATGAGCATAAAAAAAATTGGCGCAATTGCATAAAAATTCATGACTTGAGGCCGAACTATAAATACATCAGCGATTCGAACTTTTTCACATGCACGACTTTTACACCCTGAGACCTATTGTCAAAAGTATAAGTTTCAGAACCAAAATATTTGGTGTGTGGATGCATTCTTACATGGTGGATGAGCATAAAAAAAATTGGCGCAATTGCATAAAAATTCATGACTTGAGACCGAACTGTAAATACATCAGCGATTCGAACTTTTTCGCATGCACGACTTTTACACCCTGAGACCTATTCTCAAAAGTATAAGTTTCAGAACCAAAATATTTGGTGTGTGGATGCATTCTTACATGGTGGATCCGCATAAAAAAAATTGGCGCAATTGCATAAAAATTCATGACTTGAGGTTGAACTATATAAATACATCAGCGATTCGAACTTTTTCGCATGCACCACTTTTACACCCTGAGACCTATTGTCAAAAGTATAAGTTTCAGAACCAAAATATTTGGTGTGTGGATGCATTCTTACATGGTGGATCCGCATAAAAGAAATTGGCGCAATTGCATAAAAATTCATGACTTGAGGCCGAACTATAAATACATCAGCGATTCGAACTTTTTCGCAAGGACGTCTTTTACAGCATGAGACCTATTCTCAAAAGTAGTAGTTTCAGGACCAAAATATTTGGTGTGTGGATGCATTCTTACATGGTGGACACCTATGAAAAAAATTGGTGCAATTGCATAAAAATTCATGACTTGAGGCCGAACTATAAATACATCAGCGATTCGAACTTTTTCGCATGCACGACTTTTACACCCTGAGACCTATTGTCAAAAGTATAAGTTTCAGAACCAAAATATTTGGTGTGTGGATGCATTCTTACATGGTGGATCCGCATAAAAGAAATTGGCGCAATTGCATAAAAATTCATGACTTGAGGCCGAACTATAAATACATCAGCGATTCGAACTTTTTCACATGCACGACTTTTACACCCTGAGACCTATTGTCAAAAGTATAAGTTTCAGAACCAAACTATTTGGTGTGTGGATGCATTCTTACATGGTGGATCCGCATCAAAGAAATTGGCGCAATTGCATAAAAATTCATGACTTGAGGCCGAACTATAAATACATCAGCAATTCTAACTTTTTCGCATGCACGACTTTTACACCCTGAGACCTATTCTCAAAAGTATAAGTTTCAGAACCAAAATATTTGGTGTGTGGATGCATTCTTACATGGTGGATGAGCATAAAAAAAATTGGCGCAATTGCATAAAAATTCATGACTTGAGGCCGAACTATAAATACATCAGCGATTCGAACTTTTTCACATGCACGACTTTTACACCCTGAGACCTATTGTCAAAAGTATAAGTTTCAGAACCAAAATATTTGGTGTGTGGATGCATTCTTACATTGTGGACACCCATGAAAAAAATTGGCGCAATTGCATAAAAAATCATGACTTGAGGCCGAACTATAAATACATCAGCGATTCGAACTTTTTCGCATGCATGACTTTTACACCCTGAGACCTATTGTCAAAAGTATAAGTTTCAGAACCAAAATATTTGGTGTGTGGATGCATTCTTACATGGTGGATCCGCATAAAACAAATTGGCGCAATTGCATAAAAATTCATGACTTGAGGCCGAACTATAAATACATCAGCGATTCTAACTTTTTCGCATGCACGACTTTTACACCCTGAGACCTATTCTCAAAAGTATAAGTTTCAGGACCAAAATATTTGGTGTGTGGATGCATTCTTACATGGTGGACTCCTATGAAAAAAATTGGCGCAATTGCATAAAAATTCATGACTTGAGGCCGAACTATAAATACATCAGCGATTCGAACTTTTTCACATGCACGACTTTTACACCCTGAGACCTATTCTCAAAAGTATAAGTTTCAGAACCAAAATATTTGGTGTGTGGATGCATTCTTACATGGTGGATCCGCATTAAAGAAATTGGCGCAATTGCATAAAAATTCATGACTTGAGGCCGAACTATAAATACATCAGCGATTCGAACTTTTTTGCATGCACGACTTTTACACCCTGAGACCTATTGTCAAAAGTATAAGTTTCAGAACCAAAATATTTGGTGTGTGGATGCATTCTTACATGGTGGATGAGCATAAAAAAAATTGGCGCAATTGCATAAAAATTCATGACTTGAGGCCGAACTATAAATACATCAGCGATTCGAACTTTTTCACATGCACGACTTTTACACCCTGAGACCTATTGTCAAAAGTATAAGTTTCAGAACCAAAATATTTGGTGTGTGGATGCATTCTTACATGGTGGATGAGCATAAAAAAAATTGGCGCAATTGCATAAAAATTCATGACTTGAGACCGAACTGTAAATACATCAGCGATTCGAACTTTTTCGCATGCACGACTTTTACACCCTGAGACCTATTCTCAAAAGTATAAGTTTCAGAACCAAAATATTTGGTGTGTGGATGCATTCTTACATGGTGGATCCGCATAAAAAAAATTGGCGCAATTGCATAAAAATTCATGACTTGAGGTTGAACTATATAAATACATCATTGATTCGAACTTTTTCGCATGCACGACTTTTACACCCTGAGACCTATTGTCAAAAGTATAAGTTTCAGAACCAAAATATTTGGTGTGTGGATGCATTCTTACATGGTGGATCCGCATAAAAGAAATTGGCGCAATTGCATAAAAATTCATGACTTGAGGCCGAACTATAAATACATCAGCGATTCGAACTTTTTCGCAAGGACGTCTTTTACAGCATGAGACCTATTCTCAAAAGTATTAGTTTCAGGACCAAAATATTTGGTGTGTGGATGCATTCTTACATGGTGGACACCTATGAAAAAAATTGGCGCAATTGCATAAAAATTCATGACTTGAGGCCGAACTATAAATACATCAGCGATTCGAACTTTTTCGCATGCACGACTTTTACACCCTGAGACCTATTGTCAAAAGTATAAGTTTCAGAACCAAAATATTTGGTGTGTGGATGCATTCTTACATGGTAGATCCGCATAAAAGAAATTGGCGCAATTGCATAAAAATTCATGACTTGAGGCCGAACTATAAATACATCAGCGCTTCGAACTTTTTCACATGCACGACTTTTACACCCTGAGACCTATTGTCAAAAGTATAAGTTTCAGAACCAAAATATTTGGTGTGTGGATGCATTCTTACATGGTGGATCCGCATAAAAGAAATTGGCGCAATTGCATAAAAATTCATGACTTGAGGCCGAACTATAAATACATCAGCAATTCGAACTTTTTCACATGCACGACTTTTACACCCTGAGACCTATTGTCAAAAGTATAAGTTTCAGAACCAAAATATTTGGTGTGTGGATGCATTCTTACATGGTGGATCCGCATAAAAAAAATTGGCGCAATTGCATAAAAATTCATGACTTGAGGCCGAACTATAAATACATCAGCGATTCGAACTTTTTCGTATGCATGACTTTTACACCCTGAGACCTATTGTCAAAAGTATAAGTTTCAGAACCAAAATATTTGGTGTGTGGATGCATTCTTACATAGTGGATGAGCATAAAAAAAATTGGCGCAATTGCATAAAAATTCATGACTTGAGGCCGAACTATAAATACATCAGCGATTCTAACTTTTTCGCATGCACGACTTTTACACCCTGAGACCTATTCTCAAAAGTATAAGTTTCAGAACCAAAATATTTGGTGTGTGGATGCATTCTTACATGGTGGATGAGCATAAAAAAAATTGGCGCAATTGCATAAAAATTCATGACTTGAGGCCGAACTATAAATACATCAGCGATTCGAACTTTTTCACATGCACGACTTTTACACCCTGAGACCTATTGTCAAAAGTATAAGTTTCAGAACCAAAATATTTGGTGTGTGGATGCATTCTTACATTGTGGACACCCATGAAAAAAATTGGCGCAATTGCATAAAAAATCATGACTTGAGGCCGAACTATAAATACATCAGCGATTCGAACTTTTTCGCATGCATGACTTTTACACCCTGAGACCTATTGTCAAAAGTATAAGTTTCAGAACCAAAATATTTGGTGTGTGGATGCATTCTTACATGGTGGATCCGCATAAAACAAATTGGCGCAATTGCATAAAAATTCATGACTTGAGGCCGAACTATAAATACATCAGCGATTCTAACTTTTTCGCATGCACGACTTTTACACCCTGAGACCTATTCTCAAAAGTATAAGTTTCAGAACCAAAATATTTGGTGTGTGGATGCATTCTTACATGGTGGATGAGCATAAAAAAAATTGGCGCAATTGCATAAAAATTCATGACTTGAGGCCGAACTATAAATACATCAGCGATTCGAACTTTTTCACATGCACGACTTTTACACCCTGAGACCTATTGTCAAAAGTATAAGTTTCAGAACCAAAATATTTGGTGTGTGGATGCATTCTTACATTGTGGACACCCATGAAAAAAATTGGCGCAATTGCATAAAAAATCATGACTTGAGGCCGAACTATAAATACATCAGCGATTCGAACTTTTTCGCATGCATGACTTTTACACCCTGAGACCTATTGTCAAAAGTATAAGTTTCAGAACCAAAATATTTGGTGTGTGGATGCATTCTTACATGGTGGATCCGCATAAAACAAATTGGCGCAATTGCATAAAAATTCATGACTTGAGGCCGAACTATAAATACATCAGCGATTCTAACTTTTTCGCATGCACGACTTTTACACCCTGAGACCTATTCTCAAAAGTATAAGTTTCAGGACCAAAATATTTGGTGTGTGGATGCATTCTTACATGGTGGACTCCTACGAAAAAAATTGGCGCAATTGCATAAAAATTCATGACTTGAGGCCGAACTATAAATACATCAGCGATTCTAACTTTTTCGCATGCACGACTTTTACACCCTGAGACCTATTCTCAAAAGTATAAGTTTCAGAACCAAAATATTTGGTGTGTGGATGCATTCTTACATGGTGGATCCGCATAAAAAAATTTGGCGCAATTGCATAAAAATTCATGACTTGAGGCCGAACTATAAATACATCAGCGATTCGAACTTTTTCACATGCACGACTTTTACACCCTGAGACCTATTGTCAAAAGTATAAGTTTCAGAACCAAAATATTTGGTGTGTGGATGCATTCTTACATAGTGGATGAGCATAAAAAAAATTGGCGCAATTGCATAAAAATTCATGACTTGAGGCCGAACTATAAATACATCAGCGATTCGAACTTTTTCGCATGCACGACTTTTACACCCTGAGACCTATTGTCAAAAGTATAAGTTTCAGAACCAAAATATTTGGTGTGTGGATGCATTCTTACATGGTGGATGAGCATAAAAAAAATTGGCGCAATTGCATAAAAATTCATGACTTGAGGCCGAACTATAAATGCATCAGCGATTCGAACTTTTTCACATGCAGGACTTTTACACCCTGAGACCTATTGTCAAAAGTATAAGTTTCAGAACCAAAATATTTGGAGTGTGGATGCATTCTTACATGCTGGATGAGCATAAAAAAAATTGGCGCAATTGCATAAAAATTCATGACTTGAGACCGAACTGTAAATACATCAGCGATTCGAACTTTTTCACATGCACGACTTTTTACACCCTGAGACCTATTGTCAAAAGTATAAGTTTCAGAACCAAAATATTTGGTGTGTGGATGCATTCTCACATGGTGGATCCGCATAAAAGAAATTGGCGCAATTGCATAAAAATTCATGACTTGAGGCCGAACTATAAATACATCAGCGATTCTAACTTTTTCACATGCACGACTTTTACACCCTGAGACCTATTGTCAAAAGTATAAGTTCAGAACCAAAATATTTGGTGTGTGGATGCATTCTTACATGGTGGATGAGCATAAAAAAAATTGGCGCAATTGCATAAAAAATTCATGACTTGAGGCCGAACTATAAATACATCAGCGATTCGAACTTTTTCGCATTCACGACTTTTACACCCTGAGACCTATTGTCAAAAGTATAAGTTTCAGAACCAAAATATTTGGTTTGTGGATGCATTCTTACATGGTGGACTCCTATGAAAATAATTGGCGCAATTGCATAAAAATTCATGACTTGAGGCCGAACTATAAATACATCAGCGATTCGAACTTTTTCGCATGCACGACTTTTACACCCTGAGACCTATTCTCAAAAGTATAAGTTTCAGAACCAAAATATTTGGTGTGTGGATGCATTCTTACATGGTGGATCCGCATAAAAAAAAATTGGCGCAATTGCATAAAAATTCATGACTTGAGGCCGAACTATAAATACATCAGCGATTCGAACTTTTTCACATGCACGACTTTTACACCCTGAGACCTATTGTCAAAAGTATAAGTTTCAGAACCAAAATATTTGGTGTGTGGATGCATTCTTACATGGTGGATCCGCATAAAAAAAATTGGCGCAATTGCATAAAAATTCATGACTTAAGGCCGAACTATAAATACATCAGCGATTCGAACTTTTTCGCATGCACGACTTTTACACCCTGAGACCTATTGTCAAAAGTATAAGTTTCAGAACCAAAATATTTGGTGTGTGGATGCATTCTTACATGGTGGATGAGCATAAAAAAAAATTGGCGCAATTGCATAAAAATTCATGACTTGAGGCCGAACTATAAATGCATCAGCGATTCGAACTTTTTCACATGCACGGCTTTTACACCCTGAGACCTATTGTCAAAAGTATAAGTTTCAGAACCAAAATATTTGGTGTGTGGATGCATTCTTACATGCTGGATGAGCATAAAAAAAATTGGCGCAATTGCATAAAAATTCATGACTTGAGACCGAACTGTAAATACATCAGCCATTCGAACTTTTTCACATGCACGACTTTTACACCCTGAGACCTATTGTCAAAAGTATAAGTTTCAGAACCAAAATATTTGGTGTGTGGATGCATTCTCACATGGTGGATCCGCATAAAAGAAATTGGCGCAATTGCATAAAAATTCATGACTTGAGGCCGAACTATAAATACATCAGCGATTCTAACTTTTTCACATGCACGACTTTTACACCCTGAGACCTATTGTCAAAAGTATAAGTTTCAGAACCAAAATATTTGGTGTGTGGATGCATTCTTACATGGTGGATGAGCATAAAAAAAATTGGCGCAATTGCATAAAAATTCATGACTTGAGGCCGAACTATAAATACATCAGCGATTCGAACTTTTTCGCATTCACGACTTTTACACCCTGAGACCTATTGTCAAAAGTATAAGTTTCAGAACCAAAATATTTGGTGTGTGGATGCATTCTTACATGGTGGATGAGCATAAAACAAGTTGGCGCAATTGCATAAAAATTCATGACTTGAGGCCGAACTATAAATACATCAGCGATTCGAACTTTTTCGCATGCACGACTTTTACACCCTGAGACCTATTCTCAAAAGTATAAGTTTCAGGACCAAAATATTTGGTGTGTGGATGCATTCTTACATGGTGGACACCTATGAAAGAAATTGGCGCAATTGCATAAAAATTCATGACTTGAGGCCGAACTATAAATACATCAGCGATTCGAACTTTTTCGCATGCACGACTTTTACACCCTGAGACCTATTGTCAAAAGTATAAGTTTCAGAACCAAAATATTTGGTGTGTGGATGCATTCTTACATGGTGGATCCGCATAAAAAAATTTGGCGCAATTGCATAAAAATTCATGACTTGAGGCCGAACTATAAATACATCAGCGATTCGAACTTTTTCACATGCACGACTTTTACACCCTGAGACCTATTGTCAAAAGTATAAGTTTCAGAACCAAAATATTTGGTGTGTGGATGCATTCTTACATAGTGGATGAGCATAAAAAAAATTGACGCAATTGCATAAAAATTCATGACTTGAGGCCGAACTATAAATACATCAGCGATTCGAACTTTTTCGCATGCACGACTTTTACACCCTGAGACCTATTCTCAAAAGTATAAGTTTCAGAACCAAAATATTTGGTGTGTGGATGCATTCTTACATGGTGGATGAGCATAAAAAAAATTGGCGCAATTGCATAAAAATTCATGACTTGAGGCCGAACTATAAATACATCAGCGATTCGAACTTTTTCGTATGCATGACTTTTACACCCTGAGACCTATTGTCAAAAGTATAAGTTTCAGAACCAAAATATTTGGTGTGTGGATGCATTCTTACATAGTGGATGAGCATAAAAAAAATTGGCGCAATTGCATAAAAATTCATGACTTGAGGCCGAACTATAAATACATCAGCGATTCTAACTTTTTCGCATGCACGACTTTTACACCCTGAGACCTATTCTCAAAAGTATAAGTTTCAGAACCAAAATATTTGGTGTGTGGATGCATTCTTACATGGTGGATGAGCATAAAAAAAATTGGCGCAATTGCATAAAAATTCATGACTTGAGGCCGAACTATAAATACATCAGCGATTCGAACTTTTTCACATGCACGACTTTTACACCCTGAGACCTATTGTCAAAAGTATAAGTTTCAGAACCAAAATATTTGGTGTGTGGATGCATTCTTACATTGTGGACACCCATGAAAAAAATTGGCGCAATTGCATAAAAAATCATGACTTGAGGCCGAACTATAAATACATCAGCGATTCGAACTTTTTCGCATGCATGACTTTTACACCCTGAGACCTATTGTCAAAAGTATAAGTTTCAGAACCAAAATATTTGGTGTGTGGATGCATTCTTACATGGTGGATCCGCATAAAACAAATTGGCGCAATTGCATAAAAATTCATGACTTGAGGCCGAACTATAAATACATCAGCGATTCTAACTTTTTCGCATGCACGACTTTTACACCCTGAGACCTATTCTCAAAAGTATAAGTTTCAGAACCAAAATATTTGGTGTGTGGATGCATTCTTACATGGTGGATGAGCATAAAAAAAATTGGCGCAATTGCATAAAAATTCATGACTTGAGGCCGAACTATAAATACATCAGCGATTCGAACTTTTTCACATGCACGACTTTTACACCCTGAGACCTATTGTCAAAAGTATAAGTTTCAGAACCAAAATATTTGGTGTGTGGATGCATTCTTACATTGTGGACACCCATGAAAAAAATTGGCGCAATTGCATAAAAAATCATGACTTGAGGCCGAACTATAAATACATCAGCGATTCGAACTTTTTCGCATGCATGACTTTTACACCCTGAGACCTATTGTCAAAAGTATAAGTTTCAGAACCAAAATATTTGGTGTGTGGATGCATTCTTACATGGTGGATCCGCATAAAACAAATTGGCGCAATTGCATAAAAATTCATGACTTGAGGCCGAACTATAAATACATCAGCGATTCTAACTTTTTCGCATGCACGACTTTTACACCCTGAGACCTATTCTCAAAAGTATAAGTTTCAGGACCAAAATATTTGGTGTGTGGATGCATTCTTACATGGTGGACTCCTACGAAAAAAATTGGCGCAATTGCATAAAAATTCATGACTTGAGGCCGAACTATAAATACATCAGCGATTCTAACTTTTTCGCATGCACGACTTTTACACCCTGAGACCTATTCTCAAAAGTATAAGTTTCAGAACCAAAATATTTGGTGTGTGGATGCATTCTTACATGGTGGATCCGCATAAAAAAATTTGGCGCAATTGCATAAAAATTCATGACTTGAGGCCGAACTATAAATACATCAGCGATTCGAACTTTTTCACATGCACGACTTTTACACCCTGAGACCTATTGTCAAAAGTATAAGTTTCAGAACCAAAATATTTGGTGTGTGGATGCATTCTTACATAGTGGATGAGCATAAAAAAAATTGGCGCAATTGCATAAAAATTCATGACTTGAGGCCGAACTATAAATACATCAGCGATTCGAACTTTTTCGCATGCACGACTTTTACACCCTGAGACCTATTGTCAAAAGTATAAGTTTCAGAACCAAAATATTTGGTGTGTGGATGCATTCTTACATGGTGGATGAGCATAAAAAAAATTGGCGCAATTGCATAAAAATTCATGACTTGAGGCCGAACTATAAATGCATCAGCGATTCGAACTTTTTCACATGCAGGACTTTTACACCCTGAGACCTATTGTCAAAAGTATAAGTTTCAGAACCAAAATATTTGGAGTGTGGATGCATTCTTACATGCTGGATGAGCATAAAAAAAATTGGCGCAATTGCATAAAAATTCATGACTTGAGACCGAACTGTAAATACATCAGCGATTCGAACTTTTTCACATGCACGACTTTTACACCCTGAGACCTATTGTCAAAAGTATAAGTTTCAGAACCAAAATATTTGGTGTGTGGATGCATTCTCACATGGTGGATCCGCATAAAAGAAATTGGCGCAATTGCATAAAAATTCATGACTTGAGGCCGAACTATAAATACATCAGCGATTCTAACTTTTTCACATGCACGACTTTTACACCCTGAGACCTATTGTCAAAAGTATAAGTTCAGAACCAAAATATTTGGTGTGTGGATGCATTCTTACATGGTGGATGAGCATAAAAAAAATTGGCGCAATTGCATAAAAATTCATGACTTGAGGCCGAACTATAAATACATCAGCGATTCGAACTTTTTCGCATTCACGACTTTTACACCCTGAGACCTATTGTCAAAAGTATAAGTTTCAGAACCAAAATATTTGGTTTGTGGATGCATTCTTACATGGTGGACTCCTATGAAAATAATTGGCGCAATTGCATAAAAATTCATGACTTGAGGCCGAACTATAAATACATCAGCGATTCGAACTTTTTCGCATGCACGACTTTTACACCCTGAGACCTATTCTCAAAAGTATAAGTTTCAGAACCAAAATATTTGGTGTGTGGATGCATTCTTACATGGTGGATCCGCATAAAAAAAATTGGCGCAATTGCATAAAAATTCATGACTTGAGGCCGAACTATAAATACATCAGCGATTCGAACTTTTTCACATGCACGACTTTTACACCCTGAGACCTATTGTCAAAAGTATAAGTTTCAGAACCAAAATATTTGGTGTGTGGATGCATTCTTACATGGTGGATCCGCATAAAAAAAATTGGCGCAATTGCATAAAAATTCATGACTTAAGGCCGAACTATAAATACATCAGCGATTCGAACTTTTTCGCATGCACGACTTTTACACCCTGAGACCTATTGTCAAAAGTATAAGTTTCAGAACCAAAATATTTGGTGTGTGGATGCATTCTTACATGGTGGATGAGCATAAAAAAAATTGGCGCAATTGCATAAAAATTCATGACTTGAGGCCGAACTATAAATGCATCAGCGATTCGAACTTTTTCACATGCACGGCTTTTACACCCTGAGACCTATTGTCAAAAGTATAAGTTTCAGAACCAAAATATTTGGTGTGTGGATGCATTCTTACATGCTGGATGAGCATAAAAAAAATTGGCGCAATTGCATAAAAATTCATGACTTGAGACCGAACTGTAAATACATCAGCCATTCGAACTTTTTCACATGCACGACTTTTACACCCTGAGACCTATTGTCAAAAGTATAAGTTTCAGAACCAAAATATTTGGTGTGTGGATGCATTCTCACATGGTGGATCCGCATAAAAGAAATTGGCGCAATTGCATAAAAATTCATGACTTGAGGCCGAACTATAAATACATCAGCGATTCGAACTTTTTCACATGCACGACTTTTACACCCTGAGACCTATTGTCAAAAGTATAAGTTTCAGAACCAAAATATTTGGTGTGTGGATGCATTCTTACATGGTGGATGAGCATAAAAAAAATTGGCGCAATTGCATAAAAATTCATGACTTGAGGCCGAACTATAAATACATCAGCGATTCGAACTTTTTCGCATTCACGACTTTTACACCCTGAGACCTATTGTCAAAAGTATAAGTTTCAGAACCAAAATATTTGGTGTGTGGATGCATTCTTACATGGTGGATGAGCATAAAACAAGTTGGCGCAATTGCATAAAAATTCATGACTTGAGGCCGAACTATAAATACATCAGCGATTCGAACTTTTTCGCATGCACGACTTTTACACCCTGAGACCTATTCTCAAAAGTATAAGTTTCAGGACCAAAATATTTGGTGTGTGGATGCATTCTTACATGGTGGACACCTATGAAAGAAATTGGCGCAATTGCATAAAAATTCATGACTTGAGGCCGAACTATAAATACATCAGCGATTCGAACTTTTTCGCATGCACGACTTTTACACCCTGAGACCTATTGTCAAAAGTATAAGTTTCAGAACCAAAATATTTGGTGTGTGGATGCATTCTTACATGGTGGATCCGCATAAAAAAATTTGGCGCAATTGCATAAAAATTCATGACTTGAGGCCGAACTATAAATACATCAGCGATTCGAACTTTTTCACATGCACGACTTTTACACCCTGAGACCTATTGTCAAAAGTATAAGTTTCAGAACCAAAATATTTGGTGTGTGGATGCATTCTTACATAGTGGATGAGCATAAAAAAAATTGACGCAATTGCATAAAAATTCATGACTTGAGGCCGAACTATAAATACATCAGCGATTCGAACTTTTTCGCATGCACGACTTTTACACCCTGAGACCTATTCTCAAAAGTATAAGTTTCAGAACCAAAATATTTGGTGTGTGGATGCATTCTTACATGGTGGATGAGCATAAAAAAAATTGGCGCAATTGCATAAAAATTCATGACTTGAGGCCGAACTATAAATACATCAGCGATTCGAACTTTTTCACATGCACGACTTTTACACCCTGAGACCTATTGTCAAAAGTATAAGTTTCAGAACCAAAATATTTGGTGTGTGGATGCATTCTTACATTGTGGACACCCATGAAAAAAATTGGCGCAATTGCATAAAAAATCATGACTTGAGGCCGAACTATAAATACATCAGCGATTCGAACTTTTTCGCATGCACGACTTTTACACCCTGAGACCTATTGTCAAAAGTATAAGTTTCAGAACCAAAATATTTGGTGTGTGGATGCATTCTTACATGGTGGATGAGCATAAAAAAAATTGGCGCAATTGCATAAAAATTCATGACTTGAGGCCGAACTATAAATACATCAGCGATTCGAACTTTTTCACGTGCACGACTTTTACACCCTGAGACCTATTCTCAAAAGTATAAGTTTCAGAACCAAAATATTTGGTGTGTGGATGCATTCTTACATGGTGGATCCGCATTAAAGAAATTGGCGCAATTGCATAAAAATTCATGACTTGAGGCCGAACTATAAATACATCAGCGATTCGAACTTTTTCGCATGCACGACTTTTACACCCTGAGACCTATTGTCAAAAGTATAAGTTTCAGAACCAAAATATTTGGTGTGTGGATGCATTCTTACATGCTGGATGAGCATAAAAAAAATTGGCGCAATTGCATAAAAATTCATGACTTGAGGCCGAACTATAAATACATCAGCGATTCGAACTTTTTCACATGCACGACTTTTACACCCTGAGACCTATTGTCAAAAGTATAAGTTTCAGAACCAAAATATTTGGTGTGTGGATGCATTCTTACATGGTGGATGAGCATAAAAAAAATTGGCGCAATTGCATAAAAATTCATGACTTGAGACCGAACTGTAAATACATCAGCGATTCGAACTTTTTCGCATGCACGACTTTTACACCCTGAGACCTATTCTCAAAAGTATAAGTTTCAGAACCAAAATATTTGGTGTGTGGATGCATTCTTACATAGTGGATGAGCATAAAAAAAATTGACGCAATTGCATAAAAATTCATGACTTGAGGCCGAACTATAAATACATCAGCGATTCGAACTTTTTCGCATGCACGACTTTTACACCCTGAGACCTATTCTCAAAAGTATAAGTTTCAGAACCAAAATATTTGGTGTGTGGATGCATTCTTACATGGTGGATGAGCAAAAAATAATTGGCGCAATTGCATAAAAATTCATGACTTGAGGCCGAACTATAAATACATCAGCGATTCGAACTTTTTCACATGCACGACTTTTACACCCTGAGACCTATTCTCAAAAGTATAAGTTTCAGGACCAAAATATTTGGTGTGTGGATGCATTCTTACATGGTGGACACCTATGAAAGAAATTGGTGCAATTGCATAAAAATTGATGACTTGAGGCCGAACTATAAATACATCAGCGATTCGAACTTTTTCGCATGCACGACTTTTACACCCTGAGACCTATTGTCAAAAGTATAAGTTTCAGAACCAAAATATTTGGTGTGTGGATGCATTCTTACATGGTGGATCCGCATAAAAAAATTTGGCGCAATTGCATAAAAATTCATGACTTGAGGCCGAACTATAAATACATCAGCGATTCGAACTTTTTCACATGCACGACTTTTACACCCTGAGACCTATTGTCAAAAGTATAAGTTTCAGAACCAAAATATTTGGTGTGTGGATGCATTCTTACATAGTGGATGAGCATAAAAAAAATTGGCGCAATTGCATAAAAATTCATGACTTGAGGCCGAACTATAAATACATCAGCGATTCGAACTTTTTCGCATGCACGACTTTTACACCCTGAGACCTATTCTCAAAAGTATAAGTTTCAGAACCAAAATATTTGGTGTGTGGATGCATTCTTACATGGTGGATGAGCATAAAAAAAATTGGCGCAATTGCATAAAAATTCATGACTTGAGGCCGAACTATAAATACATCAGCGATTCGAACTTTTTCACATGCACGACTTTTACACCCTGAGACCTATTGTCAAAAGTATAAGTTTCAGAACCAAAATATTTGGTGTGTGGATGCATTCTTACATTGTGGACACCCATGAAAAAAATTGGCGCAATTGCATAAAAATTCATGACTTGAGGCCGAACTATAAATACATCAGCGATTCGAACTTTTTCACATGCACGACTTTTACACCCTGAGACCTATTGTCAAAAGTATAAGTTTCAGAACCAAAATATTTGGTGTGTGGATGCATTCTTACATGGTGGATGAGCATAAAAAAAATTGGCGCAATTGCATAAAAATTCATGATTTGAGGCCGAACTATAAATACATCAGCGATTCGAACTTTTTCACATGCACGACTTTTACACCCTGAGACCTATTCTCAAAAGTATAAGTTTCAGAACCAAAATATTTGGTGTGTGGATGCATTCTTACATGGTGGATCCGCATTAAAGAAATTGGCGCAATTGCATAAAAATTCATGACTTGAGGCCGAACTATAAATACATCAGCGATTCGAACTTTTTCGCATGCACGACTTTTACACCCTGAGACCTATTGTCAAAAGTATAAGTTTCAGAACCAAAATATTTGGTGTGTGGATGCATTCTTACATGGTGGATGAGCATAAAAAAAATTGGCGCAATTGCATAAAAATTCATGACTTGAGGCCGAACTATAAATACATCAGCGATTCGAACTTTTTCACATGCACGACTTTTACACCCTGAGACCTATTGTCAAAAGTATAAGTTTCAGAACCAAAATATTTGGTGTGTGGATGCATTCTTACATGGTGGATGAGCATAAAAAAAATTGGCGCAATTGCATAAAAATTCATGACTTGAGACCGAACTGTAAATACATCAGCGATTCGAACTTTTTCGCATGCACGACTTTTACACCCTGAGACCTATTCTCAAAAGTATAAGTTTCAGAACCAAAATATTTGGTGTGTGGATGCATTCTTACATAGTGGATGAGCATAAAAAAAATTGACGCAATTGCATAAAAATTCATGACTTGAGGCCGAACTATAAATACATCAGCGATTCGAACTTTTTCGCATGCACGACTTTTACACCCTGAGACCTATTCTCAAAAGTATAAGTTTCAGAACCAAAATATTTGGTGTGTGGATGCATTCTTACATGGTGGATGAGCATAAAAAAAATTGGCGCAATTGCATAAAAATTCATGACTTGAGGCCGAACTATAAATACATCAGCGATTCGAACTTTTTCACATGCACGACTTTTACACCCTGAGACCTATTGTCAAAAGTATAAGTTTCAGAACCAAAATATTTGGTGTGTGGATGCATTCTTACATTGTGGACACCCATGAAAAAAATTGGCGCAATTGCATAAAAAATCATGACTTGAGGCCGAACTATAAATACATCAGCGATTCGAACTTTTTCGCATGCACGACTTTTACACCCTGAGACCTATTGTCAAAAGTATAAGTTTCAGAACCAAAATATTTGGTGTGTGGATGCATTCTTACATGGTGGATGAGCATAAAAAAAATTGGCGCAATTGCATAAAAATTCATGACTTGAGGCCGAACTATAAATACATCAGCGATTCGAACTTTTTCACATGCACGACTTTTACACCCTGAGACCTATTGTCAAAAGTATAAGTTTCAGAACCAAAATATTTGGTGTGTGGATGCATTCTTACATGGTGGATCCGCATTAAAGAAATTGGCGCAATTGCATAAAAATTCATGACTTGAGGCCGAACTATAAATACATCAGCGATTCGAACTTTTTCGCATGCACGACTTTTACACCCTGAGACCTATTGTCAAAAGTATAAGTTTCAGAACCAAAATATTTGGTGTGTGGATGCATTCTTACATGGTGGATGAGCATAAAAAAAATTGGCGCAATTGCATAAAAATTCATGACTTGAGGCCGAACTATAAATACATCAGCGATTCGAACTTTTTCGCATGCAGGACTTTTACACCCTGAGACCTATTGTCAAAAGTATAAGTTTCAGAACCAAAATATTTGGTGTGTGGATGCATTCTTACATGGTGGATGAGCATAAAAAAAATTGGCGCAATTGCATAAAAATTCATGACTTGAGACCGAACTGTAAATACATCAGCGATTCGAACTTTTTCGCATGCACGACTTTTACACCCTGAGACCTATTCTCAAAAGTATAAGTTTCAGAACCAAAATATTTGGTGTGTGGATGCATTCTTACATGGTGGATCCGCATAAAAAAAATTGGCGCAATTGCATAAAAATTCATGACTTGAGGTTGAACTATATAAATACATCAGCGATTCGAACTTTTTCGCATGCACGACTTTTACACCCTGAGACCTATTGTCAAAAGTATAAGTTTCAGAACCAAAATATTTGGTGTGTGGATGCATTCTTACATGGTGGATCCGCATAAAAGAAATTGGCGCAATTGCATAAAAATTCATGACTTGAGGCCGAACTATAAATACATCAGCGATTCGAACTTTTTCGCAAGGACGTCTTTTACAGCATGAGACCTATTCTCAAAAGTATTAGTTTCAGGACCAAAATATTTGGTGTGTGGATGCATTCTTACATGGTGGACACCTATGAAAAAAATTGGCGCAATTGCATAAAAATTCATGACTTGAGGCCGAACTATAAATACATCAGCGATTCGAACTTTTTCGCATGCACGACTTTTACACCCTGAGACCTATTGTCAAAAGTATAAGTTTCAGAACCAAAATATTTGGTGTGTGGATGCATTCTTACATGGTGGATCCGCATAAAAGAAATTGGCGCAATTGCATAAAAATTCATGACTTGAGGCCGAACTATAAATACATCAGCGCTTCGAACTTTTTCACATGCACGACTTTTACACCCTGAGACCTATTGTCAAAAGTATAAGTTTCAGAACCAAAATATTTGGTGTGTGGATGCATTCTTACATGGTGGATCCGCATAAAAGAAATTGGCGCAATTGCATAAAAATTCATGACTTGAGGCCGAACTATAAATACATCAGCAATTCGAACTTTTTCACATGCACGACTTTTACACCCTGAGACCTATTGTCAAAAGTATAAGTTTCAGAACCAAAATATTTGGTGTGTGGATGCATTCTTACATGGTGGATCCGCATAAAAAAAATTGGCGCAATTGCATAAAAATTCATGACTTGAGGCCGAACTATAAATACATCAGCGATTCGAACTTTTTCGTATGCATGACTTTTACACCCTGAGACCTATTGTCAAAAGTATAAGTTTCAGAACCAAAATATTTGGTGTGTGGATGCATTCTTACATAGTGGATGAGCATAAAAAAAATTGGCGCAATTGCATAAAAATTCATGACTTGAGGCCGAACTATAAATACATCAGCGATTCTAACTTTTTCGCATGCACGACTTTTACACCCTGAGACCTATTGTCAAAAGTATAAGTTTCAGAACCAAAATATTTGGTGTGTGGATGCATTCTTACATGGTGGATGAGCATAAAAAAAATTGGCGCAATTGCATAAAAATTCATGACTTGAGGCCGAACTATAAATACATCAGCGATTCGAACTTTTTCACATGCACGACTTTTACACCCTGAGACCTATTGTCAAAAGTATAAGTTTCAGAACCAAAATATTTGGTGTGTGGATGCATTCTTACATTGTGGACACCCATGAAAAAAATTGGCGCAATTGCATAAAAAATCATGACTTGAGGCCGAACTATAAATACATCAGCGATTCGAACTTTTTCGCATGCATGACTTTTACACCCTGAGACCTATTGTCAAAAGTATAAGTTTCAGAACCAAAATATTTGGTGTGTGGATGCATTCTTACATGGTGGATCCGCATAAAACAAATTGGCGCAATTGCATAAAAATTCATGACTTGAGGCCGAACTATAAATACTTCAGCGATTCTAACTTTTTCGCATGCACGACTTTTACACCCTGAGACCTATTCTCAAAAGTATAAGTTTCAGGACCAAAATATTTGTTGTGTGGATGCATTCTTACATGGTGGACTCCTATGAAAAAAATTGGCGCAATTGCATAAAAATTCATGACTTGAGGCCGAACTATAAATACATCAGCGATTCGAACTTTTTCGCATGCACGACTTTTACACCCTGAGACCTATTCTCAAAAGTATAAGTTTCAGAACCAAAATATTTGGTGTGTGTATGCATTCTTACATGGTGGATCCGCATAAAAAAATTTGGCGCAATTGCATAAAAATTCATGACTTGAGGCCGAACTATAAATACATCAGCGATTCGAACTTTTTCACATGCACGACTTTTACACCCTGAGACCTATTGTCAAAAGTATAAGTTTCAGAACCAAAATATTTGGTGTGTGGATGCATTCTTACATAGTGGATGAGCATAAAAAAAATTGGCGCAATTGCATAAAAATTCATGACTTGAGGCCGAACTATAAATACATCAGCGCTTCGAACTTTTTCGCATGCACGACTTTTACACCCTGAGACCTATTGTCAAAAGTATAAGTTTCAGAACCAAAATATTTGGTGTGTGGATGCATTCTTACATGGTGGATGAGCATAAAAAAAATTGGCGCAATTGCATAAAAATTCATGACTTGAGGCCGAACTATAAATGCATCAGCGATTCGAACTTTTTCACATGCACGACTTTTACACCCTGAGACCTATTGTCAAAAGTATAAGTTTCAGAACCAAAATATTTGGTGTGTGGATGCATTCTTACATGCTGGATGAGCATAAAAAAAATTGGCGCAATTGCATAAAAATTCATGACTTGAGACCGAACTGTAAATACATCAGCGATTCGAACTTTTTCACATGCACGACTTTTACACCCTGAGACCTATTCTCAAAAGTATAAGTTTCAGGACCAAAATATTTGTTGTGTGGATGCATTCTTACATGGTGGACTCCTATGAAAAAAATTGGCGCAATTGCATAAAAATTCATGACTTGAGGCCGAACTATAAATACATCAGCGATTCGAACTTTTTCGCATGCACGACTTTTACATCCTGAGACCTATTCTCAAAAGTATAAGTTTCAGAACCAAAATATTTGGTGTGTGGATGCATTCTTACATGGTGGATCCGCATAAAAAAATTTGGCGCAATTGCATAAAAATTCATGACTTGAGGCCGAACTATAAATACATCAGCGATTCGAACTTTTTCACATGCACGACTTTTACACCCTGAGACCTATTGTCAAAAGTATAAGTTTCAGAACCAAAATATTTGGTGTGTGGATGCATTCTTACATAGTGGATGAGCATAAAAAAATTGGCGCAATTGCATAAAAATTCATGACTTGAGGCCGAACTATAAATACATCAGCGATTCGAACTTTTTCGCATGCACGACTTTTACACCCTGAGACCTATTGTCAAAAGTATAAGTTTCAGAACCAAAATATTTGGTGTGTGGATGCATTCTTACATGGTGGATGAGCATAAAAAAAATTGGCGCAATTGCATAAAAATTCATGACTTGAGGCCGAACTATAAATGCATCAGCGATTCGAACTTTTTCACATGCAGGACTTTTACACCCTGAGACCTATTGTCAAAAGTATAAGCTTCAGAACCAAAATATTTGGTGTGTGGATGCATTCTTACATGGTGGATGAGCATAAAAAAAATTGGCGCAATTGCATAAAAATTCATGACTTGAGACCGAACTGTAAATACATCAGCGATTCGAACTTTTTCACATGCACGACTTTTACACCCTGAGACCTATTGTCAAAAGTATAAGTTTCAGAACCAAAATATTTGGTGTGTGGATGCATTCTCACATGGTGGATCCGCATAAAAGAAATTGGCGCAATTGCATAAAAATTCATGACTTGAGGCCGAACTATAAATACATCAGCGATTCTAACTTTTTCACATGCACGACTTTTACACCCTGAGACCTATTGTCAAAAGTATAAGTTTCAGAACCAAAATATTTGGTGTGTGGATGCATTCTTACATGGTGGATGAGCATAAAAAAAATTGGCGCAATTGCATAAAAATTCATGACTTGAGGCCGAACTATAAATACATCAGCGATTCGAACTTTTTCGCATTCACGACTTTTACACCCTGAGACCTATTGTCAAAAGTATAAGTTTCAGAACCAAAATATTTGGTGTGTGGATGCATTCTTACATGGTGGATGAGCATAAAACAAGTTGGCGCAATTGCATAAAAATTCATGACTTGAGGCCGAACTATAAATACATCAGCGATTCGAACTTTTTCGCATGCACGACTTTTACACCCTGAGACCTATTCTCAAAAGTATAAGTTTCAGGACCAAAATATTTGGTGTGTGGATGCATTCTTACATGGTGGACTCCTATGAAAAAAATTGGCGCAATTGCATAAAAATTCATGACTTGAGGCCGAACTATAAATACATCAGCGATTCGAACTTTTTCGCATGCATGACTTTTACACCCTGAGACCTATTCTCAAAAGTATAAGTTTCAGAACCAAAATATTTGGTGTGTGGATGCATTCTTACATGGTGGATCCGCATAAAAAAAATTGGCGCAATTGCATAAAAATTCATGACTTGAGGCCGAACTATAAATACATCAGCGATTCGAACTTTTTCACATGCACGACTTTTACACCCTGAGACCTATTGTCAAAAGTATAAGTTTCAGAACCAAAATATTTGGTGTGTGGATGCATTCTTACATAGTGGATGAGCATAAAAAAAATTGGCGCAATTGCATAAAAATTCATGACTTGAGGCCGAACTATAAATACATCAGCGCTTCGAACTTTTTCGCATGCACGACTTTTACACCCTGAGACCTATTGTCAAAAGTATAAGTTTCAGAACCAAAATATTTGGTGTGTGGATGCATTCTTACATGGTGGATGAGCATAAAAAAAATTGGCGCAATTGCATAAAAATTCATGACTTGAGGCCGAACTATAAATGCATCAGCGATTCGAACTTTTTCACATGCACGACTTTTACACCCTGAGACCTATTGTCAAAAGTATAAGCTTCAGAACCAAAATATTTGGTGTGTGGATGCATTCTTACATGCTGGATGAGCATAAAAAAAATTGGCGCAATTGCATAAAAATTCATGACTTGAGACCGAACTGTAAATACATCAGCGATTCGAACTTTTTCACATGCACGACTTTTACACCCTGAGACCTATTCTCAAAAGTATAAGTTTCAGGACCAAAATATTTGTTGTGTGGATGCATTCTTACATGGTGGACTCCTATGAAAAAAATTGGCGCAATTGCATAAAAATTCATGACTTGAGGCCGAACTATAAATACATCAGCGATTCGAACTTTTTCGCATGCACGACTTTTACACCCTGAGACCTATTCTCAAAAGTATAAGTTTCAGAACCAAAATATTTGGTGTGTGGATGCATTCTTACATGGTGGATCCGCATAAAAAAATTTGGCGCAATTGCATAAAAATTCATGACTTGAGGCCGAACTATAAATACATCAGCGATTCGAACTTTTTCACATGCACGACTTTTACACCCTGAGACCTATTGTCAAAAGTATAAGTTTCAGAACCAAAATATTTGGTGTGTGGATGCATTCTTACATAGTGGATGAGCATAAAAAAAATTGGCGCAATTGCATAAAAATTCATGACTTGAGGCCGAACTATAAATACATCAGCGATTCGAACTTTTTCGCATGCACGACTTTTACACCCTGAGACCTATTGTCAAAAGTATAAGTTTCAGAACCAAAATATTTGGTGTGTGGATGCATTCTTACATGGTGGATGAGCATAAAAAAAATTGGCGCAATTGCATAAAAATTCATGACTTGAGGCCGAACTATAAATGCATCAGCGATTCGAACTTTTTCACATGCAGGACTTTTACACCCTGAGACCTATTGTCAAAAGTATAAGCTTCAGAACCAAAATATTTGGTGTGTGGATGCATTCTTACATGGTGGATGAGCATAAAAAAAATTGGCGCAATTGCATAAAAATTCATGACTTGAGACCGAACTGTAAATACATCAGCGATTCGAACTTTTTCACATGCACGACTTTTACACCCTGAGACCTATTGTCAAAAGTATAAGTTTCAGAACCAAAATATTTGGTGTGTGGATGCATTCTCACATGGTGGATCCGCATAAAAGAAATTGGCGCAATTGCATAAAAATTCATGACTTGAGACCGAACTATAAATACATCAGCGATTCTAACTTTTTCACATGCACGACTTTTACACCCTGAGACCTATTGTCAAAAGTATAAGTTTCAGAACCAAAATATTTGGTGTGTGGATGCATTCTCACATGGTGGATCCGCATAAAAGAAATTGGCGCAATTGCATAAAAATTCATGACTTGAGGCCGAACTATAAATACATCAGCGATTCTAACTTTTTCACATGCACGACTTTTACACCCTGAGACCTATTGTCAAAAGTATAAGTTTCAGAACCAAAATATTTGGTGTGTGGATGCATTCTTACATGGTGGATGAGCATAAAAAAAATTGGCGCAATTGCATAAAAATTCATGACTTGAGGCCGAACTATAAATACATCAGCGATTCGAACTTTTTCGCATTCACGACTTTTACACCCTGAGACCTATTGTCAAAAGTATAAGTTTCAGAACCAAAATATTTGGTGTGTGGATGCATTCTTACATGGTGGATGAGCATAAAACAAGTTGGCGCAATTGCATAAAAATTCATGACTTGAGGCCGAACTATAAATACATCAGCGATTCGAACTTTTTCGCATGCACGACTTTTACACCCTGAGACCTATTCTCAAAAGTATAAGTTTCAGAACCAAAATATTTGGTGTGTGGATGCATTCTTACATGGTGGACACCTATGAAAGAAATTGGCGCAATTGCATAAAAATTCATGACTTGAGGCCGAACTATAAATACATCAGCGATTCGAACTTTTTCGCATGCACGACTTTTACACCCTGAGACCTATTGTCAAAAGTATAAGTTTCAGAACCAAAATATTTGGTGTGTGGATGCATTCTTACATGGTGGATCCGCATAAAAAAATTTGGCGCAATTGCATAAAAATTCATGACTTGAGGCCGAACTATAAATACATCAGCGATTCGAACTTTTTCACATGCACGACTTTTACACCCTGAGACCTATTGTCAAAAGTATAAGTTTCAGAACCAAAATATTTGGTGTGTGGATGCATTCTTACATAGTGGATGAGCATAAAAAAAATTGGCGCAATTGCATAAAAATTCATGACTTGAGACCGAACTATAAATACATCAGCGATTCGAACTTTTTCGCATGCACGACTTTTACACCCTGAGACCTATTCTCAAAAGTATAAGTTTCAGAACCAAAATATTTGGTGTGTGGATGCATTCTTACATGGTGGATGAGCATAAAAAAAATTGGCGCAATTGCATAAAAATTCATGACTTGAGGCCGAACTATAAATACATCAGCGATTCGAACTTTTTCACATGCACGACTTTTACACCCTGAGACCTATTGTCAAAAGTATAAGTTTCAGAACCAAAATATTTGGTGTGTGGATGCATTCTTACATTGTGGACACCCATGAAAAAAATTGGCGCAATTGCATAAAAAATCATGACTTGAGGCCGAACTATAAATACATCAGCGATTCGAACTTTTTCGCATTCATGCCTTTTACACCCTGAGACCTATTGTCAAAAGTATAAGTTTCAGAACCAAAATATTTGGTGTGTGGATGCATTCTTACATGGTGGATGAGCATAAAAAAAATTGGCGCAATTGCATAAAAATTCATGACTTGAGGCCGAACTATAAATACATCAGCGATTCGAACTTTTTCGCATGCACGACTTTTACACCCTGAGACCTATTCTCAAAAGTATAAGTTTCAGAACCAAAATATTTGGTGTGTGGATGCATTCTTACATGGTGGATCCGCATTAAAGAAATTGGCGCAATTGCATAAAAATTCATGACTTGAGGCCGAACTATAAATACATCAGCGATTCGAACTTTTTCGCATGCACGACTTTTACACCCTGAGACCTATTCTCAAAAGTATAAGTTTCAGAACCAAAATATTTGGTGTGTGGATGCATTCTTACATGGTGGATGAGCATAAAAAAAATTGGCGCAATTGCATAAAAATTCATGACTTGAGGCCGAACTATAAATACATCAGCGATTCGAACTTTTTCACATGCACGACTTTTACACCCTGAGACCTATTGTCAAAAGTATAAGTTTCAGAACCAAAATATTTGGTGTGTGGATGCATTCTTACATGGTGGATGAGCATAAAAAAAATTGGCGCAATTGCATAAAAATTCATGACTTGAGACCGAACTGTAAATACATCAGCGATTCGAACTTTTTCGCATGCACGACTTTTACACCCTGAGACCTATTCTCAAAAGTATAAGTTTCAGAACCAAAATATTTGGTGTGTGGATGCATTCTTACATGGTGGATCCGCATAAAAAAAATTGGCGCAATTGCATAAAAATTCATGACTTGAGGCCGAACTATAAATACATCAGCGATTCGAACTTTTTCGCATGCACGACTTTTACACCCTGAGACCTATTGTCAAAAGTATAAGTTTCAGAACCAAAATATTTGGTGTGTGGATGCATTCTTACATGGTGGATGAGCATAAAAAAAATTGGCGCAATTGCATAAAAATTCATGACTTGAGGCCGAACTATAAATGCATCAGCGATTCGAACTTTTTCACATGCAGGACTTTTACACCCTGAGACCTATTGTCAAAAGTATAAGCTTCAGAACCAAAATATTTGGTGTGTGGATGCATTCTTACATGGTGGATGAGCATAAAAAAAATTGGCGCAATTGCATAAAAATTCATGACTTGAGACCGAACTGTAAATACATCAGCGATTCGAACTTTTTCACATGCACGACTTTTACACCCTGAGACCTATTGTCAAAAGTATAAGTTTCAGAACCAAAATATTTGGTGTGTGGATGCATTCTCACATGGTGGATCCGCATAAAAGAAATTGGCGCAATTGCATAAAAATTCATGACTTGAGGCCGAACTATAAATACATCAGCGATTCTAACTTTTTCACATGCACGACTTTTACACCCTGAGACCTATTGTCAAAAGTATAAGTTTCAGAACCAAAATATTTGGTGTGTGGATGCATTCTTACATGGTGGATGAGCATAAAAAAAATTGGCGCAATTGCATAAAAATTCATGACTTGAGGCCGAACTATAAATACATCAGCGATTCGAACTTTTTCGCATTCACGACTTTTACACCCTGAGACCTATTGTCAAAAGTATAAGTTTCAGAACCAAAATATTTGGTGTGTGGATGCATTCTTACATGGTGGATGAGCATAAAACAAGTTGGCGCAATTGCATAAAAATTCATGACTTGAGGCCGAACTATAAATACATCAGCGATTCGAACTTTTTCGCATGCACGACTTTTACACCCTGAGACCTATTCTCAAAAGTATAAGTTTCAGGACCAAAATATTTGGTGTGTGGATGCATTCTTACATGGTGGACACCTATGAAAGAAATTGGCGCAATTGCATAAAAATTCATGACTTGAGGCCGAACTATAAATACATCAGCGATTCGAACTTTTTCGCATGCACGACTTTTACACCCTGAGACCTATTGTCAAAAGTATAAGTTTCAGAACCAAAATATTTGGTGTGTGGATGCATTCTTACATGGTGGATCCGCATAAAAAAATTTGGCGCAATTGCATAAAAATTCATGACTTGAGGCCGAACTATAAATACATCAGCGATTCGAACTTTTTCACATGCACGACTTTTACACCCTGAGACCTATTGTCAAAAGTATAAGTTTCAGAACCAAAATATTTGGTGTGTGGATGCATTCTTACATAGTGGATGAGCATAAAAAAAATTGGCGCAATTGCATAAAAATTCATGACTTGAGGCCGAACTATAAATACATCAGCGATTCGAACTTTTTCGCATGCACGACTTTTACACCCTGAGACCTATTCTCAAAAGTATAAGTTTCAGAACCAAAATATTTGGTGTGTGGATGCATTCTTACATGGTGGATGAGCATAAAAAAAATTGGCGCAATTGCATAAAAATTCATGACTTGAGGCCGAACTATAAATACATCAGCGATTCGAACTTTTTCACATGCACGACTTTTACACCCTGAGACCTATTGTCAAAAGTATAAGTTTCAGAACCAAAATATTTGGTGTGTGGATGCATTCTTACATTGTGGACACCCATGAAAAAAATTGGCGCAATTGCATAAAAAATCATGACTTGAGGCCGAACTATAAATACATCAGCGATTCGAACTTTTTCGCATGCATGCCTTTTACACCCTGAGACCTATTGTCAAAAGTATAAGTTTCAGAACCAAAATATTTGGTGTGTGGATGCATTCTTACATGGTGGATGAGCATAAAAATAATTGGCGCAATTGCATAAAAATTCATGACTTGAGGCCGAACTATAAATACATCAGCGATTCGAACTTTTTCACATGCACGACTTTTACACCCTGAGACCTATTCTCAAAAGTATAAGTTTCAGAACCAAAATATTTGGTGTGTGGATGCATTCTTACATGGTGGATCCGCATTAAAGAAATTGGCGCAATTGCATAAAAATTCATGACTTGAGGCCGAACTATAAATACATCAGCGATTCGAACTTTTTCGCATGCACGACTTTTACACCCTGAGACCTATTGTCAAAAGTATAAGTTTCAGAACCAAAATATTTGGTGTGTGGATGCATTCTTACATGGTGGATGAGCATAAAAAAAATTGGCGCAATTGCATAAAAATTCATGACTTGAGGCCGAACTATAAATACATCAGCGATTCGAACTTTTTCACATGCACGACTTTTACACCCTGAGACCTATTGTCAAAAGTATAAGTTTCAGAACCAAAATATTTGGTGTGTGGATGCATTCTTACATGGTGGATGAGCATAAAAAAAATTGGCGCAATTGCATAAAAATTCATGACTTGAGACCGAACTGTAAATACATCAGCGATTCGAACTTTTTCGCATGCACGACTTTTACACCCTGAGACCTATTCTCAAAAGTATAAGTTTCAGAACCAAAATATTTGGTGTGTGGATGCATTCTTACATGGTGGATCCGCATAAAAAAAATTGGCGCAATTGCATAAAAATTCATGACTTGAGGTTGAACTATATAAATACATCAGCGATTCGAACTTTTTCGCATGCACGACTTTTACACCCTGAGACCTATTGTCAAAAGTATAAGTTTCAGAACCAAAATATTTGGTGTGTGGATGCATTCTTACATGGTGGATCCGCATAAAAGAAATTGGCGCAATTGCATAAAAATTCATGACTTGAGGCCGAACTATAAATACATCAGCGATTCGAACTTTTTCGCAAGGACGTCTTTTACACCATGAGACCTATTCTCAAAAGTATTAGTTTCAGGACCAAAATATTTGGTGTGTGGATGCATTCTTACATGGTGGACACCTATGAAAAAAATTGGCGCAATTGCATAAAAATTCATGACTTGAGGCCGAACTATAAATACATCAGCGATTCGAACTTTTTCGCATGCACGATTTTTACACCCTGAGACCTATTGTCAAAAGTATAAGTTTCAGAACCAAAATATTTGGTGTGTGGATGCATTCTTACATGGTGGATCCGCATAAAAGAAATTGGCGCAATTGCATAAAAATTCATGACTTGAGGCCGAACTATAAATACATCAGCGCTTCGAACTTTTTCACATGCACGACTTTTACACCCTGAGACCTATTGTCAAAAGTATAAGTTTCAGAACCAAAATATTTGGTGTGTGGATGCATTCTTACATGGTGGATCCGCATAAAAGAAATTGGCGCAATTGCATACAAATTCATGACTTGAGGCCGAACTATAAATACATCAGCAATTCGAACTTTTTCACATGCACGACTTTTACACCCTGAGACCTATTGTCAAAAGTATAAGTTTCAGAACCAAAATATTTGGTGTGTGGATGCATTCTTACATGGTGGATGAGCATAAAAAAAATTGGCGCAATTGCATAAAAATTCATGACTTGAGGCCGAACTATAAATACATCAGCGATTCGAACTTTTTCGTATGCATGACTTTTACACCCTGAGACCTATTGTCAAAAGTATAAGTTTCAGAACCAAAATATTTGGTGTGTGGATGCATTCTTACATAGTGGATGAGCATAAAAAAAATTGGCGCAATTGCATAAAAATTCATGACTTGAGGCCGAACTATAAATACATCAGCGATTCGAACTTTTTCGCATGCACGACTTTTACACCCTGAGACCTATTCTCAAAAGTATAAGTTTCAGAACCAAAATATTTGGTGTGTGGATGCATTCTTACATGGTGGATGAGCATAAAAAAAATTGGCGCAATTGCATAAAAATTCATGACTTGAGGCCGAACTATAAATACATCAGCGATTCGAACTTTTTCACATGCACGACTTTTACACCCTGAGACCTATTGTCAAAAGTATAAGTTTCAGAACCAAAATATTTGGTGTGTGGATGCATTCTTACATTGTGGACACCCATGAAAAAAATTGGCGCAATTGCATAAAAAATCATGACTTGAGGCCGAACTATAAATACATCAGCGATTCGAACTTTTTCGCATGCATGACTTTTACACCCTGAGACCTATTGTCAAAAGTATAAGTTTCAGAACCAAAATATTTGGTGTGTGGATGCATTCTTACATGGTGGATGAGCATAAAAAAAATTGGCGCAATTGCATAAAAATTCATGACTTGAGGCCGAACTATAAATACATCAGCGATTCGAACTTTTTCACATGCACGACTTTTACACCCTGAGACCTATTGTCAAAAGTATAAGTTTCAGAACCAAAATATTTGGTGTGTGGATGCATTCTTACATGGTGGATCCGCATTAAAGAAATTGGCGCAATTGCATAAAAATTCATGACTTGAGGCCGAACTATAAATACATCAGCGATTCGAACTTTTTCGCATGCACGACTTTTACACCCTGAGACCTATTCTCAAAAGTATAAGTTTCAGAACCAAAATATTTGGTGTGTGGATGCATTCTTACATGGTGGATGAGCATAAAAAAAATTGGCGCAATTGCATAAAAATTCATGACTTGAGTCCGAACTATAAATACATCAGCGATTCGAACTTTTTCACATGCACGACTTTTACACCCTGAGACCTATTGTCAAAAGTATAAGTTTCAGAACCAAAATATTTGGTGTGTGGATGCATTCTTACATGGTGGATGAGCATAAGAAAATTTGGCGCAATTGCATAAAAATTCATGACTTGAGACCGAACTGTAAATACATCAGCGATTCGAACTTTTTCGCATGCACGACTTTTACACCCTGAGACCTATTCTCAAAAGTATAAGTTTCAGAACCAAAATATTTGGTGTGTGGATGCATTCTTACATGGTGGATCCGCATAAAAAAAATTGGCGCAATTGCATAAAAATTCATGACTTGAGGTTGAACTATATAAATACATCAGCAATTCGAACTTTTTCGCATGCACGACTTTTACACCCTGAGACCTATTGTCAAAAGTATAAGTTTCAGAACCAAAATATTTGGTGTGTGGATGCATTCTTACATGGTGGATCCGCATAAAAGAAATTGGCGCAATTGCATAAAAATTCATGACTTGAGGCCGAACTATAAATACATCAGCGATTCGAACTTTTTCGCAAGGACGTCTTTTACACCATGAGACCTATTCTCAAAAGTATTAGTTTCAGGACCAAAATATTTGGTGTGTGGATGCATTCTTACATGGTGGACACCTATGAAAAAAATTGGCGCAATTGCATAAAAATTCATGACTTGAGGCCGAACTATAAATACATCAGCGATTCGAACTTTTTCGCATGCACGACTTTTACACCCTGAGACCTATTGTCAAAAGTATAAGTTTCAGAACCAAAATATTTGGTGTGTGGATGCATTCTTACATGGTGGATCCGCATAAAAGAAATTGGCGCAATTGCATAAAAATTCATGACTTGAGGCCGAACTATAAATACATCAGCGCTTCGAACTTTTTCACATGCACGACTTTTACACCCTGAGACCTATTGTCAAAAGTATAAGTTTCAGAACCAAAATATTTGGTGTGTGGATGCATTCTTACATGGTGGATCCGCATAAAAGAAATTGGCGCAATTGCATAAAAATTCATGACTTGAGGCCGAACTATAAATACATCAGCAATTCGAACTTTTTCACATGCACGACTTTTACACCCTGAGACCTATTGTCAAAAGTATAAGTTTCAGAACCAAAATATTTGGTGTGTGGATGCATTCTTACATGGTGGATGAGCATAAAAAAAATTGGCGCAATTGCATAAAAATTCATGACTTGAGGCCGAACTATAAATACATCAGCGATTCGAACTTTTTCGTATGCATGACTTTTACACCCTGAGACCTATTGTCAAAAGTATAAGTTTCAGAACCAAAATATTTGGTGTGTGGATGCATTCTTACATAGTGGATGAGCATAAAAAAAATTGGCGCAATTGCATAAAAATTCATGACTTGAGGCCGAACTATAAATACATCAGCGATTCGAACTTTTTCGCATGCACGACTTTTACACCCTGAGACCTATTCTCAAAAGTATAAGTTTCAGAACCAAAATATTTGGTGTGTGGATGCATTCTTACATGGTGGATGAGCATAAAAAAAATTGGCGCAATTGCATAAAAATTCATGACTTGAGGCCGAACTATAAATACATCAGCGATTCGAACTTTTTCACATGCACGACTTTTACACCCTGAGACCTATTGTCAAAAGTATAAGTTTCAGAACCAAAATATTTGGTGTGTGGATGCATTCTTACATTGTGGACACCCATGAAAAAAATTGGCGCAATTGCATAAAAAATCATGACTTGAGGCCGAACTATATATACATCAGCGATTCGAACTTTTTCGCATGCATGACTTTTACACCCTGAGACCTATTGTCAAAAGCATAAGTTTCAGAACCAAAATATTTGGTGTGTGGATGCATTCTTACATGGTGGATGAGCATAAAAAAAATTGGCGCAATTGCATAAAAATTCATGACTTGAGGCCGAACTATAAATACATCAGCGATTCGAACTTTTTCACATGCACGACTTTTACACCCTGAGACCTATTCTCAAAAGTATAAGTTTCAGAACCAAAATATTTGGTGTGTGGATGCATTCTTACATGGTGGATCCGCATAAAAGAAATTGGCGCAATTGCATAAAAATTCATGACTTGAGGCCGAACTATAAATACATCAGCGATTCGAACTTTTTCGCAAGGACGTCTTTTACACCATGAGACCTATTCTCAAAAGTATTAGTTTCAGGACCAAAATATTTGGTGTGTGGATGCATTCTTACATGGTGGACACCTATGAAAAAAATTGGCGCAATTGCATAAAAATTTATGACTTGAGGCCGAACTATAAATACATCAGCGATTCGAACTTTTTCACATGCACGACTTTTACACCCTGAGACCTATTGTCAAAAGTATAAGTTTCAGAACCAAAATATTTGGTGTGTGGATGCATTCTTACATGGTGGATGAGCATAAAAAAAATTGGCGCAATTGCATAAAAATTCATGACTTGAGGCCGAACTATAAATACATCAGCGATTCGAACTTTTTCACATGCACGACTTTTACACCCTGAGACCTATTGTCAAAAGTATAAGTTTCAGAACCAAAATATTTGGTGTGTGGATGCATTCTTACATTGTGGACACCCATGAAAAAAATTGGCGCAATTGCATAAAAAATCATGACTTGAGGCCGAACTATAAATACATCAGCGATTCGAACTTTTTCGCATGCATGACTTTTACACCCTGAGACCTATTGTCAAAAGTATAAGTTTCAGAACCAAAATATTTGGTGTGTGGATGCATTCTTACATGGTGGATCCGCATAAAAGAAATTGGCGCAATTGCATAAAAATTCATGACTTGAGGCCGAACTATAAATACATCAGCGATTCGAACTTTTTCGCAAGGACGTCTTTTACACCATGAGACCTATTCTCAAAAGTATTAGTTTCAGGACCAAAATATTTGGTGTGTGGATGCATTCTTACATGGTGGACACCTATGAAAAAAATTGGCGCAATTGCATAAAAATTCATGACTTGAGGCCGAACTATAAATACATCAGCGATTCGAACTTTTTCGCATGCACGACTTTTACACCCTGAGACCTATTGTCAAAAGTATAAGTTTCAGAACCAAAATATTTGGTGTGTGGATGCATTCTTACATGGTGGATCCGCATAAAAGAAATTGGCGCAATTGCATAAAAATTCATGACTTGAGGCCGAACTATAAATACATCAGCGCTTCGAACTTTTTCACATGCACGACTTTTACACCCTGAGACCTATTGTCAAAAGTATAAGTTTCAGAACCAAAATATTTGGTGTGTGGATGCATTCTTACATGGTGGATCCGCATAAAAGAAATTGGCGCAATTGCATAAAAATTCATGACTTGAGGCCGAACTATAAATACATCAGCAATTCGAACTTTTTCACATGCACGACTTTTACACCCTGAGACCTATTGTCAAAAGTATAAGTTTCAGAACCAAAATATTTGGTGTGTGGATGCATTCTTACATGGTGGATGAGCATAAAAAAAATTGGCGCAATTGCATAAAAATTCATGACTTGAGGCCGAACTATAAATACATCAGCGATTCGAACTTTTTCGTATGCATGACTTTTACACCCTGAGACCTATTGTCAAAAGTATAAGTTTCAGAACCAAAATATTTGGTGTGTGGATGCATTCTTACATAGTGGATGAGCATAAAAAAAATTGGCGCAATTGCATAAAAATTCATGACTTGAGGCCGAACTATAAATACATCAGCGATTCGAACTTTTTCGCATGCACGACTTTTACACCCTGAGACCTATTCTCAAAAGTATAAGTTTCAGAACCAAAATATTTGGTGTGTGGATGCATTCTTACATGGTGGATGAGCATAAAAAAAATTGGCGCAATTGCATAAAAATTCATGACTTGAGGCCGAACTATAAATACATCAGCGATTCGAACTTTTTCACATGCACGACTTTTACACCCTGAGACCTATTGTCAAAAGTATAAGTTTCAGAACCAAAATATTTGGTGTGTGGATGCATTCTTACATTGTGGACACCCATGAAAAAAATTGGCGCAATTGCATAAAAAATCATGACTTGAGGCCGAACTATATATACATCAGCGATTCGAACTTTTTCGCATGCATGACTTTTACACCCTGAGACCTATTGTCAAAAGCATAAGTTTCAGAACCAAAATATTTGGTGTGTGGATGCATTCTTACATGGTGGATGAGCATAAAAAAAATTGGCGCAATTGCATAAAAATTCATGACTTGAGGCCGAACTATAAATACATCAGCGATTCGAACTTTTTCACATGCACGACTTTTACACCCTGAGACCTATTGTCAAAAGTATAAGTTTCAGAACCAAAATATTTGGTGTGTGGATGCATTCTTACATGGTGGATGAGCATAAAAAAAATTGGCGCAATTGCATAAAAATTCATGACTTGAGGCCGAACTATAAATACATCAGCGATTCGAACTTTTTCACATGCACGACTTTTACACCCTGAGACCTATTGTCAAAAGTATAAGTTTCAGAACCAAAATATTTGGTGTGTGGATGCATTCTTACATTGTGGACACCCATGAAAAAAATTGGCGCAATTGCATAAAAAATCATGACTTGAGGCCGAACTATAAATACATCAGCGATTCGAACTTTTTCGCATGCATGACTTTTACACCCTGAGACCTATTGTCAAAAGTATAAGTTTCAGAACCAAAATATTTGGTGTGTGGATGCATTCTTACATGGTGGATGAGCATAAAAAAAATTGGCGCAATTGCATAAAAATTCATGACTTGAGGCCGAACTATAAATACATCAGCGATTCGAACTTTTTCACATGCACGACTTTTACACCCTGAGACCTATTGTCAAAAGTATAAGTTTCAGAACCAAAATATTTGGTGTGTGGATGCATTCTTACATTGTGGACACCCATGAAAAAAATTGGCGCAATTGCATAAAAAATCATGACTTGAGGCCGAACTATAAATACATCAGCGATTCGAACTTTTTCGCATGCATGACTTTTACACCCTGAGACCTATTGTCAAAAGTATAAGTTTCAGAACCAAAATATTTGGTGTGTGGATGCATTCTTACATGGTGGATGAGCATAAAAAAAATTGGCGCAATTGCATAAAAATTCATGACTTGAGGCCGAACTATAAATACATCAGCGATTCGAACTTTTTCACATGCACGACTTTTACACCCTGAGACCTATTGTCAAAAGTATAAGTTTCAGAACCAAAATATTTGGTGTGTGGATGCATTCTTACATGGTGGATCCGCATTAAAGAAATTGGCGCAATTGCATAAAAATTCATGACTTGAGGCCGAACTATAAATACATCAGCGATTCGAACTTTTTCGCATGCACGACTTTTACACCCTGAGACCTATTCTCAAAAGTATAAGTTTCAGAACCAAAATATTTGGTGTGTGGATGCATTCTTACATGGTGGATGAGCATAAAAAAAATTGGCGCAATTGCATAAAAATTCATGACTTGAGTCCGAACTATAAATACATCAGCGATTCGAACTTTTTCACATGCACGACTTTTACACCCTGAGACCTATTGTCAAAAGTATAAGTTTCAGAACCAAAATATTTGGTGTGTGGATGCATTCTTACATGGTGGATGAGCATAAAAAAATTTGGCGCAATTGCATAAAAATTCATGACTTGAGGTTGAACTATATAAATACATCAGCAATTCGAACTTTTTCGCATGCACGACTTTTACACCCTGAGACCTATTGTCAAAAGTATAAGTTTCAGAACCAAAATATTTGGTGTGTGGATGCATTCTTACATGGTGGATCCGCATAAAAGAAATTGGCGCAATTGCATAAAAATTCATGACTTGAGGCCGAACT
This sequence comes from Haliotis cracherodii, assembly GCF_022045235.1. Taxonomy (NCBI): domain Eukaryota; kingdom Metazoa; phylum Mollusca; class Gastropoda; order Lepetellida; family Haliotidae; genus Haliotis; species Haliotis cracherodii. The sequence goes on from NW_027266341.1 coordinate 42,279,237, forward strand.
ATAAATACATCAGCGATTCGAACTTTTTCGCAAGGACGTCTTTTACACCATGAGACCTATTCTCAAAAGTATTAGTTTCAGGACCAAAATATTTGGTGTGTGGATGCATTCTTACATGGTGGACACCTATGAAAAAAATTGGCGCAATTGCATAAAAATTCATGACTTGAGGCCGAACTATAAATACATCAGCGATTCGAACTTTTTCGCATGCACGACTTTTACACCCTGAGACCTATTGTCAAAAGTATAAGTTTCAGAACCAAAATATTTGGTGTGTGGATGCATTCTTACATGGTGGATCCGCATAAAAGAAATTGGCGCAATTGCATAAAAATTCATGACTTGAGGCCGAACTATAAATACATCAGCGCTTCGAACTTTTTCACATGCACGACTTTTACACCCTGAGACCTATTGTCAAAAGTATAAGTTTCAGAACCAAAATATTTGGTGTGTGGATGCATTCTTACATGGTGGATCCGCATAAAAGAAATTGGCGCAATTGCATAAAAATTCATGACTTGAGGCCGAACTATAAATACATCAGCAATTCGAACTTTTTCACATGCACGACTTTTACACCCTGAGACCTATTGTCAAAAGTATAAGTTTCAGAACCAAAATATTTGGTGTGTGGATGCATTCTTACATGGTGGATGAGCATAAAAAAAATTGGCGCAATTGCATAAAAATTCATGACTTGAGGCCGAACTATAAATACATCAGCGATTCGAACTTTTTCGTATGCATGACTTTTACACCCTGAGACCTATTGTCAAAAGTATAAGTTTCAGAACCAAAATATTTGGTGTGTGGATGCATTCTTACATAGTGGATGAGCATAAAAAAAATTGGCGCAATTGCATAAAAATTCATGACTTGAGGCCGAACTATAAATACATCAGCGATTCGAACTTTTTCGCATGCACGACTTTTACACCCTGAGACCTATTCTCAAAAGTATAAGTTTCAGAACCAAAATATTTGGTGTGTGGATGCATTCTTACATGGTGGATGAGCATAAAAAAAATTGGCGCAATTGCATAAAAATTCATGACTTGAGGCCGAACTATAAATACATCAGCGATTCGAACTTTTTCACATGCACGACTTTTACACCCTGAGACCTATTGTCAAAAGTATAAGTTTCAGAACCAAAATATTTGGTGTGTGGATGCATTCTTACATTGTGGACACCCATGAAAAAAATTGGCGCAATTGCATAAAAAATCATGACTTGAGGCCGAACTATATATACATCAGCGATTCGAACTTTTTCGCATGCATGACTTTTACACCCTGAGACCTATTGTCAAAAGCATAAGTTTCAGAACCAAAATATTTGGTGTGTGGATGCATTCTTACATGGTGGATGAGCATAAAAAAAATTGGCGCAATTGCATAAAAATTCATGACTTGAGGCCGAACTATAAATACATCAGCGATTCGAACTTTTTCACATGCACGACTTTTACACCCTGAGACCTATTCTCAAAAGTATAAGTTTCAGAACCAAAATATTTGGTGTGTGGATGCATTCTTACATGGTGGATCCGCATAAAAGAAATTGGCGCAATTGCATAAAAATTCATGACTTGAGGCCGAACTATAAATACATCAGCGATTCGAACTTTTTCGCAAGGACGTCTTTTACACCATGAGACCTATTCTCAAAAGTATTAGTTTCAGGACCAAAATATTTGGTGTGTGGATGCATTCTTACATGGTGGACACCTATGAAAAAAATTGGCGCAATTGCATAAAAATTTATGACTTGAGGCCGAACTATAAATACATCAGCGATTCGAACTTTTTCACATGCACGACTTTTACACCCTGAGACCTATTGTCAAAAGTATAAGTTTCAGAACCAAAATATTTGGTGTGTGGATGCATTCTTACATGGTGGATGAGCATAAAAAAAATTGGCGCAATTGCATAAAAATTCATGACTTGAGGCCGAACTATAAATACATCAGCGATTCGAACTTTTTCACATGCACGACTTTTACACCCTGAGACCTATTCTCAAAAGTATAAGTTTCAGAACCAAAATATTTGGTGTGTGGATGCATTCTTACATGGTGGATCCGCATTAAAGAAATTGGCGCAATTGCATAAAAATTCATGACTTGAGGCCGAACTATAAATACATCAGCGATTCGAACTTTTTCGCATGCACGACTTTTACACCCTGAGACCTATTCTCAAAAGTATAAGTTTCAGAACCAAAATATTTGGTGTGTGGATGCATTCTTACATGGTGGATGAGCATAAAAAAAATTAGCGCAATTGCATAAAAATTCATGACTTGAGGCCGAACTATAAATACATCAGCGATTCGAACTTTTTCACATGCACGACTTTTACACCCTGAGACCTATTGTCAAAAGTATAAGTTTCAGAACCAAAATATTTGGTGTGTGGATGCATTCTTACATGGTGGATGAGCATAAAAAAAATTGGCGCAATTGCATAAAAATTCATGACTTGAGACCGAACTGTAAATACATCAGCGATTCGAACTTTTTCGCATGCACGACTTTTACACCCTGAGACCTATTCTCAAAAGTATAAGTTTCAGAACCAAAATATTTGGTGTGTGGATGCATTCTTACATGGTGGATCCGCATAAAAAAAATTGGCGCAATTGCATAAAAATTCATGACTTGAGGCCGAACTATAAATACATCAGCGATTCGAACTTTTTCGCATGCACGACTTTTACACCCTGAGACCTATTCTCAAAAGTATAAGTTTCAGAACCAAAATATTTGGTGTGTGGATGCATTCTTACATGGTGGATGAGCATAAAAAAAATTGGCGCAATTGCATAAAAATTCATGACTTGAGGCCGAACTATAAATACATCAGCGATTCGAACTTTTTCACATGCACGACTTTTACACCCTGAGACCTATTGTCAAAAGTATAAGTTTCAGAACCAAAATATTTGGTGTGTGGATGCATTCTTACATTGTGGACACCCATGAAAAAAATTGGCGCAATTGCATAAAAAATCATGACTTGAGGCCGAACTATATATACATCAGCGATTCGAACTTTTTCGCATTCATGACTTTTACACCCTGAGACCTATTGTCAAAAGTATAAGTTTCAGAACCAAAATATTTGGTGTGTGGATGCATTCTTACATGGTGGATGAGCATAAAAACAATTGGCGCAATTGCATAAAAATTCATGACTTGAGGCCGAACTATAAATACATCAGCGATTCGAACTTTTTCACATGCACGACTTTTACACCCTGAGACCTATTCTCAAAAGTATAAGTTTCAGAACCAAATATTTGGTGTGTGGATGCATTCTTACATGGTGGATCCGCATAAAAAAAATTGGCGCAATTGCATAAAAATTCATGACTTGAGGCCGAACTATAAATACATCAGCGATTCGAACTTTTTCACATGCACGACTTTTACACCCTGAGACCTATTCTCAAAAGTATAAGTTTCAGAACCAAAATATTTGGTGTGTGGATGCATTCTTACATGGTGGATCCGCATTAAAGAAATTGGCGCAATTGCATAAAAATTCATGACTTGAGGCCGAACTATAAATACATCAGCGATTCGAACTTTTTCGCATGCACGACTTTTACACCCTGAGACCTATTCTCAAAAGTATAAGTTTCAGAACCAAAATATTTGGTGTGTGGATGCATTCTTACATGGTGGATCCGCATAAAATAAATTGCCGCAATTGCATAAAAATTCATGACTTGAGGCCGAACTATAAATACATCAGCGATTCGAACTTTTTCGCAAGGACGTCTTTTACACCATGAGACCTATTCTCAAAAGTATTAGTTTCAGGACCAAAATATTTGGTGTGTGGATGCATTCTTACATGGTGGACACCTATGAAAAAAATTGGCGCAATTGCATAAAAATTCATGACTTGAGGCCGAACTATAAATACATCAGCGATTCGAACTTTTTCACATGCACGACTTTTACACCCTGAGACCTATTGTCAAAAGTATAAGTTTCAGAACCAAAATATTTGGTGTGTGGATGCATTCTTACATGGTGGATCCGCATAAAAGAAATTGGCGCAATTGCATAAAAATTCATGACTTGAGGCCGAACTATAAATACATCAGCGATTCGAACTTTTTCGCATGCACGACTTTTACACCCTGAGACCTATTGTCAAAAGTATAAGTTTCAGAACCAAAATATTTGGTGTTTGGATGGATTCTTACATGGTGGATCCGCATAAAAGAAATTGGCGCAATTGCATAAAAAATTTTGACTTGAGGCCGAACTATAAATACATCAGCGATTCGAACTTTTTCACATGCACGACTTTTACACCCTGAGACCTATTCTCAAAAGTATAAGTTTCAGGACCAAAATATTTGGTGTGTGGATGCATTCTTACATGGTGGATCCGCATAAAATAAATTGCCGCAATTGCATAAAAATTCATGACTTGAGGCCGAACTATAAATACATCAGCGATTCGAACTTTTTCGCATGCACGACTTTTACACCCTGAGACCTATTCTCAAAAGTATTAGTTTCAGGACCAAAATATTTGGTGTGTGGATGCATTCATACATGGTGGACACCCATGAAAAAAATTGGCGCAATTGCATAAAAATTCATGACTTGAGGCCGAACTATAAATACATCAGCGATTCGAACTTTTTCGAATGCACGACTTTTACACCATGATACCTATTCTCAAAAGTATAAGTTTCAGAACCAAAATATTTGGTGTGTGGATGCATTCTTACATGGTGGATCCGCATAAAAAAAATTGGCGCAATTGCATAAAAATTCATGACTTGAGGCCGAACTATAAATACATCAGCGATTCGAACTTTTTCGCATGCACGACTTTTACACCCTGAGACCTATTGTCAAAAGTATAAGTTTCAGAACCAAAATATTTGGTGTGTGGATGCATTCTTACATGGTGGACACCCATGAAAAAAATTGGCGCAATTGCATAAAAAATCATGACTTGAGGCCGAACTATAAATACATCAGCGATTCGAACTTTTTCGCATGCATGACTTTTACACCCTGAGACCTATTCTCAAAAGTATAAGTTTCAGAACCAAAATATTTGGTGTGTGAATGCATTCTTACATGGTGGATCCGCATTAAAGAAATTGGCGCAATTGCATAAAAATTCATGACTTGAGGCCGAACTATAAATACATCAGCGATTCGAACTTTTTCACATGCACGACTTTTACACCCTGAGACCTATTCTCAAAAGTATAAGTTTCAGAACCAAAATATTTGGTGTGTGGATGCATTCTTACATTGTGGACACCCATGAAAAAAATTGGCGCAATTGTATTAAAAATCATGACTTGAGGCCGAACTATAAATACATCAGCGATTCGAACTTTTTCGCATGCATGACTTTTACACCCTGAGACCTATTGTCAAAAGTATAAGTTTCAGAACCAAAATATTTGGTGTGTGGATGCATTCTTACATGGTGGATGAGCATAAAAAAAATTGGCGCAATTGCATAAAAATTCATGACTTGAGGCCGAACTATAAATACATCAGCGATTCGAACTTTTTCACATGCACGACTTTTACACCCTGAGACCTATTCTCAAAAGTATAAGTTTCAGAACCAAAATATTTGGTGTGTGGATGCATTCTTACATGGTGGATCCGCATTAAAGAAATTGGCGCAATTGCATAAAAATTCATGACTTGAGGCCGAACTATAAATACATCAGCGATTCGAACTTTTTCGCATGCACGACTTTTACACCATGAGACCTATTCTCAAAAGTATAAGTTTCAGAACCAAAATATTTGGTGTATGGATGCATTCTTACATGGTGGATGAGCATAAAAAAAATTGGCGCAATTGCATAAAAATTCATGACTTGAGGCCGAACTATAAATACATCAGCGATTCGAACTTTTTCGCATGCACGACTTTTACACCCTGAGACCTATTCTCAAAAGTATTAGTTTCAGGACCAAAATATTTGGTGTGTGGATGCATTCTTACATGGTGGACACCTATGAAAAAAATTGGCGCAATTGCATAAAAATTCATGACTTGAGGCCGAACTATAAATACATCAGCGATTCGAACTTTTTCGCATGCACGACTTTTACACCCTGAGACCTATTGTCAAAAGTATAAGTTTCAGAACCAAACTATTTGGTGTGTGGATGCATTCTTACATGGTGGATGAGCGTAAAGAAAATTGGCGCAATTGCATAAAAATTCATGACTTGAGGCCGAACTATAAATACATCAGCGATTCGAACTTTTTCGCAAGGACGACTTTTACACCATGAGACCTATTGTCAAAAGTATAAGTTTCAGAACCAAAATATTTGGTGTGTGGATGCATTCTTACATGGTGGATCCGCATAAAAAAAATTGGCGCAATTGCATAAAAATTCATGACTTGAGGCCGAACTATAAATACATCAGCGATTCGAACTTTTTCGCATGCATGACTTTTACACCCTGAGACCTATTGTCAAAAGTATAAGTTTGAGAACCAAAATATTTGGTGTGTGGATGCATTCTTACATGGTGGATGAGCATAAAAAAAATTGGCGCAATTGCATAAAAATTCATGACTTGAGGCCGAACTATAAATACATCAGCGATTCGAACTTTTTCACATGCACGACTTTTACACCCTGAGACCTATTCTCAAAAGTATAAGTTTCAGAACCAAAATATTTGGTGTGTGGATGCATTCTTACATGGTGGATCCGCATTAAAGAAATTGGCGCAATTGCATAAAAATTCATGACTTGAGGCCGAACTATAAATACATCAGCGATTCGAACTTTTTCGCATGCACGACTTTTACACCCTGAGACCTATTCTCAAAAGTATAAGTTTCAGAACCAAAATATTTGGTGTGTGGATGCATTCTTACATGGTGGATGAGCATAAAAAAAATTGGCGCAATTGCATAAAAATTCATGACTTGAGGCCGAACTATAAATACATCAGCGATTCGAACTTTTTCGCATGCACGACTTTTACACCCTTAGACCTATTCTCAAAAGTATTAGTTTCAGGACCAAAATATTTGGTGTGTGGATGCATTCTTACATGGTGGACACCTATGAAAAAAATTGGCGCAATTGCATAAAATTTCATGACTTGAGGCCGAACTATAAATACATCGGCGATTCGAACTTTTTCGCATGCACGACTTTTACACCCTGAGACCTATTGTCAAAAGTATAAGTTTCAGAACCAAACTATTTGGTGTGTGGATGCATTCTTACATGGTGGATGAGCATAAAGAAAATTGGCGCAATTGCATAAAAAGTCATGACTTGAGGCCGAACTATAAATACATCAGCGATTCGAACTTTTTCGCATGCACGACTTTTACACCCTGAGACCTATTGTCAAAAGTATAAGTTTCAGAACCAAAATATTTGGTGTGTGGATGCATTACATGGTGGATCCGCATAAAAGAAATTGGCGCAATTGCATAAAAAATTTTGACTTGAGGCCGAACTATAAATACATCAGCGATTCGAACTTTTTCACATGCACGACTTTTACACCCTGAGACCTATTCTCAAAAGTATTAGTTTCAGAACCAAAATATTTGGTGTGTGGATGCATTCTTACATGGTGGATGAGCATAAAAAAAATTGGCGCAATTGCATAAAAATTCATGACTTGAGGCCGAACTATAAATACATCAGCGATTCGAACTTTTTCGAATGCACGACTTTTACACCATGAGACCTATTCTCAAAAGTATAAGTTTCAGAACCAAAATATTTGGTGTGTGGATGCATTCTTACATGGTGGATGAGCATAAAAAAAATTGGCGCAATTGCATAAAAATTCATGACTTGAGGCCGAACTATAAATACATCAGCGATTCGAACTTTTTCGCATGCACGACTTTTATACCCTGAGACCTTTTCTCAAAAAGTATAAGTTTCAGAACCAAAATATTTGGTGTGTGGATGCATTCTTACATGGTGGATCCGCATAAAATAAATTGCCGCAATTGCATAAAAATTCATGACTTGAGGCCGAACTATAAATACATCAGCGATTCGAACTTTTTCGCATGCACGACTTTTACACCCTGAGACCTATTCTCAAAAGTATTAGTTTCAGGACCAAAATATTTGGTGTGTGGATGCATTCTTACATGGTGGACACCCATGAAATAAATTGGCGCAATTGCATAAAAATTCATGACTTGAGGCCGAACTATAAATACATCAGCGATTCGAACTTTTTCGAATGCACGACTTTTACACCATGAGACCTATTCTCAAAAGTATAAGTTTCAGAACCAAAATATTTGGTGTGTGGATGCATTCTTACATGGTGGATCCGCATAAAAAAAATTGGCGCAATTGCATAAAAATTCATGACTTGAGGCCGAACTATAAATACATCAGCGATTCGAACTTTTTCGCAAGCACGACTTTTACACCCTGAGACCTATTGTCAAAAGTATAAGTTTCAGAACCAAAATATTTGGTGTGTGGATGCATTCTTACATTGTGGACACTCATGAAAAAAATTGGCGCAATTGCATAAAAAATCATGACTTGAGGCCGAACTATAAATACATCAGCGATTCGAACTTTTTCGCATGCATGACTTTTACACCCTGAGACCTATTGTCAAAAGTATAAGTTTCAGAACCAAAATATTTGGTGTGTGGATGCATTCTTACATGGTGGATGAGCATAAAAAAAATTGGCGCAATTGCATAAAAATTCATGACTTGAGGCTGAACTATAAATACATCAGCGATTCGAACTTTTTCGCATGCACGACTTTTACACCCTGAGACCTATTCTCAAAAGTATAAGTTTCAGAACCAAAATATTTGGTGTGTGGATGCATTCTTACATGGTGGATCCGCATTAAAGAAATTGGCGCAATTGCATAAAAATTCATGACTTGAGGCCGAACTATAAATACATCAGCGATTCGAACTTTTTCGAATGCACGACTTTTACACCCTGAGACCTATTCTCAAAAGTATAAGTTTCAGAACCAAAATATTTGGTGTGTGGATGCATTCTTACATTGTGGACACCCATGAAAAAAATTGGCGCAATTGCATAAAAAATCATGACTTGAGGCCGAACTATAAATACATCAGCGATTCGAACTTTTTCGCATGCATGACTTTTACACCCTGAGACCTATTGTCAAAAGTATAAGTTTCAGAACCAAACTATTTGGTGTGTGGATGCATTCTTACATGGTGGATGAGCATAAAGAAAATTGGCGCAATTGCATAAAAATTCATGACTTGAGGCCGAACTATAAATACATCAGCGATTCGAACTTTTTCGCATGCACGACATTTACACCCTGAGACCTATTGTCAAAAGTATAAGTTTCAGAACCAAAATATTTGGTGTGTGGATGCATTCTTACATGGTGGATCCGCATAAAAGAAATTGGCGCAATTGCATAAAAAATTTTGACTTGAGGCCGAACTATAAATACATCAGCGATTCGAACTTTTTCACATGCACGACTTTTACACCCTGAGACCTATTCTCAAAAGTATTAGTTTCAGGACCAAAATATTTGGTGTGTGGATGCATTCTTACATGGTGGATGAGCATAAAGAAAATTGGCGCAATTGCATAAAAATTCATGACTTGAGGTTGAACTATATAAATACATCAGCGATTCGAACTTTTTCGCATGCACGACTTTTACACCCTGAGACCTATTGTCAAAAGTATAAGTTTCAGAACCAAAATATTTGGTGTGTGGATGCATTCTTACATGGTGGATGAGCATAAAAGAAATTGGCGCAATTGCATAAAAATTCATGACTTGAGGCCGAACTATAAATACATCAGCGATTCTAACTTTTTCGCAAGGACGTCTTTTACACCATGAGACCTATTCTCAAAAGTATTAGTTTCAGGACCAAAATATTTGGTGTGTGGATGCATTCTTACATGGTGGACACCTATGAAAAAAATTGGCGCAATTGCATAAAAATTCATGACTTGAGGCCGAACTATAAATACATCAGCGATTCTAACTTTTTCGCATGCACGACTTTTACACCCTGAGACCTATTGTCAAAAGTATAAGTTTCAGAACCAAACTATTTGGTGTGTGGATGCATTCTTACATGGTGGATGAGCATAAAGAAAATTGGCGCAATTGCATAAAAATTCATGACTTGAGGCCGAACTATAAATACATCAGCGATTCGAACTTTTTCGCATGCACGACTTTTACACCATGAGACCTATTGTCAAAAGTATAAGTTTCAGAACCAAAATATTTGGTGTGTGGATGCATTCTTACATGGTGGATCCGCATAAAAGAAATTGGCGCAATTGCATAAAAATTCATGACTTGAGGCCGAACTATAAATACATCAGCGATTCGAACTTTTTCGCAAGCACGACTTTTACACCCTGAGACCTATTGTCAAAAGTATAAGTTTCAGAACCAAAATATTTGGTGTGTGGATGCATTCTTACATTGTGGACACTCATGAAAAAAATTGGCGCAATTGCATAAAAAATCATGACTTGAGGCCGAACTATAAATACATCAGCGATTCGAACTTTTTCGCATGCATGACTTTTACACCCTGAGACCTATTGTCAAAAGTATAAGTTTCAGAACCAAAATATTTGGTGTGTGGATGCATTCTTACATGGTGGATGAGCATAAAAAAAATTGGCGCAATTGCATAAAAATTCATGACTTGAGGCTGAACTATAAATACATCAGCGATTCGAACTTTTTCGCATGCACGACTTTTACACCCTGAGACCTATTCTCAAAAGTATAAGTTTCAGAACCAAAATATTTGGTGTGTGGATGCATTCTTACATGGTGGATCCGCATTAAAGAAATTGGCGCAATTGCATAAAAATTCATGACTTGAGGCCGAACTATAAATACATCAGCGATTCGAACTTTTTCGAATGCACGACTTTTACACCCTGAGACCTATTCTCAAAAGTATAAGTTTCAGAACCAAAATATTTGGTGTGTGGATGCATTCTTACATTGTGGACACCCATGAAAAAAATTGGCGCAATTGCATAAAAAATCATGACTTGAGGCCGAACTATAAATACATCAGCGATTCGAACTTTTTCGCATGCATGACTTTTACACCCTGAGACCTATTGTCAAAAGTATAAGTTTCAGAACCAAACTATTTGGTGTGTGGATGCATTCTTACATGGTGGATGAGCATAAAGAAAATTGGCGCAATTGCATAAAAATTCATGACTTGAGGCCGAACTATAAATACATCAGCGATTCGAACTTTTTCGCATGCACGACTTTTACACCCTGAGACCTATTGTCAAAAGTATAAGTTTCAGAACCAAAATATTTGGTGTGTGGATGCATTCTTACATGGTGGATCCGCATAAAAGAAATTGGCGCAATTGCATAAAAAATTTTGACTTGAGGCCGAACTATAAATACATCAGCGATTCGAACTTTTTCACATGCACGACTTTTACACCCTGAGACCTATTCTCAAAAGTATTAGTTTCAGGACCAAAATATTTGGTGTGTGGATGCATTCTTACATGGTGGATGAGCATAAAGAAAATTGGCGCAATTGCATAAAAATTCATGACTTGAGGTTGAACTATATAAATACATCAGCGATTCGAACTTTTTCGCATGCACGACTTTTACACCCTGAGACCTATTGTCAAAAGTATAAGTTTCAGAACCAAAATATTTGGTGTGTGGATGCATTCTTACATGGTGGATGAGCATAAAAGAAATTGGCGCAATTGCATAAAAATTCATGACTTGAGGCCGAACTATAAATACATCAGCGATTCTAACTTTTTCGCAAGGACGTCTTTTACACCATGAGACCTATTCTCAAAAGTATTAGTTTCAGGACCAAAATATTTGGTGTGTGGATGCATTCTTACATGGTGGACACCTATGAAAAAAATTGGCGCAATTGCATAAAAATTCATGACTTGAGGCCGAACTATAAATACATCAGCGATTCTAACTTTTTCGCATGCACGACTTTTACACCCTGAGACCTATTGTCAAAAGTATAAGTTTCAGAACCAAACTATTTGGTGTGTGGATGCATTCTTACATGGTGGATGAGCATAAAGAAAATTGGCGCAATTGCATAAAAATTCATGACTTGAGGCCGAACTATAAATACATCAGCGATTCGAACTTTTTCGCATGCACGACTTTTACACCATGAGACCTATTGTCAAAAGTATAAGTTTCAGAACCAAAATATTTGGTGTGTGGATGCATTCTTACATGGTGGATCCGCATAAAAGAAATTGGCGCAATTGCATAAAAATTCATGACTTGAGGCCGAACTATAAATACATCAGCGATTCGAACTTTTTCACATGCACGACTTTTACACCCTGAGACCTATTCTCAAAAGTATTAGTTTCAGGACCAAAATATTTGGTGTGTGGATGCATTCTTACATTGTGGACACCCATGAAAAAAATTGGCGCAATTGCATAAAAAATCATGACTTGAGGCCGAACTATAAATACATCAGCGATTCGAACTTTTTCGCATGCATGACTTTTACACCCTGAGACCTATTGTCAAAAGTATAAGTTTCAGAACCAAAATATTTGGTGTGTGGATGCATTCTTACATGGTGGATGAGCATAAAAAAAATTGGCGCAATTGCATAAAAATTCATGACTTGAGGCCGAACTATAAATACATCAGCGATTCGAACTTTTTCGCATGCACGACTTTTACACCCTGAGACCTATTCTCAAAAGTATAAGTTTCAGAACCAAAATATTTGGTGTGTGGATGCATTCTTACATGGTGGATCCGCATTAAAGAAATTGGCGCAATTGCATAAAAATTCATGACTTGAGGTGGAACTATAAATACATCAGCGATTCGAACTTTTTTGAAAGCACGACTTTTACACCCTGAGACCTATTCTCAAAAGTATAAGTTTCAGAACCAAAATATTTGGTGTGTAGATGCATTCTTACTTTGTGGACACCCATGAAAAAAATTGGCGCAATTGCATAAAAATTCATGACTTGAGGCCGAACTATAAATACATCAGCGATTCGAACTTTTTCGCATGCACGACTTTTACACCCTGAGACCTATTCTCAAAAGTATAAGTTTCAGAACCAAAATATTTGGTGTGTGGATGCATTCTTACATAGTGGATGAGCATAAAAAAAATTGGCGCAATTGCATAAAAATTCATGACTTAAGGCCGAACTATAAATACATCAGCGATTCGAACTTTTTCGCATGCATGACTTTTACACTCTGAGACCTATTGTCAAAAGTATAAGTTTCAGAACCAAAATATTTGGTGTGTGGATGCATTCTTACATGGTGGATGAGCATAAAAAAAATTGGCGCAATTGCATAAAAATTCATGACTTGAGGCCGAACTATAAATACATCAGCGATTCGAACTTTTTCACATGCACGACTTTTACACCCTGAGACCTATTCTCAAAAGTATAAGTTTCAGAACCAAAATATTTGGTGTGTGGATGCATTCTTACATGGTGGATCCGCATTAAAGAAATTGGCGCAATTGCATAAAAATTCATGACTTGAGGCCGAACTATAAATACATCAGCGATTCGAACTTTTTCGCATGCACGACTTTTACACCATGAGACCTATTCTCAAAAGTATAAGTTTCAGAACCAAAATATTTGGTGTGTGGATGCATTCTTACATGGTGGATGAGCATAAAAAAAATTGGCGCAATTGCATAAAAATTCATGACTTGAGGCCGAACTATAAATACATCAGCGATTCGAACTTTTTCGCATGCACGACTTTTACACCCTGAGACCTATTCTCAAAAGTATTAGTTTCAGGACCAAAATATTTGGTGTGTGGATGCATTCTTACATGGTGGACACCTATAAAAAAAAATTGGCGCAATTGCATAAAAATTCATGACTTGAGGCCGAACTATAAATACATCAGCGATTCGAACTTTTTCGCATGCACGACTTTTACACCCTGAGACCTATTGTCAAAAGTATAAGTTTCAGAACCAAACTATTTGGTGTGTGGATGCATTCTTACATGGTGGATGAGCATAAAGAAAATTGGCGCAATTGCATAAAAATTCATGACTTGAGGCCGAACTATAAATACATCAGCGATTCGAACTTTTTCGCATGCACGACTTTTACACCCTGAGACCTATTGTCAAAAGTATAAGTTTCAGAACCAAAATATTTGGTGTGTGGATGCATTCTTACATGGTGGATCCGCATAAAAGAAATTGGCGCAATTGCATAAAAAATTTTGACTTGAGGCCGAACTATAAATACATCAGCGATTCGAACTTTTTCACATGCACGACTTTTACACCCTGAGACCTATTCTCAAAAGTATTAGTTTCAGGACCAAAATATTTGGTGTGTGGATGCATTCTTACATGGTGGATGAGCATAAAGAAAATTGGCGCAATTGCATAAAAATTCATGACTTGAGGTTGAACTATATAAATACATCAGCGATTCGAACTTTTTCGCATGCACGACTTTTACACCCTGAGACCTATTGTCAAAAGTATAAGTTTCAGAACCAAAATATTTGGTGTGTGGATGCATTCTTACATGGTGGATCCGCATAAAAGAAATTGGCGCAATTGCATAAAAAATTTTGACTTGAGGCCGAACTATAAATACATCAGCGATTCGAACTTTTTCACATGCACGACTTTTACACCCTGAGACCTATTGTCAAAAGTATAAGTTTCAGAACCAAAATATTTGGTGTGTGGATGCATTCTTACATGGTGGATCCGCATAAAAGAAATTGGCGCAATTGCATAAAAATTCATGACTTGAGGCCGAACTATAAATACATCAGCGATTCTAACTTTTTCGCAAGGACGTCTTTTACACCATGAGACCTATTCTCAAAAGTATTAGTTTCAGGACCAAAATATTTGGTGTGTGGATGCATTCTTACATGGTGGACACCTATGAAAAAAATTGGCGCAATTGCATAAAAATTCATGACTTGAGGCCGAACTATAAATACATCAGCGATTCGAACTTTTTCGCATGCACGACTTTTACACCCTGAGACCTATTGTCAAAAGTATAAGTTTCAGAACCAAACTATTTGGTGTGTGGATGCATTCTTACATGGTGGATGAGCATAAAGAAAATTGGCGCAATTGCATAAAAATTCATGACTTGAGGCCGAACTATAAATACATCAGCGATTCGAACTTTTTCGCATGCACGACTTTTACACCATGAGACCTATTGTCAAAAGTATAAGTTTCAGAACCAAAATATTTGGTGTGTGGATGCATTCTTACATGGTGGATCCGCATAAAAGAAATTGGCGCAATTGCATAAAAATTCATGACTTGAGGCCGAACTATAAATACATCAGCGATTCGAACTTTTTCGCATGCACGACTTTTACACCCTGAGACCTATTGTCAAAAGTATAAGTTTCAGAACCAAAATATTTGGTGTGTGGATGCATTCTTACATGGTGGATGAGCATAAAGAAAATTGGCGCAATTGCATAAAAATTCATGACTTGAGGCCGAACTATAAATACATCAGCGATTCGAACTTTTTCGCATGCACGACTTTTACACCCTGAGACCTATTGTCAAAAGTATAAGTTTCAGAACCAAAATATTTGGTGTGTGGATGCATTCTTACATGGTGGATCCGCATAAAACAAATTGGCGCAATTCCATAAAAATTCATGACTTGAGGTTGAACTATATAAATACATCAGCGATTCGAACTTTTTCGCATGCACGACTTTTACACCCTGAGACCTATTCTCAAAAGTATAAGTTTCAGAACCAAAATATTTGGTGTGTGGATGCATTCTTACATGATGGATGAGCATAAAAAAATTTGGCGCAATTGCATAAAAAGTAATGACTTGAGGCCGAACTATAAATACATCAGCGATTCGAACTTTTTCGCATGCACGACTTTTACACCCTGAGACCTATTCTCAAAAGTATAAGTTTCAGAACCAAAATATTTGATGTGTGGATGTATTCTTACATGGTGGATGAGCATAAAAAAAATTGGCACAATTGCATAAAAATTCATGACTTGAGGCCGAACTATAAATACATCAGCGATTCGAACTTTTTCGCATGCACGACTTTTACACCCTGAGACCTATTGTCAAAAGTATAAGTTTCAGAACGAAAATATTTGGTGTGTGGATGCATTCTTACGTGGTGGATCCGCATAAAAAAAATTGGCGCAATTACATAAAAATTCATGACTTGAGGTTGAACTATATAAATACATCAGCGATTCGAACTTTTTCGCATGCACGACTTTTACACCCTGAGACCTATTCTCAAAAGTATAAGTTTCAGAACCAAAATATTTGGTGTGTGGATGCATTCTTACATGATGGATCCGCATGAAAAAATTTGGCGCAATTGCATAAAAAGTCATGACTTGAGGCCGAACTATAAATACATCAGCGATTCGAACTTTTTCGCATGCACGACTTTTACACCCTGAGACCTATTGTCAAAAGTATAAGTTTCAGAACCAAAATATTTGATGTGTGGATGCATTCTTACATGGTGGATGAGTATAAAAACAAATTGGCGCAATTGCATAAAAATTCATGACTTGAGGCCGAACTATAAATACATCAGCGATTCGAACTTTTTCGCATGCACGACTTTTACACCCTGAGACCTATTGTCAAAAGTATAAGTTTCAGAACGAAAATATTTGGTGTGTGGATGCATTCTTACGTGGTGGATCCGCATAAAAAAAATTGGCGCAATTGCATAAAAATTCATGACTTGAGGTTGAACTATATAAATACATCAGCGATTCGAACTTTTTCGCATGCACGACTTTTACACCCTGAGACCTATTGTCAAAAGTATAAGTTTCAGAACCAAAATATTTGGTGTGTGGATGCATTCTTACATGATGGATCCGCATAAAAAAATTTGGCGCAATTGCATAAAAAGTCATGACTTGAGGCCGAACTATAAATACATCAGCGATTCGAACTTTTTCGCATGCACGACTTTTACACCCTGAGACCTATTCTCAAAAGTATAAGTTTCAGGACCAAAATATTTGGTGTGTGGATGCATTCTTACATTGTGGACACCTATGAAAACAATTGGCGCAATTGCATAAAAAGTCATGACTTGAGGCCGAACTATAAATACATCAGCGATTCGAACTTTTCCGCAAGGACGACTTTTACACCCTGAGACCTATTGTCAAAAGTATAAGTTTCAGAACCAAAATATTTGGTGTGTGCATGTATTCTTACATGGTGGATGAGCATAAAAAAAATTGGCGCAATTGCATAAAAATTCATGACTTGAGGCCGAACTATAAATACATCAGCGATTCGAACTTTTTCGCATGCACGACTTTTACACCCTGAGACCTATTGTCAAAAGTATAAGTTTCAGAACCAAAATATTTGGTGTGTGGATGCATTCTTACATGGTGGATGAGCATAAAAAAAATTGGCGCAATTGCATAAAGATTCATGACTTGAGGTTGAACTATATAAATACATCAGCGATTCGAACTTTTTCGCATGCACGACTTTTACACCCTGAGACCTATTGTCAAAAGTATAAGTTTCAGAACCAAAATATTTGGTGTGTGGATGCATTCTTACATGGTGGATCGGCATAAAAGAATTTGGCGCAATTGCATAAAAAATCATGACTTGAGGCCGAACTATAAATACATCAGCGATTCGAACTTTTTCGCATGCACGACTTTTACACCCTGAGACCTATTCTCAAAAGTATAAGTTTCAGGACCAAAATATTTGGTGTGTGGATGCATTCTTACATTGTGGACACCTATGAAAACAATTGGCGCAATTGCATAAAAATTCATGACTTGAGGCCGAACTATAAATACATCAGCGATTCGAACTTTTCCGCAAGGACGACTTTTACACCATGAGACCTATTGTCAAAAGTATAAGTTTCAGAACCAAAATATTTGGTGTGTGCATGTATTCTTACATGGTGGATGAGCATAAAAAAAATTGGCGCAATTGCATAAAAATTCATGACTTGAGGCCGAACTATAAATACATCAGCGATTCGAACTTTTTCGCATGCACGACTTTTACACCCTGAGACCTATTGTCAAAAGTATAAGTTTCAGAACCAAAATATTTGGTGTGTGGATGCATTCTTACATGGTGGATGAGCATAAAAAAAATTGGCGCAATTGCATAAAAATTCATGACTTGAGGTTGAACTATATAAATACATCAGCGATTCGAACTTTTTCGCATGCACGACTTTTACACCCTGAGACCTATTGTCAAAAGTATAATTTTCAGAACCAAAATATTTGGTGTGTGGATGCATTCTTACATGGTGGATCCGCATAAAAAAAATTGGCGCAATTGCATAAAAATTCATGACTTGAGGTTGAACTATATAAATACATCAGCGATTCGAACTTTTTCGCATGCACGACTTTTACACCCTGAGACCTATTGTCAAAAGTATAAGTTTCAGAACCAAAATATTTGGTGTGTGGATGCATTCTTACATGGTGGATCCGCATAAAAGAAATTGGCGCAATTGCATAAAAAATTTTGACTTGAGGCCGAACTATAAATACATCAGCGATTCGAACTTTTTCACATGCACGACTTTTACACCCTGAGACCTATTGTCAAAAGTATAAGTTTCAGAACCAAAATATTTGGTGTGTGGAAGCATTCTTACATGGTGGATCCGCATAAAAGAAATTGGCGCAATTGCATAAAAATTCATGACTTGAGGCCGAACTATAAATACATCAGCGATTCTAACTTTTTCGCAAGGACGTCTTTTACACCATGAGACCTATTCTCAAAAGTATTTGTTTCAGGACCAAAATATTTGGTGTGTGGATGCATTCTTACATGGTGGACACCTATGAAAAAAATTGGCGCAATTGCATAAAAATTCATGACTTGAGGCCGAACTATAAATACATCAGCGATTCGAACTTTTTCGCATGCACGACTTTTACACCCTGAGACCTATTGTCAAAAGTATAAGTTTCAGAACCAAACTATTTGGTGTGTGGATGCATTCTTACATGGTGGATGAGCATAAAGAAAATTGGCGCAATTGCATAAAAATTCATGACTTGAGGCCGAACTATAAATACATCAGCGATTCGAACTTTTTCGCATGCACGACTTTTACACCATGAGACCTATTGTCAAAAGTATAAGTTTCAGAACCAAAATATTTGGTGTGTGGATGCATTCTTACATGGTGGATCCGCATAAAAGAAATTGGCGCAATTGCATAAAAATTCATGACTTGAGGCCGAACTATAAATACATCAGCGATTCGAACTTTTTCGCATGCACGACTTTTACACCCTGAGACCTATTGTCAAAAGTATAAGTTTCAGAACCAAAATATTTGGTGTGTGGATGCATTCTTACATGGTGGATGAGCATAAAGAAAATTGGCGCAATTGCATAAAAATTCATGACTTGAGGCCGAACTATAAATACATCAGCGATTCGAACTTTTTCGCATGCACGACTTTTACACCCTGAGACCTATTGTCAAAAGTATAAGTTTCAGAACCAAAATATTTGGTGTGTGGATGCATTCTTACATGGTGGATCCGCATAAAACAAATTGGCGCAATTCCATAAAAATTCATGACTTGAGGTTGAACTATATAAATACATCAGCGATTCGAACTTTTTCGCATGCACGACTTTTACACCCTGAGACCTATTCTCAAAAGTATAAGTTTCAGAACCAAAATATTTGGTGTGTGGATGCATTCTTACATGATGGATGAGCATAAAAAAATTTGGCGCAATTGCATAAAAAGTAATGACTTGAGGCCGAACTATAAATACATCAGCGATTCGAACTTTTTCGCATGCACGACTTTTACACCCTGAGACCTATTCTCAAAAGTATAAGTTTCAGAACCAAAATATTTGATGTGTGGATGTATTCTTACATGGTGGATGAGCATAAAAAAAATTGGCGCAATTGCATAAAAATTCATGACTTGAGGCCGAACTATAAATACATCAGCGATTCGAACTTTTTCGCATGCACGACTTTTACACCCTGAGACCTATTGTCAAAAGTATAAGTTTCAGAACGAAAATATTTGGTGTGTGGATGCATTCTTACGTGGTGGATCCGCATAAAAAAAATTGGCGCAATTACATAAAAATTCATGACTTGAGGTTGAACTATATAAATACATCAGCGATTCGAACTTTTTCGCATGCACGACTTTTACACCCTGAGACCTATTCTCAAAAGTATAAGTTTCAGAACCAAAATATTTGGTGTGTGGATGCATTCTTACATGATGGATCCGCATGAAAAAATTTGGCGCAATTGCATAAAAAGTCATGACTTGAGGCCGAACTATAAATACATCAGCGATTCGAACTTTTTCGCATGCACGACTTTTACACCCTGAGACCTATTGTCAAAAGTATAAGTTTCAGAACCAAAATATTTGATGTGTGGATGCATTCTTACATGGTGGATGAGTATAAAAACAAATTGGCGCAATTGCATAAAAATTCATGACTTGAGGCCGAACTATAAATACATCAGCGATTCGAACTTTTTCGCATGCACGACTTTTACACCCTGAGACCTATTGTCAAAAGTATAAGTTTCAGAACGAAAATATTTGGTGTGTGGATGCATTCTTACGTGGTGGATCCGCATAAAAAAAATTGGCGCAATTGCATAAAAATTCATGACTTGAGGTTGAACTATATAAATACATCAGCGATTCGAACTTTTTCGCATGCACGACTTTTACACCCTGAGACCTATTGTCAAAAGTATAAGTTTCAGAACCAAAATATTTGGTGTGTGGATGCATTCTTACATGATGGATCCGCATAAAAAAATTTGGCGCAATTGCATAAAAAGTCATGACTTGAGGCCGAACTATAAATACATCAGCGATTCGAACTTTTTCGCATGCACGACTTTTACACCCTGAGACCTATTCTCAAAAGTATAAGTTTCAGGACCAAAATATTTGGTGTGTGGATGCATTCTTACATTGTGGACACCTATGAAAACAATTGGCGCAATTGCATAAAAAGTCATGACTTGAGGCCGAACTATAAATACATCAGCGATTCGAACTTTTCCGCAAGGACGACTTTTACACCCTGAGACCTATTGTCAAAAGTATAAGTTTCAGAACCAAAATATTTGGTGTGTGCATGTATTCTTACATGGTGGATGAGCATAAAAAAAATTGGCGCAATTGCATAAAAATTCATGACTTGAGGCCGAACTATAAATACATCAGCGATTCGAACTTTTTCGCATGCACGACTTTTACACCCTGAGACCTATTGTCAAAAGTATAAGTTTCAGAACCAAAATATTTGGTGTGTGGATGCATTCTTACATGGTGGATGAGCATAAAAAAAATTGGCGCAATTGCATAAAGATTCATGACTTGAGGTTGAACTATATAAATACATCAGCGATTCGAACTTTTTCGCATGCACGACTTTTACACCCTGAGAC
Source organism: Haliotis cracherodii (assembly GCF_022045235.1). Taxonomy (NCBI): domain Eukaryota; kingdom Metazoa; phylum Mollusca; class Gastropoda; order Lepetellida; family Haliotidae; genus Haliotis; species Haliotis cracherodii. The sequence continues at coordinate 42,300,799 of NW_027266341.1, forward strand.
CTATTGTCAAAAGTATAAGTTTCAGAACCAAAATATTTGGTGTGTGGATGCATTCTTACATGGTGGATCGGCATAAAAGAATTTGGCGCAATTGCATAAAAAATCATGACTTGAGGCCGAACTATAAATACATCAGCGATTCGAACTTTTTCGCATGCACGACTTTTACACCCTGAGACCTATTCTCAAAAGTATAAGTTTCAGGACCAAAATATTTGGTGTGTGGATGCATTCTTACATTGTGGACACCTATGAAAACAATTGGCGCAATTGCATAAAAATTCATGACTTGAGGCCGAACTATAAATACATCAGCGATTCGAACTTTTCCGCAAGGACGACTTTTACACCATGAGACCTATTGTCAAAAGTATAAGTTTCAGAACCAAAATATTTGGTGTGTGCATGTATTCTTACATGGTGGATGAGCATAAAAAAAATTGGCGCAATTGCATAAAAATTCATGACTTGAGGCCGAACTATAAATACATCAGCGATTCGAACTTTTTCGCATGCACGACTTTTACACCCTGAGACCTATTGTCAAAAGTATAAGTTTCAGAACCAAAATATTTGGTGTGTGGATGCATTCTTACATGGTGGATGAGCATAAAAAAAATTGGCGCAATTGCATAAAAATTCATGACTTGAGGTTGAACTATATAAATACATCAGCGATTCGAACTTTTTCGCATGCACGACTTTTACACCCTGAGACCTATTGTCAAAAGTATAATTTTCAGAACCAAAATATTTGGTGTGTGGATGCATTCTTACATGGTGGATCCGCATAAAACAAATTGGCGCAATTCCATAAAAATTCATGACTTGAGGTTGAACTATATAAATACATCAGCGATTCGAACTTTTTCGCATGCACGACTTTTACACCCTGAGACCTATTCTCAAAAGTATAAGTTTCAGAACCAAAATATTTGGTGTGTGGATGCATTCTTACATGATGGATGAGCATAAAAAAATTTGGCGCAATTGCATAAAAAGTAATGACTTGAGGCCGAACTATAAATACATCAGCGATTCGAACTTTTTCGCATGCACGACTTTTACACCCTGAGACCTATTCTCAAAAGTATAAGTTTCAGAACCAAAATATTTGATGTGTGGATGTATTCTTACATGGTGGATCCGCATAAAAAAAATTGGCGCAATTGCATAAAAATTCATGACTTGAGGCCGAACTATAAATACATCAGCGATTCGAACTTTTTCGCATGCACGACTTTTACACCCTGAGACCTATTGTCAAAAGTATAAGTTTCAGAACCAAAATATTTGGTGTGTGGATGCATTCTTACATGGTGGATGAGCATAAAAAAAATTGGCGCAATTGCATAAAAATTCATGACTTGAGGTTGAACTATATAAATACATCAGCGATTCGAACTTTTTCGCATGCACGACTTTTACACCCTGAGACCTATTGTCAAAAGTATAAGTTTCAGAACCAAAATATTTGGTGTGTGGATGCATTCTTACATGGTGGATCCGCATAAAACAAATTGGCGCAATTGCATAAAAATTCATGACTTGAGGCCGAACTATATAAATACATCAGCGATTCGAACTTTTTCGCATCCACGACTTTTACACCCTGAGACCTATTCTCAAAAGTATCAGTTTCAGAACCAAAATATTTGGTGTGTGGATGCATTCTTACATGGTGGATGAGTATAAAAACAAATTGGCGCAATTGCATAAAAATTCATGACTTGAGGCCGAACTATAAATACATCAGCGATTCGAACTTTTTCGCATGCACGACTTTTACACCCTGAGACCTATTGTCAAAAGTATAAGTTTCAGAACGAAAATATTTGGTGTGTGGATGCATTCTTACGTGGTGGATCCGCATAAAAAAAATTGGCGCAATTACATAAAAATTCATGACTTGAGGTTGAACTATATAAATACATCAGCGATTCGAACTTTTTCGCATGCACGACTTTTACACCCTGAGACCTATTCTCAAAAGTATAAGTTTCAGAACCAAAATATTTGGTGTGTGGATGCATTCTTACATGATGGATCCGCATGAAAAAATTTGGCGCAATTGCATAAAAAGTCATGACTTGAGGCCGAACTATAAATACATCAGCGATTCGAACTTTTTCGCATGCACGACTTTTACACCCTGAGACCTATTGTCAAAAGTATAAGTTTCAGAACCAAAATATTTGATGTGTGGATGTATTCTTACATGGTGGATGAGCATAAAAAAAATTGGCGCAATTGCATAAAAATTCATGACTTGAGGCCGAACTATAAATACATCAGCGATTCGAACTTTTTCGCATGCACGACTTTTACACCCTGAGACCTATTGTCAAAAGTATAAGTTTCAGAACCAAAACATTTAGTGTGTGGATGCATTCTTACATGGTGGATGAGCATAAAAAAAATTGGTGCAATTGCATAGAAATTCATGACTTGAGGTTGAACTATATAAATACATCAGCGATTCGAACTTTTTCGCATGCACGACTTTTACACCCTGAGACCTATTCTCAAAAGTATAAGTTTCAGAACGAAAATATTTGGTGTGTGGATGCATTCTTACATGATGGATCCGCATAAAACAAATTGGCGCAATTGCATAAAAATTCATGACTTGAGGTTGAACTATATAAATACACCAGCGATTCGAACTTTTTCACATGCACGACTTTTACACCCTGAGACCTATTCTCAAAAGTATCAGTTTCAGAACCAAAATATTTGGTGTGTGGATGCATTCTTACATGGTGGATCGGCATAAAAGAAATTGGCGCAATTGCATAAAAAATCATGACTTGAGGCCGAACTATAAATACATCAGCGATTCGAACTTTTTCGCATGCACGACTTTTACACCCTGAGACCTATTCTCAAAAGTATAAGTTTCAGGACCAAAATATTTGGTGTGTGGATGCATTCTTACATGGTGGACACCTATGAAAAAAATTGGCGCAATTGCATAAAAATTCATGACTTGAGGCCGAACTATAAATACATCAGCGATTCGAACTTTTTCGCATGCACGACTTTTACACCCTCAGACCTATTGTCAAAAGTATAAGGTTCAGAACCAAAATATTTGGTGTGTGGATGCATTCTTACATGGTGGATCCGCATAAAAGAAATTGGCGCAATTGCATAAAAATTCATGACTTGAGGCCGAACTATAAATACATCAGCGATTCGAACTTTTTCACATGCACGACTTTTACACCCTGAGACCTATTGTCAAAAGTATAAGTTTCAGAACCAAAATATTTGGTGTGTGGATGCATTCTTACATGGTGGATCCGCATAAAAAAAATTGGCGCAATTGCATAAAAATTCATGACTTGAGGTTGAACTATATAAATACATCAGCGATTCGAACTTTTTCACATGCACGACTTTTACACCCTGAGACCTATTGTCAAAAGTATAAGTTTCAGAACCAAAATATTTGGTGTGTGGATGCATTCTTACATGGTGGATCGGCATAAAAGAAATTGGCGCAATTGCATAAAAATGCATGACTTGAGGCCGAACTATAAATACATCAGCGATTCGAACTTTTTCGCATGCACGACTTTTACACCCTGAGACCTATTCTCAAAAGTATAAGTTTCAGGACCAAAATATTTGGTGTGTGGATGCATTCTTACATTGTGGACACCTATGAAAACAATTGGCGCAATTGCATAAAAAGTCATGACTTGAGGCCGAACTATAAATACATCAGCGATTCGAACTTTTTCGCAAGGACGACTTTTACACCCTGAGACCTATTGTCAAAAGTATAAGTTTCAGAACCAAAATATTTGGTGTGTGGATGCATTCTTACATGGTGGATCGGCATAAAAGAAATTGGCGCAATTGCATAAAAATTCATGACTTGAGGCCGAACTATAAATACATCAGCGATTCGAACTTTTTCGCATGCACGACTTTTACACCCTGAGACCTATTCTCAAAAGTATAAGTTTCAGGACCAAAATATTTGGTGTGTGGATGCATTCTTACATTGTGGACACCTATGAAAACAATTGGCGCAATTGCATAAAAAGTCATGACTTGAGGCCGAACTATAAATACATCAGCGATTCGAACTTTTTCGCAAGGACGACTTTTACACCCTGAGACCTATTGTCAAAAGTATAAGTTTCAGAACCAAAATATTTGGTGTGTGGATGCATTCTTACATGGTGGATGAGCATAAAAAAAATTGGCGCAATTGCATAAAAATTCATGACTTGAGGTTGAACTATATAAATACATCAGCGATTCGAACTTTTTCGCATGCACGACTTTTACACCCTGAGACCTATTGTCAAAAGTATAATTTTCAGAACCAAAATATTTGGTGTGTGGATGCATTCTTACATGGTGGATGAGCATAAAAACAAATTGGCGCAATTGCATAAAAATTCATGACTTGAGGTTGAACTATATAAATACATCAGCGATTCGAACTTTTTCACATGCACGACTTTTACACCCTGAGACCTATTCTCAAAAGTATAAGTTTCAGAACCAAAATATTTGGTGTGTGGATGCATTCTTACATGATGGATCCGCATAAAAAAATTTGGCGCAATTGCATAAAAATTCATGACTTGAGGCCGAACTATAAATACATCAGCGATTCGAACTTTTTCGCATGCACGACTTTTACACCCTGAGACCTATTCTCAAAAGTATAAGTTTCAGAACCAAAATATTTGATGTGTGGATGTATTCTTACATGGTGGATGAGCATAAAAAAAATTGGCGCAATTGCATAAAAATTCATGACTTGAGGCCGAACTATAAATACATCAGCGATTCGAACTTTTTCGCATGCACGACTTTTACACCCTGAGACCTATTGTCAAAAGTATAAGTTTCAGAACCAAAATATTTGGTGTGTGGATGCATTCTTACATGGTGGATGAGCATAAAAAAAATTGGCGCAATTGCATAAAAATTCATGACTTGAGGTTGAACTATATAAATACATCAGCGATTCGAACTTTTTCGCATGCACGACTTTTACACCCTGAGACCTATTGTCAAAAGTATAATTTTCAGAACCAAAATATTTGGTGTGTGGATGCATTCTTACATGGTGGATCCGCATAAAACAAATTGGCGCAATTGCATAAAAATTCATGACTTGAGGTTGAACTATATAAATACATCAGCGATTCGAACTTTTTCGCATGCACGACTTTTACACCCTGAGACCTATTCTCAAAAGTATAAGTTTCAGAACCAAAATATTTGGTGTGTGGATGCATTCTTACATGATGGATCCGCATAAAACAAATTGGCGCAATTGCATAAAAATTCATGACTTGAGGCCGAACTATAAATACATCAGCGATTCGAACTTTTTCGCATGCACGACTTTTACACCCTGAGACCTATTCTCAAAAGTATAAGTTTCAGAACCAAAATATTTGATGTGTGGATTTATTCTTACATGGTGGATGAGCATAAAAAAAATTGGCGCAATTGCATAAAAATTCATGACTTGAGGCCGAACTATAAATACATCAGCGATTCGAACTTTTTCGCATGCACGACTTTTACACCCTGAGACCTATTCTCAAAAGTATAAGTTTCAGAACCAAAATATTTGGTGTGTGGATGCATTCTTACATGGTGGATGAGCATAAAAAAAATTGGCTCAATTGCATAAAAATTCATGACTTGAGGTTGAACTATATAAATACATCAGCGATTCGAACTTTTTCGCATGCACCACTTTTACACCCTGAGACCTATTGTCAAAAGTATAATTTTCAGAACCAAAATATTTGGTGTGTGGATGCATTCTTACATGGTGGATCCGCATAAAACAAATTGGCGCAATTGCATAAAAATTCATGACTTGAGGCCGAACTATATAAATACATCAGCGATTCGAACTTTTTCGCATGCACGACTTTTACACCCTGAGACCTATTCTCAAAAGTATCAGTTTCAGAACCGAAATATTTGGTGTGTGGATGCATTCTTACATGGTGGATCCGCATAAAAAAAATTGGCGCAATTGCATAAAAATTCATGACTTGAGGCCGAACTATAAATACATCAGCGATTCGAACTTTTTTGCATGCACGACTTTTACACCCTGAGACCTATTGTCAAAAGTATAAGTTTCAGAACCAAAATATTTGGTGTGTGGATGCATTCTTACATGGTGGATGAGCATAAAAAAAATTGGCGCAATTGCATAAAAATTCATGTCTTGAGGTGGAACTATATAAATACATCAGCGATTCGATTTTTTTCGCATGCACAACTTTTACACCCTGAGACCTATTCTCAAAAGTATAAGTTTCAGAACCAAAATATTTGGTGTGTGGATGCATTCTTACATGGTGGATGAGCATAAAAAAATTGGCGCAATTGCATAAAAATTCATGACTTGAGGCCGAACTATAAATACATCAGCGATTCGAACTTTTTCGCATGCACGACTTTTACACCCTGAGACTTATTCTCAAAAGTATAAGTTTCAGAACGAAAATATTTGGTGTGTGGATGCATTCTTACATGGTGGATGAGTATAAAAACAAATTGACGCAATTGCATAAAAATTCATGACTTGAGGCCGAACTATAAATACATCAGCGATTCGAACTTTTTCGCATGCACGACTTTTACACCCTGAGACCTATTCTCAAAAGTATAAGTTTCAGAATCAAAATATTTGGTGTGTGGATGCATTCTTACATGGTGGATAAACGTAAAAAAAATTGGCGCAATTGCATAAAAATTCATGACTTGAGGCCGAACTATAAATACATCAGCGATTCGAACTTTTTCGCATGCACGACTTTTACACCCTGAGACCTATTCTCAAAAGTATAAGTTTCAGAACCAAAATATTTGGTGTGTGGATGCATTCTTACATGGTGGATGAGCATAAAAAAAATTGGCGCAATTGCATAAAGATTCATGACTTGAGGTTGAACTATATAAATACATCAGCGATTCGAACTTTTTCGCATGCACGACTTTTACACCCTGAGACCTATTCTCAAAAGTATAAGTTTCAGAACCAAAATATTTGGTGTGTGGATGCATTCTGACATGGTGGATGCGCATAAAAAAAAATGGTGCAATTGCATAAAAATTCATGACTTGAGGCCGAACTATAAATACATCAGCGATTCGAACTTTTTTGCATGCACGACTTTTACACCCTGAGACCTATTCTCAAAAGTATAAGTTTCAGAACGAAAATATTTGGTGTGTGGATGCATTCTTACATGGTGGATCCGCATAAAAAAAATTGGCGCAATTGCATAAAAATTCATGACTTGAGGCCGAACTATAAATACATCAGCGATTCGAACTTTTTCGCATGCACGACTTTTACACCCTGAGACCTATTGTCAAAAGTATAAGTTTCAGAACCAAAATATTTGGTGTGTGGATGCATTCTTACATGGTGGATCCGCATAAAAAAAATTGGCGCAATTGCATAAAAATTCATGACTTGAGGTGGAACTATATAAATACATCAGCGATTCGATTTTTTTCGCATGCACGACTTTTACACCCTGAGACCTATTGTCAAAAGTATAAGTTTCAGAACCAAAATATTTGGTGTGTGGATGCATTCTTACATGGTGGATGAGCATAAACAAATTGGCGCAATTGCATAAAAATTCATGACTTGAGGCCGAACTATAAATACATCAGCGATTCGAACTTTTTCGCATGCACGACTTTTACACCCTGAGACCTATTCTCAAAAGTATAAGTTTCAGAACCAAAATATTTGGTGTGTGGATGCATTCTTACATGGTGGATGAGCATAAAAAAAATTGGCGCAATTGCATAAAAATTCATGACTTGAGGCCGAACTATAAATACATCAGCGATTCGAACTTTTTCGCATGCACGACTTTTACACCCTGAGACCTATTCTCAAAAGTATAAGTTTCAGAACCAAAATATTTGGTGTGTGGATGCATTCTTACATGGTGGATGAGCATAAAAAAAATTGGCGCAATTGCATAAAGATTCATGACTTGAGGTTGAACTATATAAATACATCAGCGATTCGAACTTTTTCGCATGCACGACTTTTACACCCTGAGACCTATTCTCAAAAGTATAAGTTTCAGAACCAAAATATTTGGTGTGTGTATGCATTCTGACATGGTGGATGCGCATAAAAAAAATTGGTGCAATTGCATAAAAATTCATGACTTGAGGCCGAACTATAAATACATCAGCGATTCGAACTTTTTCGCATGCACGACTTTTACACCCTGAGACCTATTGTCAAAAGTATAAGTTTCAGAACCAAAATATTTGGTGTGTGGATGCATTCTTACATGGTGGATGAGCATAAAAAAAATTGGCGCAATTGCATAAAAATTCATGACTTGAGGCCGAACTATAAATACATCAGCGATTCGAACTTTTTCGCATGCACGACTTTTACACCCTGAGACTTATTCTCAAAAGTATAAGTTTCAGAACCAAAATATTTGGTGTGTGGATGCATTCTTACATGGTGGATGAGCATAAAAACAAATTGGCGCAATTGCATAAAAATTCATGACTTGAGGCCGAACTATAAATACATCAGCGATTCGAACTTTTTCGCATGCACGACTTTTACACCCTGAGACCTATTCTCAAAAGTATAAGTTTCAGAACGAAAATATTTGGTGTGTGGATGCATTCTTACATGGTGGATCGGCATAAAAAAAATTGGCGCAATTGCATAAAAATTCATGACTTGAGGCCGAACTATATAAATACATCAGCGATTCGAACTTTTTCGCATGCACGACTTTTACACCCTGAGACCTATTCTCAAAAGTATCAGTTTCAGAACCGAAATATTTGGTGTGTGGATGCATTCTTACATGGTGGATGAGCATAAAAACAAATTGGCGCAATTGCATAAAAATTCATGACTTGAGGCCGAACTATAAATACATCAGCGATTCGAACTTTTTCGCATGCACGACTTTTACACCCTGAGACCTATTGTCAAAAGTATAAGTTTCAGAAGCAAAATATTTGGTGTGTGGATGCATTCTTACATGGTGGATGAGCATAAAAAAAATTGGCGCAATTGCATAAAAATTCATGACTTGAGGTGGAACTATATAAATACATCAGCGATTCGATTTTTTTCGCATGCACGACTTTTACACCCTGAGACCTATTGTCAAAAGTATAAGTTTCAGAACCAAAATATTTGGTGTGTGGATGCATTCTTACATGGTGGATGAGCATAAAAAAAAAATGGCGCAATTGCATAAAAATTCATGACTTGAGGCCGAACTATAAATACATCAGCGATTCGAACTTTTTCGCATGCACGACTTTTACACCCTGAGACCTATTGTCAAAAGTATAAGTTTCAGAACCAAAATATTTGGTGTGTGGATGCATTCTTACATGGTGGATCCGCATAAAAAAAATTGGCGCAATTGCATAAAAATTCATGACTTGAGGCCGAACTATATAAATACATCAGCGATTCGAACTTTTTCGCATGCACGACTTTTACACCCTGAGACCTATTCTCAAAAGTATCAGTTTCAGAACCGAAATATTTGGTGTGTGGATGCATTCTTACATGGTGGATGAGCATAAAAACAAATTGGCGCAATTGCATAAAAATTCATGACTTGAGGCCGAACTATAAATACATCAGCGATTCGAACTTTTTCGCATGCACGACTTTTACACCCTGAGACCTATTGTCAAAAGTATAAGTTTCAGAACCAAAATATTTGGTGTGTGGATGCATTCTTACATGGTGGATGAGCATAAAAAAATTTAGCGCAATTGCATAAAAATTCATGACTTGAGGCCGAACTATAAATACATCAGCGATTCGAACTTTTTCGCATGCACGACTTTTACACCCTGAGACCTATTGTCAAAAGTATAAGTTTCAGAACCAAAATATTTGGTGTGTGGATGCATTCTTACATGGTGGATCCGCATAAAAAAAATTGGCGCAATTGCATAAAAATTCATGACTTGAGGCCGAACTATAAATACATCAGCGATTCGAACTTTTTCGCATGCACGACTTTTACACCCTGAGACCTATTCTCAAAAGTATAAGTTTCAGAACCAAAATATTTGGTGTGTGGATGCATTCTTACATGGTGGATGAGCATAAAAAAAATTGGCGCAATTGCATAAAGATTCATGACTTGAGGTTGAACTATATAAATACATCTGCGATTCGAACTTTTTCGCATGCACGACTTTTACACCCTGAGACCTATTGTCAAAAGTATAAGTTTCAGAACCAAAATATTTGGTGTGTGGATGCATTCTTACATGGTGGATGAGCATAAAAAAAATTGGCGCAATTGCATAAAAATTCATGACTTGAGGTGGAACTATATAAATACATCAGCGATTCGATTTTTTTCGCATGCACGACTTTTACACCCTGAGACCTATTGTCAAAAGTATAAGTTTCAGAACCAAAATATTTGGTGTGTGGATGCATTCTTACATGGTGGATGAGCATAAAAAAAATTGGCGCAATTGCATAAAAATTCATGACTTGAGGCCGAACTATAAATACATCAGCGATTCGAACTTTTTCGCATGCACGACTTTTACACCCTGAGACCTATTGTCAAAAGTATAAGTTTCAGAACCAAAATATTTGGTGTGTGGATGCATTCTTACATGGTGGATCCGCATAAAAAAAATTAGCGCAATTGCATAAAAATTCATGACTTGAGGCCGAACTATAAATACATCAGCGATTCGAACTTTTTCGCATGCACGACTTTTACACCCTGAGACCTATTCTCAAAAGTATAAGTTTCAGAACCAAAATATTTGGTGTGTGGATGCATTCTTACATGGTGGATAAACATAAAAAAAATTGGCGCAATTGCATAAAAATTCATGACTTGAGGCCGAACTATAAATACATCAGCGATTCGAACTTTTTCGCATGCACGACTTTTACACCCTGAGACCTATTGTCAAAAGTATAAGTTTCAGAACCAAAATATTTGGTGTGTGGATGCATTCTTACATGGTGGATGAGCATAAAAAAAATTAGCGCAATTGCATAAAAATTCATGACTTGAGGCCGAACTATAAATACATCAGCGATTCGAACTTTTTCGCATGCACGACTTTTACACCCTGAGACCTATTCTCAAAAGTATAAGTTTCAGAACCAAAATATTTGGTGTGTGGATGCATTCTTACATGGTGGATAAACATAAAAAAAATTGGCGCAATTGCATAAAAATTCATGACTTGAGGCCGAACTATAAATACATCAGCGATTCGAACTTTTTCGCATGCACGACTTTTACACCCTGAGACCTATTCTCAAAAGTATAAGTTTCAGAACCAAAATATTTGGTGTGTGGATGCATTCTTACATGGTGGATGAGCATAAAAAAAATTGGCGCAATTGCATAAAGATTCATGACTTGAGGTTGAACTATATAAATACATCTGCGATTCGAACTTTTTCGCATGCACGACTTTTACACCCTGAGACCTATTGTCAAAAGTATAAGTTTCAGAAGCAAAATATTTGGTGTGTGGATGCATTCTTACATGGTGGATGAGCATAAAAAAAATTGGCGCAATTGCATAAAAATTCATGACTTGAGGTGGAACTATATAAATACATCAGCGATTCGATTTTTTTCGCATGCACGACTTTTACACCCTGAGACCTATTGTCAAAAGTATAAGTTTCAGATACAAAATATTTGGTGTGTGGATGCATTCTTACATGGTGGATGAGCATAAAAAAATTGGCGCAATTGCATAAAAATTCATGACTTGAGGCCGAACTATAAATACATCAGCGATTCGAACTTTTTCGCATGCACGACTTTTACACCCTGAGACCTATTGTCAAAAGTATAAGTTTCAGAACCAAAATATTTGGTGTGTGGATGCATTCTTACATGGTGGATGAGTATAAAAACAAATTGGCGCAATTGCATAAAAATTCATGACTTGAGGCCGAACTATAAATACATCAGCGATTCGAACTTTTTCGCATGCACGACTTTTACACCCTGAGACCTATTCTCAAAAGTATAAGTTTCAGAATCAAAATATTTGGTGTGTGGATGCATTCTTACATGGTGGATAAATGTAAAACAAATTGGCGCAATTGCATAAAAATTCATGACTTGAGGCCGAACTATAAATACATCAGCGATTCGAACTTTTTCGCATGCACGACTTTTACACCCTGAGACCTATTCTCAAAAGTATAAGTTTCAGAACCAAAATATTTGGTGTGTGGATGCATTCTTACATGGTGGATGAGCATAAAAAAAATTGGCGCAATTGCATAAAGATTCATGTTTTGAGGTTGAACTATATAAATACATCAGCGATTCGAACTTTTACGCATGCACGACTTTTACACCCTGAGACCTATTCTCAAAAGTATAAGTTTCAGAACCAAAATATTTGGTGTGTGGATGCATTCTGACATGGTGGATCCGCATAAAAAAAATTGGCGCAATTGCATAAAAATTCATGACTTGAGGCCGAACTATAAATACATCAGCGATTCGAACTTTTTCGCATGCACGACTTTTACACCCTGAGACCTATTCTCAAAAGTATAAGTTTCAGAACGAAAATATTTGGTGTGTGGATGCATTCTTACATGGTGGATCCGCATAAAAAAAATTGGCGCAATTGCATAAAAATTCATGACTTGAGGCCGAACTATAAATACATCAGCGATTCGAACTTTTTCGCATGCAAGACTTTTACACCCTGAGACCTATTCTCAAAAGTATAAGTTTCAGAACCAAAATATTTGGTGTGTGGATGCATTCTTACATGGTGGATGAGCATAAAAAAAATTGGCTCAATTGCATAAAGATTCATGACTTGAGGTTGAACTATATAAATACATCAGCGATTCGAACTTTTTCGCATGCACGACTTTTACACCCTGAGACCTATTCTCAAAAGTATAAGTTTCAGAACCAAAATATTTGGTGTGTGGATGCATTCTGACATGGTGGATCAGCATAAAAAAAATTGGCGCAATTGCATAAAAAATCATGACTTGAGGCCGAACTATAAATACATCAGCGATTCGAACTTTTTCGCATGCAAGACTTTTACACCCTGAGACCTATTGTCAAAATTATAAGTTTCAGAACGAAAATATTTGGTGTGTGGATGCATTCTTACATGGTGGATCCGCATAAAAAAAATTGACGCAATTGCATAAAAATTCATGACTTGAGGTGGAACTATATAAATACATCAGCGATTCGATTTTTTTCGCATGCACGACTTTTACACCCTGAGACCTATTGTCAAAAGTATAAGTTTCAGAACCAAAATATTTGGTGTGTGGATGCATTCTTACATGGTGGATGAGCATAAAACAAATTGGCGCAATTGCATAAAAATTCATGACTTGAGGCCGAACTATAAATACATCAGCGATTCGAACTTTTTGGCATGCACGACTTTTACACCCTGAGACCTATTGTCAAAAGTATAAGTTTCAGAACCAAAATATTTGGTGTGTGGATGCATTCTTACATGGTGGATAAACATAAAAAAAATTGGCGCAATTGCATAAAAATTCATGACTTGAGGCCGAACTATAAATACATCAGCGATTCGAACTTTTTCGCATGCACGACTTTTACACCCTGAGACCTATTGTCAAAAGTATAAGTTTCAGAACCAAAATATTTGGTGTGTGGATGCATTCTTACATGGTGGATAAACATAAAAAAAATTGGCGCAATTGCATAAAAATTCATGACTTGAGGCCGAACTATAAATACATCAGCGATTCGAACTTTTTCGCATGCACGACTTTTACACCCTGAGACCTATTCTCAAAAGTATAAGTTTCAGAACCAAAATATTTGGTGTGTGGATGCATTCTTACATGGTGGATGAGTATAAAAACAAATTGGCGCAATTGCATAAAAATTCATGACTTGAGGCCGAACTATAAATACATCAGCGATTCGATTTTTTTCGCATGCACGACTTTTACACCCTGAGACCTATTCTCAAAAGTATAAGTTTCAGAATCAAAATATTTGGTGTGTGGATGCATTCTTACATGGTGGATAAACGTAAAAAAAATTGGCGCAATTGCATAAAAATTCATGACTTGAGGCCGAACTATAAATACATCAGCGATTCGAACTTTTTCGCATGCACGACTTTTACACCCTGAGACCTATTCTCAAAAGTATAAGTTTCAGAACCAAAATATTTGGTGTGTGGATGCATTCTTACATGGTGGATGAGCATAAAAAAAATTGGCGCAATTGCATAAAGATTCATGACTTGAGGTTGAACTATATAAATACATCAGCGATTCGAACTTTTTCGCATGCACGACTTTTACACCCTGAGACCTATTCTCAAAAGTATAAGTTTCAGAACCAAAATATTTGGTGTGTGGATGCATTCTGACATGGTGGATCCGCATAAAAAAAAATGGTGCAATTGCATAAAAATTCATGACTTGAGGCCGAACTATAAATACATCAGCGATTCGAACTTTTTCGCATGCACGACTTTTACACCCTGAGACCTATTGTCAAAAGTATAAGTTTCAGAACCAAAATATTTGGTGTGTGGATGCATTCTTACATGGTGGATCCGCATAAAAAAAATTGGCGCAATTGCATAAAAATTCATGACTTGAGGCCGAACTATAAATACATCAGCGATTCGAACTTTTTCGCATGCACGACTTTTACACCCTGAGACCTATTGTTAAAAGTATAAGTTTCAGAACGAAAATATTTGGTGTGTGGATGCATTCTTACATGGTGGATGAGCATAAAACAAATTGGCGCAATTGCATAAAAATTCATGACTTGAGGTGGAACTATATAAATACATCAGCGATTCGATTTTTTTCGCATGCACGACTTTTACACCCTGAGACCTATTCTCAAAAGTATAAGTTTCAGAACCAAAATATTTGGTGTGTGGATGCATTCTTACATGGTGGATGAGCATAAAACAAATTGGCGCAATTGCATAAAAATTCATGACTTGAGGCCGAACTATAAATACATCAGCGATTCGAACTTTTTCGCATGCACGACTTTTACACCCTGAGACCTATTCTCAAAAGTATAAGTTTCAGAACCAAAATATTTGGTGTGTGGATGCATTCTTACATGGTGGATGAGCATAAAACAAATTGGCGCAATTGCATAAAAATTCATGACTTGAGGCCGAACTATAAATACATCAGCGATTCGAACTTTTTCGCATGCACGACTTTTACACCCTGAGACCTATTCTCAAAAGTATAAGTTTCAGAACCAAAATATTTGGTGTGTGGATGCATTCTTACATGGTGGATAAACATAAAAAAAATTGGCGCAATTGCATAAAAATTCATGACTTGAGGCCGAACTATAAATACATCAGCGATTCGAACTTTTTCGCATGCACGACTTTTACACCCTGAGACCTATTCTCAAAAGTATAAGTTTCAGAACCAAAATATTTGGTGTGTGGATGCATTCTTACATGGTGGATGAGTATAAAAACAAATTGGCGCAATTGCATAAAAATTCATGACTTGAGGCCGAACTATAAATACATCAGCGATTCGATTTTTTTCGCATGCACGACTTTTACACCCTGAGACCTATTCTCAAAAGTATAAGTTTCAGAATCAAAATATTTGGTGTGTGGATGCATTCTTACATGGTGGATAAACGTAAAAAAAATTGGCGCAATTGCATAAAGATTCATGACTTGAGGTTGAACTATATAAATACATCAGCGATTCGAACTTTTTCGCATGCACGACTTTTACACCCTGAGACCTATTCTCAAAAGTATAAGTTTCAGAACCAAAATATTTGGTGTGTGGATGCATTCTGACATGGTGGATCCGCATAAAAAAAAATGGTGCAATTGCATAAAAATTCATGACTTGAGGCCGAACTATAAATACATCAGCGATTCGAACTTTTTCGCATGCACGACTTTTACACCCTGAGACCTATTCTCAAAAGTATAAGTTTCAGAACCAAAATATTTGGTGTGTGGATGCATTCTTACATGGTGGATCCGCATAAAAAAAATTGGCGCAATTGCATAAAAATTCATGACTTGAGGCCGAACTATAAATACATCAGCGATTCGAACTTTTTCGCATGCACGACTTTTACACCCTGAGACCTATTGTTAAAAGTATAAGTTTCAGAACGAAAATATTTGGTGTGTGGATGCATTCTTACATGGTGGATGAGCATAAAACAAATTGGCGCAATTGCATAAAAATTCATGACTTGAGGTGGAACTATATAAATACATCAGCGATTCGATTTTTTTCGCATGCACGACTTTTACACCCTGAGACCTATTCTCAAAAGTATAAGTTTCAGAACCAAAATATTTGGTGTGTGGATGCATTCTTACATGGTGGATGAGCATAAAACAAATTGGCGCAATTGCATAAAAATTCATGACTTGAGGCCGAACTATAAATACATCAGCGATTCGAACTTTTTCGCATGCACGACTTTTACACCCTGAGACCTATTCTCAAAAGTATAAGTTTCAGAACCAAAATATTTGGTGTGTGGATGCATTCTTACATGGTGGATGAGCATAAAACAAATTGGCGCAATTGCATAAAAATTCATGACTTGAGGCCGAACTATAAATACATCAGCGATTCGAACTTTTTCGCATGCACGACTTTTACACCCTGAGACCTATTCTCAAAAGTATAAGTTTCAGAACCAAAATATTTGGTGTGTGGATGCATTCTTACATGGTGGATAAACATAAAAAAAATTGGCGCAATTGCATAAAAATTCATGACTTGAGGCCGAACTATAAATACATCAGCGATTCGAACTTTTTCGCATGCACGACTTTTACACCCTGAGACCTATTCTCAAAAGTATAAGTTTCAGAACCAAAATATTTGGTGTGTGGATGCATTCTTACATGGTGGATGAGTATAAAAACAAATTGGCGCAATTGCATAAAAATTCATGACTTGAGGCCGAACTATAAATACATCAGCGATTCGATTTTTTTCGCATGCACGACTTTTACACCCTGAGACCTATTCTCAAAAGTATAAGTTTCAGAATCAAAATATTTGGTGTGTGGATGCATTCTTACATGGTGGATAAACGTAAAAAAAATTGGCGCAATTGCATAAAGATTCATGACTTGAGGTTGAACTATATAAATACATCAGCGATTCGAACTTTTTCGCATGCACGACTTTTACACCCTGAGACCTATTCTCAAAAGTATAAGTTTCAGAACCAAAATATTTGGTGTGTGGATGCATTCTGACATGGTGGATCCGCATAAAAAAAAATGGTGCAATTGCATAAAAATTCATGACTTGAGGCCGAACTATAAATACATCAGCGATTCGAACTTTTTCGCATGCACGACTTTTACACCCTGAGACCTATTCTCAAAAGTATAAGTTTCAGAACCAAAATATTTGGTGTGTGGATGCATTCTTACATGGTGGATCCGCATAAAAAAAATTGGCGCAATTGCATAAAAATTCATGACTTGAGGCCGAACTATAAATACATCAGCGATTCGAACTTTTTCGCATGCACGACTTTTACACCCTGAGACCTATTGTTAAAAGTATAAGTTTCAGAACGAAAATATTTGGTGTGTGGATGCATTCTTACATGGTGGATGAGCATAAAACAAATTGGCGCAATTGCATAAAAATTCATGACTTGAGGTGGAACTATATAAATACATCAGCGATTCGATTTTTTTCGCATGCACGACTTTTACACCCTGAGACCTATTCTCAAAAGTATAAGTTTCAGAACCAAAATATTTGGTGTGTGGATGCATTCTTACATGGTGGATGAGCATAAAACAAATTGGCGCAATTGCATAAAAATTCATGACTTGAGGCCGAACTATAAATACATCAGCGATTCGAACTTTTTCGCATGCACGACTTTTACACCCTGAGACCTATTCTCAAAAGTATAAGTTTCAGAACCAAAATATTTGGTGTGTGGATGCATTCTTACATGGTGGACACGTATGAAAAAAATTGGCGCAATTGCATAAAAATTCATGACTTGAGGCCGAACTATAAATACATCAGCGATTCGAACTTTTTCGCATGCACGACTTTTACACCCTGAGACCTATTGTTAAAAGTATAAGTTTCAGAACGAAAATATTTGGTGTGTGGATGCATTCTTACATGGTGGATGAGCATAAAACAAATTGGCGCAATTGCATAAAGATTCATGACTTGAGGTTGAACTATATAAATACATCAGCGATTCGAACTTTTTCGCATGCACGACTTTTACACCCTGAGACCTATTCTCAAAAGTATAAGTTTCAGAACCAAAATATTTGGTGTGTGGATGCATTCTGACATGGTGGATCCGCATAAAAAAAAATGGTGCAATTGCATAAAAATTCATGACTTGAGGCCGAACTATAAATACATCAGCGATTCGAACTTTTTCGCATGCACGACTTTTACACCCTGAGACCTATTCTCAAAAGTATAAGTTTCAGAACCAAAATATTTGGTGTGTGGATGCATTCTTACATGGTGGATCCGCATAAAAAAAATTGGCGCAATTGCATAAAAATTCATGACTTGAGGCCGAACTATAAATACATCAGCGATTCGAACTTTTTCGCATGCACGACTTTTACACCCTGAGACCTATTGTTAAAAGTATAAGTTTCAGAACGAAAATATTTGGTGTGTGGATGCATTCTTACATGGTGGATGAGCATAAAACAAATTGGCGCAATTGCATAAAAATTCATGACTTGAGGTGGAACTATATAAATACATCAGCGATTCGATTTTTTTCGCATGCACGACTTTTACACCCTGAGACCTATTGTCAAAAGTATAAGTTTCAGAACCAAAATATTTGGTGTGTGGATGCATTCTTACATGGTGGATGAGCATAAAACAAATTGGCGCAATTGCATAAAAATTCATGACTTGAGGCCGAACTATAAATACATCAGCGATTCGAACTTTTTCGCATGCACGACTTTTACACCCTGAGACCTATTCTCAAAAGTATAAGTTTCAGAACCAAAATATTTGGTGTGTGGATGCATTCTTACATGGTGGACACGTATGAAAAAAATTGGCGCAATTGCATAAAAATTCATGACTTGAGGCCGAACTATAAATACATCAGCGATTCGAACTTTTTCGCATGCACGACTTTTACACCCTGAGACCTATTCTCAAAAGTATAAGTTTCAGAACCAAAATATTTGGTGTGTGGATGCATTCTGACATGGTGGATGAGTATAAAAACAAATTGGCGCAATTGCATAAAAATTCATGACTTGAGGCCGAACTATAAATACATCAGCGATTCGAACTTTTTCGCATGCACGACTTTTACACCCTGAGACCTATTCTCAAAAGTATAAGTTTCAGAAACAAAATATTTGGTGTGTGGATGCATTCTTACATAGTGGATAAACGTAAAAAAAATTGGCGCAATTGCATAAAAATTCATGACTTGAGGCCGAACTATAAATACATCAGCGATTCGAACTTTTTCGCATGCACGACTTTTACACCCTGAGATTTATTCTCAAAAGTATAAGTTTCAGAACCAAAATATTTGGTGTGTGGATGCATTCTTACATGGTGGATGAGCATAAAAAAAATTGGCGCAATTGCATAAAGATTCATGACTTGAGGTTGAACTATATAAATACATCAGAGATTCGAAATTTTTCGCATGCACGACTTTTACACCCTGAGACCTATTCTCAAAAGTATAAGTTTCAGAACCAAAATATTTGGTGTGTGGATGCATTCTTACATGGTGGATCCGCATAAAAAAAAATGGTGCAATTGCATAAAAATTCATGACTTGAGGCCGAACTATAAATACATCAGCGATTCGAACTTTTTCGCATGCACGACTTTTACACCCTGAGACCTATTGTCAAAAGTATAAGTTTCAGAACCAAAATATTTGGTGTGTGGATGCATTCTTACATGGTGGATCCGCATAAAAAAAATTGGCGCAATTGCATAAAAATTCATGACTTGAGGCCGAACTATAAATACATCAGCGATTCGAACTTTTTCGCATGCACGACTTTTACACCCTGAGACCTATTGTCAAAAGTATAAGTTTCAGAACGAAAATATTTGGTGTGTGGATGCATTCTTACATGGTGGATCCGCATAAAAAAATTTGGCGCAATTGCATAAAAATTCATGACTTGAGGCCGAACTATATAAACACATCAGCGATTCGATTTTTTTCACATTCACGACTTTTACACCCTGAGACCTATTGTCAAAAGTATAAGTTTCAGAACCAAAATATTTGGTGTGTGGATGCATTCTTACATGGTGTATGAGCATAAAACAAATTGGCGCAATTGCATAAAAATTCATGACTTGAGGCCGAACTATAAATACATCAGCGATTCGAACTTTTTCGCATGCACGACTTTTACACCCTGAGACCTATTCTCAAAAGTATAAGTTTCAGAACCAAAATATTTGGTGTGTGGATGCATTCTTACATGGTGGATGAGCATAAAAAAAATTGGCGCAATTGCATAAAAATTCATGACTTGAGGCCGAACTATAAATACATCAGCGATTCGAACTTTTTCGCATGCACGACTTTTACACCCTGAGACCTATTCTCAAAAGTATAAGTTTCAGAACCAAAATATTTGGTGTGTGGATGCATTCTTACATGGTGGATGAGCATAAAAAAAATTGGCGCAATTGCATAAAGATTGATGACTTGAGGTTGAACTATATAAATACATCAGCGATTCGAACTTTTTCGCATGCACGACTTTTACACCCTGAGACCTATTCTCGAAAGTATAAGTTTCAGAACCAAAATATTTAGTGTGTGTATGCATTCTGACATGGTGGATCCGCATAAAAAAAATTGGTGCAATTGCATAAAAATTCATGACTTGAGGCCGAACTATAAATACATCAGCGATTCGAACTTTTTCGCATGCACGACTTTTACACCCTGAGACCTATTGTCAAAAGTATAAGTTTCAGAATCAAAATATTTGGTGTGTGGATGCATTCTTACATGGTGGATGAGCATAAAAAAAATTGGCGCAATTGCATAAAAATTCATGACTTGAGGCCGAACTATAAATACATCAGCGATTCGAACTTTTTCGCATGCACGACTTTTACACCCTGAGACTTATTCTCAAAAGTATAAGTTTCAGAACCAAAATATTTGGTGTGTGGATGCATTCTTACATGGTGGATGAGCATAAAAACAAATTGGCGCAATTGCATAAAAATTCATGACTTGAGGCCGAACTATAAATACATCAGCGATTCGAACTTTTTCGCATGCACGACTTTTACACCCTGAGACCTATTGTCAAAAGTATAAGTTTCAGAACCAAAATATTTGGTGTGTGGATGCATTCTTACATGGTGGATCCGCATAAAAAAAATTGGCGCAATTGCATAAAAATTCATGACTTGAGGCCGAACTATAAATACATCAGCGATTCGAACTTTTTCGCATGCACGACTTTTACACCCTGAGACCTATTCTCAAAAGTATAAGTTTCAGAATCAAAATATTTGGTGTGTGGATGCATTCTTACATGGTGGATAAACGTAAAAAAAATTGGCGCAATTGCATAAAAATTCATGACTTGAGGCCGAACTATAAATACATCAGCGATTCGAACTTTTTCGCATGCACGACTTTTACACCCTGAGACCTATTCTCAAAAGTATAAGTTTCAGAACCAAAATATTTGGTGTGTGGATGCATTCTTACATGGTGGATGAGCATAAAAAAAATTGGCGCAATTGCATAAAGATTCATGACTTGAGGTTGAACTATATAAATACATCAGAGATTCGAACTTTTTCGCATGCACGACTTTTACACCCTGAGACCTATTCTCAAAAGTATAAGTTTCAGAACCAAAATATTTGGTGTGTGGATGCATTCTGACATGGTGGATCCGCATAAAAAAAAATGGTGCAATTGCATAAAAATTCATGACTTGAGGCCGAACTATAAATACATCAGCGATTCGAACTTTTTCGCATGCACGACTTTTACACCCTGAGACCTATTCTCAAAAGTATAAGTTTCAGAACGAAAATATTTGGTGTGTGGATGCATTCTTACATGGTGAATCCGCATAAAAAAAATTGGCGCAATTGCATAAAAATTCATGACTTGAGGCCGAACTATAAATACATCAGCGATTCGAACTTTTTCGCATGCAAGACTTTTACACCCTGAGACCTATTGTCAAAAGTATAAGTTTCAGAACGAAAATATTTGGTGTGTGGATGCATTCTTACATGGTGGATCCGCATAAAAAAAATTGACGCAATTGCATAAAAATTCATGACTTGAGGTGGAACTATATAAATACATCAGCGATTCGATTTTTTTCGCATGCACGACTTTTACACCCTGAGACCTATTGTCAAAAGTATAAGTTTCAGAACCAAAATATTTGGTGTGTGGATGCATTCTTACATGGTGGATGAGCATAAAACAAATTGGCGCAATTGCATAAAAATTCATGACTTGAGGCCGAACTATAAATACATCAGCGATTCGAACTTTTTCGCATGCACGACTTTTACACCCTGAGACCTATTGTCAAAAGTATAAGTTTCAGAACCAAAATATTTGGTGTGTGGATGCATTCTTACATGGTGGATAAACATAAAAAAAATTGGCGCAATTGCATAAAAATTCATGACTTGAGGCCGAACTATAAATACATCAGCGATTCGAACTTTTTCGCATGCACGACTTTTACACCCTGAGACCTATTCTCAAAAGTATAAGTTTCAGAACCAAAATATTTGGTGTGTGGATGCATTCTTACATGGTGGATGAGTATAAAAACAAATTGGCGCAATTGCATAAAAATTCATGACTTGAGGCCGAACTATAAATACATCAGCGATTCGATTTTTTTCGCATGCACGACTTTTACACCCTGAGACCTATTCTCAAAAGTATAAGTTTCAGAATCAAAATATTTGGTGTGTGGATGCATTCTTACATGGTGGATAAACGTAAAAAAAATTGGCGCAATTGCATAAAAATTCATGACTTGAGGCCGAACTATAAATACATCAGCGATTCGAACTTTTTCGCATGCACGACTTTTACACCCTGAGACCTATTCTCAAAAGTATAAGTTTCAGAACCAAAATATTTGGTGTGTGGATGCATTCTTACATGGTGGATGAGCATAAAAAAAATTGGCGCAATTGCATAAAGATTTATGACTTGAGGTTGAACTATATAAATACATCAGAGATTCGAAATTTTTCGCATGCACGACTTTTACACCCTGAGACCTATTCTCAAAAGTATAAGTTTCAGAACCAAAATATTTGGTGTGTGGATGCATTCTTACATGGTGGATCCGCATAAAAAAAAATGGTGCAATTGCATAAAAATTCATGACTTGAGGCCGAACTATAAATACATCAGCGATTCGAACTTTTTCGCATGCACGACTTTTACACCCTGAGACCTATTGTCAAAAGTATAAGTTTCAGAACGAAAATATTTGGTGTGTGGATGCATTCTTACATGGTGGATCCGCATAAAAAAAATGGCGCAATTGCATAAAAATTCATGACTTGAGGCCGAACTATAAATACATCAGCGATTCGAAATTTTTCGCATGCACGACTTTTACACCCTGAGACCTATTGTCAAAAGTATAAGTTTCAGAACGAAAATATTTGGTGTGTGGATGCATTCTTACATGGTGGATCCGCATAAAAAAATTGGCGCAATTGCATAAAAATTCATGACTTGAGGCCGAACTATATAAATACATCAGCGATTCGATTTTTTTCACATTCACGACTTTTACACCCTGAGACCTATTGTCAAAAGTATAAGTTTCAGAACCAAAATATTTGGTGTGTGGATGCATTCTTACATGGTGGATGAGCATAAAACAAATTGGCGCAATTGCATAAAAATTCATGACTTGAGGCCGAACTATAAATACATCAGCGATTCGAACTTTTTCGCATGCACGACTTTTACACCCTGAGACCTATTCTCAAAAGTATAAGTTTCAGAACCAAAATATTTGGTGTGTGGATGCATTCTTACATGGTGGATGAGCATAAAAAAAATTGGCGCAATTGCATAAAAATTCATGACTTGAGGCCGAACTATAAATACATCAGCGATTCGAACTTTTTCGCATGCACGACTTTTACACCCTGAGACCTATTCTCAAAAGTATAAGTTTCAGAACCAAAATATTTGGTGTGTGGATGCATTCTTACATGGTGGATGAGCATAAAAAAAATTGGCGCAATTGCATAAAGATTGATGACTTGAGGTTGAACTATATAAATACATCAGCGATTCGAACTTTTTCGCATGCACGACTTTTACACCCTGAGACCTATTCTCGAAAGTATAAGTTTCAGAACCAAAATATTTAGTGTGTGTATGCATTCTGACATGGTGGATCCGCATAAAAAAAATTGGTGCAATTGCATAAAAATTCATGACTTGAGGCCGAACTATAAATACATCAGCGATTCGAACTTTTTCGCATGCACGACTTTTACACCCTGAGACCTATTGTCAAAAGTATAAGTTTCAGAATCAAAATATTTGGTGTGTGGATGCATTCTTACATGGTGGATGAGCATAAAAAAAATTGGCGCAATTGCATAAAAATTCATGACTTGAGGCCGAACTATAAATACATCAGCGATTCGAACTTTTTCGCATGCACGACTTTTACACCCTGAGACTTATTCTCAAAAGTATAAGTTTCAGAACCAAAATATTTGGTGTGTGGATGCATTCTTACATGGTGGATGAGCATAAAAACAAATTGGCGCAATTGCATAAAAATTCATGACTTGAGGCCGAACTATAAATACATCAGCGATTCGAACTTTTTCGCATGCACGACTTTTACACCCTGAGACCTATTGTCAAAAGTATAAGTTTCAGAACCAAAATATTTGGTGTGTGGATGCATTCTTACATGGTGGATCCGCATAAAAAAAATTGGCGCAATTGCATAAAAATTCATGACTTGAGGCCGAACTATAAATACATCAGCGATTCGAACTTTTTCGCATGCACGACTTTTACACCCTGAGACCTATTCTCAAAAGTATAAGTTTCAGAATCAAAATATTTGGTGTGTGGATGCATTCTTACATGGTGGATAAACGTAAAAAAAATTGGCGCAATTGCATAAAAATTCATGACTTGAGGCCGAACTATAAATACATCAGCGATTCGAACTTTTTCGCATGCACGACTTTTACACCCTGAGACCTATTCTCAAAAGTGTAAGTTTCAGAACCAAAATATTTGGTGTGTGGATGCATTCTTACATGGTGGATGAGCATAAAAAAAATTGGCGCAATTGCATAAAGATTCATGACTTGAGGTTGAACTATATAAATACATCAGAGATTCGAACTTTTTCGCATGCACGACTTTTACACCCTGAGACCTATTCTCAAAAGTATAAGTTTCAGAACCAAAATATTTGGTGTGTGGATGCATTCTGACATGGTGGATCCGCATAAAAAAAAATGGTGCAATTGCATAAAAATTCATGACTTGAGGCCGAACTATAAATACATCAGCGATTCGAACTTTTTCGCATGCACGACTTTTACACCCTGAGACCTATTGTCAAAAGTATAAGTTTCAGAACGAAAATATTTGGTGTGTGGATGCATTCTTACATGGTGGATCCGCATAAAAAAAATGGCGCAATTGCATAAAAATTCATGACTTGAGGCCGAACTATAAATACATCAGCGATTCGAAATTTTTCGCATGCACGACTTTTACACCCTGAGACCTATTGTCAAAAGTATAAGTTTCAGAACGAAAATATTTGGTGTGTGGATGCATTCTTACATGGTGGATCCGCATAAAAAAATTGGCGCAATTGCATAAAAATTCATGACTTGAGGCCGAACTATATAAATACATCAGCGATTCGATTTTTTTCACATTCACGACTTTTACACCCTGAGACCTATTGTCAAAAGTATAAGTTTCAGAACCAAAATATTTGGTGTGTGGATGCATTCTTACATGGTGGATGAGCATAAAACAAATTGGCGCAATTGCATAAAAATTCATGACTTGAGGCCGAACTATAAATACATCAGCGATTCGAACTTTTTCGCATGCACGACTTTTACACCCTGAGACCTATTCTCAAAAGTATAAGTTTCAGAACCAAAATATTTGGTGTGTGGATGCATTCTTACATGGTGGATGAGCATAAAAAAAATTGGCGCAATTGCATAAAAATTCATGACTTGAGGCCGAACTATAAATACATCAGCGATTCGAACTTTTTCGCATGCACGACTTTTACACCCTGAGACCTATTCTCAAAAGTATAAGTTTCAGAACCAAAATATTTGGTGTGTGGATGCATTCTTACATGGTGGATGAGCATAAAAAAAATTGGCGCAATTGCATAAAGATTGATGACTTGAGGTTGAACTATATAAATACATCAGCGATTCGAACTTTTTCGCATGCACGACTTTTACACCCTGAGACCTATTCTCGAAAGTATAAGTTTCAGAACCAAAATATTTAGTGTGTGTATGCATTCTGACATGGTGGATCCGCATAAAAAAAATTGGTGCAATTGCATAAAAATTCATGACTTGAGGCCGAACTATAAATACATCAGCGATTCGAACTTTTTCGCATGCACGACTTTTACACCCTGAGACCTATTGTCAAAAGTATAAGTTTCAGAATCAAAATATTTGGTGTGTGGATGCATTCTTACATGGTGGATGAGCATAAAAAAAATTGGCGCAATTGCATAAAAATTCATGACTTGAGGCCGAACTATAAATACATCAGCGATTCGAACTTTTTCGCATGCACGACTTTTACACCCTGAGACTTATTCTCAAAAGTATAAGTTTCAGAACCAAAATATTTGGTGTGTGGATGCATTCTTACATGGTGGATGAGCATAAAAACAAATTGGCGCAATTGCATAAAAATTCATGACTTGAGGCCGAACTATAAATACATCAGCGATTCGAACTTTTTCGCATGCACGACTTTTACACCCTGAGACCTATTGTCAAAAGTATAAGTTTCAGAACCAAAATATTTGGTGTGTGGATGCATTCTTACATGGTGGATCCGCATAAAAAAAATTGGCGCAATTGCATAAAAATTCATGACTTGAGGCCGAACTATAAATACATCAGCGATTCGAACTTTTTCGCATGCACGACTTTTACACCCTGAGACCTATTCTCAAAAGTATAAGTTTCAGAATCAAAATATTTGGTGTGTGGATGCATTCTTACATGGTGGATAAACGTAAAAAAAATTGGCGCAATTGCATAAAAATTCATGACTTGAGGCCGAACTATAAATACATCAGCGATTCGAACTTTTTCGCATGCACGACTTTTACACCCTGAGACCTATTCTCAAAAGTGTAAGTTTCAGAACCAAAATATTTGGTGTGTGGATGCATTCTTACATGGTGGATCCGCATAAAAAAAAATGGTGCAATTGCATAAAAATTCATGACTTGAGGCCGAACTATAAATACATCAGCGATTCGAACTTTTTCGCATGCACGACTTTTACACCCTGAGACCTATTGTCAAAAGTATAAGTTTCAGAACCAAAATATTTGGTGTGTGGATGCATTCTTACATGGTGGATCCGCATAAAAAAAATTGGCGCAATTGCATAAAAATTCATGACTTGAGGTGGAACTATATAAATACATCAGCGATTCGATTTTTTTCGCATGCACGACTTTTACACCCTGAGACCTATTGTCAAAAGTATAAGTTTCAGAACCAAAATATTTGGTGTGTGGATCCATTCTTACATGGTGGATGAGCATAAAAAAAATTGGCGCAATTGCATAAAAATTCATGACTTGAGGCCGAACTATAAATACATCAGCGATTCGAACTTTTTCGCATGCACGACTTTTACACCCTGAGACCTATTCTCAAAAGTATAAGTTTCAGAAGCAAAATATTTGGTGTGTGGATGCATTCTTACATGGTGGATGAGCATAAAAAAAATGGCGCAATTGCATAAAGATTCATGACTTGAGGTTGAACTATATAAATACATCTGCGATTCGAACTTTTTCGCATGCACGACTTTTACACCCTGAGACCTATTCTCAAAAGTATAAGTTTCAGAATCAAAATATTTGGTGTGTGGATGCATTCTTACATGGTGGATGAGCATAAAAAAAATTGGCGCAATTGCATAAAAATTCATGACTTGAGGTGGAACTATATAAATACATCAGCGATTCGATTTTTTTCGCATGCACGACTTTTACACCCTGAGACCTATTGTCAAAAGTATAAGTTTCAGAACCAAAATATTTGGTGTGTGGATGCATTCTTACATGGTGGATGAGCATAAAAAAATTGGCGCAATTGCATAAAACTTCATGACTTGAGGCCGAACTATAAATACATCAGCGATTCGAACTTTTTCGCATGCACGACTTTTACACCCTGAGACCTATTCTCAAAAGTATAAGTTTCAGAACCAAAATATTTGGTGTGTGGATGCATTCTTACATGTTGGATAAACGTAAAAAAAATTGGCGCAATTGCATAAAAATTCATGACTTGAGGCCGAACTATAAATACATCAGCGATTCGAACTTTTTCGCATGCACGACTTTTACACCCTGAGACCTATTCTCAAAAGTATAAGTTTCAGAACCAAAATATTTGGTGTGTGGATGCATTCTTACATGGTGGATGAGCATAAAAAAAATTGGCGCAATTGCATAAATATTCATGACTTGAGGTTGAACTATATAAATACATCTGCGATTCGAACTTTTTCGCATGCACGACTTTTACACCCTGAGACCTATTCTCAAAAGTATAAGTTTCAGAACCAAAATATTTGGTGTGTGGATGCATTCTGACATGGTGGATCCGCATAAAAAAAAATGGTGCAATTACATAAAAATTCATGACTTGAGGCCGAACTATAAATACATCAGCGATTCGAACTTTTTCACATGCACGACTTTTACACCCTGAGACCTATTGTCAAAAGTATAAGTTTCAGAACCAAAATATTTGGTGTGTGGATGCATTCTGACATGGTGGATCTGCATAAAAAAAATTGGCGCAATTGCATAAAAATTCATGACTTGAGGCCGAACTATAAATACATCAGCGATTCGAACTTTTTCGCATGCACGACTTTTACACCCTGAGACCTATTGTCAAAAGTATAAGTTTCAGAACCAAAATATTTGGTGTGTGGATGCATTCTTACATGGTGGATCTGCATAAAAAAAATTGGCGCAATTGCATGAAAATTCATGACTTGAGGTGGAACTATATAAATACATCAGCGATTCGATTTTTTTCGCATGCACGACTTTTACACCCTGAGACCTATTGTCAAAAGTATAAGTTTCAGAACCAAAATATTTGGTGTGTGGATGCATTCTTACATGGTGGATGAGCATAAAAAAAATTGGCGCAATTGCATAAAAATTCATGACTTGAGGCCGAACTATAAATACATCAGCGATTCGAACTTTTTCGCATGCACGACTTTTACACCCTGAGACCTATTGTCAAAAGTATAAGTTTCAGAACCAAAATATTTGGTGTGTGGATGCATTCTTACATGGTGGATGAGCATAAAAAAAATTGGCGCAATTGCATAAAAATTCATGACTTGAGGCCGAACTATAAATACATCAGCGATTCGAACTTTTTCGCATGCACGACTTTTACACCCTGAGACCTATTGTCAAAAGTATAAGCTTCAGAACCAAAATATTTGGTGTGTGGATGCATTCTGACATGGTGGATCCGCATAAAAAAAATTGGCGCAATTGCATAAAAATTCATGACTTGAGGTGGAACTATATAAATACATCAGCGATTCGATTTTTTTCGCATGCACGACTTTTACACCCTGAGACCTATTGTCAAAAGTATAAGTTTCAGAATCAAAATATTTGGTGTGTGGATGCATTCTTACATGGTGGATCCGCATAAAAAAAAATGGTGCAATTGCATAAAAATTCATGACTTGAGGCCGAACTATAAATACATCAGCGATTCGAACTTTTTCACATGCACGACTTTTACACCCTGAGACCTATTGTCAAAAGTATAAGTTTCAGAACCAAAATATTTGGTGTGTGGATGCATTCTTACATGGTGGATCCGCATAAAAAAAATTGGCGCAATTGCATAAAAATTCATGACTTGAGGCCGAACTATAAATACATCAGCGATTCGAACTTTTTCGCATGCACGACTTTTACACCCTGAGACCTATTGTCAAAAGTATAAGTTTCAGAACCAAAATATTTGGTGTGTGGATGCATTCTTACATGGTGGATCCGCATAAAAAAAATTGGCGCAATTGCATGACAATTCATGACTTGAGGCCGAACTATATAAATACATCAGCGATTCGATTTTTTTCGCATGCACGACTTTTACACCCTGAGACCTATTGTCAAAAGTATAAGTTTCAGAACCAAATCATTTGGTGTGTGGATGCATTCTTACATGGTGGATGAGCATAAAAAAAATTGGCGCAATTGCATAAAAATTCATGACTTGAGGTGGAACTATAAATACATCAGCGATTCGAACTTTTTCACATGCACGACTTTTACACCCTGAGACCTATTGTCAAAAGTATAAGTTTCAGAACCAAAATATTTGGTGTGTGGATGCATTCTTACATGGTGGATCCGCATAAAAAAAATTGGCGCAATTGCATAAAAATTCATGACTTGAGGCCGAACTATAAATACATCAGCGATTCGAACTTTTTCGCATGCACGACTTTTACACCCTGAGACCTATTGTCAAAAGTATAAGTTTCAGAACCAAAATATTTGGTGTGTGGATGCATTCTTACATGGTGGATCCGCATAAAAAAAATTGGCGCAATTGCATGACAATTCATGACTTGAGGTGGAACTATATAAATACATCAGCGATTCGATTTTTTTCGCATGCACGACTTTTACACCCTGAGACCTATTGTCAAAAGTATAAGTTTCAGAACCAAATCATTTGGTGTGTGGATGCATTCTTACATGGTGGATCCGCATAAAAAAAATTGGCGCAATTGCATAAAAATTCATGACTTGAGGCCGAACTATAAATACATCAGCGATTCGAACTTTTTCGCATGCACGACTTTTACACCCTGAGACCTATTGTCAAAAGTATAAGTTTCAGAACCAAAATATTTGGTGTGTGGATGCATTCTTACATGGTGGATGAGCATAAAAAAAATTGGCGCAATTGCATAAAAATTCATGACTTGAGGCCGAACTATAAATACATCAGCGATTCGAACTTTTTCGCATGCACGACTTTTACACCCTGAGACCTATTGTCAAAAGTATAAGTTTCAGAACCAAAATATTTGGTGTGTGGATGCATTCTGACATGGTGGATCCGCATAAAAAAAATTGGCGCAATTGCATAAAAATTCATGACTTGAGGTGGAACTATATAAATACATCAGCGATTCGATTTTTTTCGCATGCACGACTTTTACACCCTGAGACCTATTGTCAAAAGTATAAGTTTCAGAATCAAAATATTTGGTGTGTGGATGCATTCTTACATGGTGGATCCGCATAAAAAAAATTAGCGCAATTGCATAAAAATTCATGACTTGAGGCCGAACTATAAATACATCAGCGATTCGAACTTTTTCGCATGCACGACTTTTACACCCTGAGACCTATTGTCAAAAGTATAAGTTTCAGAACCAAAATATTTGGTGTGTAGATGCATTCTTACATGGTGGATAAGCATAAAAAATATTGGCGCAATTGCATAAAAATTCATGACTTGAGGCCGAACTATAAATACATCAGCGATTCGAACTTTTTCACATGCACGACTTTTACACCCTGAGACCTATTGTCAAAAGTATAAGTTTCAGAACCAAAATATTTGGTGTGTGGATGCATTCTTACATGGTGGATCCGCATAAAAAAAATTGGCGCAATTGCATAAAAATTCATGACTTGAGGCCGAACTATAAATACATCAGCGATTCGAACTTTTTCGCATGCACGACTTTTACACCCTGAGACCTATTGTCAAAAGTATAAGTTTCAGAACCAAAATATTTGGTGTGTGGATGCATTCTTACATGGTGGATCCGCATAAAAAAAATTGGCGCAATTGCATGACAATTCATGACTTGAGGTGGAACTATATAAATACATCAGCGATTCGATTTTTTTCGCATGCACGACTTTTACACCCTGAGACCTATTGTCAAAAGTATAAGTTTCAGAACCAAATCATTTGGTGTGTGGATGCATTCTTACATGGTGGATCCGCATAAAAAAAATTGGCGCAATTGCATAAAAATTCATGACTTGAGGCCGAACTATAAATACATCAGCGATTCGAAATTTTTCGCATGCACGACTTTTACACCCTGAGACCTATTGTCAAAAGTATAAGTTTCAGAACCAAAATATTTGGTGTGTGGATGCATTCTTACATGGTGGATGAGCATAAAAAAAATTGGCGCAATTGCATAAAAATTCATGACTTGAGGCCGAACTATAAATACATCAGCGATTCGAACTTTTTCGCATGCACGACTTTTACACCCTGAGACCTATTGTCAAAAGTATAAGTTTCAGAACCAAAATATTTGGTGTGTGGATGCATTCTGACATGGTGGATCCGCATAAAAAAAATTGGCGCAATTGCATAAAAATTCATGACTTGAGGTGGAACTATATAAATACATCAGCGATTCGATTTTTTTCGCATGCACGACTTTTACACCCTGAGACCTATTGTCAAAAGTATAAGTTTCAGAATCAAAATATTTGGTGTGTGGATGCATTCTTACATGGTGGATCCGCATAAAAAAAATTAGCGCAATTGCATAAAAATTCATGACTTGAGGCCGAACTATAAATACATCAGCGATTCGAACTTTTTCGCATGCACGACTTTTACACCCTGAGACCTATTGTCAAAAGTATAAGTTTCAGAACCAAAATATTTGGTGTGTAGATGCATTCTTACATGGTGGATAAGCATAAAAAATATTGGCGCAATTGCATAAAAATTCATGACTTGAGGCCGAACTATAAATACATCAGCGATTCGAACTTTTTCGCATGCACGACTTTTACACCCTGAGACCTATTCTCAAAAGTATAAGTTTCAGAACCAAAATATTTGGTGTGTGGATGCATTCTTACATGGTGGATGAGCATAAAAAAAATTGGCGCAATTGCATAAAGATTCATGACTTCAGGTTGGACTATATAAATACATCAGCGATTCGAACTTTTTCGCATGCACGACTTTTACACCCTGAGACCTATTCTCAAAAGTATAAGTTTCAGAACCAAAATATTTAGTGTGTGTATGAATTCTGACATGGTGGATCCGCATAAAAAAAATTGGTGCAATTGCATAAAAATTCATGACTTGAGGCCGAACTATAAATACATCAGCGATTCGAACTTTTTCGCATGCACGACTTTTACACCCTGAGACCTATTGTCAAAAGTATAAGTTTCAGAAGCAAAATATTTGGTGTGTGGATGCATTCTTACATGGTGGATGAGCATAAAAAAAATTGGCGCAATTGCATAAAAATTCATGACTTGAGGCCGAACTATAAATACATCAGCGATTCGAACTTTTTCGCATGCACGACTTTTACACCCTGAGACCTATTCTCAAAAGTATAAGTTTCAGAACCAAAATATTTGGTGTGTGGATGCATTCTTACATGGTGGATAAACGTAAAAAAAATTGGCGCAATTGCATAAAAATTCATGACTTGAGGCCGAACTATAAATACATCTGCGATTCGAACTTTTTCGCATGCACGACTTTTACACCCTGAGACCTATTGTCAAAAGTATAAGTTTCAGAACCAAAATATTTGGTGTGTGGATGCATTCTTACATGGTGGATCCGCATAAAAAAAATTGGCGCAATTGCATAAAAATTCATGACTTGAGGCCGAACTATAAATACATCAGCGATTCGAACTTTTTCGCATGCACGACTTTTACACCCTGAGACCTATTCTCAAAAGTATAAGTTTCAGAACCAAAATATTTGGTGTGTGGATGCATTCTTACATGGTGGATGAGCATAAAAAAATTTGGCGCAATTGCATAAATATTCATGACTTGAGGTTGAACTATATAAATACATCTGCGATTCGAACTTTTTCGCATGCACGACTTTTACACCCTGAGACCTATTGTCAAAAGTATAAGTTTCAGAACCAAAATATTTAGTGTGTGGATGCATTCTGACATGGTGGATCCGCATAAAAAAAAATGGTGCAATTGCATAAAAATTCATGACTTGAGGCCGAACTATAAATACATCAGCAATTCGAACTTTTTCACATGCACGACTTTTACACCCTGAGACCTATTGTCAAAAGTATAAGTTTCAGAACCAAAATATTTGGTGTGTGGATGCATTCTTACATGGTGGATCCGCATAAAAAAAATTGGCGCAATTGCATAAAAATTCATGACTTGAGGCCGAACTATAAATGCATCAGCGATTCGAACTTTTTCGCATGCACGACTTTTACACCCTGAGACCTATTCTCAAAAGTATAAGTTTCAGAACCAAAATATTTGGTGTGTGGATGCATTCTTACATGGTGGATCCGCATAAAAAAAATTGGCGCAATTGCATAAAAATTCATGACTTGAGGCCGAACTATAAATACATCAGCGATTCGAACTTTTTCGCATGCACGACTTTTACACCCTGAGACCTATTCTCAAAAGTATAAGTTTCAGAACCAAAATATTTGGTGTGTGGATGCATTCTTACATGGTGGATGAGCATAAAAAAAATTGGCGCAATTGCATAAATATTCATGACTTGAGGTTGAACTATATAAATACATCTGCGATTCGAACTTTTTCGCATGCACGACTTTTACACCCTGAGACCTATTGTCAAAAGTATAAGTTTCAGAACCAAAATATTTAGTGTGTGGATGCATTCTGACATGGTGGATCCGCATAAAAAAAAATGGTGCAATTGCATAAAAATTCATGACTTGAGGCCGAACTATAAATACATCAGCGATTCGAACTTTTTCACATGCACGACTTTTACACCCTGAGACCTATTGTCAAAAGTATAAGTTTCAGAACCAAAATATTTGGTGTGTGGATGCATTCTTACATGGTGGATCCGCATAAAAAAAATTGGCGCAATTGCATAAAAATTCATGACTTGAGGCCGAACTATAAATACATCAGCGATTCGAACTTTTTCGCATGCACGACTTTTACACCCTGAGACCTATTGTCAAAAGTATAAGTTTCAGAACCAAAATATTTGGTGTGTGGATGCATTCTTACATGGTGGATCCGCATAAAAAAAATTGGCGCAATTGCATGAAAATTCATGACTTGAGGTGGAACTATATAAATACATCAGCGATTCGATTTTTTTCGCATGCACGACTTTTACACCCTGAGACCTATTGTCAAAAGTATAAGTTTCAGAACCAAAATATTTGGTGTGTGGATGCATTCTTACATGGTGGATGAGCATAAAAAAAATTGGCGCAATTGCATAAAAATTCATGACTTGAGGCCGAACTATAAATACATCAGCGATTCGAACTTTTTCGCATGCACGACTTTTACACCCTGAGACCTATTGTCAAAAGTATAAGTTTCAGAACCAAAATATTTGGTATGTGGATGCATTCTTACATGGTGGATGAGCATAAAAAAAATTGGCGCAATTGCATAAAAATTCATGACTTGAGGCCGAACTATAAATACATCAGCGATTCGAACTTTTTCGCATGCACGACTTTTACACCCTGAGACCTATTGTCAAAAGTATAAGTTTCAGAACCAAAATATTTGGTGTGTGGATGCATTCTGACATGGTGGATCCGCATAAAAAAAATTGGCGCAATTGCATAAAAATTCATGACTTGAGGTGGAACTATATAAATACATCAGCGATTCGATTTTTTTCGCATGCACGACTTTTACACCCTGAGACCTATTGTCAAAAGTATAAGTTTCAGAATCAAAATATTTGGTGTGTGGATGCATTCTTACATGGTGGATCTGCATAAAAAAAATTAGCGCAATTGCATAAAAATTCATGACTTGAGGCCGAACTATAAATACATCAGCGATTCGAACTTTTTCGCATGCACGACTTTTACACCCTGAGACCTATTGTCAAAAGTATAAGTTTCAGAACCAAAATATTTGGTGTGTAGATGCATTCTTACATGGTGGATAAGCATAAAAAATATTGGCGCAATTGCATAAAAATTCATGACTTGAGGCCGAACTATAAATACATCAGCGATTCGAACTTTTTCGCATGCACGACTTTTACACCCTGAGACCTATTGTCAAAAGTATAAGTTTCAGAACCAAAATATTTGGTGTGTGGATGCATTCTTACATGGTGGATGAGCAAAAAAAAAATTGGCGCAATTGCATAAAGATTCATGACTTGAGGTTGGACTATATAAATACATCAGCGATTCGAACTTTTTCGCATGCACGACTTTTACACCCTGAGACCTATTCTCAAAAGTATAAGTTTCAGAACCAAAATATTTAGTGTGTGTATGAATTCTGACATGGTGGATCCGCATAAAAAAATTGGTGCAATTGCATAAAAATTCATGACTTGAGGCCGAACTATAAATACATCAGCGATTCGAACTTTTTCGCATGCACGACTTTTACACCCTGAGACCTATTGTCAAAAGTATAAGTTTCAGAAGCAAAATATTTGGTGTGTGGATGCATTCTTACATGGTGGATGAGCATAAAAAAAATTGGCGCAATTGCATAAAAATTCATGACTTGAGGCCGAACTATAAATACATCAGCGATTCGAACTTTTTCGCATGCACGACTTTTACACCCTGAGACCTATTGTCAAAAGTATAAGTTTCAGAACCAAGATATTTGGTGTGTGGATGCATTCTGACATGGTGGATCCGCATAAAAAAAATTGGCGCAATTGCATAAAAATTCATGACTTGAGGTGGAACTATATAAATACATCAGCGATTCGATTTTTTTCGCATGCACGACTTTTACACCCCGAGACCTATTGTCAAAAGTATAAGTTTCAGAATCAAAATATTTGGTGTGTGGATGCATTCTTACATGGTGGATCCGCATAAAAAAAATTAGCGCAATTGCATAAAAATTCATGACTTGAGGCCGAACTATAAATACATCAGCGATTCGAACTTTTTCGCATGCACGACTTTTACACCCTGAGACCTATTGTCAAAAGTATAAGTTTCAGAACCAAAATATTTGGTGTGTAGATGCATTCTTACATGGTGGATAAGCATAAAAAATATTGGCGCAATTGCATAAAAATTCATGACTTGAGGCCGAACTATAAATACATCAGCGATTCGAACTTTTTCGCATGCACGACTTTTACACCCTGAGACCTATTGTCAAAAGTATAAGTTTCAGAACCAAAATATTTGGTGTGTGGATGCATTCTTACATGGTGGATGAGCAAAAAAAAAATTGGCGCAATTGCATAAAGATTCATGACTTGAGGTTGGACTATATAAATACATCAGCGATTCGAACTTTTTCGCATGCACGACTTTTACACCCTGAGACCTATTCTCAAAAGTATAAGTTTCAGAACGAAAATATTTAGTGTGTGTATGAATTCTGACATGGTGGATCCGCATAAAAAAAATTGGTGCAATTGCATAAAAATTCATGACTTGAGGCCGAACTATAAATACATCAGCGATTCGAACTTTTTGGCATGCACGACTTTTACACCCTGAGACCTATTGTCAAAAGTATAAGTTTCAGAACCAAAATATTTGGTGTGTGGATGCATTCTTACATGGTGGATGAGCATAAAAAAAATTGGCGCAATTGCATAAATATTCATGACTTGAGGTTGAACTATATAAATACATCTGCGATTCGAACTTTTTCGCATGCACGACTTTTACACCCTGAGACCTATTGTCAAAAGTATAAGTTTCAGAAGCAAAATATTTGGTGTGTGGATGCATTCTTACATGGTGGATCCGCATAAAAAAAAATGGTGCAATTGCATAAAAATTCATGACTTGAGGCCGAACTATAAATACATCAGCGATTCGAACTTTTTCGCATGCACGACTTTTACACCCTGAGACCTATTGTCAAAAGTATAAGTTTCAGAAGCAAAATATTTGGTGTGTGGATGCATTCTTACATGGTGGATCCGCATAAAAAAAATTGGCGCAATTGCATAAAAATTCATGACTTGAGGCCGAACTATAAATACATCAGCGATTCGAACTTTTTCGCATGCACGACTTTTACACCCTGAGACCTATTCTCAAAAGTATAAGTTTCAGAACCAAAATATTTGGTGTGTGGATGCATTCTTACATGGTGGATAAACGTAAAAAAAATTGGCGCAATTGCATAAAAATTCATGACTTGAGGCCGAACTATAAATACATCAGCGATTCGAACTTTTTCGCATGCACGACTTTTACACCCTGAGACCTATTCTCAAAAGTATAAGTTTCAGAACCAAAATATTTGGTGTGTGGATGCATTCTTACATGGTGGATGAGCATAAAAAAAATTGGCGCAATTGCATAAATATTCATGACTTGAGGTTGAACTATATAAATACATCTGCGATTCGAACTTTTTCGCATGCACGACTTTTACACCCTGAGACCTATTGTCAAAAGTATAAGTTTCAGAACCAAAATATTTGGTGTGTGGATGCATTCTTACATGGTGGATGAGCATAAAAAAAATTGGCGCAATTGCATAAAAATTCATGACTTGAGGCCGAACTATAAATACATCAGCGATTCGAACTTTTTCGCATGCACGACTTTTACACCTTGAGACCTATTGTCAAAAGTATAAGTTTCAGAACCAAAATATTTGGTGTGTGGATGCATTCTTACATGGTGGATGAGCATAAAAAAAATTGGCGCAATTGCATAAAAATTCATGACTTGAGGCCGAACTATAAATACATCAGCGATTCGAACTTTTTCGCATGCACGACTTTTACACCCTGAGACCTATTGTCAAAAGTATAAGTTTCAGAACCAAAATATTTGGTGTGTGGATGCATTCTGACATGGTGGATCCGCATAAAAAAAATTGGCGCAATTGCATAAAAATTCATGACTTGAGGTGGAACTATATAAATACATCAGCGATTCGATTTTTTTCGCATGCACGACTTTTACACCCTGAGACCTATTGTCAAAAGTATAAGTTTCAGAATCAAAATATTTGGTGTGTGGATGCATTCTTACATGGTGGATCCGCATAAAAAAATTTAGCGC
This sequence comes from Haliotis cracherodii, assembly GCF_022045235.1. Taxonomy (NCBI): domain Eukaryota; kingdom Metazoa; phylum Mollusca; class Gastropoda; order Lepetellida; family Haliotidae; genus Haliotis; species Haliotis cracherodii. The sequence continues at coordinate 42,340,233 of NW_027266341.1, forward strand.
AATTGCATAAAAATTCATGACTTGAGGCCGAACTATAAATACATCAGCGATTCGAACTTTTTCGCATGCACGACTTTTACACCCTGAGACCTATTGTCAAAAGTATAAGTTTCAGAACCAAAATATTTGGTGTGTAGATGCATTCTTACATGGTGGATAAGCATAAAAAATATTGGCGCAATTGCATAAAAATTCATGACTTGAGGCCGAACTATAAATACATCAGCGATTCGAACTTTTTCGCATGCACGACTTTTACACCCTGAGACCTATTGTCAAAAGTATAAGTTTCAGAACCAAAATATTTGGTGTGTGGATGCATTCTTACATGGTGGATGAGCAAAAAAAAAATTGGCGCAATTGCATAAAGATTCATGACTTGAGGTTGGACTATATAAATACATCAGCGATTCGAACTTTTTCGCATGCACGACTTTTACACCCTGAGACCTATTCTCAAAAGTATAAGTTTCAGAACCAAAATATTTAGTGTGTGTATGAATTCTGACATGGTGGATCCGCATAAAAAAATTGGTGCAATTGCATAAAAATTCATGACTTGAGGCCGAACTATAAATACATCAGCGATTCGAACTTTTTCGCATGCACGACTTTTACACCCTGAGACCTATTGTCAAAAGTATAAGTTTCAGAAGCAAAATATTTGGTGTGTGGATGCATTCTTACATGGTGGATGAGCATAAAAAAAATTGGCGCAATTGCATAAAAATTCATGACTTGAGGCCGAACTATAAATACATCAGCGATTCGAACTTTTTCGCATGCACGACTTTTACACCCTGAGACCTATTGTCAAAAGTATAAGTTTCAGAACCAAAATATTTGGTGTGTGGATGCATTCTGACATGGTGGATCCGCATAAAAAAAATTGGCGCAATTGCATAAAAATTCATGACTTGAGGTGGAACTATATAAATACATCAGCGATTCGATTTTTTTCGCATGCACGACTTTTACACCCCGAGACCTATTGTCAAAAGTATAAGTTTCAGAATCAAAATATTTGGTGTGTGGATGCATTCTTACATGGTGGATCCGCATAAAAAAAATTAGCGCAATTGCATAAAAATTCATGACTTGAGGCCGAACTATAAATACATCAGCGATTCGAACTTTTTCGCATGCACGACTTTTACACCCTGAGACCTATTGTCAAAAGTATAAGTTTCAGAACCAAAATATTTGGTGTGTAGATGCATTCTTACATGGTGGATAAGCATAAAAAATATTGGCGCAATTGCATAAAAATTCATGACTTGAGGCCGAACTATAAATACATCAGCGATTCGAACTTTTTCGCATGCACGACTTTTACACCCTGAGACCTATTGTCAAAAGTATAAGTTTCAGAACCAAAATATTTGGTGTGTGGATGCATTCTTACATGGTGGATGAGCAAAAAAAAAATTGGCGCAATTGCATAAAGATTCATGACTTGAGGTTGGACTATATAAATACATCAGCGATTCGAACTTTTTCGCATGCACGACTTTTACACCCTGAGACCTATTCTCAAAAGTATAAGTTTCAGAACGAAAATATTTAGTGTGTGTATGAATTCTGACATGGTGGATCCGCATAAAAAAAATTGGTGCAATTGCATAAAAATTCATGACTTGAGGCCGAACTATAAATACATCAGCGATTCGAACTTTTTGGCATGCACGACTTTTACACCCTGAGACCTATTGTCAAAAGTATAAGTTTCAGAACCAAAATATTTGGTGTGTGGATGCATTCTTACATGGTGGATGAGCATAAAAAAAATTGGCGCAATTGCATAAATATTCATGACTTGAGGTTGAACTATATAAATACATCTGCGATTCGAACTTTTTCGCATGCACGACTTTTACACCCTGAGACCTATTGTCAAAAGTATAAGTTTCAGAAGCAAAATATTTGGTGTGTGGATGCATTCTTACATGGTGGATCCGCATAAAAAAAAATGGTGCAATTGCATAAAAATTCATGACTTGAGGCCGAACTATAAATACATCAGCGATTCGAACTTTTTCGCATGCACGACTTTTACACCCTGAGACCTATTGTCAAAAGTATAAGTTTCAGAAGCAAAATATTTGGTGTGTGGATGCATTCTTACATGGTGGATGAGCATAAAAAAAATTGGCGCAATTGCATAAAAATTCATGACTTGAGGCCGAACTATAAATACATCAGCGATTCGAACTTTTTCGCATGCACGACTTTTACACCCTGAGACCTATTCTCAAAAGTATAAGTTTCAGAACCAAAATATTTGGTGTGTGGATGCATTCTTACATGGTGGATAAACGTAAAAAAAATTGGCGCAATTGCATAAAAATTCATGACTTGAGGCCGAACTATAAATACATCAGCGATTCGAACTTTTTCGCATGCACGACTTTTACACCCTGAGACCTATTCTCAAAAGTATAAGTTTCAGAACCAAAATATTTGGTGTGTGGATGCATTCTTACATGGTGGATGAGCATAAAAAAAATTGGCGCAATTGCATAAATATTCATGACTTGAGGTTGAACTATATAAATACATCTGCGATTCGAACTTTTTCGCATGCACGACTTTTACACCCTGAGACCTATTGTCAAAAGTATAAGTTTCAGAACCAAAATATTTGGTGTGTGGATGCATTCTTACATGGTGGATGAGCATAAAAAAAATTGGCGCAATTGCATAAAAATTCATGACTTGAGGCCGAACTATAAATACATCAGCGATTCGAACTTTTTCGCATGCACGACTTTTACACCTTGAGACCTATTGTCAAAAGTATAAGTTTCAGAACCAAAATATTTGGTGTGTGGATGCATTCTTACATGGTGGATGAGCATAAAAAAAATTGGCGCAATTGCATAAAAATTCATGACTTGAGGCCGAACTATAAATACATCAGCGATTCGAACTTTTTCGCATGCACGACTTTTACACCCTGAGACCTATTGTCAAAAGTATAAGTTTCAGAACCAAAATATTTGGTGTGTGGATGCATTCTGACATGGTGGATCCGCATAAAAAAAATTGGCGCAATTGCATAAAAATTCATGACTTGAGGTGGAACTATATAAATACATCAGCGATTCGATTTTTTTCGCATGCACGACTTTTACACCCTGAGACCTATTGTCAAAAGTATAAGTTTCAGAATCAAAATATTTGGTGTGTGGATGCATTCTTACATGGTGGATCCGCATAAAACAAATTAGCGCAATTGCATAAAAATTCATGACTTGAGGCCGAACTATAAATACATCAGCGATTCGAACTTTTTCGCATGCACGACTTTTACACCCTGAGACCTATTGTCAAAAGTATAAGTTTCAGAAGCAAAATATTTGGTGTGTAGATGCATTCTTACATGGTGGATGAGCATAAAAAAAATTGGCGCAATTGCATAAAAATTCATGACTTGAGGCCGAACTATAAATACATCAGCGATTCGAACTTTTTCGCATGCACGACTTTTACACCCTGAGACCTATTGTCAAAAGTATAAGTTTCAGAAGCAAAATATTTGGTGTGTGGATGCATTCTTACATGGTGGATGAGCATAAAAAAAATTGGCGCAATTGCATAAAAATTCATGACTTGAGGCCGAACTATAAATACATCAGCGATTCGAACTTTTTCGCATGCACGACTTTTACACCCTGAGACCTATTGTCAAAAGTATAAGTTTCAGAACCAAAATATTTGGTGTGTGGATGCATTCTGACATGGTGGATCCGCATAAAAAAAATTGGCGCAATTGCATAAAAATTCATGACTTGAGGTGGAACTATATAAATACATCAGCGATTCGATTTTTTTCGCATGCACGACTTTTACACCCCGAGACCTATTGTCAAAAGTATAAGTTTCAGAATCAAAATATTTGGTGTGTGGATGCATTCTTACATGGTGGATCCGCATAAAAAAAATTAGCGCAATTGCATAAAAATTCATGACTTGAGGCCGAACTATAAATACATCAGCGATTCGAACTTTTTCGCATGCACGACTTTTACACCCTGAGACCTATTGTCAAAAGTATAAGTTTCAGAACCAAAATATTTGGTGTGTAGATGCATTCTTACATGGTGGATAAGCATAAAAAATATTGGCGCAATTGCATAAAAATTCATGACTTGAGGCCGAACTATAAATACATCAGCGATTCGAACTTTTTCGCATGCACGACTTTTACACCCTGAGACCTATTGTCAAAAGTATAAGTTTCAGAACCAAAATATTTGGTGTGTGGATGCATTCTTACATGGTGGATGAGCAAAAAAAAAATTGGCGCAATTGCATAAAGATTCATGACTTGAGGTTGGACTATATAAATACATCAGCGATTCGAACTTTTTCGCATGCACGACTTTTACACCCTGAGACCTATTCTCAAAAGTATAAGTTTCAGAACGAAAATATTTAGTGTGTGTATGAATTCTGACATGGTGGATCCGCATAAAAAAAATTGGTGCAATTGCATAAAAATTCATGACTTGAGGCCGAACTATAAATACATCAGCGATTCGAACTTTTTGGCATGCACGACTTTTACACCCTGAGACCTATTGTCAAAAGTATAAGTTTCAGAACCAAAATATTTGGTGTGTGGATGCATTCTTACATGGTGGATGAGCATAAAAAAAATTGGCGCAATTGCATAAATATTCATGACTTGAGGTTGAACTATATAAATACATCTGCGATTCGAACTTTTTCGCATGCACGACTTTTACACCCTGAGACCTATTGTCAAAAGTATAAGTTTCAGAAGCAAAATATTTGGTGTGTGGATGCATTCTTACATGGTGGATCCGCATAAAAAAAAATGGTGCAATTGCATAAAAATTCATGACTTGAGGCCGAACTATAAATACATCAGCGATTCGAACTTTTTCGCATGCACGACTTTTACACCCTGAGACCTATTCTCAAAAGTATAAGTTTCAGAACCAAAATATTTGGTGTGTGGATGCATTCTTACATGGTGGATGAGCATAAAAAAAATTGGCGCAATTGCATAAAAATTCATGACTTGAGGCCGAACTATAAATACATCAGCGATTCGAACTTTTTCGCATGCACGACTTTTACACCCTGAGACCTATTCTCAAAAGTATAAGTTTCAGAACGAAAATATTTGGTGTGTGGATGCATTCTTACATGGTGGATCCGCATAAAAAAAAATTGGCGCAATTGCATAAAAATTCATGACTTGAGGCCGAACTATAAATACATCAGCGATTCGAACTTTTTCGCATGCACGACTTTTACACCCTGAGACCTATTGTCAAAAGTATAAGTTTCAGAACGAAAATATTTGGTGTGTGGATGCATTCTTACATGGTGGATGAGCATAAAAAAAATTGGCGCAATTGCATAAAAATTCATGACTTGAGGCCGAACTATAAATACATCAGCGATTCGAACTTTTTCGCATGCACGACTTTTACACCCTGAGACCTATTGTCAAAAGTATAAGTTTCAGAACCAAAATATTTGGTGTGTGGATGCATTCTTACATGGTGGATCCGAATAAAAAATTTGGCGCAATTGCATAAAAATTCATGACTTGAGGCCGAACTATAAATACATCAGCGATTCGAACTTTTTCGCATGCACGACTTTTACACCCTGAGACCTATTGTCAAAAGTATAAGTTTCAGAACCAAAATATTTGGTGTGTGGATGCATTCTTACATGGTGGATCTGCATAAAAAAAATTAGCGCAATTGCATAAAAATTCATGACTTGAGGCCGAACTATAAATACATCAGCGATTCGAACTTTTTCGCATGCACGACTTTTACACCCTGAGACCTATTGTCAAAAGTATAAGTTTCAGAACCAAAATATTTGGTGTGTAGATGCATTCTTACATGGTGGATAAGCATAAAAAATATTGGCGCAATTGCATAAAAATTCATGACTTGAGGCCGAACTATAAATACATCAGCGATTCGAACTTTTTCGCATGCACGACTTTTACACCCTGAGACCTATTGTCAAAAGTATAAGTTTCAGAACCAAAATATTTCGTGTGTGGATGCATTCTTACATGGTGGATGAGCATAAAAAAAATTGGCGCAATTGCATAAAAATTCATGACTTGAGGTGGAACTATATAAATACATCAGCGATTCGATTTTTTTCGCATGCACGACTTTTACACCCTGAGACCTATTGTCAAAAGTATAAGTTTCAGAATCAAAATATTTGGTGTGTGGATGCATTCTTACATGGTGGATCCGCATAAAAAAAATTAGCGCAATTGCATAAAAATTCATGACTTGAGGCCGAACTATAAATACATCAGCGATTCGAACTTTTTCGCATGCACGACTTTTACACCCTGAGACCTATTCTCAAAAGTATAAGTTTCAGAACCAAAATATTTGGTGTGTAGATGCATTCTTACATGGTGGATAAGCATAAAAAATATTGGCGCAATTGCATAAAAATTCATGACTTGAGGCCGAACTATAAATACATCAGCGATTCGAACTTTTTCGCATGCACGACTTTTACACCCTGAGACCTATTGTCAAATGTATAAGTTTCAGAACCAAAATATTTGGTGTGTGGATGCATTCTTACATGGTGGATGAGCAAAAAAAAAATTGGCGCAATTGCATAAAGATTCATGACTTGAGGTTGGACTATATAAATACATCAGCGATTCGAACTTTTTCGCATGCACGACTTTTACACCCTGTGACCTATTCTCAAAAGTATAAGTTTCAGAACCAAAATATTTAGTGTGTGTATGAATTCTGACATGGTGGATCCGCATAAAAAAAATTGGTGCAATTGCATAAAAATTCATGACTTGAGGCCGAACTATAAATACATCAGCGATTCGAACTTTTTGGCATGCACGACTTTTACACCCTGAGACCTATTGTCAAAAGTATAAGTTTCAGAAGCAAAATATTTGGTGTGTGGATGCATTCTTACATGGTGGATGAGCATAAAAAAAATTGGCGCAATTGCATAAAAATTCATGACTTGAGGCCGAACTATAAATACATCAGCGATTCGAACTTTTTCGCATGCACGACTTTTACACCCTGAGACCTATTCTCAAAAGTATAAGTTTCAGAACCAAAATATTTGGTGTGTGGATGCATTCTTACATGGTGGATCCGCATAAAAAAAATTGGCGCAATTGCATAAAAATTCATGACTTGAGGCCGAACTATAAATACATCAGCGATTCGAACTTTTTCGCATGCACGACTTTTACACCCTGAGACCTATTCTCAAAAGTATAAGTTTCAGAACCAAAATATTTGGTGTGTGGATGCATTCTTACATGGTGGATGAGCATAAAAAAAATTGGCGCAATTGCATAAATATTCATGACTTGAGGTTGAACTATATAAATACATCTGCGATTCGAACTTTTTCGCATGCACGACTTTTACACCCTGAGACCTATTGTCAAAAGTATAAGTTTCAGAACCAAAATATTTGGTGTGTGGATGCATTCTTACATGGTGGATGAGCATAAAAACAATTGGCGCAATTGCATAAAAATTCATGACTTGAGGTGGAACTATAAATACATCAGCGATTCGAACTTTTTCGCATGCACGACTTTTACACCCTGAGACCTATTGTCAAAAGTATAAGTTTCAGAACCAAAATATTTGGTGTGTGGATGCATTCTTACATGGTGGATGAGCATAAAAAAAATTGGCGCAATTGCATAAAAATTCATGACTTGAGGCCGAACTATAAATACATCAGCGATTCGAACTTTTTCGCATGCACGACTTTTACACCCTGAGACCTATTGTCAAAAGTATAAGTTTCAGAACCAAAATATTTGGTGTGTGGATGCATTCTTACATGGTGGATGAGCATAAAAAAAATTGGCGCAATTGCATAAAAATTCATGACTTGAGGCCGAACTATAAATACATCAGCGATTCGAACTTTTTCGCATGCACGACTTTTACACCCTGAGACCTATTCTCAAAAGTATAAGTTTCAGAACCAAAATATTTGGTGTGTGGATGCATTCTGACATGGTGGATCCGCATAAAAAAAATTGGCGCAATTGCATAAAAATTCATGACTTGAGGTGGAACTATATAAATACATCAGCGATTCGATTTTTTTCGCATGCACGACTTTTACACCCTGAGACCTATTGTCAAAAGTATAAGTTTCAGAATCAAAATATTTGGTGTGTGGATGCATTCTTACATGGTGGATCCGCTTAAAAAAAATTAGCGCAATTGCATAAAAATTCATGACTTGAGGCCGAACTATAAATACATCAGCGATTCGAACTTTTTCGCATGCACGACTTTTACACCCTGAGACCTATTGTCAAAAGTATAAGTTTCAGAACCAAAATATTTGGTGTGTAGATGCATTCTTACATGGTGGATAAGCATAAAAAATATTGGCGCAATTGCATAAAAATTCATGACTTGAGGCCGAACTATAAATACATCAGCGATTCGAACTTTTTCGCATGCACGACTTTTACACCCTGAGACCTATTGTCAAAAGTATAAGTTTCAGAACCAAAATATTTGGTGTGTGGATGCATTCTTACATGGTGGATGAGCAAAAAAAAAATTGGCGCAATTGCATAAAGATTCATGACTTGAGGTTGGACTATATAAATACATCAGCGATTCGAACTTTTTCGCATGCACGACTTTTACACCCTGAGACCTATTCTCAAAAGTATAAGTTTCAGAACCAAAATATTTAGTGTGTGTATGAATTCTGACATGGTGGATCCGCATAAAAAAAATTGGTGCAATTGCATAAAAATTCATGACTTGAGGCCGAACTATAAATACATCAGCGATTCGAACTTTTTCGCATGCACGACTTTTACACCCTGAGACCTATTCTCAAAAGTATAAGTTTCAGAACCAAAATATTTGGTGTGTGGATGCATTCTTACATGGTGGATGAGCATAAAAAAAATTGGCGCAATTGCATAAAAATTCATGACTTGAGGCCGAACTATAAATACATCAGCGATTCGAACTTTTTCGCATGCACGACTTTTACACCCTGAGACCTATTCTCAAAAGTATAAGTTTCAGAACCAAAATATTTGGTGTGTGGATGCATTCTTACATGGTGGATAAACGTAAAAAAAATTGGCGCAATTGCATAAAAATTCATGACTTGAGGCCGAACTATAAATACATCAGCGATTCGAACTTTTTCGCATGCACGACTTTTACACCCTGAGACCTATTCTCAAAAGTATAAGTTTCAGAACCAAAATATTTGGTGTGTGGATGCATTCTTACATGGTGGATGAGCATAAAAAAAATTGGCGCAATTGCATAAATATTCATGACTTGAGGTTGAACTATATAAATACATCTGCGATTCGAACTTTTTCGCATGCACGACTTTTACACCCTGAGACCTATTGTCAAAAGTATAAGTTTCAGAACCAAAATATTTGGTGTGTGGATGCATTCTTACATGGTGGATCCGCATAAAAAAAAATGGTGCAATTGCATAAAAATTCATGACTTGAGGCCGAACTATAAATACATCAGCGATTCGAACTTTTTCGCATGCACGACTTTTACACCCTGAGACCTATTCTCAAAAGTATAAGTTTCAGAACCAAAATATTTGGTGTGTGGATGCATTCTTACATGGTGGATGAGCATAAAAAAAAATGGCGCAATTGCATAAAAATTCATGACTTGAGGCCGAACTATAAATACATCAGCGATTCGAACTTTTTCGCATGCACGACTTTTACACCCTGAGACCTATTCTCAAAAGTATAAGTTTCAGAACCAAAATATTTGGTGTGTGGATGCATTCTTACATGGTGGATGAGCATAAAAAAAAATGGCGCAATTGCATAAAAATTCATGACTTGAGGCCGAACTATAAATACATCAGCGATTCGAACTTTTTCGCATGCACGACTTTTACACCCTGAGACCTATTGTCAAAAGTATAAGTTTCAGAACGAAAATATTTGGTGTGTGGATGCATTCTTACATGGTGGATGAGCATAAAAAAAATTGGCGCAATTGCATAAAAATTCATGACTTGAGGCCGAACTATAAATACATCAGCGATTCGAACTTTTTCGCATGCACGACTTTTACACCCTGAGACCTATTCTCAAAAGTATAAGTTTCAGAACCAAAATATTTGGTGTGTGGATGCATTCTTACATGGTGGATCCGAACAAAAAATTTGGCGCAATTGCATAAAAATTCATGACTTGAGGCCGAACTATAAATACATCAGAGATTCGAACTTTTTCGCATGCACGACTTTTACACCCTGAGACCTATTGTCAAAAGTATAAGTTTCAGAATCCAGATATTTGGTGTGTGGATGCATTCTTACATGGTGGATCCGCATAAAAAAAATTAGCGCAATTGCATAAAAATTCATGACTTGAGGCCGAACTATAAATACATCAGCGATTCGAACTTTTTCGCATGCACGACTTTTACACCCTGAGACCTATTCTCAAAAGTATAAGTTTCAGAACCAAAATATTTGGTGTGTGGATGCATTCTGACATGATGGATCCGCATAAAAAAAATTGGCGCAATTGCATAAAAATTCATGACTTGAGGTGGAACTATATAAATACATCAGCGATTCGATTTTTTTCGCATGCACGACTTTTACACCCTGAGACCTATTGTCAAAAGTATAAGTTTCAGAACCAAAATATTTGGTGTGTGGATGCATTCTTACATGGTGGATCCGCATAAAAGAAATTAGCGCAATTGCATAAAAATTCATGACTTGAGGCCGAACTATAAATACATCAGCGATTCGAACTTTTTCGCATGCACGACTTTTACACCCTGAGACCTATTCTCAAAAGTATAAGTTTCAGAACCAAAATATTTGGTGTGTGGATGCATTCTGACATGGTGGATCCGCATAAAAAAAATTGGCGCAATTGCATAAAAATTCATGACTTGAGGTGGAACTATATAAATACATCAGCGATTCGATTTTTTTCGCATGCACGACTTTTACACCCTGAGACCTATTGTCCAAAGTATAAGTTTCAGAATCAAAATATTTGGTGTGTGGATGCATTCTTACATGGTGGATCCGCTTAAAAAAAATTAGCGCAATTGCATAAAAATTCATGACTTGAGGCCGAACTATAAATACATCAGCGATTCGAACTTTTTCGCATGCACGACTTTTACACCCTGAGACCTATTGTCAAAAGTATAAGTTTCAGAACCAAAATATTTGGTGTGTAGATGCATTCTTACATGGTGGATAAGCATAAAAAATATTGGCGCAATTGCATAAAAATTCATGACTTGAGGCCGAACTATAAATACATCAGCGATTCGAACTTTTTCGCATGCACGACTTTTACACCCTGAGACCTATTGTCAAAAGTATAAGTTTCAGAACCAAAATATTTGGTGTGTGGATGCATTCTTACATGGTGGATGAGCAAAAAAAAAATTGGCGCAATTGCATAAAGATTCATGACTTGAGGTTGGACTATATAAATACATCAGCGATTCGAACTTTTTCGCATGCACGACTTTTACACCCTGAGACCTATTCTCAAAAGTATAAGTTTCAGAACCAAAATATTTAGTGTGTGTATGAATTCTGACATGGTGGATCCGCATAAAAAAAATTGGTGCAATTGCATAAAAATTCATGACTTGAGGCCGAACTATAAATACATCAGCGATTCGAACTTTTTCGCATGCACGACTTTTACACCCTGAGACCTATTCTCAAAAGTATAAGTTTCAGAACCAAAATATTTGGTGTGTGGATGCATTCTTACATGGTGGATGAGCATAAAAAAAATTGGCGCAATTGCATAAAAATTCATGACTTGAGGCCGAACTATAAATACATCAGCGATTCGAACTTTTTCGCATGCACGACTTTTACACCCTGAGACCTATTCTCAAAAGTATAAGTTTCAGAACCAAAATATTTGGTGTGTGGATGCATTCTTACATGGTGGATAAACGTAAAAAAAATTGGCGCAATTGCATAAAAATTCATGACTTGAGGCCGAACTATAAATACATCAGCGATTCGAACTTTTTCGCATGCACGACTTTTACACCCTGAGACCTATTCTCAAAAGTATAAGTTTCAGAACCAAAATATTTGGTGTGTGGATGCATTCTTACATGGTGGATGAGCATAAAAAAAATTGGCGCAATTGCATAAATATTCATGACTTGAGGTTGAACTATATAAATACATCTGCGATTCGAACTTTTTCGCATGCACGACTTTTACACCCTGAGACCTATTGTCAAAAGTATAAGTTTCAGAACCAAAATATTTGGTGTGTGGATGCATTCTTACATGGTGGATCCGCATAAAAAAAAATGGTGCAATTGCATAAAAATTCATGACTTGAGGCCGAACTATAAATACATCAGCGATTCGAACTTTTTCGCATGCACGACTTTTACACCCTGAGACCTATTCTCAAAAGTATAAGTTTCAGAACCAAAATATTTGGTGTGTGGATGCATTCTTACATGGTGGATGAGCATAAAAAAAAATGGCGCAATTGCATAAAAATTCATGACTTGAGGCCGAACTATAAATACATCAGCGATTCGAACTTTTTCGCATGCACGACTTTTACACCCTGAGACCTATTCTCAAAAGTATAAGTTTCAGAACCAAAATATTTGGTGTGTGGATGCATTCTTACATGGTGGATGAGCATAAAAAAAAATTGGCGCAATTGCATAAAAATTCATGACTTGAGGCCGAACTATAAATACATCAGCGATTCGAACTTTTTCGCATGCACGACTTTTACACCCTGAGACCTATTGTCAAAAGTATAAGTTTCAGAACGAAAATATTTGGTGTGTGGATGCATTCTTACATGGTGGATGAGCATAAAAAAAATTGGCGCAATTGCATAAAAATTCATGACTTGAGGCCGAACTATAAATACATCAGCGATTCGAACTTTTTCGCATGCACGACTTTTACACCCTGAGACCTATTCTCAAAAGTATAAGTTTCAGAACCAAAATATTTGGTGTGTGGATGCATTCTTACATGGTGGATCCGAATAAAAAATTTGGCGCAATTGCATAAAAATTCATGACTTGAGGCCGAACTATAAATACATCAGAGATTCGAACTTTTTCGCATGCACGACTTTTACACCCTGAGACCTATTGTCAAAAGTATAAGTTTCAGAATCCAGATATTTGGTGTGTGGATGCATTCTTACATGGTGGATCCGCATAAAAAAAATTAGCGCAATTGCATAAAAATTCATGACTTGAGGCCGAACTATAAATACATCAGCGATTCGAACTTTTTCGCATGCACGACTTTTACACCCTGAGACCTATTGTCAAAAGTATAAGTTTCAGAACCAAAATATTTGGTGTGTAGATGCATTCTTACATGGTGGATAAGCATAAAAAATATTGGCGCAATTGCATAAAAATTCATGACTTGAGGCCGAACTATAAATACATCAGCGATTCGAACTTTTTCGCATGCACGACTTTTACACCCTGAGACCTATTGTCAAAAGTATAAGTTTCAGAACCAAAATATTTGGTGTGTGGATGCATTCTGACATGGTGGATCCGCATAAAAAAAATGGTGCAATTGCATAAAAATTCATGACTTGAGGCCGAACTATAAATACATCAGCGATTCGAACTTTTTCGCATGCACGACTTTTACACCCTGAGACCTATTGTCAAAAGTATAAGTTTCAGAACCAAAATATTTGGTGTGTGGATGCATTCTTACATGGTGGATGAGCATAAAAAAAATTGGCGCAATTGCATAAAAATTCATGACTTGAGGCCGAACTATAAATACATCAGCGATTCGAACTTTTTCGCATGCACGACTTTTACACCCTGAGACTTATTCTCAAAAGTATAAGTTTCAGAACGAAAATATTTGGTGTGTGGATGCATTCTTACATGGTGGATGAGCATGAAAAAAATTGGCGCAATTGCATAAAAATTCATGACTTGAGGCCGAACTATAAATACATCAGCGATTCGAACTTTTTCGCATGCACGACTTTTACACCCTGAGACCTATTGTCAAAAGTATAAGTTTCAGAACGAAAATATTTGGTGTGTGGATGCATTCTTACATGGTGGATCCGAATAAAAAATTTGGCGCAATTGCATAAAAATTCATGACTTGAGGCCGAACTATAAATACATCAGCGATTCGAACTTTTTCACATGCACGACTTTTACACCCTGAGACCTATTGTCAAAAGTATAAGTTTCAGAACCAAAATATTTGGTGTGTGGATGCATTCTTACATGGTGGATCCGCATAAAAAAAATTGGCGCAATTGCATAAAAATTCATGACTTGAGGCCAAACTATAAATACATCAGCGATTCGAACTTTTTCGCATGCACGACTTTTACACCCTGAGACCTATTCTCAAAAGTATAAGTTTCAGAACGAAAATATTTGGTGTGTGGATGCATTCTTACATGGTGGATGAGGATTAAAAAAATTGGCGCAATTGCATAAAAATTCATGACTTGAGGTGGAACTATATAAATACATCAGCGATTCGATTTTTTTCGCATGCACGACTTTTACACCCTGAGACCTATTGTCAAAAGTATAAGTTTCAGAACCGAAATATTTGGTGTGTGGATGCATTCTTACATGGTGGATCCGCATAAAAAAAAATTGGCGCAATTGCAAAAAAATTCATGACTTGAGGCCGAACTATAAATACATCAGCGATTCGAACTTTTTCACATGCACGACTTTTACACCCTGAGACCTATTGTCAAAAGTATAAGTTTCAGAACCAAAATATTTGGTGTGTGGATGCATTCTTACATGGTGGATGAGCATAAAAAGAATTGGCGCAATTGCATAAAAATTCATGACTTGAGGCCGAACTATAAATACATCAGCGATTCGAACTTTTTCGCATGCACGACTTTTACACCCTGAGACTTATTCTCAAAAGTATAAGTTTCAGAACGAAAATATTTGGTGTGTGGATGCATTCTTACATGGTGGATCCGCATAAAAAAAATTGGCGCAATTGCATAAAAATTCATGACTTGAGGCCGAACTATAAATACATCAGCGATTCGAACTTTTTCGCATGCACGACTTTTACACCCTGAGACCTATTGTCAAAAGTATAAGTTTCAGAACCAAAATATTTGGTGTGTGGATGCATTCTTACATGGTGGATCCGCATAAAAAAAATTGGCTCAATTGCATAAAAATTCATGACTTGAGGTGGAACTATATAAATACATCAGCGATTCGATTTTTTTCGCATGCACGTCTTTTACACCCTGAGACCTATTGTCAAAAGTATAAGTTTCAGAACCAAAATATTTGGTGTGTGGATGCATTCTTACATGGTGGATCCGCATAAAAAAAATTGGCGCAATTGCATAAAAATTCATGACTTGAGGCCGAACTATAAATACATCAGCGATTCGAACTTTTTCGCATGCACGACTTTTACACCCTGAGACCTATTCTCAAAAGTATAAGTTTCAGAAGCAAAATATTTGGTGTGTGGATGCATTCTTACATGGTGGATCTGCATAAAAAAAATTGGCGCAATTGCATAAAAATTCATGACTTGAGGCCGAACTATAAATACATCAGCGATTCGAACTTTTTCGCATGCACGACTTTTACACCCTGAGACCTATTGTCAAAAGTATAAGTTTCAGAAGCAAAATATTTGGTGTGTGGATGCATTCTTACATGGTGGATGAGCATAAAAACAAATTGGCGCAATTGCATAAAAATTCATGACTTGAGGCCGAACTATAAATACATCAGCGATTCGAACTTTTTCGTATGCACGACTTTTACACCCTGAGACTTATTCTCAAAAGTATAAGTTTCAGAACGAAAATATTTGGTGTGTGGATGCATTCTTACATGGTGGATCCGCATAAAAGAAATTGGCGCAATTGCATAAAAATTCATGACTTGAGGCCGAACTATATAAATACATCAGCGATTCGAACTTTTTCGCATGCACGACTTTTACACCCTGAGACCTATTCTCAAAAGTATCAGTTTCAGAACCGAAATATTTGGTGTGTGGATGCATTCTTACATGGTGGATGAGTATAAAAACAAATTGGCGCAATTGCATAAAAATTCATGACTTGAGGCCGAACTATAAATACATCAGCGATTCGAACTTTTTCGCATGCACGACTTTTACACCCTGAGACCTATTGTCAAAAGTATAAGTTTCAGAACCAAAATATTTGGTGTGTGGATGCATTCTTACATGGTGGATCCGCATAAAAAAAAATTGGCGCAATTGCATAAAAATTCATGACTTGAGGCCGAACTATAAATACATCAGCGATTCGAACTTTTTCACATGCACGACTTTTACACCCTGAGACCTATTGTCAAAAGTATAAGTTTCAGAACCAAAATATTTGGTGTGTGGATGCATTCTTACATGGTGGATGAGCATAAAAAAAATTGGCGCAATTGCATAAAAATTCATGACTTGAGGCCGAACTATAAATACATCAGCGATTCGAACTTTTTCGCATGCACGACTTTTACACCCTGAGACCTATTCTCGAAAGTATAAGTTTCAGAACCAAAATATTTGGTGTGTGGATGCATTCTTACATGGTGGATGAGCATAAAAAAAATTGGCGCAATTGCATAAAAATTCATGACTTGAGGCCGAACTATAAATACATCAGCGATTCGAACTTTTTCGCATGCACGACTTTTACACCCTGAGACCTATTCTCAAAAGTATCAGTTTCAGAACCGAAATATTTGGTGTGTGGATGCATTCTTACATGGTGGATGAGTATAAAAACAAATTGGCGCAATTGCATAAAAATTCATGACTTGAGGCCGAACTATAAATACATCAGCGATTCGAACTTTTTCGCATGCACGACTTCTACACCCTGAGACCTATTGTCAAAAGTATAAGTTTCAGAACCAAAATATTTGGTGTGTGGATGCATTCTTACATGGTGGATGAGCATAAAAACAAATTGGCGCAATTGCATAAAAATTCATGACTTGAGGCCGAACTATAAATACATCAGCGATTCGAACTTTTTCGCATGCACGACTTTTACACCCTGAGACCTATTCTCAAAAGTATAAGTTTCAGAAGCAAAATATTTGGTGTGTGGATGCATTCTTACATGGTGGATCCGCATAAAAAAAATTGGCGCAATTGCATAAAAATTCATGACTTGAGGCCAAACTATAAATACATCAGCGATTCGAACTTTTTCGTATGCACGACTTTTACACCCTGAGACTTATTCTCAAAAGTATAAGTTTCAGAACGAAAATATTTGGTGTGTGGATGCATTCTTACATGGTGGATCCGCATAAAAGAAATTGGCGCAATTGCATAAAAATTCATGACTTGAGGCCGAACTATATAAATACATCAGCGATTCGAACTTTTTCGCATGCACGACTTTTACACCCTGAGACCTATTCTCAAAAGTATCAGTTTCAGAACCGAAATATTTGGTGTGTGGATGCATTCTTACATGGTGGATGAGTATAAAAACAAATTGGCGCAATTGCATAAAAATTCATGACTTGAGGCCGAACTATAAATACATCAGCGATTCGAACTTTTTCGCATGCACGACTTCTACACCCTGAGACCTATTGTCAAAAGTATAAGTTTCAGAAGCAAAATATTTGGTGTGTGGATGCATTCTTACATGGTGGATGAGCATAAAAACAAATTGGCGCAATTGCATAAAAATTCATGACTTGAGGCCGAACTATAAATACATCAGCGATTCGAACTTTTTCGCATGCACGACTTTTACACCCTGAGACTTATTCTCAAAAGTATAAGTTTCAGAACCAAAATATTTGGTGTGTGGATGCATTCTTACATGGTGGATGAGCATAAAAACAAATTGGCGCAATTGCATAAAAATTCATGACTTGAGGCCGAACTATAAATACATCAGCGATTCGAACTTTTTCGCATGCACGACTTTTACACCCTGAGACCTATTGTCAAAAGTATAAGTTTCAGAACGAAAATATTTGGTGTGTGGATGCATTCTTACATGGTGGATCCGCATAAAGAAAATTGGCGCAATTGCATAAAAATTCATGACTTGAGGCCGAACTATATAAATACATCAGCGATTCGAACTTTTTCGCATGCACGACTTTTACACCCTGAGACCTATTCTCAAAAGTATCATTTTCAGAACCGAAATATTTGGTGTGTGGATGCATTCTTACATGGTGGATGAGCATAAAAACAAATTGGCGCAATTGCATAAAAATTCATGACTTGAGGCTGAACTATAAATACATCAGCGTTTCGAACTTTTTCGCATGCACGACTTTTACACCCTGAGACCTATTGTCAAAAGTATCAGTTTCAGAAGCAAAATATTTGGTGTGTGGATGCATTCTTACATGGTGGATGAGCATAAAAAAAATTGGCGCAATTGCATAAAAATTCATGACTTGAGGTGGAACTATATAAATACATCAGCGATTCGATTTTTTTCGCATGCACGACTTTTACACCCTGAGACCTATTGTCAAAAGTATAAGTTTCAGAACCAAAATATTTGGTGTGTGGATGCATTCTTACATGGTGGATGAGCATAAAAAAAATTGGCGCAATTGCATAAAAATTCATGACTTGAGGCCGAACTATAAATACATCAGCGATTCGAACTTTTTCACATGCACGACTTTTACACCCTGAGACCTATTGTCAAAAGTATAAGTTTCAGAACGAAAATATTTGGTGTGTGGATGCATTCTTACATGGTGGATCCGAATAAAAATTTGGCGCAATTGCATAAAAATTCATGACTTGAGGCCGAACTATAAATACATCAGCGATTCGAACTTTTTCACATGCACGACTTTTACACCCTGAGACCTATTGTCAAAAGTATAAGTTTCAGAACCAAAATATTTGGTGTGTGGATGCATTCTTACATGGTGGATGAGCATAAAAAAAATTGGCGCAATTGCATAAAAATTCATGACTTGAGGCCGAACTATAAATACATCAGCGATTCGAACTTTTTCGCATGCACGACTTTTACACCCTGAGACCTATTCTCAAAAGTATCAGTTTCAGAACCGAAATATTTGGTGTGTGGATGCATTCTTACATGGTGGATGAGTATAAAAACAAATTGGCGCAATTGCATAAAAATTCATGACTTGAGGCCGAACTATAAATACATCAGCGATTCGAACTTTTTCGCATGCACGACTTCTACACCCTGAGACCTATTGTCAAAAGTATAAGTTTCAGAACCAAAATATTTGGTGTGTGGATGCATTCTTACATGGTGGATGAGCATAAAAACAAATTGGCGCAATTGCATAAAAATTCATGACTTGAGGCCGAACTATAAATACATCAGCGATTCGAACTTTTTCGCATGCACGACTTTTACACCCTGAGACCTATTCTCAAAAGTATAAGTTTCAGAAGCAAAATATTTGGTGTGTGGATGCATTCTTACATGGTGGATCCGCATAAAAAAAATTGGCGCAATTGCATAAAAATTCATGACTTGAGGCCAAACTATAAATACATCAGCGATTCGAACTTTTTCGTATGCACGACTTTTACACCCTGAGACTTATTCTCAAAAGTATAAGTTTCAGAACGAAAATATTTGGTGTGTGGATGCATTCTTACATGGTGGATCCGCATAAAAGAAATTGGCGCAATTGCATAAAAATTCATGACTTGAGGCCGAACTATATAAATACATCAGCGATTCGAACTTTTTCGCATGCACGACTTTTACACCCTGAGACCTATTCTCAAAAGTATCAGTTTCAGAACCGAAATATTTGGTGTGTGGATGCATTCTTACATGGTGGATGAGTATAAAAACAAATTGGCGCAATTGCATAAAAATTCATGACTTGAGGCCGAACTATAAATACATCAGCGATTCGAACTTTTTCGCATGCACGACTTCTACACCCTGAGACCTATTGTCAAAAGTATAAGTTTCAGAACCAAAATATTTGGTGTGTGGATGCATTCTTACATGGTGGATGAGCATAAAAACAAATTGGCGCAATTGCATAAAAATTCATGACTTGAGGCCGAACTATAAATACATCAGCGATTCGAACTTTTTCGCATGCACGACTTTTACACCCTGAGACTTATTCTCAAAAGTATAAGTTTCAGAACCAAAATATTTGGTGTGTGGATGCATTCTTACATGGTGGATGAGCATAAAAACAAATTGGCGCAATTGCATAAAAATTCATGACTTGAGGCCGAACTATAAATACATCAGCGATTCGAACTTTTTCGCATGCACGACTTTTACACCCTGAGACCTATTGTCAAAAGTATAAGTTTCAGAACGAAAATATTTGGTGTGTGGATGCATTCTTACATGGTGGATCCGCATAAAGAAAATTGGCGCAATTGCATAAAAATTCATGACTTGAGGCCGAACTATATAAATACATCAGCGATTCGAACTTTTTCGCATGCACGACTTTTACACCCTGAGACCTATTCTCAAAAGTATCATTTTCAGAACCGAAATATTTGGTGTGTGGATGCATTCTTACATGGTGGATGAGCATAAAAACAAATTGGCGCAATTGCATAAAAATTCATGACTTGAGGCTGAACTATAAATACATCAGCGTTTCGAACTTTTTCGCATGCACGACTTTTACACCCTGAGACCTATTGTCAAAAGTATCAGTTTCAGAAGCAAAATATTTGGTGTGTGGATGCATTCTTACATGGTGGATGAGCATAAAAAAAATTGGCGCAATTGCATAAAAATTCATGACTTGAGGTGGAACTATATAAATACATCAGCGATTCGATTTTTTTCGCATGCACGACTTTTACACCCTGAGACCTATTGTCAAAAGTATAAGTTTCAGAACCAAAATATTTGGTGTGTGGATGCATTCTTACATGGTGGATGAGCATAAAAAAAATTGGCGCAATTGCATAAAAATTCATGACTTGAGGCCGAACTATAAATACATCAGCGATTCGAACTTTTTCGCATGCACGACTTTTACACCCTGAGACCTATTCTCAAAAGTATAAGTTTCAGAAGCAAAATATTTGGTGTGTGGATGCATTCTTACATGGTGGATGAGCATAAAAAAAATTTGGCGCAATTGCATAAAAATTCATGACTTGAGGCCGAACTATAAATACATCAGCGATTCGAACTTTTTCGCATGCACGACTTTTACACCCTGAGACCTATTCTCAAAAGTATAAGTTTCAGAACCAAAATATTTGGTGTGTGGATGCATTCTTACATGGTGGATGAGCATAAAAACAAATTGGCGCAATTGCATAAAAATTCATGACTTGAGGCCGAACTATAAATACATCAGCGATTCGAACTTTTTCGCATGCACGACTTTTACACCCTGAGACCTATTGTCAAAAGTATAAGTTTCAGAACGAAAATATTTGGTGTGTGGATGCATTCTTACATGGTGGATCCGCATAAAGAAAATTGGCGCAATTGCATAAAAATTCATGACTTGAGGCCGAACTATATAAATACATCAGCGATTCGAACTTTTTCGCATGCACGACTTTTACACCCTGAGACCTATTCTCAAAAGTATCATTTTCAGAACCGAAATATTTGGTGTGTGGATGCATTCTTACATGGTGGATCCGCATAAAAAAAATTGGCGCAATTGCATAAAAATTCATGACTTGAGGCTGAACTATAAATACATCAGCGTTTCGAACTTTTTCGCATGCACGACTTTTACACCCTGAGACCTATTGTCAAAAGTATCAGTTTCAGAAGCAAAATATTTGGTGTGTGGATGCATTCTTACATGGTGGATGAGCATAAAAAAAATTGGCGCAATTGCATAAAAATTCATGACTTGAGGTGGAACTATATAAATACATCAGCGATTCGATTTTTTTCGCATGCACGACTTTTACACCCTGAGACCTATTGTCAAAAGTATAAGTTTCAGAACCAAAATATTTGGTGTGTGGATGCATTCTTACATGGTGGATGAGCATAAAAAAAATTGGCGCAATTGCATAAAAATTCATGACTTGAGGCCGAACTATAAATACATCAGCGATTCGAACTTTTTCGCATGCACGACTTTTACACCCTGAGACCTATTCTCAAAAGTATAAGTTTCAGAAGCAAAATATTTGGTGTGTGGATGCATTCTTACATGGTGGATGAGCATAAAAAAAATTGGCGCAATTGCATAAAAATTCATGACTTGAGGCCGAACTATAAATACATCAGCGATTCGAACTTTTTCGTATGCACGACTTTTACACCCTGAGACCTATTCTCAAAAGTATAAGTTTCAGAACCAAAATATTTGGTGTGTGGATGCATTCTTACATGGTGGATGAGCATAAAAAAAATTGGCGCAATTGCATAAAAATTCATGACTTGAGGCCGAACTATAAATACATCAGCGATTCGAACTTTTTCGCATGCACGACTTTTACACCCTGAGACCTATTCTCAAAAGTATAAGTTTCAGAAGCAAAATATTTGGTGTGTGGATGCATTCTTACATGGTGGATGAGCATAAAAAAAATTGGCGCAATTGCATAAAAATTCATGACTTGAGGCCGAACTATAAATACATCAGCGATTCGAACTTTTTCGTATGCACGACTTTTACACCCTGAGACCTATTGTCAAAAGTATCAGTTTCAGAAGCAAAATATTTGGTGTGTGGATGCATTCTTACATGGTGGATGAGCATAAAAAAAATTGGCGCAATTGCATAAAAATTCATGACTTGAGGTGGAACTATATAAATACATCAGCGATTCGATTTTTTTCGCATGCACGACTTTTACACCCTGAGACCTATTGTCAAAAGTATAAGTTTCAGAACCAAAATATTTGGTGTGTGGATGCATTCTTACATGGTGGATGAGCATAAAAAAAATTGGCGCAATTGCATAAAAATTCATGACTTGAGGCCGAACTATAAATACATCAGCGATTCGAACTTTTTCGCATGCACGACTTTTACACCCTGAGACCTATTCTCAAAAGTATAAGTTTCAGAAGCAAAATATTTGGTGTGTGGATGCATTCTTACATGGTGGATGAGCATAAAAAAAATTTGGCGCAATTGCATAAAAATTCATGACTTGAGGCCGAACTATAAATACATCAGCGATTCGAACTTTTTCGCATGCACGACTTTTACACCCTGAGACCTATTCTCAAAAGTATAAGTTTCAGAACCAAAATATTTGGTGTGTGGATGCATTCTTACATGGTGGATGAGCATAAAAACAAATTGGCGCAATTGCATAAAAATTCATGACTTGAGGCCGAACTATAAATACATCAGCGATTCGAACTTTTTCGCATGCACGACTTTTACACCCTGAGACCTATTGTCAAAAGTATAAGTTTCAGAACGAAAATATTTGGTGTGTGGATGCATTCTTACATGGTGGATCCGCATAAAGAAAATTGGCGCAATTGCATAAAAATTCATGACTTGAGGCCGAACTATATAAATACATCAGCGATTCGAACTTTTTCGCATGCACGACTTTTACACCCTGAGACCTATTCTCAAAAGTATCATTTTCAGAACCGAAATATTTGGTGTGTGGATGCATTCTTACATGGTGGATCCGCATAAAAAAAATTGGCGCAATTGCATAAAAATTCATGACTTGAGGCTGAACTATAAATACATCAGCGTTTCGAACTTTTTCGCATGCACGACTTTTACACCCTGAGACCTATTGTCAAAAGTATCAGTTTCAGAAGCAAAATATTTGGTGTGTGGATGCATTCTTACATGGTGGATGAGCATAAAAAAAATTGGCGCAATTGCATAAAAATTCATGACTTGAGGTGGAACTATATAAATACATCAGCGATTCGATTTTTTTCGCATGCACGACTTTTACACCCTGAGACCTATTGTCAAAAGTATAAGTTTCAGAACCAAAATATTTGGTGTGTGGATGCATTCTTACATGGTGGATGAGCATAAAAAAAATTGGCGCAATTGCATAAAAATTCATGACTTGAGGCCGAACTATAAATACATCAGCGATTCGAACTTTTTCGCATGCACGACTTTTACACCCTGAGACCTATTCTCAAAAGTATAAGTTTCAGAAGCAAAATATTTGGTGTGTGGATGCATTCTTACATGGTGGATGAGCATAAAAAAAATTGGCGCAATTGCATAAAAATTCATGACTTGAGGCCGAACTATAAATACATCAGCGATTCGAACTTTTTCGTATGCACGACTTTTACACCCTGAGACCTATTCTCAAAAGTATAAGTTTCAGAACCAAAATATTTGGTGTGTGGATGCATTCTTACATGGTGGATCCGCATAAAAAAAATTGGCGCAATTGCATAAAAATTCATGACTTGAGGTGGAACTATAAATACATCAGCGATTCGAGCTTTTTCGCATGCACGACTTTTACACCCTGAGACCTATTGTCAAAAGTATAAGTTTCAGAACCAAAATATTTGGTGTGTGGATGCATTCTTACATGGTGGATGAGCATAAAAAAAATTGGCGCAATTGCATAAAGATTCATGACTTGAGGTTGAACTATATAAATACATCTGCGATTCGAACTTTTTCGCATGCACGACTTTTACACCCTGAGACCTATTCTCAAAAGTATAAGTTTCAGAACCAAAATATTCGGTGTGTGGATGCACTCTGACATGGTGGATCCGAATAAAAAAAATTGGCGCAATTGCATAAAAATTCATGACTTGAGGCCGAACTATAAATATATCAGCGATTCGAACTTTTTCACATGCACGACTTTTACACCCTGAGACCTATTGTCAAAAGTATAAGTTTCAGAACCAAAATATTTGGTGTGTGGATGCATTCTTACATGGTGGATCCGCATAAAAAAAATTGGCGCAATTGCATAAAAATTCATGACTTGAGGCCGAACTATAAATACATCAGCGATTCGAACTTTTTCGCATGCACGACTTTTACACCCTGAGACCTATTCTCAAAAGTATAAGTTTCAGAACCAAAATATTTGGTGTGTGGATGCATTCTTACATGGTGGATGAGCATAAAAAAAATTAGCGCAATTGCATAAAAATTCATGACTTGAGGCCGAACTATAAATACATCAGCGATTCGAACTTTTTCGCATGCACGACTTTTACACCCTGAGACTTATTCTCAAAAGTATAAGTTTCAGAACCAAAATATTTGGTGTGTGGATGCATTCTTACATGGTGGATGAGCATAAAAACAAATTGGCGCAATTGCATAAAAATTCATGACTTGAGGCCGAACTATAAATACATCAGCGATTCGAACTTTTTCGCATGCACGACTTTTACACCCTGAGACCTATTGTCAAAAGTATAAGTTTCAGAACGAAAATATTTGGTGTGTGGATGCATTCTTACATGGTGGATCCGCATAAAGAAAATTGGCGCAATTGCATAAAAATTCATGACTTGAGGCCGAACTATATAAATACATCAGCGATTCGAACTTTTTCGCATGCACGACTTTTACACCCTGAGACCTATTCTCAAAAGTATCATTTTCAGAACCGAAATATTTGGTGTGTGGATGCATTCTTACATGGTGGATGAGCATAAAAACAAATTGGCGCAATTGCATAAAAATTCATGACTTGAGGCTGAACTATAAATACATCAGCGTTTCGAACTTTTTCGCATACACGACTTTTACACCCTGAGACCTATTGTCAAAAGTATCAGTTTCAGAAGCAAAATATTTGGTGTGTGGATGCATTCTTACATGGTGGATGAGCATAAAAAAAATTGGCGCAATTGCATAAAAATTCATGACTTGAGGTGGAACTATATAAATACATCAGCTATTCGATTTTTTTCGCATGCACGACTTTTACACCCTGAGACCTATTGTCAAAAGTATAAGTTTCAGAACCAAAATATTTGGTGTGTGGATGCATTCTTACATGGTGGATGAGCATAAAAAAAATTGGCGCAATTGCATAAAAATTCATGACTTGAGGCCGAACTATAAATACATCAGCGATTCGAACTTTTTCGCATGCACGACTTTTACACCCTGAGACCTATTCTCAAAAGTATAAGTTTCAGAAGCAAAATATTTGGTGTGTGGATGCATTCTTACATGGTGGATGAGCATAAAAAAAATTGGAGCAATTGCATAAAAATTCATGACTTGAGGCCGAACTATAAATACATCAGCGATTCGAACTTTTTCGCATGCACGACTTTTACACCCTGAGACCTATTCTCAAAAGTATAAGTTTCAGAACCAAAATATTTGGTGTGTGGATGCATTCTTACATGGTGGATGAGCATAAAAACAAATTGGCGCAATTGCATAAAAATTCATGACTTGAGGCCGAACTATAAATACATCAGCGATTCGAACTTTTTCGCATGCACGACTTTTACACCCTGAGACCTATTGTCAAAAGTATAAGTTTCAGAACGAAAATATTTGGTGTGTGGATGCATTCTTACATGGTGGATCCGCATAAAGAAAATTGGCGCAATTGCATAAAAATTCATGACTTGAGGCCGAACTATATAAATACATCAGCGATTCGAACTTTTTCGCATGCACGACTTTTACACCCTGAGACCTATTCTCAAAAGTATCATTTTCAGAACCGAAATATTTGGTGTGTGGATGCATTCTTACATGGTGGATGAGCATAAAAACAAATTGGCGCAATTGCATAAAAATTCATGACTTGAGGCTGAACTATAAATACATCAGCGTTTCGAACTTTTTCGCATGCACGACTTTTACACCCTGAGACCTATTGTCAAAAGTATAAGTTTCAGAAGCAAAATATTTGGTGTGTGGATGCATTCTTACATGGTGGATGAGCATAAAAAAAATTGGCGCAATTGCATAAAAATTCATGACTTGAGGTGGAACTATATAAATACATCAGCGATTCGATTTTTTTCGCATGCACGACTTTTACACCCTGAGACCTATTGTCAAAAGTATAAGTTTCAGAACCAAAATATTTGGTGTGTGGATGCATTCTTACATGGTGGATGAGCATAAAAAAAATTGGCGCAATTGCATAAAAATTCATGACTTGAGGCCGAACTATAAATACATCAGCGATTCGAACTTTTTCGCATGCACGACTTTTACACCCTGAGACCTATTCTCAAAAGTATAAGTTTCAGAACCAAAATATTTGGTGTGTGGATGCATTCTTACATGGTGGATGAGCATAAAAAAAATTGGCGCAATTGCATAAAAATTCATGACTTGAGGCCGAACTATAAATACATCAGCGATTCGAACTTTTTCGCATGCACGACTTTTACACCCTGAGACCTATTCTCAAAAGTATAAGTTTCAGAACCAAAATATTTGGTGTGTGGATGCATTCTTACATGGTGGATCCGCATAAAAAAAATTGGCGCAATTGCATAAAAATTCATGACTTGAGGCCGAACTATAAATACATCAGCGATTCGAGCTTTTTCGCATGCACGACTTTTACACCCTGAGACCTATTGTCAAAAGTATAAGTTTCAGAACCAAAATATTTGGTGTGTGGATGCATTCTTACATGGTGGATGAGCATAAAAAAAATTGGCGCAATTGCATAAAGATTCATGACTTGAGGTTGAACTATATAAATACATCTGCGATTCGAACTTTTTCGCATGCACGACTTTTACACCCTGAGACCTATTCTCAAAAGTATAAGTTTCAGAACCAAAATATTTGGTGTGTGGATGCATTCTTACATGGTGGATCCGCATAAAAAAAATTGGTGCAATTGCATAAAAATTCATGACTTGAGGCCGAACTATAAATACATCAGCGATTCGAACTTTTTCGCATGCACGACTTTTACACCCTGAGACCTATTGTCAAAAGTATAAGTTTCAGAACCAAAATATTTGGTGTGTGGATGCATTCTTACATGGTGGATCCGCATAAAAGAAATTGGCGCAATTGCATAAAAATTCATGACTTGAGGCCGAACTATAAATACATCAGCGATTCGAACTTTTTCGCATGCACGACTTTTACACCCTGAGACCTATTGTCAAAAGTATAAGTTTCAGAACCAAAATATTTGGTGTGTGGATGCATTCTTACATGGTGGATGAGCATAAAAAAAATTGGCGCAATTGCATAAAAATTCATGACTTGAGGCTGAACTATATAAATACATCAGCGATTCGATTTTTTTCGCATGCACGACTTTTACACCCTGAGACCTATTCTCAAAAGTATAAGTTTCAGAAGCAAAATATTTGGTGTGTGGATGCATTCTGACATGGTGGATACGCATAAAACAAATTGGTGCAATTGCATAAAAATTCATGACTTGAGGCCGAACTATAAATACATCAGCGATTCGAACTTTTTCGCATGCACGACTTTTACACCCTGAGACCTATTGTCAAAAGTATAAGTTTCAGAACCAAAATATTTGATGTGTGGATGCATTCTTACATGGTGGATGAGCATAAAAAAAATTGGCGCAATTGCATAAAAATTCATGACTTGAGGCCGAACTATAAATACATCAGCGATTCGAACTTTTTCGCATGCAGGACTTTTACACCCTGAGACCTATTGTCAAAAGTATAAGTTTCAGAACCAAAATATTTGGTGTGTGGATGCATTCTTACATGGTGGATCCGCATAAAAAAAATTGGCGCAATTGCATAAAAATTCATGACTTGAGGCCGAACGATAAATACATCAGCGATTCGAACTTTTTCGCATGCACGACTTTTACACCCTGAGACCTATTGTCAAAAGTATAAGTTTCAGAACCAAAATATTTGGTGTGTGGATGCATTCTTACATGGTGGATCCGCATAAAACAAATTGGCGCAATTGCATAAAAATTCATGACTTGAGGCCGAACTATAAATACATCAGCGATTCGAACTTTTTCGCATGCACGACTTTTACACCCTGAGACCTATTGTCAAAAGTATAAGTTTCAGAACCAAAATATTTGGTGTGTGGATGCATTCTTACATGGTGGATGAGCATAAAAAAAATTGGCGCAATTGCATAAAAATTCATGACTTGAGGCCGAACTATAAATACATCAGCGATTCGAACTTTTTCGCATGCACGACTTTTACACCCTGAGACCTATTGTCAAAAGTATAAGTTTCAGAACGAAAATATTTGGTGTGTGGATGCATTCTTACATGGTGGATGAGCATAAAAAAAATTAGCGCAATTGCATAAAAATTCATGACTTGAGGCTGAACTATAAATACATCAGCGATTCGAGCTTTTTCGCATGCACGACTTTTACACCCTGAGACCTATTGTCAAAAGTATAAGTTTCAGAACCAAAATATTTGGTGTGTGGATGCATTCTTACATGGTGGATCCGCATAAAAAAAATTGGCGCAATTGCATAAAAATTCATGACTTGAGGTTGAACTATATAAATACATCAGCGATTCGAACTTTTTCGCATGCACGACTTTTACACCCTGAGACCTATTGTCAAAAGTATAAGTTTCAGAACCAAAATATTTGGTGTGTGGATGCATTCTGACATGGTGGATCCGCATAAAAAAAATTGGTGCAATTGCATAAAAATTCATGACTTGAGGCCGAACTATAAATACATCAGCGATTCGAACTTTTTCGCATGCACGACTTTTACACCCTGAGACCTATTCTCAAAAGTATAAGTTTCAGAACGAAAATATTTGGTGTGTGGATGCATTCTTACATGGTGGATCCGCATAAAAAAAATTGGTGCAATTGCATAAAAATTCATGACTTGAGGCCGAACTATAAATACATCAGCGATTCGAACTTTTTCGCATGCACGACTTTTACACCATGAGACCTATTGTCAAAAGTATAAGTTTCAGAACGAAAATATTTGGTGTGTGGATGCATTCTTACATGGTGGATCCGCATAAAAAACAAATTGGCGCAATTGCATAAAAATTCATGACTTGAGGTGGAACTATATAAATACATCAGCGATTCGATTTTTTTCGCATGCACGACTTTTACACCCTGAGACCTATTGTCAAAAGTATAAGTTTCAGAACCAAAATATTTGGTGTGTGGATGCATTCTTACATTGTGGATCCGCATAAAAAAAATTGGCGCAATTGCATAAAAATTCATGACTTGAGGCCGAACTATAAATACATCAGCGATTCGAACTTTTTCGCATGCACGACTTTTACACCCTGAGACCTATTCTCAAAAGTATAAGTTTCAGAACCAAAATATTTGGTGTGTGGATGCATTCTTACATGGTGGATGAGCATAAAAAAAATTGGCGCAATTGCATAAAAATTCATGACTTGAGGCCGAACTATAAATACATCAGCGATTCGAACTTTTTCGCATGCAGGACTTTTACACCCTGAGACCTATTGTCAAAAGTATAAGTTTCAGAACCAAAATATTTGGTGTGTGGATGCATTCTTACATGGTGGATCCGCATAAAAAAAATTGGCGCAATTGCATAAAAATTCATGACTTGAGGCCGAACGATAAATACATCAGCGATTCGAACTTTTTCGCATGCACGACTTTTACACCCTGAGACCTATTGTCAAAAGTATAAGTTTCAGAACCAAAATATTTGGTGTGTGGATGCATTCTTACATGGTGGATCCGCATAAAACAAATTGGCGCAATTGCATAAAAATTCATGACTTGAGGCCGAACTATAAATACATCAGCGATTCGAACTTTTTCGCATGCACGACTTTTACACCCTGAGACCTATTGTCAAAAGTATAAGTTTCAGAACCAAAATATTTGGTGTGTGGATGCATTCTTACATGGTGGATGAGCATAAAAAAAATTGGCGCAATTGCATAAAAATTCATGACTTGAGGCCGAACTATAAATACATCAGCGATTCGAACTTTTTCGCATGCACGACTTTTACACCCTGAGACCTATTGTCAAAAGTATAAGTTTCAGAACGAAAATATTTGGTGTGTGGATGCATTCTTACATGGTGGATGAGCATAAAAAAAATTAGCGCAATTGCATAAAAATTCATGACTTGAGGCTGAACTATAAATACATCAGCGATTCAAGCTTTTTCGCATGCACGACTTTTACACCCTGAGACCTATTGTCAAAAGTATAAGTTTCAGAACCAAAATATTTGGTGTGTGGATGCATTCTTACATGGTGGATCCGCATAAAAAAAATTGGCGCAATTGCATAAAAATTCATGACTTGAGGTTGAACTATATAAATACATCAGCGATTCGAACTTTTTCGCATGCACGACTTTTACACCCTGAGACCTATTGTCAAAAGTATAAGTTTCAGAACCAAAATATTTGGTGTGTGGATGCATTCTGACATGGTGGATCCGCATAAAAAAAATTGGTGCAATTGCATAAAAATTCATGACTTGAGGCCGAACTATAAATACATCAGCGATTCGAACTTTTTCGCATGCACGACTTTTACACCCTGAGACCTATTCTCAAAAGTATAAGTTTCAGAACGAAAATATTTGGTGTGTGGATGCATTCTTACATGGTGGATCCGCATAAAAAAAATTGGCGCAATTGCATAAAAATTCATGACTTGAGGCCGAACTATAAATACATCAGCGATTCGAACTTTTTCGCATGCACGACTTTTACACCATGAGACCTATTGTCAAAAGTATAAGTTTCAGAACGAAAATATTTGGTGTGTGGATGCATTCTTACATGGTGGATCCGCATAAAAAAAATTGGCTCAATTGCATAAAAATTCATGACTTGAGGTGGAACTATATAAATACATCAGCGATTCGATTTTTTTCGCATGCACGACTTTTACACCCTGAGACCTATTGTCAAAAGTATAAGTTTCAGAACCAAAATATTTGGTGTGTGGATGCATTCTTACATTGTGGATCCGCATAAAAAAAATTGGCGCAATTGCATAAAAATTCATGACTTGAGGCCGAACTATAAATACATCAGCGATTCGAACTTTTTCGCATGCACGACTTTTACACCCTGAGACCTATTCTCAAAAGTATAAGTTTCAGAACCAAAATATTTGGTGTGTGGATGCATTCTTACATGGTGGATCCGAATAATAAATTTGGCGCAATTGCATAAAAATTCATGACTTGAGGTTGAACTATATAAATACATCAGCGATTCGAACTTTTTCGCATGCACGACTTTTACACCCTGAGACCTATTGTCAAAAGTATAAGTTTCAGAACCAAAATATTTGGTGTGTGGATGCATTCTGACATGGTGGATCCGCATAAAAAAAATTGGTGCAATTGCATAAAAATTCATAACTTGAGGCCGAACTATAAATACATCAGCGATTCGAACTTTTTCGCATGCACGACTTTTACACCCTGAGACCTATTGTCAAAAGTATAAGTTTCAGAACCAAAATATTTGGTGTGTGGATGCATTCTTACATGGTGGATGAGCATAAAAAAAATTGGCGCAATTGCATAAAAATTCATGACTTGAGGCCGAACTATAAATACATCAGCGATTCGAACTTTTTCGCATGCACGACTTTTACACCCTGAGACCTATTGTCAAAAGTATAAGTTTCAGAACGAAAATATTTGGTGTGTGGATGCATTCTTACATGGTGGATGAGCATAAAAAAAATTAGCGCAATTGCATAAAAATTCATGACTTGAGGCTGAACTATAAATACATCAGCGATTCGAGCTTTTTCGCATGCACGACTTTTACACCCTGAGACCTATTGTCAAAAGTATAAGTTTCAGAACCAAAATATTTGGTGTGTGGATGCATTCTTACATGGTGGATCCGCATAAAAAAAATTGGCGCAATTGCATAAAAATTCATGACTTGAGGTTGAACTATATAAATACATCAGCGATTCGAACTTTTTCGCATGCACGACTTTTACACCCTGAGACCTATTGTCAAAAGTATAAGTTTCAGAACCAAAATATTTGGTGTGTGGATGCATTCTTACATGGTGGATGAGCATAAAAAAAATTGGCGCAATTGCATAAAAATTCATGACTTGAGGCCGAACTATAAATACATCAGCGATTCGAACTTTTTCGCATGCACGACTTTTACACCCTGAGACCTATTGTCAAAAGTATAAGTTTCAGAACGAAAATATTTGGTGTGTGGATGCATTCTTACATGGTGGATGAGCATAAAAAAAATTAGCGCAATTGCATAAAAATTCATGACTTGAGGCTGAACTATAAATACATCAGCGATTCAAGCTTTTTCGCATGCACGACTTTTACACCCTGAGACCTATTGTCAAAAGTATAAGTTTCAGAACCAAAATATTTGGTGTGTGGATGCATTCTTACATGGTGGATCCGCATAAAAAAAATTGGCGCAATTGCATAAAAATTCATGACTTGAGGTTGAACTATATAAATACATCAGCGATTCGAACTTTTTCGCATGCACGACTTTTACACCCTGAGACCTATTGTCAAAAGTATAAGTTTCAGAACCAAAATATTTGGTGTGTGGATGCATTCTGACATGGTGGATCCGCATAAAAAAAATTGGTGCAATTGCATAAAAATTCATGACTTGAGGCCGAACTATAAATACATCAGCGATTCGAACTTTTTCGCATGCACGACTTTTACACCCTGAGACCTATTCTCAAAAGTATAAGTTTCAGAACGAAAATATTTGGTGTGTGGATGCATTCTTACATGGTGGATCCGCATAAAAAAAATTGGCGCAATTGCATAAAAATTCATGACTTGAGGCCGAACTATAAATACATCAGCGATTCGAACTTTTTCGCATGCACGACTTTTACACCATGAGACCTATTGTCAAAAGTATAAGTTTCAGAACGAAAATATTTGGTGTGTGGATGCATTCTTACATGGTGGATCCGCATAAAAAAAATTGGCTCAATTGCATAAAAATTCATGACTTGAGGTGGAACTATATAAATACATCAGCGATTCGATTTTTTTCGCATGCACGACTTTTACACCCTGAGACCTATTGTCAAAAGTATAAGTTTCAGAACCAAAATATTTGGTGTGTGGATGCATTCTTACATTGTGGATCCGCATAAAAAAAATTGGCGCAATTGCATAAAAATTCATGACTTGAGGCCGAACTATAAATACATCAGCGATTCGAACTTTTTCGCATGCACGACTTTTACACCCTGAGACCTATTCTCAAAAGTATAAGTTTCAGAACCAAAATATTTGGTGTGTGGATGCATTCTTACATGGTGGATGAGCATAAAAAAAATTGGCGCAATTGCATAAAAATTCATGACTTGAGGCCGAACTATAAATACATCAGCGATTCGAACTTTTTCGCATGCACGACTTTTACACCCTGAGACCTATTGTCAAAAGTATAAGTTTCAGAACCAAAATATTTGGTGTGTGGATGCATTCTTACATGGTGGATCCGAATAATAAATTTGGCGCAATTGCATAAAAATTCATGACTTGAGGTTGAACTATATAAATACATCAGCGATTCGAACTTTTTCGCATGCACGACTTTTACAACCTGAGACCTATTGTCAAAAGTATAAGTTTCAGAACCAAAATATTTGGTGTGTGGATGCATTCTGACATGGTGGATCCGCATAAAAAAAATTGGTGCAATTGCATAAAAATTCATGACTTGAGGCCGAACTATAAATACATCAGCGATTCGAACTTTTTCACATGCACGACTTTTACACCCTGAGACCTATTGTCAAAAGTATAAGTTTCAGAACCAAAATATTTGGTGTGTGGATGCATTCTTACATGGTGGATGAGCATAAAAAAAATTGGCGCAATTGCATAAAAATTCATGACTTGAGGCCGAACTATAAATACATCAGCGATTCGAACTTTTTCGCATGCACGACTTTTACACCCTGAGACCTATTGTCAAAAGTATAAGTTTCAGAACGAAAATATTTGGTGTGTGGATGCATTCTTACATGGTGGATGAGCATAAAAAAAATTAGCGCAATTGCATAAAAATTCATGACTTGAGGCTGAACTATAAATACATCAGCGATTCGAGCTTTTTCGCATGCACGACTTTTACACCCTGAGACCTATTGTCAAAAGTATAAGTTTCAGAACCAAAATATTTGGTGTGTGGATGCATTCTTACATGGTGGATGAGCATAAAAAAAATTGGCGCAATTGCATAAAAATTCATGACTTGAGGTTGAACTATATAAATACATCAGCGATTCGAACTTTTTCGCATGCACGACTTTTACACCCTGAGACCTATTGTCAAAAGTATAAGTTTCAGAACCAAAATATTTGGTGTGTGGATGCATTCTGACATGGTGGATCCGCATAAAAAAAATTGGTGCAATTGCATAAAAATTCATGACTTGAGGCCGAACTATAAATACATCAGCGATTCGAACTTTTTCGCATGCACGACTTTTACACCCTGAGACCTATTCTCAAAAGTATAAGTTTCAGAACCAAAATATTTGGTGTGTGGATGCATTCTTACATGGTGGATCCGCATAAAAAAAATTGGCGCAATTGCATAAAAATTCATGACTTGAGGCCGAACTATAAATACATCAGCGATTCGAACTTTTTCGCATGCACGAATTTTACACCATGAGACCTATTGTCAAAAGTATAAGTTTCAGAACGAAAATATTTGGTGTGTGGATGCATTCTTACATGGTGGATCCGCATAAAAAAAATTGGCTCAATTGCATAAAAATTCATGACTTGAGGTGGAACTATATAAATACATCAGCGATTCGATTTTTTTCGCATGCACGACTTTTACACCCTGAGACCTATTGTCAAAAGTATAAGTTTCAGAACCAAAATATTTGGTGTGTGGATGCATTCTTACATTGTGGATCCGCATAAAAAAAATTGGCGCAATTGCATAAAAATTCATGACTTGAGGCCGAACTATAAATACATCAGCGATTCGAACTTTTTCGCATGCACGACTTTTACACCCTGAGACCTATTCTCAAAAGTATAAGTTTCAGAACCAAAATATTTGGTGTGTGGATGCATTCTTACATGGTGGATGAGCATAAAAAAAATTGGCGCAATTGCATAAAAATTCATGACTTGAGGCCGAACTATAAATACATCAGCGATTCGAGCTTTTTCGCATGCACGACTTTTACACCCTGAGACCTATTGTCAAAAGTATAAGTTTCAGAACCAAAATATTTGGTGTGTGGATGCATTCTTACATGGTGGATCCGAATAATAAATTTGGCGCAATTGCATAAAAATTCATGACTTGAGGTTGAACTATATAAATACATCAGCGATTCGAACTTTTTCGCATGCACGACTTTTACACCCTGAGACCTATTGTCAAAAGTATAAGTTTCAGAACCAAAATATTTGGTGTGTGGATGCATTCTGACATGGTGGATCCGCATAAAAAAAATTGGTGCAATTGCATAAAAATTCATGACTTGAGGCCGAACTATAAATACATCAGCGATTCGAACTTTTTCGCATGCACGACTTTTACACCCTGAGACCTATTGTCAAAAGTATAAGTTTCAGAACGAAAATATTTGGTGTGTGGATGCATTCTTACATGGTGGATCCGCATAAAAAAAATTGGCGCAATTGCATAAAAATTCATGACTTGAGGCCGAACTATAAATACATCAGCGATTCGAACTTTTTCGCATGCACGACTTTTACACCATGAGACCTATTGTCAAAAGTATAAGTTTCAGAACGAAAATATTTGGTGTGTGGATGCATTCTTACATGGTGGATCCGCATAAAAAAAATTGGCTCAATTGCATAAAAATTCATGACTTGAGGTGGAACTATATAAATACATCAGCGATTCGATTTTTTTCGCATGCACGACTTTTACACCCTGAGACCTATTCTCAAAAGTATAAGTTTCAGAACCAAAATATTTGGTGTGTGGATGCATTCTTACATTGTGGATCCGCATAAAAAAAATTGGCGCAATTGCATAAAAATTCATGACTTGAGGCCGAACTATAAATACATCAGCGATTCGAACTTTTTCGCATGCACGACTTTTACACCCTGAGACCTATTCTCAAAAGTATAAGTTTCAGAACCAAAATATTTGGTGTGTGGATGCATTCTTACATGGTGGATGAGCATAAAAAAAATTGGCGCAATTGCATAAAAATTCATGACTTGAGGCCGAACTATAAATACATCAGCGATTCGAGCTTTTTCGCATGCACGACTTTTACACCCTGAGACCTATTGTCAAAAGTATAAGTTTCAGAACCAAAATATTTGGTGTGTGGATGCATTCTTACATGGTGGATCCGAATAATAAATTTGGCGCAATTGCATAAAAATTCATGACTTGAGGCTGAACTATAAATACATCAGCGATTCGAACTTTTTCACATGCACGACTTTTACACCCTGAGACCTATTGTCAAAAGTATCAGTTTCAGAAGCAAAATATTTGGTGTGTGGATGCATTCTTACATTGTGGATGAGCATAAAAAAAATTGGCGCAATTGCATAAAAATTCATGACTTGAGGTGGAACTATATAAATACATCAGCGATTCGATTTTTTTCGCATGCACGACTTTTACACCCTGAGACCTATTGTCAAAAGTATAAGTTTCAGAACCAAAATATTTGGTGTGTGGATGCATTCTTACATGGTGGATGAGCATAAAAAAAAATGGCGCAATTGCATAAAAATTCATGACTTGAGGCCGAACTGTAAATACATCAGCGATTCGAACTTTTTCGCATGCACGACTTTTACACCCTGAGACCTATTCTCAAAAGTATAAGTTTCAGAAGCAAAATATTTGGTGTGTGGATGCATTCTGACATGGTGGATCCGCATAAAAAGAATTGGTGCAATTGCATAAAAATTCATGACTTGAGGCCGAACTATAAATACATCAGCGATTCGAACTTTTTCGCATGCACGACTTTTACACCCTGAGACCTATTGTCAAAAGTATAAGTTTCAGAACCAAAATATTTGGTGTGTGGATGCATTCTTACATGGTGGATGAGCATAAAAAAAATTGGCGCAATTGCATAAAAATTCATGACTTGAGGCCGAACTATAAATACATCAGCGATTCGAACTTTTTCGCATGCACGACTTTTACACCCTGAGACCTATTGTCAAAAGTATAAGTTTCAGAACCAAAATATTTGGTGTGTGGATGCATTCTTACATGGTGGATGAGCATAAAAACAAATTGGCGCAATTGCATAAAAATTCATGACTTGAGGCCGAACTATAAATACATCAGCGATTCGAACTTTTTCTCATGCACGACTTTTACACCATGAGACCTATTGTCAAAAGTATAAGTTTCAGAACGAAAATATTTGGTGTGTGGATGCATTCTTACATGGTGGATCCGCATAAAAAAAATTGGCTCAATTGCATAAAAATTCATGACTTGAGGTGGAACTATATAAATACATCAGCGATTCGATTTTTTTCGCATGCACGACTTTTACACCCTGAGACCTATTCTCAAAAATATAAGTTTCAGAACCAAAATATTTGGTGTGTGGATGCATTCTTACATTGTGGATCCGCATAAAAAAAATTGGCGCAATTGCATAAAAATTCATGACTTGAGGCCGAACTATAAATACATCAGCGATTCGAACTTTTTCGCATGCACGACTTTTACACCCTGAGACCTATTCTCAAAAGTATAAGTTTCAGAACCAAAATATTTGGTGTGTGGATGCATTCTTACATGGTGGATGAGCATAAAAAAAATTGGCGCAATTGCATAAAAATTCATGACTTGAGGCCGAACTATAAATACATCAGCGATTCGAACTTTTTCGCATGCACGACTTTTACACCCTGAGACCTATTGTCAAAAGTATAAGTTTCAGAACCAAAATATTTGGTGTGTGGATGCATTCTTACATGGTGGATCCGAATAATAAATTTGGCGCAATTGCATAAAAATTCATGACTTGAGGCTGAACTATAAATACATCAGCGATTCGAACTTTTTCACATGCACGACTTTTACACCCTGAGACCTATTGTCAAAAGTATCAGTTTCAGAAGCAAAATATTTGGTGTGTGGATGCATTCTTACATTGTGGATGAGCATAAAAAAAATTGGCGCAATTGCATAAAAATTCATGACTTGAGGTGGAACTATATAAATACATCAGCGATTCGATTTTTTTCGCATGCACGACTTTTACACCCTGAGACCTATTGTCAAAAGTATAAGTTTCAGAACCAAAATATTTGGTGTGTGGATGCATTCTTACATGGTGGATGAGCATAAAAAAAAATGGCGCAATTGCATAAAAATTCATGACTTGAGGCCGAACTGTAAATACATCAGCGATTCGAACTTTTTCGCATGCACGACTTTTACACCCTGAGACCTATTCTCAAAAGTATAAGTTTCAGAAGCAAAATATTTGGTGTGTGGATGCATTCTGACATGGTGGATCCGCATAAAAAGAATTGGTGCAATTGCATAAAAATTCATGACTTGAGGCCGAACTATAAATACATCAGCGATTCGAACTTTTTCGCATGCACGACTTTTACACCCTGAGACCTATTGTCAAAAGTATAAGTTTCAGAACCAAAATATTTGGTGTGTGGATGCATTCTTACATGGTGGATCCGCATAAAAAAAATTGGCGCAATTGCATAAAAATTCATGACTTGAGGCCGAACTATAAATACATCAGCGATTCGAACTTTTTCGCATGCACGACTTTTACACCCTGAGACCTATTGTCAAAAGTATAAGTTTCAGAACCAAAATATTTGGTGTGTGGATGCATTCTTACATGGTGGATGAGCATAAAAACAAATTGGCGCAATTGCATAAAAATTCATGACTTGAGGCCGAACTATAAATACATCAGCGATTCGAACTTTTTCGTATGCACGACTTTTACACCCTGAGACTTATTCTCAAAAGTACAAGTTTCAGAACCAAAATATTTGGTGTGTGGATGCATTCTTACATGGTGGATCCGCATAAAAGAAATTGGCGCAATTGCATAAAAATTCATGACTTGAGGCCGAACTATAAATACATCAGCGATTCGAACTTTTTCGCATGCACGACTTTTACACCCTGAGACCTATTCTCAAAAGTATAAGTTTCAGAACCAAAATATTTGGTGTGTGGATGCATTCTTACATGGTGGATCCGCATAAAAAAAATTGGTGCAATTGCATAAAAATTCATGACTTGAGGCCGAACTATAAATACATCAGCGATTCGAACTTTTTCGCATGCACGACTTTTACACCCTGAGACCTATTGTCAAAAGTATAAGTTTCAGAACCAAAATATTTGGTGTGTGGATGCATTCTTACATGGTGGATCCGCATAAAAAAAATGGTGCAATTGCATAAAAATTCATGACTTGAGGCTGAACTATAAATACATCAGCGATTCGAACTTTTTCGCATGCACGACTTTTACACCCTGAGACCTATTGTCAAAAGTATAAGTTTCAGAACCAAAATATTTGGTGTGTGGATGCATTCTTACATGGTGGATCCGCATAAAAAAAATTGGCGCAATTGCATAAAAATTCATGACTTGAGGTGGAACTATATAAATACATCAGCGATTCGATTTTTTTCGCATGCACGACTTTTACACCCTGAGACCTATTGTCAAAAGTATAAGTTTCAGAACCAAAATATTTGGTGTGTGGATGCATTCTTACATGGTGGATCCGCATAAGAAAAATTGGCGCAATTGCATAAAAATTCATGACTTGAGGCCGAACTATAAATACATCAGCGATTCGAACTTTTTCGCATGCACGACTTTTACACCCTGAGACCTATTCTCAAAAGTATAAGTTTCAGAAGCAAAATATTTGGTGTGTGGATGCATTCTTACATGGTGGATCCGCATAAGAAAAATTGGCGCAATTGCATAAAAATTCATGACTTGAGGCCGAACTATAAATACATCAGCGATTCGAACTTTTTCGTATGCACGACTTTTACACCCTGAGACTTATTCTCAAAAGTATAAGTTTCAGAACGAAAATATTTGGTGTGTGGATGCATTCTTACATGGTGGATCCGCATAAAAGAAATTGGCGCAATTGCATAAAAATTCATGACTTGAGGCCGAACTATATAAATACATCAGCGATTCGAACTTTTTCGCATGCACGACTTTTACACCCTGAGACCTATTCTCAAAAGTATCAGTTTCAGAACCGAAATATTTGGTGTGTGGATGCATTCTTACATGGTGGATGAGTATAAAAACAAATTGGCGCAATTGCATAAAAATTCATGACTTGAGGCCGAACTATAAATACATCAGCGATTCGAACTTTTTCGCATGCACGACTTTTACACCCTGAGACCTATTGTCAAAAGTATAAGTTTCAGAACCAAAATATTTGGTGTGTGGATGCATTCTTACATGGTGGATGAGCATAAAAAAAATTGCCGCAATTGCATAAAGATTCATGACTTGAGGTTGAACTATATAAATACATCTGCGATTCGAACTTTTTCGCATGCACGACTTTTACACCCTGAGACCTATTCTCAAAAGTATAAGTTTCAGAACCAAAATATTTGGTGTGTGGATGCATTCTGACATGGTTTTATCAGCATAAAAAAAATTGGTGCAATTGCATAAAAATTCATGACTTGAGGCCGAACTATAAATACATCAGCGATTCGAACTTTTTCGCATGCACGACTTTTACACCCTGAGACCTATTGTCAAAAGTATAAGTTTCAGAACCAAAATATTTGGTGTGTGGATGCATTCTTACATGGTGGATCCGCATAAAAAAAATTGCCGCAATTGCATAAAAATTCATGACTTGAGGCCGAACTATAAATACATCAGCGATTCGAACTTTTTCGCATGCACGACTTTTACACCCTGAGACCTATTGTCAAAAGTATAAGTTTCAGAACCAAAATATTTGGTGTGTGGATGCATTCTTACATGGTGGATGAGCATAAAAAAAATTGGCGCAATTGCATAAAAATTCATGACTTGAGGTGGAACTATATAAATACATCAGCGATTCGATTTTTTTCGCATGCACGACTTTTACACCCTGAGACCTATTCTCAAAAGTATAAGTTTCAGAACCAAAATATTTGGTGTGTGGATGCATTCTTACATGGTGGATGAGCATAAAAAAAATTGGCGCAATTGCATAAAAATTCATGACTTGAGGCCGAACTATAAATACATCAGCGATTCGAACTTTTTCGCATGCACGACTTTTACACCCTGAGACCTATTGTCAAAAGTATAAGTTTCAGAACCAAAATATTTGATGTGTGGATGCATTCTTACATGGTGGATGAGCATAAAAAAAATTGGCGCAATTGCATAAAAATTCATGACTTGAGGCCGAACTATAAATACATCAGCGATTCGAACTTTTTCGCATGCACGACTTTTACACCCTGAGACCTATTCTCAAAAGTATAAGTTTCAGAACCAAAATATTTGGTGTGTGGATGCATTCTTACATGGTGGATGAGCATAAAAAAAATTGTCGCAATTGCATAAAAATTCATGACTTGAGGCCGAACTATAAATACATCAGCGATTCGAACTTTTTCGCATGCACGACTTTTACACCCTGAGACCTATTGTCAAAAGTATAAGTTTCAGAACCAAAATATTTGGTGTGTGGATGCATTCTTACATGGTGGATCCGCATAAAAAAAATTGGCGCAAATTGCATAAAAATTCATGACTTGAGGTGGAACTATATAAAAACATCAGCGATTCGATTTTTTTCGCATGCACGACTTTTACACCCTGAGACCTATTGTCAAAAGTATAAGTTTCAGAACCAAAATATTTGGTGTGTGGATGCATTCTTACATGGTGGATCCGCATAAAAAAAATTGGCGCAATTGCATAAAAATTCATGACTTGAGGCCGAACTATAAATACATCAGCGATTCGAACTTTTTCGCATGCACGACTTTTACACCCTGAGACCTATTGTCAAAAGTATAAGTTTCAGAACCAAAATATTTGGTGTGTGGATGCATTCTTACATGGTGGATGAGCATAAAAACAATTGGCGCAATTGCATAAAAATTCATGACTTGAGGTGGAACTATATAAATACATCAGCGATTCGATTTTTTTCGCATGCACGACTTTTACACCCTGAGACCTATTGTCAAAAGTATAAGTTTCAGAACCAAAATATTTGGTGTGTGGATGCATTCTTACATGGTGGATGAGCATAAAAAAAATTGGCGCAATTGCATAAAAATTCATGACTTGAGGCCGAACTATAAATACATCAGCGATTCGAACTTTTTCGCATGCACGACTTTTACACCCTGAGACCTATTGTCAAAAGTATAAGTTTCAGAACCAAAATATTTGATGTGTGGATGCATTCTTACATGGTGGATGAGCATAAAAAAAATTGGCGCAATTGCATAAAAATTCATGACTTGAGGCCGAACTATAAATACATCAGCGATTCGAACTTTTTCGCATGCACGACTTTTACACCCTGAGACCTATTGTCAAAAGTATAAGTTTCAGAACCAAAATATTTGGTGTGTGGATGCATTCTTACATGGTGGATCCGCATAAAAAAAATTGGCGCAATTGCATAAAAATTCATGACTTGAGGTGGAACTATATAAATACATCAGCGATTCGAACTTTTTCGCATGCACGTCTTTTACACCCTGAGACCTATTGTCAAAAGTATAAGTTTCAGAACCAAAATATTTGGTGTGTGGATGCATTCTTACATGGTGGATCCGCATAAAAAAAATTGGCGCAATTGCATAAAAATTCATGACTTGAGGCCGAACTATAAATACATCAGCGATTCGAACTTTTTCGCATGCACGACTTTTACACCCTGAGACATATTCTCAAAAGTATAAGTTTCAGAACCAAAATATTTGGTGTGTGGATGCATTCTTACATGGTGGATCCGCATAAAAAAAATTGGCGCAATTGCATAAAAATTCATGACTTGAGGCCGAACTATAAATACATCAGCGATTCGAACTTTTTCGTATGCACGACTTTTACACCCTGAGACTTATTCTCAAAAGTATAAGTTTCAGAACCAAAATATTTGGTGTGTGGATGCATTCTTACATGGTGGATCCGCATAAAAGAAATTGGCGCAATTGCATAAAAATTCATGACTTGAGGCCGAACTATATAAATACATCAGCGATTCGAACTTTTTCGCATGCACGTCTTTTACACCCTGAGACCTATTCTCAAAAGTATCAGTTTCAGAACCGAAATATTTGG
The DNA here is from genome assembly GCF_022045235.1 of Haliotis cracherodii. Taxonomy (NCBI): domain Eukaryota; kingdom Metazoa; phylum Mollusca; class Gastropoda; order Lepetellida; family Haliotidae; genus Haliotis; species Haliotis cracherodii. The sequence goes on from NW_027266341.1 coordinate 42,384,544, forward strand.
TGTGTGGATGCATTCTTACATGGTGGATGAGTATAAAAACAAATTGGCGCAATTGCATAAAAATTCATGACTTGAGGCCGAACTATAAATACATCAGCGATTCGAACTTTTTCGCATGCACGACTTTTACACCCTGAGACCTATTGTCAAAAGTATAAGTTTCAGAACCAAAATATTTGGTGTGTGGATGCATTCTTACATGGTGGATGAGCATAAAAACAAATTGGCGCAATTGCATAAAAATTCATGACTTGAGGCCGAACTATAAATACATCAGCGATTCGAACTGTTTCGTATGCACGACTTTTACACCCTCAGACTTATTCTCAAAAGTATAAGTTTCAGAACGAAAATATTTGGTGTGTGGATGCATTCTTACATGGTGGATCCGCATAAAAGAAATTGGCGCAATTGCATAAAAATTCATGACTTGAGGCCGAACTATAAATACATCAGCGATTCGAACTTTTTCGCATGCACGACTTTTACACCCTGAGACCTATTGTCAAAAGTATAAGTTTCAGAACCAAAATATTAGATGTGTGGATGCATTCTTACATGGTGGATGAGCATAAAAAAATTGGCGCAATTGCATAAAAATTCATGACTTGAGGCCGAACTATAAATACATCAGCGATTCGAACTTTTTCGCATGCACGACTTTTACACCCTGAGACCTATTGTCAAAAGTATAAGTTTCAGAACCAAAATATTTGGTGTGTGGATGCATTCTTACATGGTGGATCCGCATAAAAAAAATGGTGCAATTGCATAAAAATTCATGACTTGAGGCCGAACTATAAATACATCAGCGATTCGAACTTTTTCGCATGCACGACTTTTACACCCTGAGACCTATTGTCAAAAGTATAAGTTTCAGAACCAAAATATTTGGTGTGTGGATGCATTCTTACATGGTGGATCCGCATAAAAAAAATTGGCGCAATTGCATAAAAATTCATGACTTGAGGTGGAACTATATAAATACATCAGCGATTCGATTTTTTTCGCATGCACGACTTTTACACCCTGAGACCTATTGTCAAAAGTATAAGTTTCAGAACCAAAATATTTGGTGTGTGGATGCATTCTTACATGGTGGATCCGCATAAAAAAAATTGGCGCAATTGCATAAAAATTCATGACTTGAGGCCGAACTATAAATACATCAGCGATTCGAACTTTTTCGCATGCACGACTTTTACACCCTGAGACCTATTCTCAAAAGTATAAGTTTCAGAACCAAAATATTTGGTGTGTGGATGCATTCTTACATGGTGGATGAGCATAAAAAAAATTGGCGCAATTGCATAAAGATTCATGAGTTGAGGTTGAACTATATAAATACATCTGCGATTCGAACTTTTTCGTATGCACGACTTTTACACCCTGAGACCTATTGTCAAAAGTATAAGTTTCAGAACCAAAATATTTGGTGTGTGGATGCATTCTGACATGGTGGATCCGCATAAAAAAAATTGGTGCAATTGCATAAAAATTCATGACTTGAGGCCGAACTATAAATACATCAGCGATTCGAACTTTTTCGCATGCACGACTTTTACACCCTGAGACCTATTGTCAAAAGTATAAGTTTCAGAACCAAAATATTTGGTGTGTGGATGCATTCTTACATGGTGGATGAGCATAAAAAAAATTGGCGCAATTGCATAAAAATTCATGACTTGAGGCCGAACTATAAATACATCAGCGATTCGAACTTTTTCGCATGCACGACTTTTACACCCTGAGACCTATTGTCAAAAGTATAAGTTTCAGAACCAAAATATTTGATGTGTGGATGCATTCTTACATGGTGGATGAGCACAAAAAAAATTGGCGCAATTGCATAAAAATTCATGACTTGAGGCCGAACTATAAATACATCAGCGATTCGAACTTTTTCGCATGCACGACTTTTACACCCTGAGACCTATTCTCAAAAGTATAAGTTTCAGAACCAAAATATTTGGTGTGTGGATGCATTCTTACATGGTGGATGAGCATAAAAAAAATTGTCGCAATTGCATAAAAATTCATGACTTGAGGCCGAACTATAAATACATCAGCGATTCGAACTTTTTCGCATGCACGACTTTTACACCCTGAGACCTATTGTCAAAAGTATAAGTTTCAGAACCAAAATATTTGGTGTGTGGATGCAATCTTACATGGTGGATGAGCATAAAAAAAATTGGCGCAATTGCATAAAAATTCATGACTTGAGGCCGAACTATAAATACATCAGCGATTCGAACTTTTTCGCATGCACGACTTTTACACCCTGAGACCTATTGTCAAAAGTATAAGTTTCAGAACCAAAATATTTGGTGTGTGGATGCATTCTTACATGGTGGATCCGCATAAAAAAAATTGCCGCAATTGCATAAAAATTCATGACTTGAGGCCGAACTATAAATACATCAGCGATTCGAACTTTTTCGCATGCACGACTTTTACACCCTGAGACCTATTGTCAAAAGTATAAGTTTCAGAACGAAAATATTTGGTGTGTGGATGCATTCTTACATGGTGGATGAGCATAAAAAAAATTGGTGCAATTGCATAAAGATTCATGACTTGAGGTTGAACTATATAAATACATCTGCGATTCGAACTTTTTCGCATGCACAACTTTTACACCCTGAGACCTATTGTCAAAAGTATAAGTTTCAGAACCAAAATATTTGGTGTGTGGATGCATTCTTACATGGTGGATCCGCATAAAAAAAATTGCCGCAATTGCATAAAAATTCATGACTTGAGGCCGAACTATAAATACATCAGCGATTCGAACTTTTTCGCATGCACGACTTTTACACCCTGAGACCTATTGTCAAAAGTATAAGTTTCAGAACCAAAATATTTGGTGTGTGGATGCATTCTTACATGGTGGATGAGCAGAAAAAAAATTGGCGCAATTGCATAAAGATTCATGAGTTGAGGTTGAACTATATAAATACATCTGCGATTCGAACTTTTTCGCATGCACGACTTTTACACCCTGAGACCTATTGTCAAAAGTATAAGTTTCAGAACCAAAATATTTGGTGTGTGGATGCATTTTGACATGGTGGATCCGCATAAAAAGAATTGGTGCAATTGCATAAAAATTCATGACTTGAGGCCGAACTATAAATACATCAGCGATTCGAACTTTTTCGCATGCACGACTTTTACACCCTGAGACCTATTGTCAAAAGTATAAGTTTCAGAACCAAAATATTTGGTGTGTGGATGCATTCTTACATGGTGGATGAGCTTAAAAAAAAATGGCGCAATTGCATAAAAATTCATGACTTGAGGCCGAACTATAAATATATCAGCGATTCGAACTTTTTCGCATGCACGACTTTTACACCCTGAGACCTATTGTCAAAAGTATAAGTTTCAGAAGCAAAATATTTGGTGTGTGGATGCATTCTTACATGGTGGATGAGCATAAATAAAATTGGCGCAATTGCATAAAAATTCATGACTTGAGGCCGAACTATAAATACATCAGCGATTCGAACTTTTTCGCATGCACGACTTTTACACCCTGAGACCTATTCTCAAAAGTATCAGTTTCAGAACGAAAATATTTGGTGTGTGGATGCATTCTTACATGGTGGATCCGCATAAAAAAAATTGGCGCAATTGCATAAAAATTCATGACTTGAGGCCGAACTATAAATACATCAGCGATTCGAACTTTTTCGCATGCACGACTTTTACACCCTGAGACCTATTCTCAAAAGTATAAGTTTCAGAACCAAAATATTTGGTGTGTGGATGCATTCTTACATGGTGGATGAGCATAAAAAAAATTGGCGCAATTGCATAAAGATTCATGAGTTGAGGTTGAACTATATAAATACATCTGCGATTCGAACTTTTTCGCATGCACGACTTTTACACCCTGAGACCTATTCTCAAAAGTATAAGTTTCAGAACCAAAATATTTGGTGTGTGGATGCATTCTGACATGGTGGATCCGCATAAAAAGAATTGGTGCAATTGCATAAAAATTCATGACTTGAGGCCGAACTATAAATACATCAGCGATTCGAACTTTTTCGCATGCACGACTTTTACACCCTGAGACCTATTGTCAAAAGTATAAGTTTCAGAACCAAAATATTTGGTGTGTGGATGCATTCTTACATGGTGGATCCGCATAAAAAAAATTGGCGCAATTGCATAAAAATTCATGACTTGAGGCCGAACTATAAATACATCAGCGATTCGAACTTTTTCGCATGCACGACTTTTACACCCTGAGACCTATTGTCAAAAGTATAAGTTTCAGAACGAAAATATTTGGTGTGTGGATGCATTCTTACATGGTGGATGAGCATAAAAAAAATTGGCGCAATTGCATAAAGATTCATGAGTTGAGGTTGAACTATATAAATACATCTGCGATTCGAACTTTTTCGCATGCACGACTTTTACACCCTGAGACCTATTGTCAAAAGTATAAGTTTCAGAACCAAAATATTTGGTGTGTGGATGCATTCTGACATGGTGGATCCGCATAAAAAGAATTGGTGCAATTGCATAAAAATTCATGACTTGAGGCCGAACTATAAATACATCAGCGATTCGAACTTTTTCGCATGCACGACTTTTACACCCTGAGACCTATTGTCAAAAGTATAAGTTTCAGAAGCAAAATATTTGGTGTGTGGATGCATTCTTACATGGTGGATCCGCATAAAAAAAATTGGCGCAATTGCATAAAAATTCATGACTTGAGGCCGAACTATAAATACATCAGCGATTCGATTTTTTTCGCATGCATGACTTTTACACCCTGAGACCTATTCTCAAAAGTATAAGTTTCAGAACGAAAATATTTGGTGTGTGGATGCATTCTTACATGGTGGATGAGCATAAAAAAAATTGGAGCAATTGCATAAAGATTCATGAGTTGAGGTTGAACTATATAAATACATCTGCGATTCGAACTTTTTCGCATGCACGACTTTTACACCCTGAGACCTATTCTCAAAAGTATAAGTTTCAGAACCAAAATATTTGGTGTGTGGATGCATTCTTACATGGTGGATCCGCATAAAAAAAATTGCCGCAATTGCATAAAAATTCATGACTTGAGGCCGAACTATAAATACATCAGCGATTCGAACTTTTTCGCATGCACGACTTTTACACCCTGAGACCTATTGTCAAAAGTATAAGTTTCAGAACCAAAATATTTGGTGTGTGGATGCATTCTTACATGGTGGATGAGCAGAAAAAAAATTGGCGCAATTGCATAAAGATTCATGAGTTGAGGTTGAACTATATAAATACATCTGCGATTCGAACTTTTTCGCATGCACGACTTTTACACCCTGAGACCTATTGTCAAAAGTATAAGTTTCAGAACCAAAATATTTGGTGTGTGGATGCATTTTGACATGGTGGATCCGCATAAAAAGAATTGGTGCAATTGCATAAAAATTCATGACTTGAGGCCGAACTATAAATACATCAGCGATTCGAACTTTTTCGCATGCACGACTTTTACACCCTGAGACCTATTGTCAAAAGTATAAGTTTCAGAACGAAAATATTTGGTGTGTGGATGCATTCTTACATGGTGGATGAGCATAAAAAAAAATGGCGCAATTGCATAAAAATTCATGACTTGAGGCCGAACTATAAATATATCAGCGATTCGAACTTTTTCGCATGCACGACTTTTACACCCTGAGACCTATTGTCAAAAGTATAAGTTTCAGAAGCAAAATATTTGGTGTGTGGATGCATTCTTACATGGTGGATGAGCATAAATAAAATTGGCGCAATTGCATAAAAATTCATGACTTGAGGCCGAACTATAAATACATCAGCGATTCGAACTTTTTCGCATGCACGACTTTTACACCCTGAGACCTATTCTCAAAAGTATCAGTTTCAGAACGAAAATATTTGGTGTGTGGATGCATTCTTACATGGTGGATCCGCATAAAAAAAATTGCCGCAATTGCATAAAAATTCATGACTTGAGGCCGAACTATAAATACATCAGCGATTCGAACTTTTTCGCATGCACGACTTTTACACCCTGAGACCTATTCTCAAAAGTATAAGTTTCAGAACCAAAATATTTGGTGTGTGGATGCATTCTTACATGGTGGATGAGCATAAAAAAAATTGGCGCAATTGCATAAAGATTCATGAGTTGAGGTTGAACTATATAAATACATCTGCGATTCGAACTTTTTCGCATGCACGACTTTTACACCCTGAGACCTATTCTCAAAAGTATAAGTTTCAGAACCTAAATATTTGGTGTGTGGATGCATTCTGACATGGTGGATCCGCATAAAAAGAATTGGTGCAATTGCATAAAAATTCATGACTTGAGGCCGAACTATAAATACATCAGCGATTCGAACTTTTTCGCATGCACGACTTTTACACCCTGAGACCTATTGTCAAAAGTATAAGTTTCAGAACCAAAATATTTGGTGTGTGGATGCATTCTTACATGGTGGATCCGCATAAAAAAAAATTGCCGCAATTGCATAAAAATTCATGACTTGAGGCCGAACTATAAATACATCAGCGATTCGAACTTTTTCGCATGCACGACTTTTACACCCTGAGACCTATTGTCAAAAGTATAAGTTTCAGAACGAAAATATTTGGTGTGTGGATGCATTCTTACATGGTGGATGAGCATAAAAAAAATTGGCGCAATTGCAAAAAGATTCATGAGTTGAGGTTGAACTATATAAATACATCTGCGATTCGAACTTTTTCGCATGCACGACTTTTACACCCTGAGACCTATTGTCAAAAGTATAAGTTTCAGAACCAAAATATTTGGTGTGTGGATGCATTCTGACATGGTGGATCCGCATAAAAAGAATTGGTGCAATTGCATAAAAATTCATGACTTGAGGCCGAACTATAAATACATCAGCGATTCGAACTTTTTCGCATGCACGACTTTTACACCCTGAGACCTATTGTCAAAAGTATAAGTTTCAGAAGCAAAATATTTGGTGTGTGGATGCATTCTTACATGGTGGATCCGCATAAAAAAAATTGGCGCAATTGCATAAAAATTCATGACTTGAGGCCGAACTATAAATACATCAGCGATTCGATTTTTTTCGCATGCATGACTTTTACACCCTGAGACCTATTCTCAAAAGTATAAGTTTCAGAACGAAAATATTTGGTGTGTGGATGCATTCTTACATGGTGGATGAGCATAAAAAAAATTGGAGCAATTGCATAAAGATTCATGAGTTGAGGTTGAACTATATAAATACATCTGCGATTCGAACTTTTTCGCATGCACGACTTTTACACCCTGAGACCTATTCTCAAAAGTATAAGTTTCAGAACCAAAATATTTGGTGTGTGGATGCATTCTGACATGGTGGATCCGCATAAAAAGAATTGGTGCAATTGCATAAAAATTCATGACTTGAGGCCGAACTATAAATACATCAGCGATTCGAACTTTTTCACATGCACGACTTTTACACCCTGAGACCTATTGTCAAAAGTATAAGTTTCAGAACCAAAATATTTGGTGTGTGGATGCATTCTTACATGGTGGATCCGCATAAAAAAAATTGCCGCAATTGCATAAAAATTCATGACTTGAGGCCGAACTATAAATACATCAGCGATTCGAACTTTTTCGCATGCACGACTTTTACACCCTGAGACCTATTGTCAAAAGTATAAGTTTCAGAACGAAAATATTTGGTGTGTGGATGCATTCTTACATGGTGGATCCGCATAAAAAAAATTGGCGCAATTGCATAAAAATTCATGACTTGAGGTGGAACTATATAAATACATCAGCGATTCGATTTTTTTCGGATGCACGACTTTTACACCCTGAGACCTATTGTCAAAAGCATAAGTTTCAGAACCAAAATATTTGGTGTGTGGATGCATTCTTACATGGTGGATGAGCATAAAAAAAATTGGCGCAATTGCATAAAAATTCATGACTTGAGGCCGAACTATAAATACATCAGCGATTCGAACTTTTTCGCATGCACGACTTTTACACCCTGAGACCTATTCTCAAAAGTATAAGTTTCAGAAGCAAAATATTTGGTGTGTGGATGCATTCTTACATGGTGGATCCGCATAAAAAAAATTGGCGCAATTGCATAAAAATTCATGACTTGAGGCCGAACTATAAATACATCAGCGATTCGAACTTTTTCGTATGCACGACTTTTACACCCTGAGACTTATTCTCAAAAGTATAAGTTTCAGAACGAAAATATTTGGTGTGTGGATGCATTCTTACATGGTGGATCCGCATAAAAGAAATTGGCGCAATTGCATAAAAATTCATGACTTGAGGCCGAACTATATAAATACATCAGCGATTCGAACTTTTTCGCATGCACGTCTTTTACACCCTGAGACCTATTCTCAAAAGTATCAGTTTCAGAACCGAAATATTTGGTGTGTGGATGCATTCTTACATGGTGGATGAGTATAAAAACAAATTGGCGCAATTGCATAAAAATTCATGACTTGAGGCCGAACTATAAATACATCAGCGATTCGAACTTTTTCGCATGCACGACTTTTACACCCTGAGACCTATTGTCAAAAGTATAAGTTTCAGAACCAAAATATTTGGTGTGTGGATGCATTCTTACATGGTGGATGAGCATAAAAACAAATTGGCGCAATTGCATAAAAATTCATGACTTGAGGCCGAACTATAAATACATCAGCGATTCGAACTTTTTCGCATGCACGACTTTTACACCCTGAGACCTATTGTCAAAAGTATAAGTTTCAGAACCAAAATATTTGGTGTGTGGATGCATTCTTACATGGTGGATCCGCATAAAAAAAATTGGCGCAATTGCATAAAAATTCATGACTTGAGGCCGAACTATAAATACATCAGCGATTCGAACTTTTTCGTATGCACGACTTTTACACCCTGAGACTTATTCTCAAAAATATAAGTTTCAGAACGAAAATATTTGGTGTGTGGATGCATTCTTACATGGTGGATCCGCATAAAAGAAATTGGCGCAATTGCATAAAAATTCATGACTTGAGGCCGAACTATATAAATACATCAGCGATTCGAACTTTTTCGCATGCACGTCTTTTACACCCTGAGACCTATTCTCAAAAGTATCAGTTTCAGAACGAAAATATTTGGTGTGTGGATGCATTCTTACATGGTGGATCCGCATAAAAAAAATTGCCGCAATTGCATAAAAATTCATGACTTGAGGCCGAACTATAAATACATCAGCGATTCGAACTTTTTCGCATGCACGACTTTTACACCCTGAGACCTATTCTCAAAAGTATAAGTTTCAGAACCAAAATATTTGGTGTGTGGATGCATTCTTACATGGTGGATGAGCATAAAAAAAATTGGCGCAATTGCATAAAGATTCATGAGTTGAGGTTGAACTATATAAATACATCAGCGATTCGAACTTTTTCGCATGCACGACTTTTACACCCTGAGACCTATTCTCAAAAGTATAAGTTTCAGAACCAAAATATTTGGTGTGTGGATGCATTCTGACATGGTGGATCCGCATAAAAAGAATTGGTGCAATTGCATAAAAATTCATGACTTGAGGCCGAACTATAAATACATCAGCGATTCGAACTTTTTCGCATGCACGACTTTTACACCCTGAGACCTATTGTCAAAAGTATAAGTTTCAGAACCAAAATATTTGGTGTGTGGATGCATTCTTACATGGTGGATCCGCATAAAAAAAATTGCCGCAATTGCATAAAAATTCATGACTTGAGGCCGAACTATAAATACATCAGCGATTCGAACTTTTTCGCATGCACGACTTTTACACCCTGAGACCTATTGTCAAAAGTATAAGTTTCAGAACGAAAATATTTGGTGTGTGGATGCATTCTTACATGGTGGATGAGCATAAAAAAAATTGGCGCAATTGCATAAAGATTCATGAGTTGAGGTTGAACTATATAAATACATCTGCGATTCGAACTTTTTCGCATGCACGACTTTTACACCCTGAGACCTATTGTCAAAAGTATAAGTTTCAGAACCAAAATATTTGGTGTGTGGATGCATTCTTACATGGTGGATCCGCATAAAAAGAATTGGTGCAATTGCATAAAAATTCATGACTTGAGGCCGAACTATAAATACATCAGCGATTCGAACTTTTTCGCATGCACGACTTTTACACCCTGAGACCTATTGTCAAAAGTATAAGTTTCAGAAGCAAAATATTTGGTGTGTGGATGCATTCTTACATGGTGGATCCGCATAAAAAAAATTGGCGCAATTGCATAAAAATTCATGACTTGAGGCCGAACTATAAATACATCAGCGATTCGATTTTTTTCGCATGCATGACTTTTACACCCTGAGACCTATTCTCAAAAGTATAAGTTTCAGAACGAAAATATTTGGTGTGTGGATGCATTCTTACATGGTGGATGAGCATAAAAAAAATTGGCGCAATTGCATAAAGATTCATGAGTTGAGGTTGAACTATATAAATACATCAGCGATTCGAACTTTTTCGCATGCACGACTTTTACACCCTGAGACCTATTCTCAAAAGTATAAGTTTCAGAACCAAAATATTTGGTGTGTGGATGCATTCTGACATGGTGGATCCGCATAAAAAGAATTGGTGCAATTGCATAAAAATTCATGACTTGAGGCCGAACTATAAATACATCAGCGATTCGAACTTTTTCGCATGCACGACTTTTACACCCTGAGACCTATTGTCAAAAGTATAAGTTTCAGAACCAAAATATTTGGTGTGTGGATGCATTCTTACATGGTGGATCCGCATAAAAAAAATTGCCGCAATTGCATAAAAATTCATGACTTGAGGCCGAACTATAAATACATCAGCGATTCGAACTTTTTCGCATGCACGACTTTTACACCCTGAGACCTATTGTCAAAAGTATAAGTTTCAGAACGAAAATATTTGGTGTGTGGATGCATTCTTACATGGTGGATGAGCATAAAAAAAATTGGCGCAATTGCATAAAGATTCATGAGTTGAGGTTGAACTATATAAATACATCTGCGATTCGAACTTTTTCGCATGCACGACTTTTACACCCTGAGACCTATTGTCAAAAGTATAAGTTTCAGAACCAAAATATTTGGTGTGTGGATGCATTCTGACATGGTGGATCCGCATAAAAAGAATTGGTGCAATTGCATAAAAATTCATGACTTGAGGCCGAACTATAAATACATCAGCGATTCGAACTTTTTCGCATGCACGACTTTTACACCCTGAGACCTATTCTCAAAAGTATAAGTTTCAGAAGCAAAATATTTGGTGTGTGGATGCATTCTTACATGGTGGATCCGCATAAAAAAAATTGGCGCAATTGCATAAAAATTCATGACTTGAGGCCGAACTATAAATACATCAGCGATTCGATTTTTTTCGCATGCATGACTTTTACACCCTGAGACCTATTCTCAAAAGTATAAGTTTCAGAACGAAAATATTTGGTGTGTGGATGCATTCTGACATGGTGGATGAGCATAAAAAAAATTGGAGCAATTGCATAAAGATTCATGAGTTGAGGTTGAACTATATAAATACATCTGCGATTCGAACTTTTTCGCATGCACGACTTTTACACCCTGAGACCTATTCTCAAAAGTATAAGTTTCAGAACCAAAATATTTGGTGTGTGGATGCATTCTGACATGGTGGATCCGCATAAAAAGAATTGGTGCAATTGCATAAAAATTCATGACTTGAGGCCGAACTATAAATACATCAGCGATTCGAACTTTTTCACATGCACGACTTTTACACCCTGAGACCTATTGTCAAAAGTATAAGTTTCAGAACCAAAATATTTGGTGTGTGGATGCATTCTTACATGGTGGATCCGCATAAAAAAAATTGCCGCAATTGCATAAAAATTCATGACTTGAGGCCGAACTATAAATACATCAGCGATTCGAACTTTTTCGCATGCACGACTTTTACACCCTGAGACCTATTGTCAAAAGTATAAGTTTCAGAACGAAAATATTTGGTGTGTGGATGCATTCTTACATGGTGGATCCGCATAAAAAAAATTGGCGCAATTGCATAAAAATTCATGACTTGAGGTGGAACTATATAAATACATCAGCGATTCGATTTTTTTCGGATGCACGACTTTTACACCCTGAGACCTATTGTCAAAAGCATAAGTTTCAGAACCAAAATATTTGGTGTGTGGATGCATTCTTACATGGTGGATGAGCATAAAAAAAATTGGCGCAATTGCATAAAAATTCATGACTTGAGGCCGAACTATAAATACATCAGCGATTCGAACTTTTTCGCATGCACGACTTTTACACCCTGAGACCTATTCTCAAAAGTATAAGTTTCAGAAGCAAAATATTTGGTGTGTGGATGCATTCTTACATGGTGGATCCGCATAAAAAAAATTGGCGCAATTGCATAAAAATTCATGACTTGAGGCCGAACTATAAATACATCAGCGATTCGAACTTTTTCGTATGCACGACTTTTACACCCTGAGACTTATTCTCAAAAGTATAAGTTTCAGAACGAAAATATTTGGTGTGTGGATGCATTCTTACATGGTGGATCCGCATAAAAGAAATTGGCGCAATTGCATAAAAATTCATGACTTGAGGCCGAACTATATAAATACATCAGCGATTCGAACTTTTTCGCATGCACGTCTTTTACACCCTGAGACCTATTCTCAAAAGTATCAGTTTCAGAACCGAAATATTTGGTGTGTGGATGCATTCTTACATGGTGGATGAGTATAAAAACAAATTGGCGCAATTGCATAAAAATTCATGACTTGAGGCCGAACTATAAATACATCAGCGATTCGAACTTTTTCGCATGCACGACTTTTACACCCTGAGACCTATTGTCAAAAGTATAAGTTTCAGAACCAAAATATCTGGTGTGTGGATGCATTCTTACATGGTGGATGAGCATAAAAACAAATTGGCGCAATTGCATAAAAATTCATGACTTGAGGCCGAACTATAAATACATCAGCGATTCGAACTTTTTCGCATGCACGACTTTTACACCCTGAGACCTATTGTCAAAAGTATAAGTTTCAGAACCAAAATATTTGGTGTGTGGATGCATTCTTACATGGTGGATCCGCATAAAAAAAATTGGCGCAATTGCATAAAAATTCATGACTTGAGGCCGAACTATAAATACATCAGCGATTCGAACTTTTTCGTATGCACGACTTTTACACCCTGAGACTTATTCTCAAAAGTATAAGTTTCAGAACGAAAATATTTGGTGTGTGGATGCATTCTTACATGGTGGATCCGCATAAAAGAAATTGGCGCAATTGCATAAAAATTCATGACTTGAGGCCGAACTATATAAATACATCAGCGATTCGAACTTTTTCGCATGCACGTCTTTTACACCCTGAGACCTATTCTCAAAAGTATCAGTTTCAGAACCGAAATATTTGGTGTGTGGATGCATTCTTACATGGTGGATGAGTATAAAAACAAATTGGCGCAATTGCATAAAAATTCATGACTTGAGGCCGAACTATAAATACATCAGCGATTCGAACTTTTTCGCATGCACGACTTTTACACCCTGAGACCTATTGTCAAAAGTATAAGTTTCAGAACCAAAATATTTGGTGTGTGGATGCATTCTTACATGGTGGATGAGCATAAAAACAAATTGGCGCAATTGCATAAAAATTCATGACTTGAGGCCGAACTATAAATACATCAGCGATTCGAACTTTTTCGCATGCACGACTTTTACACCCTGAGACCTATTGTCAAAAGTATAAGTTTCAGAACCAAAATATTTGGTGTGTGGATGCATTCTGACATGGTGGATCCGCATAAAAAGAATTGGTGCAATTGCATAAAAATTCATCACTTGAGGCCGAACTATAAATACATCAGCGATTCGAACTTTTTCGCATGCACGACTTTTACACCCTGAGACCTATTGTCAAAAGTATAAGTTTCAGAACCAAAATATTTGGTGTGTGGATGCATTCTTACATGGTGGATCCGCATAAAAAAAATTGGCGCAATTGCATAAAAATTCATGACTTGAGGCCGAACTATAAATACATCAGCGATTCGAACTTTTTCGCATGCACGACTTTTACACCCTGAGACCTATTCTCAAAAGTATAAGTTTCAGAACCAAAATATTTGGTGTGTGGATGCATTCTTACATGGTGGATCCGCATAAAAAAAATTGGCGCAATTGCATAAAAATTCATGACTTGAGGTGGAACTATATAAATACATCAGCGATTCGATTTTTTTCGCATGCACGACTTTTACACCCTGAGACCTATTGTCAAAAGTATAAGTTTCAGAACCAAAATATTTGGTGTGTGGATGCATTCTTACATGGTGGATGAGCATAAAAAAAATTGGCGCAATTGCATAAAAATTCATGACTTGAGGCCGAACTATAAATACATCAGCGATTCGAACTTTTTCGCATGCACGACGTTTACACCCTGAGACCTATTGTCAAAAGTATAAGTTTCAGAACCAAAATATTTGGTGTGTGGATGCATTCTTACATGGTGGATCCGCATAAAAAAAATTGGCGCAATTGCATAAAAATTCATGACTTGAGGCCGAACTATAAATACATCAGCGATTCGAACTTTTTCGTATGCACGACTTTTACACCCTGAGACTTATTCTCAAAAGTATAAGTTTCAGAACGAAAATATTTGGTGTGTGGATGCATTCTTACATGGTGGATCCGCATAAAAGAAATTGGCGCAATTGCATAAAAATTCATGACTTGAGGCCGAACTATATAAATACATCAGCGATTCGAACTTTTTCGCATGCACGACTTTTACACCCTGAGACCTATTCTCAAAAGTATCAGTTTCAGAACCGAAATATTTGGTGTGTGGATGCATTCTTACATGGTGGATGAGTATAAAAACAAATTGGCGCAATTGCATAAAAAGTCATGACTTGAGGCCGAACTATAAATACATCAGCGATTCGAACTTTTTCGCATGCACGACTTTTACACCCTGAGACCTATTGTCAAAAGTATAAGTTTCAGAACCAAAATATTTGGTGTGTGGATGCATTCTTACATGGTGGATGAGCATAAAAACAATTGGCGCAATTGCATAAAAATTCATGACTTGAGGTGGAACTATTTAAATACATCAGCGATTCGATTTTTTTCGCATGCACGACTTTTACACCCTGAGACCTATTGTCAAAAGTATAAGTTTCAGAACGAAAATATTTGGTGTGTGGATGCATTCTTACATGGTGGATCCGCATAAAAAAAATTGGCGCAATTGCATAAAAATTCATGACTTGAGGCCGAACTATAAATACATCAGCGATTCGAACTTTTTCGCATGCACGACTTTTACACCCTGAGACCTATTCTCAAAAGTATAAGTTTCAGAACCAAAATATTTGGTGTGTGGATGCATTCTTACATGGTGGATGAGCATAAAAAAAATTGGCGCAATTGCATAAAAATTCATGACTTGAGGCCGAACTATAAATACATCAGCGATTCGAACTTTTTCGCATGCACGACTTTTACACCCTGAGACCTATTGTCAAAAGTATAAGTTTCAGAACGAAAATATTTGGTGTGTGGATGCATTCTTACATGGTGGATCCGCATAAAAAAAATTGGCGCAATTGCATAAAAATTCATGACTTGAGGTGGAACTATATAAATACATCAGCGATTCGATTTTTTTCGCATGCACGACTTTTACACCCTGAGACCTATTGTCAAAAGTATAAGTTTCAGAACCAAAATATTTGGTGTGTGGATGCATTCTTACATGGTGGATCCGCATAAAAGAAATTGGCGCAATTGCATAAAAATTCATGACTTGAGGCCGAACTATATAAATACATCAGCGATTCGAACTTTTTCGCATGCACGACTTTTACACCCTGAGACCTATTCTCAAAAGTATCAGTTTCAGAACCAAAATATTTGGTGTGTGGATGCATTCTTACATGGTGGATGAGTATAAAAACAAATTGGCGCAATTGCATAAAAAGTCATGACTTGAGGCCGAACTATAAATACATCAGCGATTCGAACTTTTTCGCATGCACGACTTTTACACCCTGAGACCTATTGTCAAAAGTATAAGTTTCAGAACCAAAATATTTGGTGTGTGGATGCATTCTTACATGGTGGATCCGCATAAAAACAATTGGCGCAATTGCATAAAAATTCATGACTTGAGGCCGAACTATAAATACATCAGCGATTCGAACTTTTTCGCATGCACGACTTTTACACCCTGAGACCTATTGTCAAAAGTATAAGTTTCAGAACCAAAATATTTGGTGTGTGGATGCATTCTTACATGGTGGATCCGCATAAAAAAATTGGCGCAATTGCATAAAAATTCATGACTTGAGGTGGAACTATATAAATACATCAGCGATTCGATTTTTTTCGCATGCACGACTTTTACACCCTGAGACCTATTCTCAAAAGTATAAGTTTCAGAACCAAAATATTTGGTGTGTGGATGCATTCTTACATGGTGGATGAGCATAAACAAAATTGGCGCAATTGCATAAAAATTCATGACTTGAGGCCGAACTATAAATACATCAGCGATTCGAACTTTTTCGCATGCACGACTTTTACACCCTGAGACCTATTCTCAAAAGTATAAGTTTCAGAACCAAAATATTTGGTGTGTGGATGCATTCTTACATGGTGGATCCGCATAAAAAAAATTGGCGCAATTGCATAAAAATTCATGACTTGAGGCCGAACTATAAATACATCAGCGATTCGAACTTTTTCGCATGCACGACTTTTACACCCTGAGACCTATTGTCAAAAGTATAAGTTTCAGAACCAAAATATTTGGTGTGTGGATGCATTCTTACATGGTGGATCCGCATAAAAAAAATTGGCGAAATTGCATAAAAATTCATGACTTGAGGTGGAACTATATAAATACATCAGCGATTCGATTTTTTTCGCATGCACGACTTTTACACCCTGAGACCTATTGTCAAAAGTATAAGTTTCAGAACCAAAATATTTGGTGTGTGGATGCATTCTTACATGGTGGATCCGCATAAAAAAAATTGGCGCAATTGCATAAAAATTCATGACTTGAGGCCGAACTATAAATACATCAGCGATTCGAACTTTTTCGCATGCACGACTTTTACACCCTGAGACCTATTCTCAAAAGTATAAGTTTCAGAACCAAAATATTTGGTGTGTGGATGCATTCTTACATGGTGGATCCGCATAAAAAAAATTGGCGCAATTGCATAAAAATTCATGACTTGAGGCCGAACTATAAATACATCAGCGATTCGAACTTTTTCGTATGCACGACTTTTACACCCTGAGACTTATTCTCAAAAGTATAAGTTTCAGAACGAAAATATTTGGTGTGTGGATGCATTCTTACATGGTGGATCCGCATAAAAGAAATTGGCGCAATTGCATAAAAATTCATGACTTGAGGCCGAACTATATAAATACATCAGCGATTCGAACTTTTTCGCATGCACGACTTTTACACCCTGAGACCTATTCTCAAAAGTATCAGTTTCAGAACCGAAATATTTGGTGTGTGGATGCATTCTTACATGGTGGATGAGTATAAAAACAAATTGGCGCAATTGCATAAAAAGTCATGACTTGAGGCCGAACTATAAATACATCAGCGATTCGAACTTTTTCGCATGCACGACTTTTACACCCTGAGACCTATTGTCAAAAGTATAAGTTTCAGAACCAAAATATTTGGTGTGTGGATGCATTCTTACATGGTGGATGAGCATAAAAACAATTGGCGCAATTGCATAAAAATTCATGACTTGAGGTGGAACTATTTAAATACATCAGCGATTCGATTTTTTTCGCATGCACGACTTTTACACCCTGAGACCTATTCTCAAAAGTATAAGTTTCAGAACCAAAATATTTGGTGTGTGGATGCATTCTTACATGGTGGATCCGCATAAAAAAAATTGGCGCAATTGCATAAAAATTCATGACTTGAGGCCGAACTATTAATACATCAGCGATTCGAACTTTTTCGTATGCACGACTTTTACACCCTGAGACTTATTCTCAAAAGTATAAGTTTCAGAACGAAAATATTTGGTGTGTGGATGCATTCTTACATGGTGGATCCGCATAAAAGAAATTGGCGCAATTGCATAAAAATTCATGACTTGAGGCCGAACTATATAAATACATCAGCGATTCGAACTTTTTCGCATGCACGACTTTTACACCCTGAGACCTATTCTCAAAAGTATCAGTTTCAGAACCGAAATATTTGGTGTGTGGATGCATTCTTACATGGTGGATGAGTATAAAAACAAATTGGCGCAATTGCATAAAAAGTCATGACTTGAGGCCGAACTATAAATACATCAGCGATTCGAACTTTTTCGCATGCACGACTTTTACACCCTGAGACCTATTGTCAAAAGTATAAGTTTCAGAACCAAAATATTTGGTGTGTGGATGCATTCTTACATGGTGGATGAGCATAAAACAATTGGCGCAATTGCATAAAAATTCATGACTTGAGGCCGAACTATAAATACATCAGCGATTCGAACTTTTTCGCATGCACGACTTTTACACCCTGAGACCTATTCTCAAAAGTATAAGTTTCAGAACCAAAATATTTGGTGTGTGGATGCATTCTTACATGGTGGATGAGCATAAAAAAAATTGGCGCAATTGCATAAAAATTCATGACTTGAGGCCGAACTATAAATACATCTGCGATTCGAACTTTTTCGCATGCACGACTTTTACACCCTGAGACCTATTCTCAAAAGTATAAGTTTCAGAACCAAAATATTTGGTGTGTGGATGCATTCTTACATGGTGGATCCGCATAAAAAAAATTGGCGCAATTGCATAAAAATTCATGACTTGAGGCCGAACTATAAATACATCTGCGATTCGAACTTTTTCGCATGCACGACTTTTACACCCTGAGACCTATTGTCAAAAGTATAAGTTTCAGAACCAAAATATTTGGTGTGTGGATGCATTCTTACATGGTGGATGAGCATAAAAAAAATTGGCGCAATTGCATAAAGATTCATGACTTGAGGTTGAACTATATAAATACATCTGCGATTCGAACTTTTTCGCATGCACGACTTTTACACCCTGAGACCTATTGTCAAAAGTATAAGTTTCAGAACCAAAATATTTGGTGTGTGGATGCATTCTTACATGGTGGATCCGCATAAAAAAAATTGGCGCAATTGCATAAAAATTCATGACTTGAGGTGGAACTATATAAATACATCAGCGATTCGATTTTTTTCGCATGCACGACTTTTACACCCTGAGACCTATTGTCAAAAGTATAAGTTTCAGAACCAAAATATTTGGTGTGTGGATGCATTCTTACATGGTGGATGAGCATAAAAAAAATTAGCGCAATTGCATAAAAATTCATGACTTGAGGCCGAACTATAAATACATCAGCGATTCGAACTTTTTCGCATGCACGACTTTCACACCCTGAGACCTATTCTTAAAAGTATAAGTTTCAGAACCAAAATATTTGGTGTGTGGATGCATTCTTACATGGTGGATCCGCATAAAAAAAATTGGCGCAATTGCATAAAAATATTATGACTTGAGGCCGAACTATAAATACATCAGCGATTCGAACTTTTTCGCATGCACGACTTTTACACCCTGAGACCTATTGTCAAAAGTATAAGTTTCAGAACCAAAATATTTGGTGTGTGGATGCATTCTTACATGGTGGATCCGCATAAAAAAAATTGGCGCAATTGCATATAAATTCATGACTTGAGGCCGAACTATAAATACATCAGCGATTCGAACTTTTTCGCATGCACGACTTTTACACCCTGAGACCTATTGTCAAAAGTATAAGTTTCAGAACCAAAATATTTGGTGTATGGATGCATTCTTACATGGTGGATCCGCATAAAAAAAATTGGCGCAATTGCATAAAGATTCATGACTTGAGGTGGAACTATATAAATACATCAGCGATTCGATTTTTTTCGCATGCACGACTTTTACACCCTGAGACCTATTGTCAAAAGTATAAGTTTCAGAACCAAAATATTTGGTGTGTGGATGCATTCTTACATGGTGGATGAGCATAAAAAAAATTGGCGCAATTGCATAAAAATTCATGACTTGAGGCCGAACTATAAATACATCAGCGATTCGAACTTTTTCGCATGCACGACTTTTACACCCTGAGACCTATTCTCAAAAGTATAAGTTTCAGAACCAAAATATTTGGTGTGTGGATGCATTCTTACATGGTGGATCCGCATAAAAAAAATTCGCACAATTGCATAAAGATTCATGACTTGAGGTGGAACTATATAAATACATCAGCGATTCAATTTTTTTCGCATGCACGACTTTTACACCCTGAGACCTATTGTCAAAAGTATAAGTTTCAGAACCAAAATATTTGGTGTGTGGATGCATTCTTACATGGTGGATCCGCATAAAAAAAATTGGCGCAATTGCATAAAAATTCATGACTTGAGGCCGAACTATAAATACATCAGCGATTCGAACTTTTTCGCATGCACGACTTTTACACCCTGAGACCTATTCTCAAAAGTATAAGTTTCAGAACCAAAATATTTGGTGTGTGGATGCATTCTTACATGGTGGATGAGCATAAAAAAAATTGGCGCAATTGCATAAAAATTCATGACTTGAGGCCGAACTATAAATACATCAGCGATTCGAACTTTTTCGCATGCACGACTTTTACACCCTGAGACCTATTGTCAAAAGTATAAGTTTCAGAACCAAAATATTTGGTGTGTGGATGCATTCTTACATGGTGGATGAGCATAAAAAAAATTGGCGCAATTGCATAAAGATTCATGACTTGAGGTTGAACTATATAAATACATCAGCGATTCGAACTTTTTCGCATGCACGACTTTTACACCCTGAGACCTATTGTCAAAAGTATAAGTTTCAGAACCAAAATATTTAGTGTGTGGATGCATTCTGACATGGTGGATCCGCATAAAAAAAATTGGTGCAATTGCATAAAAATTCATGACTTGAGGCCGAACTATAAATACATCAGCGATTCGAACTTTTTCGCATGCACGACTTTTACACCCTGAGACCTATTGTCAAAAGTATAAGTTTCAGAACCAAAATATTTGGTGTGTGGATGCATTCTTACATGGTGGATCCGCATAAAAAAAATTGGCGCAATTGCATAAAAATTCATGACTTGAGGTGGAACTATATAAATACATCAGCGATTCGATTTTTTTCGCATGCACGACTTTTACACCCTGAGACCTATTCTCAAAAGTATAAGTTTCAGAACCAAAATATTTGGTGTGTGGATGCATTCTTACATGGTGGATGAGCATAAAAAAAATTGGCGCAATTGCATAAAAATTCATGACTTGAGGCCGAACTATATAAATACATCAGCGATTCGAACTTTTTCGCATGCACGACTTTTACACCCTGAGACCTATTCTCAAAAGTATCAGTTTCAGAACCGAAATATTTGGTGTGTGGATGCATTCTTACATGGTGGATGAGTATAAAAACAAATTGGCGCAATTGCATAAAAAGTCATGACTTGAGGCCGAACTATAAATACATCAGCGATTCGAACTTTTTCGCATGCACGACTTTTACACCCTGAGACCTATTGTCAAAAGTATAAGTTTCAGAACCAAAATATTTGGTGTGTGGATGCATTCTTACATGGTGGATGAGCATAAAACAATTGGCGCAATTGCATAAAAATTCATGACTTGAGGCCGAACTATAAATACATCAGCGATTCGAACTTTTTCGCATGCACGACTTTTACACCCTGAGACCTATTCTCAAAAGTATAAGTTTCAGAACCAAAATATTTGGTGTGTGGATGCATTCTTACATGGTGGATGAGCATAAAAAAAATTGGCGCAATTGCATAAAAATTCATGACTTGAGGCCGAACTATAAATACATCTGCGATTCGAACTTTTTCGCATGCACGACTTTTACACCCTGAGACCTATTCTCAAAAGTATAAGTTTCAGAACCAAAATATTTGGTGTGTGGATGCATTCTTACATGGTGGATCCGCATAAAAAAAATTGGCGCAATTGCATAAAAATTCATGACTTGAGGCCGAACTATAAATACATCTGCGATTCGAACTTTTTCGCATGCACGACTTTTACACCCTGAGACCTATTGTCAAAAGTATAAGTTTCAGAACCAAAATATTTGGTGTGTGGATGCATTCTTACATGGTGGATGAGCATAAAAAAAATTGGCGCAATTGCATAAAGATTCATGACTTGAGGTTGAACTATATAAATACATCTGCGATTCGAACTTTTTCGCATGCACGACTTTTACACCCTGAGACCTATTGTCAAAAGTATAAGTTTCAGAACCAAAATATTTGGTGTGTGGATGCATTCTTACATGGTGGATCCGCATAAAAAAAATTGGCGCAATTGCATAAAAATTCATGACTTGAGGTGGAACTATATAAATACATCAGCGATTCGATTTTTTTCGCATGCACGACTTTTACACCCTGAGACCTATTGTCAAAAGTATAAGTTTCAGAACCAAAATATTTGGTGTGTGGATGCATTCTTACATGGTGGATGAGCATAAAAAAAATTAGCGCAATTGCATAAAAATTCATGACTTGAGGCCGAACTATAAATACATCAGCGATTCGAACTTTTTCGCATGCACGACTTTCACACCCTGAGACCTATTCTTAAAAGTATAAGTTTCAGAACCAAAATATTTGGTGTGTGGATGCATTCTTACATGGTGGATCCGCATAAAAAAAATTGGCGCAATTGCATAAAAATATTATGACTTGAGGCCGAACTATAAATACATCAGCGATTCGAACTTTTTCGCATGCACGACTTTTACACCCTGAGACCTATTGTCAAAAGTATAAGTTTCAGAACCAAAATATTTGGTGTGTGGATGCATTCTTACATGGTGGATCCGCATAAAAAAAATTGGCGCAATTGCATATAAATTCATGACTTGAGGCCGAACTATAAATACATCAGCGATTCGAACTTTTTCGCATGCACGACTTTTACACCCTGAGACCTATTGTCAAAAGTATAAGTTTCAGAACCAAAATATTTGGTGTATGGATGCATTCGTACATGGTGGATCCGCATAAAAAAAATTGGCGCAATTGCATAAAGATTCATGACTTGAGGTGGAACTATATAAATACATCAGCGATTCGATTTTTTTCGCATGCACGACTTTTACACCCTGAGACCTATTGTCAAAAGTATAAGTTTCAGAACCAAAATATTTGGTGTGTGGATGCATTCTTACATGGTGGATGAGCATAAAAAAAATTGGCGCAATTGCATAAAAATTCATGACTTGAGGCCGAACTATAAATACATCAGCGATTCGAACTTTTTCGCATGCACGACTTTTACACCCTGAGACCTATTCTCAAAAGTATAAGTTTCAGAACCAAAATATTTGGTGTGTGGATGCATTCTTACATGGTGGATCCGCATAAAAAAAATTCGCACAATTGCATAAAGATTCATGACTTGAGGTGGAACTATATAAATACATCAGCGATTCAATTTTTTTCGCATGCACGACTTTTACACCCTGAGACCTATTGTCAAAAGTATAAGTTTCAGAACCAAAATATTTGGTGTGTGGATGCATTCTTACATGGTGGATCCGCATAAAAAAAATTGGCGCAATTGCATAAAAATTCATGACTTGAGGCCGAACTATAAATACATCAGCGATTCGAACTTTTTCGCATGCACGACTTTTACACCCTGAGACCTATTCTCAAAAGTATAAGTTTCAGAACCAAAATATTTGGTGTGTGGATGCATTCTTACATGGTGGATGAGCATAAAAAAAATTGGCGCAATTGCATAAAAATTCATGACTTGAGGCCGAACTATAAATACATCAGCGATTCGAACTTTTTCGCATGCACGACTTTTACACCCTGAGACCTATTGTCAAAAGTATAAGTTTCAGAACCAAAATATTTGGTGTGTGGATGCATTCTTACATGGTGGATGAGCATAAAAAAAATTGGCGCAATTGCATAAAGATTCATGACTTGAGGTTGAACTATATAAATACATCAGCGATTCGAACTTTTTCGCATGCACGACTTTTACACCCTGAGACCTATTGTCAAAAGTATAAGTTTCAGAACCAAAATATTTAGTGTGTGGATGCATTCTGACATGGTGGATCCGCATAAAAAAAATTGGTGCAATTGCATAAAAATTCATGACTTGAGGCCGAACTATAAATACATCAGCGATTCGAACTTTTTCGCATGCACGACTTTTACACCCTGAGACCTATTGTCAAAAGTATAAGTTTCAGAACCAAAATATTTGGTGTGTGGATGCATTCTTACATGGTGGATCCGCATAAAAAAAATTGGCGCAATTGCATAAAAATTCATGACTTGAGGTGGAACTATATAAATACATCAGCGATTCGATTTTTTTCGCATGCACGACTTTTACACCCTGAGACCTATTCTCAAAAGTATAAGTTTCAGAACCAAAATATTTGGTGTGTGGATGCATTCTTACATGGTGGATGAGCATAAAAAAAATTGGCGCAATTGCATAAAAATTCATGACTTGAGGCCGAACTATAAATACATCAGCGATTCGAACTTTTTCGCATGCACGACTTTTACACCCTGAGACCTATTCTCAAAAGTATAAGTTTCAGAACCAAAATATTTGGTGTGTGGATGCATTCTTACATGGTGGATCCGCATAAAAAAAATTGGCGCAATTGCATAAAAATTCATGACTTGAGGCCGAACTATAAATACATCAGCGATTCGAACTTTTTCGCATGCACGACTTTTACACCCTGAGACCTATTCTCAAAAGTATAAGTTTCAGAACCAAAATATTTGGTGTGTGGATGCATTCTTACATGGTGGATCCGCATAAAAAAAATTGGCGAAATTGCATAAAAATTCATGACTTGAGGTGGAACTATATAAATACATCAGCGATTCGATTTTTTTCGCATGCACGACTTTTACACCCTGAGACCTATTGTCAAAAGTATAAGTTTCAGAACCAAAATATTTGGTGTGTGGATGCATTCTTACAAGGTGGATGAGCATAAAAAAAATTGGCGCAATTGCATAAAAATTCATGACTTGAGGCCGAACTATAAATACATCAGCGATTCGAACTTTTTCGCATGCACGACTTTTACACCCTGAGACCTATTCTCAAAAGTATAAGTTTCAGAACCAAAATATTTGGTGTGTGGATGCATTCTTACATGGTGGATCCGCATAAAAAAAATTGGCGCAATTGCATAAAAATTCATGACTTGAGGCCGAACTATAAATACATCAGCGATTCGAACTTTTTCGTATGCACGACTTTTACACCCTGAGACTTATTCTCAAAAGTATAAGTTTCAGAACGAAAATATTTGGTGTGTGGATGCATTCTTACATGGTGGATCCGCATAAAAGAAATTGGCGCAATTGCATAAAAATTCATGACTTGAGGCCGAACTATATAAATACATCAGCGATTCGAACTTTTTCGCATGCACGACTTTTACACCCTGAGACCTATTCTCAAAAGTATCAGTTTCAGAACCGAAATATTTGGTGTGTGGATGCATTCTTACATGGTGGATGAGTATAAAAACAAATTGGCGCAATTGCATAAAAAGTCATGACTTGAGGCCGAACTATAAATACATCAGCGATTCGAACTTTTTCGCATGCACGACTTTTACACCCTGAGACCTATTGTCAAAAGTATAAGTTTCAGAACCAAAATATTTGGTGTGTGGATGCATTCTTACATGGTGGATGAGCATAAAAACAATTGGCGCAATTGCATAAAAATTCATGACTTGAGGTGGAACTATTTAAATACATCAGCGATTCGATTTTTTTCGCATGCACGACTTTTACACCCTGAGACCTATTGTCAAAAGTATAAGTTTCAGAACCAAAATATTTGGTGTGTGGATGCATTCTTACATGGTGGATGACCATTAAAAAAATTGGCGCAATTGCATAAAAATTCATGACTTGAGGCCGAACTATAAATACATCAGCGATTCGAACTTTTTCGCATGCACGACTTTTACACCCTGAGACCTATTCTCAAAAGTATAAGTTTCAGAACCAAAATATTTAGTGTGTGGATGCATTCTTACATGGTGGATGAGCATAAAAAAAATTGGCGCAATTGCATAAAAATTCATGACTTGAGGCCGAACTATAAATACATCTGCGATTCGAACTTTTTCGCATGCACGACTTTTACACCCTGAGACCTATTCTCAAAAGTATAAGTTTCAGAACCAAAATATTTGGTGTGTGGATGCATTCTTACATGGTGGATGAGCATAAAAAAAATTGGCGCAATTGCATAAAAATTCATGACTTGAGGCCGAACTAT
This sequence comes from Haliotis cracherodii, assembly GCF_022045235.1. Lineage (NCBI taxonomy): Eukaryota > Metazoa > Mollusca > Gastropoda > Lepetellida > Haliotidae > Haliotis > Haliotis cracherodii. The sequence continues at coordinate 42,411,050 of NW_027266341.1, forward strand.
AAATACATCTGCGATTCGAACTTTTTCGCATGCACGACTTTTACACCCTGAGACCTATTGTCAAAAGTATAAGTTTCAGAACCAAAATATTTGGTGTGTGGATGCATTCTTACATGGTGGATGAGCATAAAAAAAATTGGCGCAATTGCATAAAGATTCATGACTTGAGGTTGAACTATATAAATACATCTGCGATTCGAACTTTTTCGCATGCACGACTTTTACACCCTGAGACCTATTGTCAAAAGTATAAGTTTCAGAACCAAAATATTTGGTGTGTGGATGCATTCTTACATGGTGGATCCGCATAAAAAAAATTGGCGCAATTGCATAAAAATTCATGACTTGAGGTGGAACTATATAAATACATCAGCGATTCGATTTTTTTCGCATGCACGACTTTTACACCCTGAGACCTATTGTCAAAAGTATAAGTTTCAGAACCAAAATATTTGGTGTGTGGATGCATTCTTACATGGTGGATGAGCATAAAAAAAATTAGCGCAATTGCATAAAAATTCATGACTTGAGGCCGAACTATAAATACATCAGCGATTCGAACTTTTTCGCATGCACGACTTTCACACCCTGAGACCTATTCTTAAAAGTATAAGTTTCAGAACCAAAATATTTGGTGTGTGGATGCATTCTTACATGGTGGATCCGCATAAAAAAAATTGGCGCAATTGCATAAAAATATTATGACTTGAGGCCGAACTATAAATACATCAGCGATTCGAACTTTTTCGCATGCACGACTTTTACACCCTCAGACCTATTGTCAAAAGTATAAGTTTCAGAACCAAAATATTTGGTGTGTGGATGCATTCTTACATGGTGGATCCGCATAAAAAAAATTGGCGCAATTGCATAAAAATTCATGACTTGAGGCCGAACTATAAATACATCAGCGATTCGAACTTTTTCGCATGCACGACTTTTACACCCTGAGACCTATTGTCAAAAGTATAAGTTTCAGAACCAAAATATTTGGTGTATGGATGCATTCTTACATGGTGGATCCGCATAAAAAAAATTGGCGCAATTGCATAAAGATTCATGACTTGAGGTGGAACTATATAAATACATCAGCGATTCGATTTTTTTCGCATGCACGACTTTTACACCCTGAGACCTATTGTCAAAAGTATAAGTTTCAGAACCAAAATATTTGGTGTGTGGATGCATTCTTACATGGTGGATGAGCATAAAAAAAATTGGCGCAATTGCATAAAAATTCATGACTTGAGGCCGAACTATAAATACATCAGCGATTCGAACTTTTTCGCATGCACGACTTTTACACCCTGAGACCTATTCTCAAAAGTATAAGTTTCAGAACCAAAATATTTGGTGTGTGGATGCATTCTTACATGGTGGATCCGCATAAAAAAAATTCGCACAATTGCATAAAAATTCATGACTTGAGGTGGAACTATATAAATACATCAGCGATTCAATTTTTTTCGCATGCACGACTTTTACACCCTGAGACCTATTGTCAAAAGTATAAGTTTCAGAACCAAAATATTTAGTGTGTGGATGCATTCTTACATGGTGGATCCGCATAAAAAAAATTGGCGCAATTGCATAAAAATTCATGACTTGAGGCCGAACTATAAATACATCAGCGATTCGAACTTTTTCGCATGCACGACTTTTACACCCTGAGACCTATTCTCAAAAGTATAAGTTTCAGAACCAAAATATTTAGTGTGTGGATGCATTCTTACATGGTGGATGAGCATAAAAAAAATTGGCGCAATTGCATAAAAATTCATGACTTGAGGCCGAACTATAAATACATCAGCGATTCGAACTTTTTCGCATGCACGACTTTTACACCCTGAGACCTATTGTCAAAAGTATAAGTTTCAGAACCAAAATATTTGGTGTGTGGATGCATTCTTACATGGTGGATGAGCATAAAAAAAATTGGCGCAATTGCATAAAGATTCATGACTTGAGGTTGAACTATATAAATACATCAGCGATTCGAACTTTTTCGCATGCACGACTTTTACACCCTGAGACCTATTGTCAAAAGTATAAGTTTCAGAACCAAAATATTTAGTGTGTGGATGCATTCTGACATGGTGGATCCGCATAAAAAAAATTGGTGCAATTGCATAAAAATTCATGACTTGAGGCCGAACTATAAATACATCAGCGATTCGAACTTTTTCACATGCACGACTTTTACACCCTGAGACCTATTGTCAAAAGTATAAGTTTCAGAACCAAAATATTTGGTGTGTGGATGCATTCTTACATGGTGGATGAGCATAAAAAAATTTGGCGCAATTGCATAAAAATTCATGACTTGAGGCCGAACTATAAATACATCAGCGATTCGAACTTTTTCACATGCACGACTTTTACACCCTGAGACCTATTGTCAAAAGTATAAGTTTCAGAACGAAAATATTTGGTGTGTGGATGCATTCTTACATGGTGGATCCGCATAAAAAAAATTGGCGCAATTGCATAAAAATTCATGACTTGAGGCCGAACTATAAATACATCAGCGATTCGAACTTTTTCGCATGCACGACTTTTACACCCTGAGACCTATTGTCAAAAGTATAAGTTTCAGAACCAAAATATTTGGTGTGTGGATGCATTCTTACATGGTGGATCCGCATAAAAAAAATTGGCGCAATTGCATAAAAATTCATGACTTGAGGTGGAACTATATAAATACATCAGCGATTCGATTTTTTTCGCATGCACGACTTTTACACCCTGAGACCTATTGTCAAAAGTATAAGTTTCAGAACCAAAATATTTGGTGTGTGGATGCATTCTTACATGGTGGATGAGCATAAAAAAAATTGGCGCAATTGCATAAAAATTCATGACTTGAGGCCGAACTATAAATACATCAGCGATTCGAACTTTTTTGCATGCACGACTTTTACACCCTGAGACCTATTCTCAAAAGTATAAGTTTCAGAACCAAAATATTTGGTGTGTGGATGCATTCTTACATGGTGGATCCGCATAAAAAAAATTGGCGCAATTGCATAAAAATTCATGACTTGAGGCCGAACTATAAATACATCAGCGATTCGAACTTTTTCGCATGCACGACTTTTACACCCTGAGACCTATTGTCAAAAGCATAAGTTTCAGAACCAAAATATTTGGTGTGTGGATGCATTCTTACATGGTGGATCCGCATAAAAAAAATTGGCGAAATTGCATAAAAATTCATGACTTGAGGTGGAACTATATAAATACATCAGCGATTCGATTTTTTTCGCATGCACGACTTTTACACCCTGAGACCTATTGTCAAAAGTATAAGTTTCAGAACCAAAATATTTGGTGTGTGGATGCATTCTTACAAGGTGGATGAGCATAAAAAAAATTGGCGCAATTGCATAAAAATTCATGACTTGAGGCCGAACTATAAATACATCAGCGATTCGAACTTTTTCGCATGCACGACTTTTACACCCTGAGACCTATTGTCAAAAGTATAAGTTTCAGAACCAAAATATTTGGTGTGTGGATGCATTCTTACATGGTGGATCCGCATAAAAAAAATTGGCGCAATTGCATAAAAATTCATGACTTGAGGCCGAACTATAAATACATCAGCGATTCGAACTTTTTCGTATGCACGACTTTTACACCCTGAGACCTATTCTCAAAAGTATAAGTTTCAGAACCAAAATATTTGGTGTGTGGATGCATTCTTACATGGTGGATCCGCATAAAAAAAATTCGCACAATTGCATAAAAATTCATGACTTGAGGTGGAACTATATAAATACATCAGCGATTCAATTTTTTTCGCATGCACGACTTTTACACCCTGAGACCTATTGTCAAAAGTATAAGTTTCAGAACCAAAATATTTGGTGTGTGGATGCATTCTTACATGGTGGATCCGCATAAAAAAAATTGGCGCAATTGCATAAAAATTCATGACTTGAGGCCGAACTATAAATACATCAGCGATTCGAACTTTTTCGCATGCACGACTTTTACACCCTGAGACCTATTCTCAAAAGTATAAGTTTCAGAACCAAAATATTTAGTGTGTGGATGCATTCTTACATGGTGGATGAGCATAAAAAAAATTGGCGCAATTGCATAAAAATTCATGACTTGAGGCCGAACTATAAATACATCAGCGATTCGAACTTTTTCGCATGCACGACTTTTACACCCTGAGACCTATTGTCAAAAGTATAAGTTTCAGAACCAAAATATTTGGTGTGTGGATGCATTCTTACATGGTGGATGAGCATAAAAAAAATTGGCGCAATTGCATAAAGATTCATGACTTGAGGTTGAACTATATAAATACATCAGCGATTCGAACTTTTTCGCATGCACGACTTTTACACCCTGAGACCTATTGTCAAAAGTATAAGTTTCAGAACCAAAATATTTAGTGTGTGGATGCATTCTGACATGGTGGATCCGCATAAAAAAAATTGGTGCAATTGCATAAAAATTCATGACTTGAGGCCGAACTATAAATACATCAGCGATTCGAACTTTTTCACATGCACGACTTTTACACCCTGAGACCTATTGTCAAAAGTATAAGTTTCAGAACGAAAATATTTGGTGTGTGGATGCATTCTTACATGGTGGATGAGCATAAAAAAATTTGGCGCAATTGCATAAAAATTCATGACTTGAGGCCGAACTATAAATACATCAGCGATTCGAACTTTTTCACATGCACGACTTTTACACCCTGAGACCTATTGTCAAAAGTATAAGTTTCAGAACGAAAATATTTGGTGTGTGGATGCATTCTTACATGGTGGATCCGCATAAAAAAAATTGGCGCAATTGCATAAAAATTCATGACTTGAGGCCGAACTATAAATACATCAGCGATTCGAACTTTTTCGCATGCACGACTTTTACACCCTGAGACCTATTGTCAAAAGTATAAGTTTCAGAACCAAAATATTTGGTGTGTGGATGCATTCTTACATGGTGGATCCGCATAAAAAAAATTGGCGCAATTGCATAAAAATTCATGACTTGAGGTGGAACTATATAAATACATCAGCGATTCGATTTTTTTCGCATGCACGACTTTTACACCCTGAGACCTATTGTCAAAAGTATAAGTTTCAGAACCAAAATATTTGGTGTGTGGATGCATTCTTACATGGTGGATGAGCATAAAAAAAATTGGCGCAATTGCATAAAAATTCATGACTTGAGGCCGAACTATAAATACATCAGCGATTCGAACTTTTTCGCATGCACGACTTTTACACCCTGAGACCTATTCTCAAAAGTATAAGTTTCAGAACCAAAATATTTGGTGTGTGGATGCATTCTTACATGGTGGATCCGCATAAAAAAAATTGGCGCAATTGCATAAAAATTCATGACTTGAGGCCGAACTATAAATACATCAGCGATTCGAACTTTTTCGCATGCACGACTTTTACACCCTGAGACCTATTGTCAAAAGCATAAGTTTCAGAACCAAAATATTTGGTGTGTGGATGCATTCTTACATGGTGGATCCGCATAAAAAAAATTGGCGAAATTGCATAAAAATTCATGACTTGAGGTGGAACTATATAAATACATCAGCGATTCGATTTTTTTCGCATGCACGACTTTTACACCCTGAGACCTATTGTCAAAAGTATAAGTTTCAGAACCAAAATATTTGGTGTGTGGATGCATTCTTACAAGGTGGATGAGCATAAAAAAAATTGGCGCAATTGCATAAAAATTCATGACTTGAGGCCGAACTATAAATACATCAGCGATTCGAACTTTTTCGCATGCACGACTTTTACACCCTGAGACCTATTGTCAAAAGTATAAGTTTCAGAACCAAAATATTTGGTGTGTGGATGCATTCTTACATGGTGGATCCGCATAAAAAAAATTGGCGCAATTGCATAAAAATTCATGACTTGAGGCCGAACTATAAATACATCAGCGATTCGAACTTTTTCGTATGCACGACTTTTACACCCTGAGACTTATTCTCAAAAGTATAAGTTTCAGAACGAAAATATTTGGTGTGTGGATGCATTCTTACATGGTGGATCCGCATAAAAGAAATTGGCGCAATTGCATAAAAATTCATGACTTGAGGCCGAACTATATAAATACATCAGCGATTCGAACTTTTTCGCATGCACGACTTTTACACCCTGAGACCTATTCTCAAAAGTATCAGTTTCAGAACCGAAATATTTGGTGTGTGGATGCATTCTTACATGGTGGATGAGTATAAAAACAAATTGGCGCAATTGCATAAAAAGTCATGACTTGAGGCCGAACTATAAATACATCAGCGATTCGAACTTTTTCGCATGCACGACTTTTACACCCTGAGACCTATTGTCAAAAGTATAAGTTTCAGAACCAAAATATTTGGTGTGTGGATGCATTCTTACATGGTGGATGAGCATAAAAACAATTGGCGCAATTGCATAAAAATTCATGACTTGAGGTGGAACTATTTAAATACATCAGCGATTCGATTTTTTTCGCATGCACGACTTTTACACCCTGAGACCTATTGTCAAAAGTATAAGTTTCAGAACCAAAATATTTGGTGTGTGGATGCATTCTTACATGGTGGATGAGCATTAAAAAAATTGGCGCAATTGCATAAAAATTCATGACTTGAGGCCGAACTATAAATACATCAGCGATTCGAACTTTTTCGCATGCACGACTTTTACACCCTGAGACCTATTGTCAAAAGTATAAGTTTCAGAACCAAAATATTTGGTGTGTGGATGCATTCTTACATGGTGGATCCGCATAAAAAAAATTGGCGAAATTGCATAAAAATTCATGACTTGAGGTGGAACTATATAAATACATCAGCGATTCGATTTTTTTCGCATGCACGACTTTTACACCCTGAGACCTATTGTCAAAAGTATAAGTTTCAGAACCAAAATATTTGGTGTGTGGATGCATTCTTACAAGGTGGATGAGCATAAAAAAAATTGGCGCAATTGCATAAAAATTCATGACTTGAGGCCGAACTATAAATACATCAGCGATTCGAACTTTTTCGCATGCACGACTTTTACACCCTGAGACCTATTCTCAAAAGTATAAGTTTCAGAACCAAAATATTTGGTGTGTGGATGCATTCTTACATGGTGGATCCGCATAAAAAAAATTGGCGCAATTGCATAAAAATTCATGACTTGAGGCCGAACTATAAATACATCAGCGATTCGAACTTTTTCGTATGCACGACTTTTACACCCTGAGACTTATTCTCAAAAGTATAAGTTTCAGAACGAAAATATTTGGTGTGTGGATGCATTCTTACATGGTGGATCCGCATAAAAGAAATTGGCGCAATTGCATAAAAATTCATGACTTGAGGCCGAACTATATAAATACATCAGCGATTCGAACTTTTTCGCATGCACGACTTTTACACCCTGAGACCTATTCTCAAAAGTATCAGTTTCAGAACCGAAATATTTGGTGTGTGGATGCATTCTTACATGGTGGATGAGTATAAAAACAAATTGGCGCAATTGCATAAAAAGTCATGACTTGAGGCCGAACTATAAATACATCAGCGATTCGAACTTTTTCGCATGCACGACTTTTACACCCTGAGACCTATTGTCAAAAGTATAAGTTTCAGAACCAAAATATTTGGTGTGTGGATGCATTCTTACATGGTGGATGAGCATAAAAACAATTGGCGCAATTGCATAAAAATTCATGACTTGAGGTGGAACTATTTAAATACATCAGCGATTCGATTTTTTTCGCATGCACGACTTTTACACCCTGAGACCTATTGTCAAAAGTATAAGTTTCAGAACCAAAATATTTGGTGTGTGGATGCATTCTTACATGGTGGATGACCATTAAAAAAATTGGCGCAATTGCATAAAAATTCATGACTTGAGGCCGAACTATAAATACATCAGCGATTCGAACTTTTTCGCATGCACGACTTTTACACCCTGAGACCTATTCTCAAAAGTATAAGTTTCAGAACCAAAATATTTAGTGTGTGGATGCATTCTTACATGGTGGATGAGCATAAAAAAAATTGGCGCAATTGCATAAAAATTCATGACTTGAGGCCGAACTATAAATACATCTGCGATTCGAACTTTTTCGCATGCACGACTTTTACACCCTGAGACCTATTCTCAAAAGTATAAGTTTCAGAACCAAAATATTTGGTGTGTGGATGCATTCTTACATGGTGGATGAGCATAAAAAAAATTGGCGCAATTGCATAAAAATTCATGACTTGAGGCCGAACTATAAATACATCTGCGATTCGAACTTTTTCGCATGCACGACTTTTACACCCTGAGACCTATTGTCAAAAGTATAAGTTTCAGAACCAAAATATTTAGTGTGTGGATGCATTCTTACATGGTGGATGAGCATAAAAAAAATTGGCGCAATTGCATAAAGATTCATGACTTGAGGTTGAACTATATAAATACATCTGCGATTCGAACTTTTTCGCATGCACGACTTTTACACCCTGAGACCTATTGTCAAAAGTATAAGTTTCAGAACCAAAATATTTGGTGTGTGGATGCATTCTTACATGGTGGATCCGCATAAAAAAAATTGGCGCAATTGCATAAAAATTCATGACTTGAGGTGGAACTATATAAATACATCAGCGATTCGATTTTTTTCGCATGCACGACTTTTACACCCTGAGACCTATTGTCAAAAGTATAAGTTTCAGAACCAAAATATTTGGTGTGTGGATGCATTCTTACATGGTGGATGAGCATAAAAAAAATTAGCGCAATTGCATAAAAATTCATGACTTGAGGCCGAACTATAAATACATCAGCGATTCGAACTTTTTCGCATGCACGACTTTCACACCCTGAGACCTATTCTTAAAAGTATAAGTTTCAGAACCAAAATATTTGGTGTGTGGATGCATTCTTACATGGTGGATCCGCATAAAAAAAATTGGCGCAATTGCATAAAAATATTATGACTTGAGGCCGAACTATAAATACATCAGCGATTCGAACTTTTTCGCATGCACGACTTTTACACCCTCAGACCTATTGTCAAAAGTATAAGTTTCAGAACCAAAATATTTGGTGTGTGGATGCATTCTTACATGGTGGATCCGCATAAAAAAAATTGGCGCAATTGCATAAAAATTCATGACTTGAGGCCGAACTATAAATACATCAGCGATTCCAACTTTTTCGCATGCACGACTTTTACACCCTGAGACCTATTGTCAAAAGTATAAGTTTCAGAGCCAAAATATTTGGTGTATGGATGCATTCTTACATGGTGGATCCGCATAAAAAAAATTGGCGCAATTGCATAAAGATTCATGACTTGAGGTGGAACTATATAAATACATCAGCGATTCGATTTTTTTCGCATGCACGACTTTTACACCCTGAGACCTATTGTCAAAAGTATAAGTTTCAGAACCAAAATATTTGGTGTGTGGATGCATTCTTACATGGTGGATGAGCATAAAAACAATTGGCGCAATTGCATAAAAATTCATGACTTGAGGCCGAACTATAAATACATCAGCGATTCGAACTTTTTCGCATGCACGACTTTTACACCCTGAGACCTATTCTCAAAAGTATAAGTTTCAGAACCAAAATATTTGGTGTGTGGATGCATTCTTACATGGTGGATCCGCATAAAAAAAATTCGCACAATTGCATAAAAATTCATGACTTGAGGTGGAACTATATAAATACATCAGCGATTCAATTTTTTTTGCATGCACGACTTTTACACCCTGAGACCTATTGTCAAAAGTATAAGTTTCAGAACCAAAATATTTGGTGTGTGGATGCATTCTTACATGGTGGATCCGCATAAAAAAAATTGGCGCAATTGCATAAAAATTCATGACTTGAGGCCGAACTATAAATACATCAGCGATTCGAACTTTTTCGCATGCACGACTTTTACACCCTGAGACCTATTGTCAAAAGTATAAGTTTCAGAACCAAAATATTTGGTGTGTGGATGCATTCTTACATGGTGGATGAGCATAAAAAAAATTGGCGCAATTGCATAAAAATTCATGACTTGAGGCCGAACTGTAAATACATCAGCGATTCGAACTTTTTCGCATGCACGACTTTTACACCCTGAGACCTATTGTCAAAAGTATAAGTTTCAGAACCAAAATATTTGGTGTGTGGATGCATTCTTACATGGTGGATGAGCATAAAAAAAATTGGCGCAATTGCATAAAGATTCATGACTTGAGGTTGAACTATATAAATACATCAGCGATTCGAACTTTTTCGCATGCACGACTTTTACACCCTGAGACCTATTGTCAAAAGTATAAGTTTCAGAACCAAAATATTTAGTGTGTGGATGCATTCTGACATGGTGGATCCGCATAAAAAAAATTGGTGCAATTGCATAAAAATTCATGACTTGAGGCCGAACTATAAATACATCAGCGATTCGAACTTTTTCACATGCACGACTTTTACACCCTGAGACCTATTGTCAAAAGTATAAGTTTCAGAACGAAAATATTTGGTGTGTGGATGCATTCTTACATGGTGGATGAGCATAAAAAAATTTGGCGCAATTGCATAAAAATTCATGACTTGAGGCCGAACTATAAATACATCAGCGATTCGAACTTTTTCACATGCACGACTTTTACACCCTGAGACCTATTGTCAAAAGTATAAGTTTCAGAACGAAAATATTTGGTGTGTGGATGCATTCTTACATGGTGGATCCGCATAAAAAAAATTGGCGCAATTGCATAAAAATTCATGACTTGAGGCCGAACTATAAATACATCAGCGATTCGAACTTTTTCGCATGCACGACTTTTACACCCTGAGACCTATTGTCAAAAGTATAAGTTTCAGAACGAAAATATTTGGTGTGTGGATGCATTCTTACATGGTGGATCCGCATAAAAAAAATTGGCGCAATTGCATAAAAATTCATGACTTGAAGTGGAACTATATAAATACATCAGCGATTCGATTTTTTTCGCATGCACGACTTTTACACCCTGAGACCTATTGTCAAAAGTATAAGTTTCAGAACCAAAATATTTGGTGTGTGGATGCATTCTTACATGGTGGATCCGCATAAAAAAAATTGGCGCAATTGCATAAAGATTCATGACTTGAGGTTGAACTATATAAATACATCAGCGATTCGAACTTTTTCGCATGCACGACTTTTACACCCTGAGACCTATTGTCAAAAGTATAAGTTTCAGAACCAAAATATTTGGTGTGTGGATGCATTCTTACATGGTGGATGAGCATAAAAAAAATTGGCGCAATTGCATAAAAATTCATGACTTGAGGCCGAACTATAAATACATCAGCGATTCGAACTTTTTCGCATGCACGACTTTTACACCCTGAGACCTATTCTCAAAAGTATAAGTTTCAGAACCAAAATATTTGGTGTGTGGATGCATTCTTACATGGTGGATGAGCATAAAAAAAATTGGCGCAATTGCATAAAGATTCATGACTTGAGGTTGAACTATATAAATACATCAGCGATTCGAACTTTTTCGCATGCACGACTTTTACACCCTGAGACCTATTCTCAAAAGCATAAGTTTCAGAACCAAAATATTTAGTGTGTGGATGCATTCTGACATGGTGGATCCGCATAAAAAAAATTGGTGCAATTGCATAAAAATTCATGACTTGAGGCCGAACTATAAATACATCAGCGATTCGAACTTTTTCGCATGCACGACTTTTACACCCTGAGACCTATTGTCAAAAGTATAAGTTTCAGAACCAAAATATTTGGTGTGTGGATGCATTCTTACATGGTGGATCCGAATAAAAAATTTGGCGCAATTGCATAAAAATTCATGACTTGAGGCCGAACTATAAATACATCAGCGATTCGAACTTTTTCACATGCACGACTTTTACACCCTGAGACCTATTGTCAAAAGTATAAGTTTCAGAACGAAAATATTTGGTGTGTGGATGCATTCTTACATGGTGGATCCGCATAAAAAAAATTGGCGCAATTGCATAAAAATTCATGACTTGAGGCCGAACTATATAAATACATCAGCGATTCGAACTTTTTCGCATGCACGACTTTTACACCCTGAGACCTATTGTCAAAAGTATAAGTTTCAGAACCAAAGGATTTGGTGTGTGGATGCATTCTTACATGGTGGATCCGCATAAAAAATATTGGCGCAATTGCATAAAAATTCATGACTTGAACTGGAACTATATAAATACATCAGCGATTCGATTTTTTTCGCATGCACGACTTTCACACCCTGAGACCTATTGTCAAAAGTATAAGTTTCAGAACAAAAATATTTGATGTGTGGATGCATTCTTACATGGTGGATGAGCATAAAAAAATTTAGCGCAATTGCATAAAAATTCATGACTTGAGGCCGAACTATAAATACATCAGCGATTCGAACTTTTTCGCATTCACGACTTTTACACCCTGAGACCTATTCTCAAAAGTATAAGTTTCAGAACCAAAATATTTGGTGTGTGGATGCATTCTTACATGGTGGATGAGCATAAAAAAATTGGCGCAATTGCATAAAGATTCATGACTTGAGGTTGAACTATATAAATACATCAGCGATTCGAACTTTTTCGCATGCACGACTTTTACACCCTGAGACCTATTGTCAAAAGTATAAGTTTCAGAACCAAAATATTTAGTGTGTGGATGCATTCTGACATGGTGGATCCGCATAAAAAAAATTGGTGCAATTGCATAAAAATTCATGACTTGAGGCCGAACTATAAATACATCAGCGATTCGAACTTTTTCACATGCACGACTTTTACACCCTGAGACCTATTGTCAAAAGTATAAGTTTCAGAACCAAAATATTTGGTGTGTGGATGCATTCTTACATGGTGGATGAGCATAAAAAAAATTGGCGCAATTGCATAAAAATTCATGACTTGAGGCCGAACTATAAATACATCAGCGATTCGAACTTTTTCGCATGCACGACTTTTACACCCTGAGACCTATTCTCAAAAGTATAAGTTTCAGAACCAAAATATTTAGTGTGTGGATGCATTCTTACATGGTGGATCCGCATAAAAAAAATTGGCGCAATTGCATAAAAATTCATGACTTGAAGTGGAACTATATAAATACATCAGCGATTCGATTTTTTTCGCATGCACGACTTTTACACCCTGAGACCTATTGTCAAAAGTATAAGTTTCAGAACCAAAATATTTGGTGTGTGGATGCATTCTTACATGGTCGATGAGCATAAAAAAAATTGGCGCAATTGCATAAAAATTCATGACTTGAGGCCGAACTATAAATACATCAGCGATTCGAACTTTTTCGCATGCACGACTTTTACACCCTGAGACCTATTCTCAAAAGTATAAGTTTCAGAACCAAAATATTTGGTGTGTGGATGCATTCTTACATGGTGGATGAGCATAAAAAAAATTGGCGCAATTGCATAAAAATTCATGACTTGAGGCCGAACTATAAATACATCAGCGATTCGAACTTTTTCGCATGCACGACTTTTACACCCTGAGACCTATTGTCAAAAGTATAAGTTTCAGAACGAAAATATTTGGTGTGTGGATGCATTCTTACATGGTGGATCCGCATAAAAAAAATTACCGCAATTGCATAAAGATTCATAACTTGAGGTTGAACTATATAAATACATCAGCGATTTGAACTTTTTCGCATGCACGACTTTTACACCCTGAGACCTATTCTTAAAAGTATAAGTTTCAGAACCAAAATATTTGGTGTGTGGATGCATTCTTACATGGTGGATGAGCATAAAAAAAATTGGCGCAATTGCATAAAAATTCATGACTTGAGGCCGAACTATAAATACATCAGCGATTCGAACTTTTTTGCATGCACGATTTTTACACCCTGAGACCTATTCTTAAAAGCATAAGTTTCAGAACCAAAATATTTGGTGTGTGGATGCATTCTTACATGGTGGATGAGCATAAAAAAAATTGGCGCAATTGCATAAAAATTCATGACTTGAGGCCGAACTATAAATACATCAGCCATTCGAACTTTTTCGCATGCACGACTTTTACACCCTGAGACCTATTGTCAAAAGTATAAGTTTCAGAACGAAAATATTTGGTGTGTGGATGCATTCTTACATGGTGGATCCGCATAAAAAAAATTGGCGCAATTGCATAAAAATTCATGACTTGAGGCCGAACTATAAATACATCAGCGATTCGAACTTTTTCGCATGCACGACTTTTACACCCTGAGACCTATTGTCAAAAGTATAAGTTTCAGAACCAAAATATTTGGTGTGTGGATGCATTCTTACATGGTGGATCCGCATAAAAAAAATTGGCGCAATTGCATAAAGATTCATGACTTGAGGTTGAACTATATAAATACATCAGCGATTCGATTTTTTTCACATGCACGACTTTTACACCCTGAGACCTATTGTCAAAAGTATAAGTTTCAGAACCAAAATATTTGGTGTGTGGATGCATTCTTACATGGTGGATGAGCATAAAAAAAATTGGCGCAATTGCATAAAAATTCATGACTTGAGGCCGAACTATAAATACATCAGCGATTCGAACTTTTTCACATGCACGACTTTTACACCCTGAGACCTATTGTCAAAAGTATAAGTTTCAGAACGAAAATATTTGGTGTGTGGATGCATTCTTACATGGTGGATCCGAATAAAAATTTGGCGCAATTGCATAAAAATTCATGACTTGAGGCCGAACTATAAATACATCAGCGATTCGAACTTTTTCGCATGCACGACTTTTACACCCTGAGACCTATTCTCAAAAGTATAAGTTTCAGAACCAAAATATTTGGTGTGTGGATGCATTCTTACATGGTGGATCCGCATAAAAAAAATTGGCGCAATTGCATAAAAATTCATGACTTGAAGTGGAACTATATAAATACATCAGCGATTCGATTTTTTTCGCATGCACGACTTTTACACCCTGAGACCTATTGTCAAAAGTATAAGTTTCAGAACCAAAATATTTGGTGTGTGGATGCATTCTTACATGGTCGATGAGCATAAAAAAAATTGGCGCAATTGCATAAAAATTCATGACTTGAGGCCGAACTATAAATACATCAGCGATTCGAACTTTTTCGCATGCACGACTTTTACACCCTGAGACCTATTCTCAAAAGTATAAGTTTCAGAACCAAAATATTTGGTGTGTGGATGCATTCTTACATGGTGGATGAGCATAAAAAAAATTGGCGCAATTGCATAAAAATTCATGACTTGAGGCCGAACTATAAATACATCAGCGATTCGAACTTTTTCGCATTCACGACTTTTACACCCTGAGACCTATTGTCAAAAGTATAAGTTTCAGAACCAAAATATTTGGTGTGTGGATGCATTCTTACATGGTGGATCCGCATAAAAAAAATTGCCGCAATTGCATAAAGATTCATGACTTGAGGTTGAACTATATAAATACATCAGCGATTCGAACTTTTTCGCATGCACGACTTTTACACCCTGAGACCTATTCTTAAAAGTATAAGTTTCAGAACCAAAATATTTGGTGTGTGGATGCATTCTTACATGGTGGATGAGCATAAAAAAAATTGGCGCAATTGCATAAAAATTCATGATTTGAGGCCGAACTATAAATACATCAGCGATTCGAACTTTTTTGCATGCACGATTTTTACACCCTGAGACCTATTCTTAAAAGCATAAGTTTCAGAACCAAAATATTTGGTGTGTGGATGCATTCTTACATGGTGGATGAGCATAAAAAAAATTGGCGCAATTGCATAAAAATTCATGACTTGAGGCCGAACTATAAATACATCAGCCATTCGAACTTTTTCGCATGCACGACTTTTACACCCTGAGACCTATTGTCAAAAGTATAAGTTTCAGAACGAAAATATTTGGTGTGTGGATGCATTCTTACATGGTGGATCCGCATAAAAAAAATTGGCGCAATTGCATAAAAATTCATGACTTGAGGCCGAACTATAAATACATCAGCGATTCGAACTTTTTCGCATGCACGACTTTTACACCCTGAGACCTATTCTCAAAAGTATAAGTTTCAGAACCAAAATATTTGGTGTGTGGATGCATTCTTACATGGTGGATGAGCATAAAAAAAATTCGCGCAATTGCATAAAAATTCATGACTTGAGGTGGAACTATATAAATACATCAGCGATTAAATTTTTTTTCGCATGCACGACTTTTACACCCTGAGACCTATTCTCAAAAGTATAAGTTTCAGAACCAAAATATTTGGTGTGTGGATGCATTCTTACATGGTCGATGAGCATAAAAAAAATTGGCGCAATTGCATAAAAATTCATGACTTGAGGCCGAACTATAAATACATCAGCGATTCGAACTTTTTCGCATGCACGACTTTTACACCCTGAGACCTATTCTCAAAAGTATAAGTTTCAGAACCAAAATATTTGGTGTGTGGATGCATTCTTACATGGTGGATGAGCATAAAAAAAATTGGCGCAATTGCATAAAAATTCATGACTTGAGGCCGAACTATAAATACATCAGCGATTCGAACTTTTTCGCATTCACGACTTTTACACCCTGAGACCTATTGTCAAAAGTATAAGTTTCAGAACCAAAATATTTGGTGTGTGGATGCATTCTTACATGGTGGATCCGCATAAAAAAAATTGCCGCAATTGCATAAAGATTCATGACTTGAGGTTGAACTATATAAATACATCAGCGATTCGAACTTTTTCGCATGCACGACTTTTACACCCTGAGACCTATTCTTAAAAGTATAAGTTTCAGAACCAAAATATTTGGTGTGTGGATGCATTCTTACATGGTGGATGAGCATAAAAAAAATTGGCGCAATTGCATAAAAATTCATGATTTGAGGCCGAACTATAAATACATCAGCGATTCGAACTTTTTTGCATGCACGATTTTTACACCCTGAGACCTATTCTTAAAAGCATAAGTTTCAGAACCAAAATATTTGGTGTGTGGATGCATTCTTACATGGTGGATGAGCATAAAAAAAATTGGCGCAATTGCATAAAAATTCATGACTTGAGGCCGAACTATAAATACATCAGCCATTCGAACTTTTTCGCATGCACGACTTTTACACCCTGAGACCTATTGTCAAAAGTATAAGTTTCAGAACGAAAATATTTGGTGTGTGGATGCATTCTTACATGGTGGATCCGCATAAAAAAAATTGGCGCAATTGCATAAAAATTCATGACTTGAGGCCGAACTATAAATACATCAGCGATTCGAACTTTTTCGCATGCACGACTTTTACACCCTGAGACCTATTCTCAAAAGTATAAGTTTCAGAACCAAAATATTTGGTGTGTGGATGCATTCTTACATGGTGGATGAGCATAAAAAAAATTGGCGCAATTGCATAAAAATTCATGACTTGAGGTGGAACTATATAAATACATCAGCGATTCAATTTTTTTTCGCATGCACGACTTTTACACCCTGAGACCTATTCTCAAAAGTATAAGTTTCAGAACCAAAATATTTAGTGTGTGGATGCATTCTTACATGGTGGATGAGCATAAAAAAAATTGGCGCAATTGCATAAAAATTCATGACTTGAGGCCGAACTATAAATACATCAGCGATTCGAACTTTTTCGCATTCACGACTTTTACACCCTGAGACCTATTCTCAAAAGTATAAGTTTCAGAACCAAAATATTTAGTGTGTGGATGCATTCTTACATGGTGGATCCGCATAAAAAAAATTGCCGCAATTGCATACAGATTCATGACTTGAGGTTGAACTATATAAATACATCAGCGATTCGAACTTTTTCGCATGCACGACTTTTACACCCTGAGACCTATTCTTAAAAGTATAAGTTTCAGAACCAAAATATTTGGTGTGTGGATGCATTCTTACATGGTGGATGAGCATAAAAAAAATTGGCGCAATTGCATAAAAATTCATGACTTGAGGCCGAACTATAAATACATCAGCGATTCGAACTTTTTTGCATGCACGATTTTTACACCCTGAGACCTATTCTTAAAAGCATAAGTTTCAGAACCAAAATATTTGGTGTGTGGATGCATTCTTACATGGTGGATCCGCATAAAAAAAATTGGCGCAATTGCATAAAAATTCATGACTTGAGGCCGAACTATAAATACATCAGCCATTCGAACTTTTTCGCATGCACGACTTTTACACCCTGAGACCTATTGTCAAAAGTATAAGTTTCAGAACGAAAATATTTGGTGTGTGGATGCATTCTTACATGGTGGATCCGCATAAAAAAAATTGGCGCAATTGCATAAAAATTCATGACTTGAGGCCGAACTATAAATACATCAGCGATTCGAACTTTTTCACATGCACGACTTTTACACCCTGAGACCTATTGTCAAAAGTATAAGTTTCAGAACCAAAATATTTGGTGTGTGGATGCATTCTTACATGGTGGATCCGCATAAAAAAAATTGGCGCAATTGCATAAAGATTCATGACTTGAGGTTGAACTATATAAATACATCAGCGATTCGAACTTTTTCGCATGCACGACTTTTACACCCTGAGACCTATTGTCAAAAGTATAAGTTTCAGAACCAAAATATTTGGTGTGTGGATGCATTCTTACATGGTGGATGAGCATAAAAAAAATTGGCGCAATTGCATAAAAATTCATGACTTGAGGCCGAACTATAAATACATCAGCGATTCGAACTTTTTCGCATGCACGACTTTTACACCCTGAGACCTATTCTCAAAAGTATATGTTTCAGAACCAAAATATTTGGTGTGTGGATGCATTCTTACATGGTGGATGAGCATAAAAAAAATTGGCGCAATTGCATAAAGATTCATGACTTGAGGTTGAACTATATAAATACATCAGCGATTCGAACTTTTTCGCATGCACGACTTTTACACCCTGAGACCTATTGTCAAAAGCATAAGTTTCAGAACCAAAATATTTAGTGTGTGGATGCATTCTGACATGGTGGATCCGCATAAAAAAAATTGGTGCAATTGCATAAAAATTCATGACTTGAGGCCGAACTATAAATACATCAGCGATTCGAACTTTTTCGCATGCACGACTTTTACACCCTGAGACCTATTGTCAAAAGTATAAGTTTCAGAACCAAAATATTTGGTGTGTGGATGCATTCTTACATGGTGGATCCGAATAAAAAATTTGGCGCAATTGCATAAAAATTCATGACTTGAGGCCGAACTATAAATACATCAGCGATTCGAACTTTTTCACATGCACGACTTTTACACCCTGAGACCTATTGTCAAAAGTATAAGTTTCAGAACGAAAATATTTGGTGTGTGGATGCATTCTTACATGGTGGATCCGCATAAAAAAAATTGGCGCAATTGCATAAAAATTCATGACTTGAGGCCGAACTATATAAATACATCAGCGATTCGAACTTTTTCGCATGCACGACTTTTACACCCTGAGACCTATTGTCAAAAGTATAAGTTTCAGAACCAAAGGATTTGGTGTGTGGATGCATTCTTACATGATGGATCCGCATAAAAAATATTGGCGCAATTGCATAAAAATTCATGACTTGAACTGGAACTATATAAATACATCAGCGATTCGATTTTTTTCGCATGCACGACTTTTACACCCTGAGACCTATTGTCAAAAGTATAAGTTTCAGAACAAAAATATTTGATGTGTGGATGCATTCTTACATGGTGGATGAGCATAAAAAAAATTACCGCAATTGCATAAAGATTCATAACTTGAGGTTGAACTATATAAATACATCAGCGATTTGAACTTTTTCGCATGCACGACTTTTACACCCTGAGACCTATTCTTAAAAGTATAAGTTTCAGAACCAAAA
The DNA here is from genome assembly GCF_022045235.1 of Haliotis cracherodii. NCBI lineage: Eukaryota > Metazoa > Mollusca > Gastropoda > Lepetellida > Haliotidae > Haliotis > Haliotis cracherodii. The sequence goes on from NW_027266341.1 coordinate 42,430,910, forward strand.
TATTTGGTGTGTGGATGCATTCTTACATGGTGGATCCGCATAAAAAAAATTGGCGCAATTGCATAAAAATTCATGACTTGAGGCCGAACTATAAATACATCAGCGATTCGAACTTTTTCGCATGCACGACTTTTACACCCTGAGACCTATTGTCAAAAGTATAAGTTTCAGAACGAAAATATTTGGTGTGTGGATGCATTCTTACATGGTGGATCCGCATAAAAAAAATTACCGCAATTGCATAAAGATTCATAACTTGAGGTTGAACTATATAAATACATCAGCGATTTGAACTTTTTCGCATGCACGACTTTTACACCCTGAGACCTATTCTTAAAAGTATAAGTTTCAGAACCAAAATATTTGGTGTGTGGATGCATTCTTACATGGTGGATGAGCATAAAAAAAATTGGCGCAATTGCATAAAAATTCATGACTTGAGGCCGAACTATAAATACATCAGCGATTCGAACTTTTTTGCATGCACGATTTTTACACCCTGAGACCTATTCTTAAAAGCATAAGTTTCAGAACCAAAATATTTGGTGTGTGGATGCATTCTTACATGGTGGATGAGCATAAAAAAAATTGGCGCAATTGCATAAAAATTCATGACTTGAGGCCGAACTATAAATACATCAGCCATTCGAACTTTTTCGCATGCACGACTTTTACACCCTGAGACCTATTGTCAAAAGTATAAGTTTCAGAACGAAAATATTTGGTGTGTGGATGCATTCTTACATGGTGGATCCGCATAAAAAAAATTGGCGCAATTGCATAAAAATTCATGACTTGAGGCCGAACTATAAATACATCAGCGATTCGAACTTTTTCGCATGCACGACTTTTACACCCTGAGACCTATTGTCAAAAGTATAAGTTTCAGAACCAAAATATTTGGTGTGTGGATGCATTCTTACATGGTGGATCCGCATAAAAAAAATTGGCGCAATTGCATAAAGATTCATGACTTGAGGTTGAACTATATAAATACATCAGCGATTCGATTTTTTTCACATGCACGACTTTTACACCCTGAGACCTATTGTCAAAAGTATAAGTTTCAGAACCAAAATATTTGGTGTGTGGATGCATTCTTACATGGTGGATGAGCATAAAAAAAATTGGCGCAATTGCATAAAAATTCATGACTTGAGGCCGAACTATAAATACATCAGCGATTCGAACTTTTTCACATGCACGACTTTTACACCCTGAGACCTATTGTCAAAAGTATAAGTTTCAGAACGAAAATATTTGGTGTGTGGATGCATTCTTACATGGTGGATCCGAATAAAAATTTGGCGCAATTGCATAAAAATTCATGACTTGAGGCCGAACTATAAATACATCAGCGATTCGAACTTTTTCGCATGCACGACTTTTACACCCTGAGACCTATTCTCAAAAGTATAAGTTTCAGAACCAAAATATTTGGTGTGTGGATGCATTCTTACATGGTGGATCCGCATAAAAAAAATTGGCGCAATTGCATAAAAATTCATGACTTGAAGTGGAACTATATAAATAAATCAGCGATTCGATTTTTTTCGCATGCACGACTTTTACACCCTGAGACCTATTGTCAAAAGTATAAGTTTCAGAACCAAAATATTTGGTGTGTGGATGCATTCTTACATGGTCGATGAGCATAAAAAAAATTGGCGCAATTGCATAAAAATTCATGACTTGAGGCCGAACTATAAATACATCAGCGATTCGAACTTTTTCGCATGCACGACTTTTACACCCTGAGACCTATTCTCAAAAGTATAAGTTTCAGAACCAAAATATTTGGTGTGTGGATGCATTCTTACATGGTGGATGAGCATAAAAAAAATTGGCGCAATTGCATAAAAATTCATGACTTGAGGCCGAACTATAAATACATCAGCGATTCGAACTTTTTCGCATTCACGACTTTTACACCCTGAGACCTATTGTCAAAAGTATAAGTTTCAGAACCAAAATATTTGGTGTGTGGATGCATTCTTACATGGTGGATCCGCATAAAAAAAATTGCCGCAATTGCATAAAGATTCATGACTTGAGGTTGAACTATATAAATACATCAGCGATTCGAACTTTTTCGCATGCACGACTTTTACACCCTGAGACCTATTCTTAAAAGTATAAGTTTCAGAACCAAAATATTTGGTGTGTGGATGCATTCTTACATGGTGGATGAGCATAAAAAAAATTGGCGCAATTGCATAAAAATTCATGATTTGAGGCCGAACTATAAATACATCAGCGATTCGAACTTTTTTGCATGCACGATTTTTACACCCTGAGACCTATTCTTAAAAGCATAAGTTTCAGAACCAAAATATTTGGTGTGTGGATGCATTCTTACATGGTGGATGAGCATAAAAAAAATTGGCGCAATTGCATAAAAATTCATGACTTGAGGCCGAACTATAAATACATCAGCCATTCGAACTTTTTCGCATGCACGACTTTTACACCCTGAGACCTATTGTCAAAAGTATAAGTTTCAGAACCAAAATATTTGGTGTGTGGATGCATTCTTACATGGTGGATCCGCATAAAAAAAATTGGCGCAATTGCATAAAAATTCATGACTTGAGGCCGAACTATAAATACATCAGCGATTCGAACTTTTTCGCATGCACGACTTTTACACCCTGAGACCTATTCTCAAAAGTATAAGTTTCAGAACCAAAATATTTGGTGTGTGGATGCATTCTTACATGGTGGATGAGCATAAAAAAAATTGGCGCAATTGCATAAAAATTCATGACTTGAGGTGGAACTATATAAATACATCAGCGATTCAATTTTTTTTCGCATGCACGACTTTTACACCCTGAGACCTATTCTCAAAAGTATAAGTTTCAGAACGAAAATATTTGGTGTGTGGATGCATTCTTACATGGTCGATGAGCATAAAAAAAATTGGCGCAATTGCATAAAAATTCATGACTTGAGGCCGAACTATAAATACATCAGCGATTCGAACTTTTTCGCATGCACGACTTTTACACCCTGAGACCTATTCTCAAAAGTATAAGTTTCAGAACCAAAATATTTGGTGTGTGGATGCATTCTTACATGGTGGATGAGCATAAAAAAAATTGGCGCAATTGCATAAAAATTCATGACTTGAGGCCGAACTATAAATACATCAGCGATTCGAACTTTTTCGCATTCACGACTTTTACACCCTGAGACCTATTGTCAAAAGTATAAGTTTCAGAACCAAAATATTTGGTGTGTGGATGCATTCTTACATGGTGGATCCGCATAAAAAAAATTGCCGCAATTGCATAAAGATTCATGACTTGAGGTTGAACTATATAAATACATCAGCGATTCGAACTTTTTCGCATGCACGACTTTTACACCCTGAGACCTATTCTTAAAAGTATAAGTTTCAGAACCAAAATATTTGGTGTGTGGATGCATTCTTACATGGTGGATGAGCATAAAAAAAATTGGCGCAATTGCATAAAAATTCATGATTTGAGGCCGAACTATAAATACATCAGCGATTCGAACTTTTTTGCATGCACGATTTTTACACCCTGAGACCTATTCTTAAAAGCATAAGTTTCAGAACCAAAATATTTGGTGTGTGGATGCATTCTTACATGGTGGATGAGCATAAAAAAAATTGGCGCAATTGCATAAAAATTCATGACTTGAGGCCGAACTATAAATACATCAGCCATTCGAACTTTTTCGCATGCACGACTTTTACACCCTGAGACCTATTGTCAAAAGTATAAGTTTCAGAACGAAAATATTTGGTGTGTGGATGCATTCTTACATGGTGGATCCGCATAAAAAAAATTGGCGCAATTGCATAAAAATTCATGACTTGAGGCCGAACTATAAATACATCAGCGATTCGAACTTTTTCGCATGCACGACTTTTACACCCTGAGACCTATTCTCAAAAGTATAAGTTTCAGAACCAAAATATTTGGTGTGTGGATGCATTCTTACATGGTGGATGAGCATAAAAAAAATTCGCGCAATTGCATAAAAATTCATGACTTGAGGTGGAACTATATAAATACATCAGCGATTCAATTTTTTTTCGCATGCACGACTTTTACACCCTGAGCCCTATTCTCAAAAGTATAAGTTTCAGAACCAAAATATTTAGTGTGTGGATGCATTCTTACATGGTGGATGAGCATAAAAAAAATTGGCGCAATTGCATAAAAATTCATGACTTGAGGCCGAACTATAAATACATCAGCGATTCGAACTTTTTCGCATTCACGACTTTTACACCCTGAGACCTATTGTCAAAAGTATAAGTTTCAGAACCAAAATATTTAGTGTGTGGATGCATTCTTACATGGTGGATCCGCATAAAAAAAATTGCCGCAATTGCATAAAGATTCATGACTTGAGGTTGAACTATATAAATACATCAGCGATTCGAACTTTTTCGCATGCACGACTTTTACACCCTGAGACCTATTCTTAAAAGTATAAGTTTCAGAACCAAAATATTTGGTGTGTGGATGCATTCTTACATGGTGGATGAGCATAAAAAAAATTGGCGCAATTGCATAAAAATTCATGACTTGAGGCCGAACTATAAATACATCAGCGATTCGAACTTTTTTGCATGCACGATTTTTACACCCTGAGACCTATTCTTAAAAGCATAAGTTTCAGAACCAAAATATTTGGTGTGTGGATGCATTCTTACATGGTGGATCCGCATAAAAAAAATTGGCGCAATTGCATAAAAATTCATGACTTGAGGCCGAACTATAAATACATCAGCCATTCGAACTTTTTCGCATGCACGACTTTTACACCCTGAGACCTATTGTCAAAAGTATAAGTTTCAGAACGAAAATATTTGGTGTGTGGATGCATTCTTACATGGTGGATCCGCATAAAAAAAATTGGCGCAATTGCATAAAAATTCATGACTTGAGGCCGAACTATAAATACATCAGCGATTCGAACTTTTTCACATGCACGACTTTTACACCCTGAGACCTATTGTCAAAAGTATAAGTTTCAGAACCAAAATATTTGGTGTGTGGATGCATTCTTACATGGTGGATCCGCATAAAAAAAATTGGCGCAATTGCATAAAGATTCATGACTTGAGGTTGAACTATATAAATACATCAGCGATTCGAACTTTTTCGCATGCACGACTTTTACACCCTGAGACCTATTGTCAAAAGTATAAGTTTCAGAACCAAAATATTTGGTGTGTGGATGCATTCTTACATGGTGGATGAGCATAAAAAAAATTGGCGCAATTGCATAAAAATTCATGACTTGAGGCCGAACTATAAATACATCAGCGATTCGAACTTTTTCGCATGCACGACTTTTACACCCTGAGACCTATTCTCAAAAGTATAAGTTTCAGAACCAAAATATTTGGTGTGTGGATGCATTCTTACATGGTGGATGAGCATAAAAAAAATTGGCGCAATTGCATAAAGATTCATGACTTGAGGTTGAACTATATAAATACATCAGCGATTCGAACTTTTTCGCATGCACGACTTTTACACCCTGAGACCTATTCTCAAAAGCATAAGTTTCAGAACCAAAATATTTAGTGTGTGGATGCATTCTGACATGGTGGATCCGCATAAAAAAAATTGGTGCAATTGCATAAAAATTCATGACTTGAGGCCGAACTATAAATACATCAGCGATTCGAACTTTTTCGCATGCACGACTTTTACACCCTGAGACCTATTGTCAAAAGTATAAGTTTCAGAACCAAAATATTTGGTGTGTGGATGCATTCTTACATGGTGGATCCGAATAAAAAATTTGGCGCAATTGCATAAAAATTCATGACTTGAGGCCGAACTATAAATACATCAGCGATTCGAACTTTTTCACATGCACGACTTTTACACCCTGAGACCTATTGTCAAAAGTATAAGTTTCAGAACGAAAATATTTGGTGTGTGGATGCATTCTTACATGGTGGATCCGCATAAAAAAATTGGCGCAATTGCATAAAAATTCATGACTTGAGGCCGAACTATATAAATACATCAGCGATTCGAACTTTTTCGCATGCACGACTTTTACACCCTGAGACCTATTGTCAAAAGTATAAGTTTCAGAACCAAAGGATTTGGTGTGTGGATGCATTCTTACATGGTGGATCCGCATAAAAAATATTGGCGCAATTGCATAAAAATTCATGACTTGAACTGGAACTATATAAATACATCAGCGATTCGATTTTTTTCGCATGCACGACTTTTACACCCTGAGACCTATTGTCAAAAGTATAAGTTTCAGAACAAAAATATTTGATGTGTGGATGCATTCTTACATGGTGGATGAGCATAAAAAAATTTAGCGCAATTGCATAAAAATTCATGACTTGAGGCCGAACTATAAATACATCAGCGATTCGAACTTTTTCGCATGCACGACTTTTACACCCTGAGACCTATTCTCAAAAGTATAAGTTTCAGAACCAAAATATTTGGTGTGTGGATGCATTCTTACATGGTGGATGAGCATAAAAAAAATTGGCGCAACTGCATAAAGATTCATGACTTGAGGTTGAACTATATAAATACATCAGCGATTCGAACTTTTTCGCATGCACGACTTTTACACCCTGAGACCTATTCTCAAAAGTATAAGTTTCAGAACCAAAATATTTAGTGTGTGGATGCATTCTGACATGGTGGATCCGCATAAAAAAAATTGGTGCAATTGCATAAAAATTCATGACTTGAGGCCGAACTATAAATACATCAGCGATTCGAACTTTTTCACATGCACGACTTTTACACCCTGAGACCTATTGTCAAAAGTATAAGTTTCAGAACGAAAATATTTGGTGTGTGGATGCATTCTTACATGGTGGATCCGAATAAAAATTTGGCGCAATTGCATAAAAATTCATGACTTGAGGCCGAACTATAAATACATCAGCGATTCGAACTTTTTCACATGCACGACTTTTACACCCTGAGACCTATTGTCAAAAGTATAAGTTTCAGAACCAAAATATTTGGTGTGTGGATGCATTCTTACATGGTGGATGAGCATAAAAAAAATTGGCGCAATTGCATAAAAATTCATGACTTGAGGCCGAACTATAAATACATCAGCGATTCGAACTTTTTCGCATGCACGACTTTTACACCCTGAGACCTATTCTCAAAAGTATAAGTTTCAGAACCAAAATATTTGGTGTGTGGATGCATTCTTACATGGTGGATCCGCATAAAAAAAATTGGCGCAATTACATAAAAATTCATGACTTGAAGTGGAACTATATAAATACATCAGCGATTCGATTTTTTTCGCATGCACGACTTTTACACCCTGAGACCTATTGTCAAAAGTATAAGTTTCAAAACCAAAATATTTGGTGTGTGGATGCATTCTTACATGGTCGATGAGCATAAAAAAAATTGGCGCAATTGCATAAAAATTCATGACTTGAGGCCGAACTGTAAATACATCAGCGATTCGAACTTTTTCGCATGCACGACTTTTACACCCTGAGACCTATTCTCAAAAGTATAAGTTTCAGAACCAAAATATTTGGTGTGTGGATGCATTCTTACATGGTGGATGAGCATAAAAAAAATTGGCGCAATTGCATAAAAATTCATGACTTGAGGCCGAACTATAAATACATCAGCGATTCGAACTTTTTCGCATGCACGACTTTTACACCCTGAGACCTATTGTCAAAAGTATAAGTTTCAGAACGAAAATATTTGGTGTGTGGATGCATTCTTACATGGTGGATCCGCATAAAAAAAATTACCGCAATTGCATAAAGATTCATAACTTGAGGTTGAACTATATAAATACATCAGCGATTCGAACTTTTTCGCATGCACGACTTTTACACCCTGAGACCTATTCTTAAAAGTATAAGTTTCAGAACCAAAATATTTGGTGTGTGGATGCATTCTTACATGGTGGATGAGCATAAAAAAAATTGGCGCAATTGCATAAAAATTCATGACTTGAGGCCGAACTATAAATACATCAGCGATTCGAACTTTTTTGCATGCACGATTTTTACACCCTGAGACCTATTCTTAAAAGCATAAGTTTCAGAACCAAAATATTTGGTGTGTGGATGCATTCTTACATGGTGGATGAGCATAAAAAAAATTGGCGCAATTGCATAAAAATTCATGACTTGAGGCCGAACTATAAATACATCAGCCATTCGAACTTTTTCGTATGCACGACTTTTACACCCTGAGACCTATTGTCAAAAGTATAAGTTTCAGAACGAAAATATTTGGTGTGTGGATGCATTCTTACATGGTGGATCCGCATAAAAATAATTGGCGCAATTGCATAAAAATTCATGACTTGAGGCCGAACTATAAATACATCAGCGATTCGAACTTTTTCGCATGCACGACTTTTACACCCTGAGACCTATTGTCAAAAGTATAAGTTTCAGAACCAAAATATTTGGTGTGTGGATGCATTCTTACATGGTGGATCCGCATAAAAAAAATTGGCGCAATTGCATAAAGATTCATGACTTGAGGTTGAACTATATAAATACATCAGCGATTCGATTTTTTTCGCATGCACGACTTTTACACCCTGAGACCTATTGTCAAAAGTATAAGTTTCAGAACCAAAATATTTGGTGTGTGGATGCATTCTTACATGGTGGATGAGCATAAAAAAAATTGGCGCAATTGCATAAAAATTCATGACTTGAGGCCGAACTATAAATACATCAGCGATTCGAACTTTTTCACATGCACGACTTTTACACCCTGAGACCTATTGTCAAAAGTATAAGTTTCAGAACGAAAATATTTGGTGTGTGGATGCATTCTTACATGGTGGATCCGAATAAAAATTTGGCGCAATTGCATAAAAATTCATGACTTGAGGCCGAACTATAAATACATCAGCGATTCGAACTTTTTCGCATTCACGACTTTTACACCCTGAGACCTATTCTCAAAAGTATAAGTTTCAGAACCAAAATATTTGGTGTGTGGATGCATTCTTACATGGTGGATCCGCATAAAAAAAATTGGCGCAATTGCATAAAAATTCATGACTTGAAGTGGAACTATATAAATACATCAGCGATTCGATTTTTTTCGCATGCACGACTTTTACACCCTGAGACCTATTGTCAAAAGTATAAGTTTCAGAACCAAAATATTTGGTGTGTGGATGCATTCTTACATGGTCGATGAGCATAAAAAAAATTGGCGCAATTGCATAAAAATTCATGACTTGAGGCCGAACTATAAATACATCAGCGATTCGAACTTTTTCGCATGCACGACTTTTACACCCTGAGACCTATTCTCAAAAGTATAAGTTTCAGAACCAAAATATTTGGTGTGTGGATGCATTCTTACATGGTGGATGAGCATAAAAAAAATTGGCGCAATTGCATAAAAATTCATGACTTGAGGCCGAACTATAAATACATCAGCGATTCGAACTTTTTCGCATTCACGACTTTTACACCCTGAGACCTATTGTCAAAAGTATAAGTTTCAGAACCAAAATATTTGGTGTGTGGATGCATTCTTACATGGTGGATGAGCATAAAAAAAATTGCCGCAATTGCATAAAGATTCATGACTTGAGGTTGAACTATATAAATACATCAGCGATTCGAACTTTTTCGCATGCACGACTTTTACACCCTGAGACCTATTCTTAAAAGTATAAGTTTCAGAACCAAAATATTTGGTGTGTGGATGCATTCTTACATGGTGGATGAGCATAAAAAAAATTGGCGCAATTGCATAAAAATTCATGATTTGAGGCCGAACTATAAATACATCAGCGATTCGAACTTTTTTGCATGCACGATTTTTACACCCTGAGACCTATTCTTAAAAGCATAAGTTTCAGAACCAAAATATTTGGTGTGTGGATGCATTCTTACATGGTGGATGAGCATAAAAAAAATTGGCGCAATTGCATAAAAATTCATGACTTGAGGCCGAACTATAAATACATCAGCCATTCGAACTTTTTCGCATGCACGACTTTTACACCCTGAGACCTATTGTCAAAAGTATAAGTTTCAGAACGAAAATATTTGGTGTGTGGATGCATTCTTACATGGTGGATCCGCATAAAAAAAATTGGCGCAATTGCATAAAAATTCATGACTTGAGGCCGAACTATAAATACATCAGCGATTCGAACTTTTTCGCATGCACGACTTTTACACCCTGAGACCTATTCTCAAAAGTATAAGTTTCAGAACCAAAATATTTGGTGTGTGGATGCATTCTTACATGGTGGATGAGCATAAAAAAAATTCGCGCAATTGCATAAAAATTCATGACTTGAGGTGGAACTATATAAATACATCAGCGATTCAATTTTTTTCGCATGCACGACTTTTACACCCTGAGACCTATTCTCAAAAGTATAAGTTTCAGAACCAAAATATTTAGTGTGTGGATGCATTCTTACATGGTGGATGAGCATAAAAAAAATTGGCGCAATTGCATAAAAATTCATGACTTGAGGCCGAACTATAAATACATCAGCGATTCGAACTTTTTCGCATTCACGACTTTTACACCCTGAGACCTATTGTCAAAAGTATAAGTTTCAGAACCAAAATATTTGGTGTGTGGATGCATTCTTACATGGTGGATCCGCATAAAAAAAATTGCCGCAATTGCATAAAGATTCATGACTTGAGGTTGAACTATATAAATACATCAGCGATTCGAACTTTTTCGCATGCACGACTTTTACACCCTGAGACCTATTCTTAAAAGTATAAGTTTCAGAACCAAAATATTTGGTGTGTGGATGCATTCTTACATGGTGGATGAGCATAAAAAAAATTGGCGCAATTGCATAAAAATTCATGACTTGAGGCCGAACTATAAATACATCAGCGATTCGAACTTTTTTGCATGCACGATTTTTACACCCTGAGACCTATTCTTAAAAGCATAAGTTTCAGAACCAAAATATTTGGTGTGTGGATGCATTCTTACATGGTGGATGAGCATAAAAAAAATTGGCGCAATTGCATAAAAATTCATGACTTGAGGCCGAACTATAAATACATCAGCCATTCGAACTTTTTCGCATGCACGACTTTTACACCCTGAGACCTATTGTCAAAAGTATAAGTTTCAGAACGAAAATATTTGGTGTGTGGATGCATTCTTACATGGTGGATCCGCATAAAAAAAATTGGCGCAATTGCATAAAAATTCATGACTTGAGGCCGAACTATAAATACATCAGCGATTCGAACTTTTTCGCATGCACGACTTTTACACCCTGAGACCTATTGTCAAAAGTATAAGTTTCAGAACCAAAATATTTGGTGTGTGGATGCATTCTTACATGGTGGATCCGCATAAAAAAAATTGGCGCAATTGCATAAAGATTCATGACTTGAGGTGGAACTATATAAATACATCAGCGATTCGATTTTTTTCGCATGCACGACTTTTACACCCTGAGACCTATTGTCAAAAGTATAAGTTTCAGAACCAAAATATTTGGTGTATGGATGCATTCTTACATGGTGGATGAGCATAAAAAAAATTGGCGCAATTGCATAAAAATTCATGACTTGAGGCCGAACTATAAATACATCAGCGATTCGAACTTTTTCACATGCACGACTTTTACACCCTGAGACCTATTGTCAAAAGTATAAGTTTCAGAACAAAAATATTTGGTGTGTGGATGCATTCTTACATGGTGGATCCGAATAAAAATTTGGCGCAATTGCATAAAAATTCATGACTTGAGGCCGAACTATAAATACATCAGCGATTCGAACTTTTTCGCATGCACGACTTTTACACCCTGAGACCTATTCTCAAAAGTATAAGTTTCAGAACCAAAATATTTGGTGTGTGGATGCATTCTTACATGGTGGATCCGCATAAAAAAAATTGGCGCAATTGCATAAAAATTCATGACTTGAAGTGGAACTATATAAATACATCAGCGATTCGATTTTTTTCGCATGCACGACTTTTACACCCTGAGACCTATTGTCAAAAGTATAAGTTTCAGAACCAAAATATTTGGTGTGTGGATGCATTCTTACATGGTCGATGAGCATAAAAAAAATTGGCGCAATTGCATAAAAATTCATGACTTGAGGCCGAACTATAAATACATCAGCGATTCGAACTTTTTCGCATGCACGACTTTTACACCCTGAGACCTATTCTCAAAAGTATAAGTTTCAGAACCAAAATATTTGGTGTGTGGATGCATTCTTACATGGTGGATGAGCATAAAAAAAATTGGCGCAATTGCATAAAAATTCATGACTTGAGGCCGAACTATAAATACATCAGCGATTCGAACTTTTTCGCATTCACGACTTTTACACCCTGAGACCTATTGTCAAAAGTATAAGTTTCAGAACCAAAATATTTGGTGTGTGGATGCATTCTTACATGGTGGATCCGCATAAAAAAAATTGCCGCAATTGCATAAAGATTCATGACTTGAGGTTGAACTAAATAAATACATCAGCGATTCGAACTTTTTCGCATGCACGACTTTTACACCCTGAGACCTATTCTTAAAAGTATAAGTTTCAGAACCAAAATATTTGGTGTGTGGATGCATTCTTACATGGTGGATGAGCATAAAAAAAATTGGCGCAATTGCATAAAAATTCATGACTTGAGGCCGAACTATAAATACATCAGCGATTCGAACTTTTTTGCATGCACGATTTTTACACCCTGAGACCTATTCTTAAAAGTATAAGTTTCAGAACCAAAATATTTGGTGTGTGGATGCATTCTTACATGGTGGATGAGCATAAAAAAAATTGGCGCAATTGCATAAAAATTCATGACTTGAGGCCGAACTATAAATACATCAGCCATTCGAACTTTTTCGCATGCACGACTTTTACACCCTGAGACCTATTGTCAAAAGTATAAGTTTCAGAACGAAAATATTTGGTGTGTGGATGCATTCTTACATGGTGGATCCGCATAAAAAAAATTGGCGCAATTGCATAAAAATTCATGACTTGAGGCCGAACTATAAATACATCAGCGATTCGAACTTTTTCGCATGCACGACTTTTACACCCTGAGACCTATTCTCAAAAGTATAAGTTTCAGAACCAAAATATTTGGTGTGTGGATGCATTCTTACATGGTGGATGAGCATAAAAAAAATTCGCGCAATTGCATAAAAATTCATGACTTGAGGTGGAACTATATAAATACATCAGCGATTCAATTTTTTTCGCATGCACGACTTTTACACCCTGAGACCTATTCTCAAAAGTATAAGTTTCAGAACCAAAATATTTAGTGTGTGGATGCATTCTTACATGGTGGATCCGCATAAAAAAAATTGGCGCAATTGCATAAAAATTCATGACTTGAGGCCGAACTATAAATACATCAGCGATTCGAACTTTTTCGCATGCACGACTTTTACACCCTGAGACCTATTCTCAAAAGTATAAGTTTCAGAACCAAAATATTTGGTGTGTGGATGCATTCTTACATGGTGGATGAGCATAAAAAAAATTGGCGCAATTGCATAAAAATTCATGACTTGAGGCCGAACTATAAATACATCAGCGATTCGAACTTTTTCGCATGCACGACTTTTACACCCTGAGACCTATTGTCAAAAGTATAAGTTTCAGAACCAAAATATTTGGTGTGTGGATGCATTCTTACATGGTGGATGAGCATAAAAAAAATTGGCGCAATTGCATAAAGATTCATGACTTGAGGTTGAACTATATAAATACATCAGCGATTCGAACTTTTTCGCATGCACGACTTTTACACCCTGAGACCTATTGTCAAAAGTATAAGTTTCAGAACCAAAATATTTAGTGTGTGGATGCATTCTTACATGGTGGATCCGCATAAAAAAAATTGGTGCAATTGCATAAAAATTCATGACTTGAGGCCGAACTATAAATACATCAGCGATTCGAACTTTTTCGCATGCACGACTTTTACACCCTGAGACCTATTCTCAAAAGTATAAGTTTCAGAACCAAAATATTTGGTGTGTGGATGCATTCTTACATGGTGGATCCGAATAAAAAATTTGGCGCAATTGCATAAAAATTCATGACTTGAGGCCGAACTATAAATACATCAGCGATTCGAACTTTTTCGCATGCACGACTTTTACACCCTGAGACCTATTGTCAAAAGTATAAGTTTCAGAACCAAAATATTTGGTGTGTGGATGCATTCTTACATGGTGGATGAGCATAAAAAAAATTGGCGCAATTGCATAAAGATTCATGACTTGAGGTTGAACTATATAAATACATCAGCGATTCGAACTTTTTCGCATGCACGACTTTTACACCCTGAGACCTATTCTTAAAAGTATAAGTTTCAGAACCAAAATATTTAGTGTGTGGATGCATTCTTACATGGTGGATGAGCATAAAAAAAATTGGCGCAATTGCATAAAAATTCATGACTTGAGGCCGAACTATAAATACATCAGCGATTCGAACTTTTTCGCATGCACGACTTTTACACCCTGAGACCTATTCTTAAAAGTATAAGTTTCAGAACCAAAATATTTGGTGTGTGGATGCATTCTTACATGGTGGATGAGCATAAAAAAAATTGGCGCAATTGCATAAAAATTCATGACTTGAGGCCGAACTATAAATACATCAGCCATTCGAACTTTTTCGCATGCACGACTTTTACACCCTGAGACCTATTGTCAAAAGTATAAGTTTCAGAACCAAAATATTTGGTGTGTGGATGCATTCTTACATGGTGGATCCGCAAAAAAAACATTGGCGCAATTGCATAAAAATTCATGACTTGAGGCCGAACTATAAATACATCAGCGATTCGAACTTTTTCGCATGCACGACTTTTACACCCTGAGACCTATTGTCAAAAGTATAAGTTTCAGAACCAAAATATTTGGTGTGTGGATGCATTCTTACATGGTGGATCCGCATAAAAAAAATTGGCGCAATTGCATAAAGATTCATGACTTGAGGTGGAACTATATAAATACATCAGCGATTCGATTTTTTTCGCATGCACGACTTTTACACCCTGAGACCTATTGTCAAAAGCATAAGTTTCAGAACCAAAATATTTGGTGTGTGGATGCATTCTTACATGGTGGATGAGCATAAAAACAATTAGCGCAATTGCATAAAAATTCATGACTTGAGGCCGAACTATAAATACATCAGCGATTCGAACTTTTTCGCATGCACGACTTTTACACCCTGAGACCTATTCTCAAAAGTATAAGTTTCAGAACCAAAATATTTGGTGTGTGGATGCATTCTTACATGGTGGATCCGCATAAAAAAAATTGGCGAAATTTCATAAAAATTCATGACTTGAGGCCGAACTATATAAATACATCAGCGATTCAATTTTTTTCGCATGCACGACTTTTACACCCTGAGACCTATTGTCAAAAGTATAAGTTTCAGAACCAAAATATTTGGTGTGTGGATGCATTCTTACATGGTGGATCCGCATAAAAAAAATTGGCGCAATTGCATAAAAATTCATGACTTGAGGCCGAACTATAAATACATCAGCGATTCGAACTTTTTCGCATGCACGACTTTTACACCCTGAGACCTATTCTCAAAAGTATAAGTTTCAGAACCAAAATATTTGGTGTGTGGATGCATTCTTACATGGTGGATGAGCATAAAAAAAATTGGCGCAATTGCATAAAAATTCATGACTTGAGGCCGAACTATAAATACATCAGCGATTCGAACTTTTTCGCATGCACGACTTTTACACCCTGAGACCTATTGTCAAAAGTATAAGTTTCAGAACCAAAATATTTGGTGTGTGGATGCATTCTTACATGGTGGATGAGCATAAAAAAAATTGGTGCAATTGCATAAAAATTCATGACTTGAGGCCGAACTATAAATACATCAGCGATTCGAACTTTTTCGCATGCACGACTTTTACACCCTGAGACCTATTCTCAAAAGTATAAGTTTCAGAACGAAAATATTTGGTGTGTGAATGCATTCTTACATGGTGGATCCGAATAAAAAATTTGGCGCAATTGCATAAAAATTCATGACTTGAGGCCGAACTATAAATACATCAGCGATTCGAACTTTTTCACATGCACGACTTTTACACCCTGAGACCTATTGTCAAAAGTATAAGTTTCAGAACGAAAATATTTGGTGTGTGGATGCATTCTTACATGGTGGATCCGAATAAAAAATTTGGCGCAATTGCATAAAAATTCATGACTTGAGGCCGAACTATAAATACATCAGCGATTCGAACTTTTTCGCATGCACGACTTTTACACCCTGAGACCTATTGTCAAAAGTATAAGTTTCAGAACCAAAATATTTGGTGTGTGGATGCATTCTTACATGGTGGATCCGCATAAAAACAATTGGCGCAATTGCATAAAGATTCATGACTTGAGGTTGAACTATATAAATACATCAGCGATTCGAACTTTTTCGCATGCACGACTTTTACACCCTGAGACCTATTGTCAAAAGTATAAGTTTCAGAACCAAAATATTTAGTGTGTGGATGCATTCTTACATGGTGGATCCGCATAAAAAAAATTGGTGCAATTGCATAAAAATTCATGACTTGAGGCCGAACTATAAATACATCAGCGATTCGAACTTTTTCGCATGCACGACTTTTACACCCTGAGACCTATTCTCAAAAGTATAAGTTTCAGAACCAAAATATTTGGTGTGTGGATGCATTCTTACATGGTGGATGAGCATAAAAAAAATTCGCGCAATTGCATAAAAATTCATGACTTGAGGTGGAACTATATAAATACATCAGCGATTCAATTTTTTTCGCATGCACGACTTTTACACCCTGAGACCTATTCTCAAAAGTATAAGTTTCAGAACCAAAATATTTAGTGTGTGGATGCATTCTTACATGGTGGATCCGCATAAAAAAAATTGGCGCAATTGCATAAAAATTCATGACTTGAGGCCGAACTATAAATACATCAGCGATTCGAACTTTTTCGCATGCACGACTTTTACACCCTGAGACCTATTCTCAAAAGTATAAGTTTCAGAACCAAAATATTTGGTGTGTGGATGCATTCTTACATGGTGGATGAGCATAAAAAAAATTGGCGCAATTGCATAAAAATTCATGACTTGAGGCCGAACTATAAATACATCAGCGATTCGAACTTTTTCGCATGCACGACTTTTACACCCTGAGACCTATTGTCAAAAGTATAAGTTTCAGAACCAAAATATTTGGTGTGTGGATGCATTCTTACATGGTGGATGAGCATAAAAAAAATTGGCGCAATTGCATAAAGATTCATGACTTGAGGTTGAACTATATAAATACATCAGCGATTCGAACTTTTTCGCATGCACGACTTTTACACCCTGAGACCTATTGTCAAAAGTATAAGTTTCAGAACCAAAATATTTAGTGTGTGGATGCATTCTTACATGGTGGATCCGCATAAAAAAAATTGGTGCAATTGCATAAAAATTCATGACTTGAGGCCGAACTATAAATACATCAGCGATTCGAACTTTTTCGCATGCACGACTTTTACACCCTGAGACCTATTCTCAAAAGTATAAGTTTCAGAACCAAAATATTTGGTGTGTGGATGCATTCTTACATGGTGGATCCGAATAAAAAATTTGGCGCAATTGCATAAAAATTCATGACTTGAGGCCGAACTATAAATACATCAGCGATTCGAACTTTTTCGCATGCACGACTTTTACACCCTGAGACCTATTGTCAAAAGTATAAGTTTCAGAACCAAAATATTTGGTGTGTGGATGCATTCTTACATGGTGGATGAGCATAAAAAAAATTGGCGCAATTGCATAAAGATTCATGACTTGAGGTTGAACTATATAAATACATCAGCGATTCGAACTTTTTCGCATGCACGACTTTTACACCCTGAGACCTATTCTTAAAAGTATAAGTTTCAGAACCAAAATATTTGGTGTGTGGATGCATTCTTACATGGTGGATGAGCATAAAAAAAATTGGCGCAATTGCATAAAAATTCATGACTTGAGGCCGAACTATAAATACATCAGCCATTCGAACTTTTTCGCATGCACGACTTTTACACCCTGAGACCTATTGTCAAAAGTATAAGTTTCAGAACCAAAATATTTGGTGTGTGGATGCATTCTTACATGGTGGATCCGCAAAAAAAACATTGGCGCAATTGCATAAAAATTCATGACTTGAGGCCGAACTATAAATACATCAGCGATTCGAACTTTTTCGCATGCACGACTTTTACACCCTGAGACCTATTCTCAAAAGTATAAGTTTCAGAACCAAAATATTTGGTGTGTGGATGCATTCTTACATGGTGGATCCGCATAAAAAAATTTGGCGCAATTGCATAAAGATTCATGACTTGAGGTGGAACTATATAAATACATCAGCGATTCGATTTTTTTCGCATGCACGACTTTTACACCCTGAGACCTATTGTCAAAAGCATAAGTTTCAGAACCAAAATATTTGGTGTGTGGATGCATTCTTACATGGTGGATGAGCATAAAAACAATTAGCGCAATTGCATAAAAATTCATGACTTGAGGCCGAACTATAAATACATCAGCGATTCGAACTTTTTCGCATGCACGACTTTTACACCCTGAGACCTATTCTCAAAAGTATAAGTTTCAGAACCAAAATATTTGGTGTGTGGATGCATTCTTACATGGTGGATGAGCATAAAAAAAATTGGCGCAATTGCATAAAAATTCATGACTTGAGGCCGAACTATAAATACATCAGCCATTCGAACTTTTTCGCATGCACGACTTTTACACCCTGAGACCTATTGTCAAAAGTATAAGTTTCAGAACCAAAATATTTGGTGTGTGGATGCATTCTTACATGGTGGATCCGCAAAAAAAACATTGGCGCAATTGCATAAAAATTCATGACTTGAGGCCGAACTATAAATACATCAGCGATTCGAACTTTTTCGCATGCACGACTTTTACACCCTGAGACCTATTGTCAAAAGTATAAGTTTCAGAACCAAAATATTTGGTGTGTGGATGCATTCTTACATGGTGGATCCGCATAAAAAAATTTGGCGCAATTGCATAAAGATTCATGACTTGAGGTGGAACTATATAAATACATCAGCGATTCGATTTTTTTCGCATGCACGACTTTTACACCCTGAGACCTATTGTCAAAAGCATAAGTTTCAGAACCAAAATATTTGGTGTGTGGATGCATTCTTACATGGTGGATGAGCATAAAAACAATTAGCGCAATTGCATAAAAATTCATGACTTGAGGCCGAACTATAAATACATCAGCGATTCGAACTTTTTCGCATGCACGACTTTTACACCCTGAGACCTATTCTCAAAAGTATAAGTTTCAGAACCAAAATATTTGGTGTGTGGATGCATTCTTACATGGTGGATCCGCATAAAAAAAATTGGCGAAATTTCATAAAAATTCATGACTTGAGGCCGAACTATATAAATACATCAGCGATTCAATTTTTTTCGCATGCACGACTTTTACACCCTGAGACCTATTGTCAAAAGTATAAGTTTCAGAACCAAAATATTTGGTGTGTGGATGCATTCTTACATGGTGGATCCGCATAAAAAAAATTGGCGCAATTGCATAAAAATTCATGACTTGAGGCCGAACTATAAATACATCAGCGATTCGAACTTTTTCGCATGCACGACTTTTACACCCTGAGACCTATTCTCAAAAGTATAAGTTTCAGAACCAAAATATTTGGTGTGTGGATGCATTCTTACATGGTGGATGAGCATAAAAAAAATTGGCGCAATTGCATAAAAATTCATGACTTGAGGCCGAACTATAAATACATCAGCGATTCGAACTTTTTCGCATGCACGACTTTTACACCCTGAGACCTATTGTCAAAAGTATAAGTTTCAGAACCAAAATATTTGGTGTGTGGATGCATTCTTACATGGTGGATGAGCATAAAAAAAATTGGTGCAATTGCATAAAAATTCATGACTTGAGGCCGAACTATAAATACATCAGCGATTCGAACTTTTTCGCATGCACGACTTTTACACCCTGAGACCTATTCTCAAAAGTATAAGTTTCAGAACGAAAATATTTGGTGTGTGAATGCATTCTTACATGGTGGATCCGAATAAAAAATTTGGCGCAATTGCATAAAAATTCATGACTTGAGGCCGAACTATAAATACATCAGCGATTCGAACTTTTTCACATGCACGACTTTTACACCCTGAGACCTATTGTCAAAAGTATAAGTTTCAGAACGAAAATATTTGGTGTGTGGATGCATTCTTACATGGTGGATCCGAATAAAAAATTTGGCGCAATTGCATAAAAATTCATGACTTGAGGCCGAACTATAAATACATCAGCGATTCGAACTTTTTCGCATGCACGACTTTTACACCCTGAGACCTATTGTCAAAAGTATAAGTTTCAGAACCAAAATATTTGGTGTGTGGATGCATTCTTACATGGTGGATCCGCATAAAAACAATTGGCGCAATTGCATAAAGATTCATGACTTGAGGTTGAACTATATAAATACATCAGCGATTCGAACTTTTTCGCATGCACGACTTTTACACCCTGAGACCTATTGTCAAAAGTATAAGTTTCAGAACCAAAATATTTAGTGTGTGGATGCATTCTTACATGGTGGATCCGCATAAAAAAAATTGGTGCAATTGCATAAAAATTCATGACTTGAGGCCGAACTATAAATACATCAGCGATTCGAACTTTTTCGCATGCACGACTTTTACACCCTGAGACCTATTGTCAAAAGTATAAGTTTCAGAACGAAAATATTTGGTGTGTGGATGCATTCTTACATGGTGGATCCGCATAAAAAAATTGGCGCAATTGCATAAAGATTCATGACTTGAGGTGGAACTATATAAATACATCAGCGATTCGATTTTTTTCGCATGCACGACTTTTACACCCTGAGACCTATTGTCAAAAGTATAAGTTTCAGAACCAAAATATTTGGTGTGTGGATGCATTCTTACATGGTGGATGAGCATAAAAACAATTAGCGCAATTGCATAAAAATTCATGACTTGAGGCCGAACTATAAATACATCAGCGATTCGAACTTTTTCGCATGCACGACTTTTACACCCTGAGACCTATTCTCAAAAGTATAAGTTTCAGAACCAAAATATTTGGTGTGTGGATGCATTCTTACATGGTGGATCCGCATAAAAAAAATTGGCGAAATTGCATAAAAATTCATGACTTGAGGCCGAACTATATAAATACATCAGCAATTCAATTTTTTTCGCATGCACGACTTTTACACCCTGAGACCTATTGTCAAAAATATAAGTTTCAGAACCAAAATATTTGGTGTGTGGATGCATTCTTACATGGTGGATCCGCATAAAAGAAATTGGCGCAATTGCATAAAAATTCATGACTTGAGGCCGAACTATAAATACATCAGCGATTCGAACTTTTTCGCATGCACGACTTTTACACCCTGAGACCTATTCTCAAAAGCATAAGTTTCAGAACCAAAATATTTGGTGTGTGGATGCATTCTTACATGGTGGATGAGCATAAAAAAAATTGGCGCAATTGCATAAAAATTCATGACTTGAGGCCGAACTATAAATACATCAGCGATTCGAACTTTTTCGTATTCACGACTTTTACACCCTGAGACCTATTGTCAAAAGTATAAGTTTCAGAACCAAAATATTTGGTGTGTGGATGCATTCTTACATGGTGGATGAGCATAAAAAAAATTGGCGCAATTGCATAAAGATTCATGACTTGAGGTTGAACTATATAAATACATCAGCGATTCGAACTTTTTCGCATTCACGACTTTTACACCCTGAGACCTATTCTCAAAAGTATAACTTTCAGAACCAAAAAATTTAGTGTGTGGATGCATTCTTACATGGTGGATCCGCATAAAAAAAATTGGTGCAATTGCATAAAAATTCATGACTTGAGGCCGAACTATAAATACATCAGCGATTCGAACTTTTTCGCATGCACGACTTTTACACCCTGAGACCTATTGTCAAAAGTATAAGTTTCAGAACCAAAATATTTGGTGTGTGGATGCATTCTTACATGGTGGATCCGAATAAAAAATTTGGCGCAATTGCATAAAAATTCATGACTTGAGGCCGAACTATAAATACATCAGCGATTCGAACTTTTTCACATACACGACTTTTACACCCTGAGACCTATTGTCAAAAGTATAAGTTTCAGAACGAAAATATTTGGTGTGTGGATGCATTCTTACATGGTGGATCCGAATAAAAAATTTGGCGCAATTGCATAAAAATTCATGACTTGAGGCCGAACTATAAATACATCAGCGATTCGAACTTTTTCGCATGCACAACTTTTACACCCTGAGACCTATTGTCAAAAGTATAAGTTTCAGAACCAAAATATTTGGTGTGTGGATGCATTCTTACATGGTGGATGAGCATAAAAAAAATTGGCGCAATTGCATAAAAATTCATGACTTGAAGTGGAACTATATAAATACATCAGCGATTCGATTTTTTTCGCATGCACGACTTTTACACCCTGAGACCTATTGTCAAAAGTATAAGTTTCAGAACCAAAATATTTGGTGTGTGGATGCATTCTTACATGGTGGATGAGCATAAAAACAATTAGCGCAATTGCATAAAAATTCATGACTTGAGGCCGAACTATAAATACATCAGCGATTCGAACTTTTTCGCATGCACGACTTTTACACCCTGAGACCTATTCTCAAAAGTATAAGTTTCAGAACCAAAATATTTGGTGTGTGGATGCATTCTTACATGGTGGATCCGCATAAAAAAAATTGGCGAAATTGCATAAAAATTCATGACTTGAGGCCGAACTATATAAATACATCAGCGATTCAATTTTTTTCGCATACACGACTTTTACACCCTGAGACCTATTGTCAAAAGTATAAGTTTCAGAACCAAAATATTTGGTGTGTGGATGCATTCTTACATGGTGGATGAGCATAAAAAAAATTGGCGCAATTGCATAAAAATTCATGACTTGAGGCCGAACTATAAATACATCAGCGATTCGAACTTTTTCGCATGCACGACTTTTACACCCTGAGACCTATTCTCAAAAGTATAAGTTTCAGAACCAAAATATTTGGTGTGTGGATGCATTCTTACATGGTGGATGAGCATAAAAAAAATTGGCGCAATTGCATAAAAATTCATGACTTGAGGCCGAACTATAAATACATCAGCGATTCGAACTTTTTCGCATGCACGACTTTTACACCCTGAGACCTATTGTCAAAAGTATAAGTTTCAGAACGAAAATATTTGGTGTGTGGATGCATTCTTACATGGTGGATCCGCATAAAAAAATTGGCGCAATTGCATAAAGATTCATGACTTGAGGTGGAACTATATAAATACATCAGCGATTCGATTTTTTTCGCATGCACGACTTTTACACCCTGAGACCTATTGTCAAAAGTATAAGTTTCAGAACCAAAATATTTGGTGTGTGGATGCATTCTTACATGGTGGATGAGCATAAAAACATTTAGCGCAATTGCATAAAAATTCATGACTTGAGGCCGAACTATAAATACATCAGCGATTCGAACTTTTTCGCATGCACGACTTTTACACCCTGAGACCTATTCTCAAAAGTATAAGTTTCAGAACCAAAATATTTGGTGTGTGGATGCATTCTTACATGGTGGATCCGCATAAAAAAAATTGGCGAAATTGCATAAAAATTCATGACTTGAGGCCGAACTATATAAATACATCAGCGATTCAATTTTTTTCGCATGCACGACTTTTACACCCTGAGACCTATTGTCAAAAATATAAGTTTCAGAACCAAAATATTTGGTGTGTGGATGCATTCTTACATGGTGGATCCGCATAAAAAAAATTGGCGCAATTGCATAAAAATTCATGACTTGAGGCCGAACTATAAATACATCAGCGATTCGAACTTTTTCGCATGCACGACTTTTACACCCTGAGACCTATTCTCAAAAGTATAAGTTTCAGAACCAAAATATTTGGTGTGTGGATGCATTCTTACATGGTGGATGAGCATAAAAAAAATTGGCGCAATTGCATAAAAATTCATGACTTGAGGCCGAACTATAAATACATCAGCGATTCGAACTTTTTCGTATTCACGACTTTTACACCCTGAGACCTATTGTCAAAAGTATAAGTTTCAGAACCAAAATATTTGGTGTGTGGATGCATTCTTACATGGTGGATGAGCATAAAAAAAATTGGCGCAATTGCATAAAGATTCATGACTTGAGGTTGAACTATATAAATACATCAGCGATTCGAACTTTTTCGCATGCACGACTTTTACACCCTGAGACCTATTCTCAAAAGTATAAGTTTCAGAACCAAAAAATTTAGTGTGTGGATGCATTCTTACATGGTGGATCCGCATAAAAAAAATTGGTGCAATTGCATAAAAATTCATGACTTGAGGCCGAACTATAAATACATCAGCGATTCGAACTTTTTCGCATGCACGACTTTTACACCCTGAGACCTATTGTCAAAAGTATAAGTTTCAGAACGAAAATATTTGGTGTGTGGATGCATTCTTACATGGTGGATCCGAATAAAAAATTTGGCGCAATTGCATAAAAATTCATGACTTGAGGCCGAACTATAAATACATCAGCGATTCGAACTTTTTCACATACACGACTTTTACACCCTGAGACCTATTGTCAAAAGTATAAGTTTCAGAACGAAAATATTTGGTGTGTGGATGCATTCTTACATGGTGGATCCGAATAAAAAATTTGGCGCAATTGCATAAAAATTCATGACTTGAGGCCGAACTATAAATACATCAGCGATTCGAACTTTTTCGCATGCACAACTTTTACACCCTGAGACCTATTGTCAAAAGTATAAGTTTCAGAACCAAAATATTTGGTGTGTGGATGCATTCTTACATGGTGGATCCGCAT
Organism: Haliotis cracherodii; assembly: GCF_022045235.1. Classification (NCBI taxonomy): domain Eukaryota; kingdom Metazoa; phylum Mollusca; class Gastropoda; order Lepetellida; family Haliotidae; genus Haliotis; species Haliotis cracherodii. Next base: position 42,455,900 of record NW_027266341.1, read on the forward strand.
AAAAAAAATTGGCGCAATTGCATAAAAATTCATGACTTGAAGTGGAACTATATAAATACATCAGCGATTCGATTTTTTTCGCATGCACGACTTTTACACCCTGAGACCTATTGTCAAAAGTATAAGTTTCAGAACCAAAATATTTGGTGTGTGGATGCATTCTTACATGGTGGATGAGCATAAAAACAATTAGCGCAATTGCATAAAAATTCATGACTTGAGGCCGAACTATAAATACATCAGCGATTCGAACTTTTTCGCATGCACGACTTTTACACCCTGAGACCTATTCTCAAAAGTATAAGTTTCAGAACCAAAATATTTAGTGTGTGGATGCATTCTTACATGGTGGATCCGCATAAAAAAAATTGGCGAAATTGCATAAAAATTCATGACTTGAGGCCGAACTATATAAATACATCAGCGATTCAATTTTTTTCGCATACACGACTTTTACACCCTGAGACCTATTGTCAAAAGTATAAGTTTCAGAACCAAAATATTTGGTGTGTGGATGCATTCTTACATGGTGGATCCGCATAAAAAAAATTGGCGCAATTGCATAAAAATTCATGACTTGAGGCCGAACTATAAATACATCAGCGATTCGAACTTTTTCGCATGCACGACTTTTACACCCTGAGACCTATTCTCAAAAGTATAAGTTTCAGAACCAAAATATTTGGTGTGTGGATGCATTCTTACATGGTGGATGAGCATAAAAAAAATTGGCGCAATTGCATAAAAATTCATGACTTGAGGCCGAACTATAAATACATCAGCGATTCGAACTTTTTCGCATGCACGACTTTTACACCCTGAGACCTATTGTCAAAAGTATAAGTTTCAGAACCAAAATATTTGGTGTGTGGATGCATTCTTACATGGTGGATCCGCATAAAAAAAATTGGCGCAATTGCATAAAGATTCATGACTTGAGGTTGAACTATATAAATACATCAGCGATTCGAACTTTTTCGCATGCACGACTTTTACACCCTGAGACCTATTCTCAAAAGTATAACTTTCAGAACCAAAATATTTGGTGTGTGGATGCATTCTTACATGGTGGATCCGCATAAAAAAAATTGGTGCAATTGCATAAAAATTCATGACTTGAGGCCGAACTATAAATACATCAGCGATTCGAACTTTTTCGCATGCACGACTTTTACACCCTGAGACCTATTGTCAAAAGTATAAGTTTCAGAACGAAAATATTTGGTGTGTGGATGCATTCTTACATGGTGGATCCGAATAAAAAATTTGGCGCAATTGCATAAAAATTCATGACTTGAGGCCGAACTATAAATACATCAGCGATTCGAACTTTTTCACATGCACGACTTTTACACCCTGAGACCTATTGTCAAAAGTATAAGTTTCAGAACGAAAATATTTGGTGTGTGGATGCATTCTTACATGGTGGATCCGAATAAAAAATTTGGCGCAATTGCATAAAAATTCATGACTTGAGGCCGAACTATAAATACATCAGCGATTCGAACTTTTTCGCATGCACGACTTTTACACCCTGAGACCTATTGTCAAAAGTATAAGTTTCAGAACCAAAATATTTGGTGTGTGGATGCATTCTTACATGATGGATGAGCATAAAAAAAATTGGCGCAATTGCATAAAGATTCATGACTTGAGGTTGAACTATATAAATACATCAGCGATTCGAACTTTTTCGCATGCACGACTTTTACACCCTGAGACCTATTGTCAAAAGTATAAGTTTCAGAACCAAAATATTTAGTGTGTGGATGCATTCTTACATGGTGGATCCGCATAAAAAAAATTGGTGCAATTGCATAAAAATTCATGACTTGAGGCCGAACTATAAATACATCAGCGATTCGAACTTTTTCGCATGCACGACTTTTACACCCTGAGACCTATTGTCAAAAGTATAAGTTTCAGAACGAAAATATTTGGTGTGTGGATGCATTCTTACATGGTGGATCCGCATAAAAAAATTGGCGCAATTGCATAAAGATTCATGACTTGAGGTGGAACTATATAAATACATCAGCGATTCGATTTTTTTCGCATGCACGACTTTTACACCCTGAGACCTATTGTCAAAAGTATAAGTTTCAGAACGAAAATATTTGGTGTGTGGATGCATTCTTACATGGTGGATGAGCATAAAAACAATTAGCGCAATTGCATAAAAATTCATGACTTGAGGCCGAACTATAAATACATCAGCGATTCGAACTTTTTCGCATGCACGACTTTTACACCCTGAGACCTATTCTCAAAAGTATAAGTTTCAGAACCAAAATATTTGGTGTGTGGATGCATTCTTACATGGTGGATCCGCATAAAAAAAATTGGCGAAATTGCATAAAAATTCATGACTTGAGGCCGAACTATATAAATACATCAGCGATTCAATTTTTTTCGCATGCACGACTTTTACACCCTGAGACCTATTGTCAAAAATATAAGTTTCAGAACCAAAATATTTGGTGTGTGGATGCATTCTTACATGGTGGATCCGCATAAAAAAAATTGGCGCAATTGCATAAAAATTCATGACTTGAGGCCGAACTATAAATACATCAGCGATTCGAACTTTTTCGCATGCACGACTTTTACACCCTGAGACCTATTCTCAAAAGTATAAGTTTCAGAACCAAAATATTTGGTGTGTGGATGCATTCTTACATGGTGGATGAGCATAAAAAAAATTGGCGCAATTGCATAAAAATTCATGACTTGAGGCCGAACTATAAATACATCAGCGATTCGAACTTTTTCGTATGCACGACTTTTACACCCTGAGACCTATTGTCAAAAGTATAAGTTTCAGAACCAAAATATTTGGTGTGTGGATGCATTCTTACATGGTGGATGAGCATAAAAAAAATTGGCGCAATTGCATAAAGATTCATGACTTGAGGTTGAACTATATAAATACATCAGCGATTCGAACTTTTTCGCATGCACGACTTTTACACCCTGAGACCTATTCTCAAAAGTATAAGTTTCAGAACCAAAATATTTAGTGTGTGGATGCATTCTTACATGGTGGATCCGCATAAAAAAAATTGGTGCAATTGCATAAAAATTCATGACTTGAGGCCGAACTATAAATACATCAGCGATTCGAACTTTTTCACATGCACGACTTTTACACCCTGAGACCTATTGTGAAAAGTATAAGTTTCAGAACGAAAATATTTGGTGTGTGGATGCATTCTTACATGGTGGATCCGAATAAAAAAATTTGGCGCAATTGCATAAAAATTCATGACTTGAGGCCGAACTATAAATACATCAGCGATTCGAACTTTTTCACATACACGACTTTTACACCCTGAGACCTATTGTCAAAAGTATAAGTTTCAGAACGAAAATATTTGGTGTGTGGATGCATTCTTACATGGTGGATCCGAATAAAAAAATTGGCGCAATTGCATAAAGATTCATGACTTAAGGTGGAACTATATAAATACATCAGCGATTCGATTTTTTTCGCATGCACGACTTTTACACCCTGAGACCTATTGTCAAAAGTATAAGTTTCAGAACCAAAATATTTGGTGTGTGGATGCATTCTTACATGGTGGATGAGCATAAAAAAAATTGGCGCAATTGCATAAAAATTCATGACTTGAGGCCGAACTATAAATACATCAGCGATTCGAACTTTTTCGCATGCACGACTTTTACACCCTGAGACCTATTGTCAAAAGTATAAGTTTCAGAACCAAAATATTTGGTGTGTGGATGCATTCTTACATGGTGGATGAGCATAAAAAAAATTGGCGCAATTGCATAAAGATTCATGACTTGAGGTTGAACTATATAAATACATCAGCGATTCGAACTTTTTCGCATGCACGACTTTTACACCCTGAGACCTATTCTCAAAAGTATAAGTTTCAGAACGAAAATATTTGGTGTGTGGATGCATTCTTACATGGTGGATCCGCATAAAAAAAATTTGTGCAATTGCATAAAAATTCATGACTTGAGGCCGAACTATAAATACATCAGCGATTCGAACTTTTTCGCATGCACGACTTTTACACCCTGAGACCTATTGTCAAAAGTATAAGTTTCAGAACCAAAATATTTGGTGTGTGGATGCATTCTTACATGATGGATCCGAATAAAAAATTTAGCGCAATTGCATAAAAATTCATGACTTGAGGCCGAACTATAAATACATCAGCGATTCGAACTTTTTCACATGCACGACTTTTACACCCTGAGACCTATTGTCAAAAGTATAAGTTTCAGAACGAAAATATTTGGTGTGTGGATGCATTCTTACATGGTGGATCCGAATAAAAAATTTGGCGCAATTGCATAAAAATTCATGACTTGAGGCCGAACTATAAATACATCAGCGATTCGAACTTTTTCGCATGCACGACTTTTACACCCTGAGACCTATTGTCAAAAGTATAAGTTTCAGAACCAAAATATTTGGTGTGTGGATGCATTCTTACATGGTGGATCCGCATAAAAAAAATTGGCGCAATTGCATAAAAATTCATGACTTGAAGTGGAACTATATAAATACATCAGCGATTCGATTTTTTTCGCATGCACGACTTTTACACCCTGAGACCTATTGTCAAAAGTATAAGTTTCAGAACCAAAATATTTGGTGTGTGGATGCATTCTTACATGGTGGATGAGCATAAAAACAATTAGCGCAATTGCATAAAAATTCATGACTTGAGGCCGAACTATAAATACATCAGCGATTCGAACTTTTTCGCATGCACGACTTTTACACCCTGAGACCTATTCTCAAAAGTATAAGTTTCAGAACCAAAATATTTGGTGTGTGGATGCATTCTTACATGGTGGATGAGCATAAAAAAAATTGGCGCAATTGCATAAAGATTCATGACTTGAGGTTGAACTATATAAATACATCAGCGATTCAATTTTTTTTCGCATGCACGACTTTTACACCCTGACACCTATTGTCAAAAACATAAGTTTCAGAACCAAAATATTTGGTGTGTGGATGCATTCTTACATGGTGGATCCGCATAAAAAAAATTGGCGCAATTGCATAAAAATTCATGACTTGAGGCCGAACTATAAATACATCAGCGATTCGAACTTTTTCGCATGCACGACTTTTACACCCTGAGACCTATTCTCAAAAGTATAAGTTTCAGAACCAAAATATTTGGTGTGTGGATGCATTCTTACATGGTGGATGAGCATAAAAAAAATTGGCGCAATTGCATAAAAATTCATGACTTGAGGCCGAACTATAAATACATCAGCGATTCGAACTTTTTCGTATGCACGACTTTTACACCCTGAGACCTATTGTAAAAAGTATAAGTTTCAGAACCAAAATATTTGGTGTGTGGATGCATTCTTACATGGTGGATGAGCATAAAAGAAATTGGCGCAATTGCATAAAGATTCATGACTTGAGGTTGAACTATATAAATACATCAGCGATTCAATTTTTTTCGCATGCACGACTTTTACACCCTGACACCTATTGTCAAAAATATAAGTTTCAGAACCAAAATATTTGGTGTGTGGATGCATTCTTACATGGTGGATCCGCATAAAAAAAATTGGCGCAATTGCATAAAAATTCATGACTTGAGGCCGAACTATAAATACATCAGCGATTCGAACTTTTTCGCATGCACGACTTTTACACCCTGAGACCTATTCTCAAAAGTATAAGTTTCAGAACCAAAATATTTGGTGTGTGGATGCATTCTTACATGGTGGATGAGCATAAAAAAAATTGGCGCAATTGCATAAAAATTCATGACTTGAGGCCGAACTATAAATACATCAGCGATTCGAACTTTTTCGTATGCACGACTTTTACACCCTGAGACCTATTGTCAAAAGTATAAGTTTCAGAACCAAAATATTTGGTGTGTGGATGCATTCTTACATGGTGGATGAGCATAAAAAAAATTGGCGCAATTGCATAAAGATTCATGACTTGAGGTTGAACTATATAAATACATCAGCGATTCGAACTTTTTCGCATGCACGACTTTTACACCCTGAGACCTATTCTCAAAAGTATAACTTTCAGAACCAAAATATTTGGTGTGTGGATGCATTCTTACATGGTGGATCCGCATAAAAAAAATTGGTGCAATTGCATAAAAATTCATGACTTGAGGCCGAACTATAAATATATCAGCGATTCGAACTTTTTCGCATGCACGACTTTTACACCCTGAGACCTATTGTCAAAAGTATAAGTTTCAGAACCAAAATATTTGGTGTGTGGATGCATTCTTACATGGTGGATCCGAATAAAAAATTTGGCGCAATTGCATAAAAATTCATGACTTGAGGCCGAACTATAAATACATCAGCGATTCGAACTTTTTCACATGCACGACTTTTACACCCTGAGACCTATTGTCAAAAGTATAAGTTTCAGAACGAAAATATTTGGTGTGTGGATGCATTCTTACATGGTGGATCCGAATAAAAAATTTGGCGCAATTGCATAAAAATTCATGACTTGAGGCCGAACTATAAATACATCAGCGATTCGAACTTTTTCGCATGCACAACTTTTACACCCTGAGACCTATTGTCAAAAGTATAAGTTTCAGAACGAAAATATTTGGTGTGTGGATGCATTCTTACATGGTGGATCCGCATAAAAAAAATTGGCGCAATTGCATAAAAATTCATGACTTGAAGTGGAACTATATAAATACATCAGCGATTCGATTTTTTTCGCATGCACGACTTTAACACCCTGAGACCTATTGTCAAAAGTATAAGTTTCAGAACCAAAATATTTGGTGTGTGGATGCATTCTTACATGGTGGATGAGCATAAAAACAATTAGCGCAATTGCATAAAAATTCATGACTTGAGGCCGAACTATAAATACATCAGCGATTCGAACTTTTTCGCATGCACGACTTTTACACCCTGAGACCTATTCTCAAAAGTATAAGTTTCAGAACCAAAATATTTGGTGTGTGGATGCATTCTTACATGGTGGATGAGCATAAAAAAAATTGGCGCAATTGCATAAAGATTCATGACTTGAGGTTGAACTATATAAATACATCAGCGATTCGAACTTTTTCGCATGCACGACTTTTACACCCTGACACCTATTCTCAAAAGTATAAGTTTCAGAACCAAAATATTTAGTGTGTGGATGCATTCTGACATGGTGGATCCGCATAAAAAAAATTGGTGCAATTGCATAAAAATTCATGACTTGAGGCCGAACTATAAATACATCAGCGATTCGAACTTTTTCGCATGCACGACTTTTACACCCTGAGACCTATTCTCAAAAGTATAAGTTTCAGAACCAAAATATTTGGTGTGTGGATGCATTCTTACATGGTGGATCCGCATAAAAAAAATTGGCGCAATTGCATAAAAATTCATGACTTGAAGTGGAACTATATAAATACATCAGCGATTCGATTTTTTTCGCATGCACGACTTTTACACCCTGAGACCTATTGTCAAAAGTATAAGTTTCAGAACCAAAATATTTGGTGTGTGGATGCATTCTTACATGGTGGATGAGCATAAAAACAATTAGCGCAATTGCATAAAAATTCATGACTTGAGGCCGAACTATAAATACATCAGCGATTCGAACTTTTTCGCATGCACGACTTTTACACCCTGAGACCTATTCTCAAAAGTATAAGTTTCAGAACCAAAATATTTGGTGTGTGGATGCATTCTTACATGGTGGATGAGCATAAAAAAAATTGGCGCAATTGCATAAAGATTCATGACTTGAGGTTGAACTATATAAATACATCAGCGATTCGAACTTTTTCGCATGCACGACTTTTACACCCTGACACCTATTCTCAAAAGTATAAGTTTCAGAACCAAAATATTTAGTGTGTGGATGCATTCTGACATGGTGGATCCGCATAAAAAAAATTGGTGCAATTGCATAAAAATTCATGACTTGAGGCCGAACTATAAATACATCAGCGATTCGAACTTTTTCGCATGCACGACTTTTACACCCTGAGACCTATTGTCAAAAGTATAAGTTTCAGAACCAAAATATTTGGTGTGTGGATGCATTCTTACATGGTGGATGAGCATAAAAAAATTTGGCGCAATTGCATAAAAATTCATGACTTGAGGCCGAACTATAAATACATCAGCGATTCGAACTTTTTCGTATGCACGACTTTTACACCCTGAGACCTATTGTCAAAAGTATAAGTTTCAGAACCAAAATATTTGGTGTGTGGATGCATTCTTACATGGTGGATGAGCATAAAAAAAATTGGCGCAATTGCATAAAGATTCATGACTTGAGGTTGAACTATATAAATACATCAGCGATTCGAACTTTTTCGCATGCACGACTTTTACACCCTGAGACCTATTGTCAAAAGTATAAGTTTCAGAACGAAAATATTTGGTGTGTGGATGCATTCTTACATGGTGGATCCGCATAAAAAAAATTGGTGCAATTGCATAAAAATTCATGACTTGAGGCCGAACTATAAATACATCAGCGATTCGAACTTTTTCGCATGCACGACTTTTACACCCTGAGACCTATTGTCAAAAGTATAAGTTTCAGAACCAAAATATTTGGTGTGTGGATGCATTCTTACATGGTGGATCCGAATAAAAAATTTGGCGCAATTGCATAAAAATTCATGACTTGAGGCCGAACTATAAATACATCAGCGATTCGAACTTTTTCACATGCACGACTTTTACACCCTGAGACCTATTCTCAAAAGTATAAGTTTCAGAACGAAAATATTTGGTGTGTGGATGCATTCTTACATGGTGGATCCGAATAAAAAATTTGGCGCAATTGCATAAAAATTCATGACTTGAGGCCGAACTATAAATACATCAGCGATTCGAACTTTTTCGCATGCACAACTTTTACACCCTGAGACCTATTGTCAAAAGTATAAGTTTCAGAACGAAAATATTTGGTGTGTGGATGCATTCTTACATGGTGGATCCGCATAAAAAAAATTGGCGCAATTGCATAAAAATTCATGACTTGAAGTGGAACTATATAAATACATCAGCGATTCGATTTTTTTCGCATGCACGACTTTTACACCCTGAGACCTATTGTCAAAAGTATAAGTTTCAGAACCAAAATATTTGGTGTGTGGATGCATTCTTACATGGTGGATGAGCATAAAAACAATTAGCGCAATTGCATAAAAATTCATGACTTGAGGCCGAACTATAAATACATCAGCGATTCGAACTTTTTCGCATGCACGACTTTTACACCCTGAGACCTATTCTCAAAAGTATAAGTTTCAGAACCAAAATATTTGGTGTGTGGATGCATTCTTACATGGTGGATGAGCATAAAAAAAATTGGCGCAATTGCATAAAGATTCATGACTTGAGGTTGAACTATATAAATACATCAGCGATTCGAACTTTTTCGCATGCACGACTTTTACACCCTGACACCTATTCTCAAAAGTATAAGTTTCAGAACCAAAATATTTAGTGTGTGGATGCATTCTGACATGGTGGATCCGCATAAAAAAAATTGGTGCAATTGCATAAAAATTCATGACTTGAGGCCGAACTATAAATACATCAGCGATTCGAACTTTTTCGCATGCACGACTTTTACACCCTGAGACCTATTGTCAAAAGTATAAGTTTCAGAACGAAAATATTTGGTGTGTGGATGCATTCTTACATGGTGGATCCGAATAAAAAATTTGGCGCAATTGCATAAAAATTCATGACTTGAGGCCGAACTATAAATACATCAGCGATTCGAACTTTTTCACAGGCACGACTTTTACACCCTGAGACCTATTGTCAAAAGTATAAGTTTCAGAACCAAAATATTTGGTGTGTGGATGCATTCTTACATGGTGGATGAGCATAAAAAAAATTGGCGCAATTGCATAAAGATTCATGACTTGAGGTTGAACTATATAAATACATCAGCGATTCGAACTTTTTCGCATGCACGACTTTTACACCCTGAGACCTATTCTCAAAAGTATAACTTTCAGAACCAAAATATTTAGTGTGTGGATGCATTCTTACATGGTGGATCCGCATAAAAAAAATTGGTGCAATTGCATAAAAATTCATGACTTGAGGCCGAACTATAAATACATCAGCGATTCGAACTTTTTCGCATGCACGACTTTTACACCCTGAGACCTATTGTCAAAAGTATAAGTTTCAGAACCAAAATATTTGGTGTGTGGATGCATTCTTACATGGTGGATCCGAATAAAAAATTTGGCGCAATTGCATAAAAATTCATGACTTGAGGCCGAACTATAAATACATCAGCGATTCGAACTTTTTCGCATGCACAACTTTTACACCCTGAGACCTATTGTCAAAAGTATAAGTTTCAGAACCAAAATATTTGGTGTGTGGATGCATTCTTACATGGTGGATGAGCATAAAAAAAATTGGCGCAATTGCATAAAAATTCATGACTTGAAGTGGAACTATATAAATACATCAGCGATTCGATTTTTTTCGCATGCACGACTTTTACACCCTGAGACCTATTGTCAAAAGTATAAGTTTCAGAACCAAAATATTTGGTGTGTGGATGCATTCTTACATGGTGGATCCGCATAAAAAAAATTGGCGCAATTGCATAAAAATTCATGACTTGAGGCCGAACTATAAATACATCAGCGATTCGAACTTTTTCGCATGCACGACTTTTACACCCTGAGACCTATTGTCAAAAGTATAAGTTTCAGAACGAAAATATTTGGTGTGTGGATGCATTCTTACATGGTGGATCCGAATAAAAAATTTGGCGCAATTGCATAAAAATTCATGACTTGAGGCCGAACTATAAATACATCAGCGATTCGAACTTTTTCGCATGCACGACTTTTACACCCTGAGACCTATTCTCAAAAGTATAAGTTTCAGAACCAAAATATTTGGTGTGTGGATGCATTCTTACATGGTGGATGAGCATAAAAAAAATTGGCGCAATTGCATAAAGATTCATGACTTGAGGTTGAACTATATAAATACATCAGCGATTCGAACTTTTTCGCATGAACGACTTTTACACCCTGACACCTATTCTCAAAAGTATAAGTTTCAGAACCAAAATATTTAGTGTGTGGATGCATTCTGACATGGTGGATCCGCATAAAAAAATTTGGTGCAATTGCATAAAAATTCATGACTTGAGGCCGAACTATAAATACATCAGCGATTCGAACTTTTTCGCATGCACGACTTTTACACCCTGAGACCTATTGTCAAAAGTATAAGTTTCAGAACGAAAATATTTGGTGTGTGGATGCATTCTTACATGGTGGATCCGAATAAAAAATGTGGCGCAATTGCATAAAAATTCATGACTTGAGGCCGAACTATAAATACATCAGCGATTCGAACTTTTTCACAGGCACGACTTTTACACCCTGAGACCTATTGTCAAAAGTATAAGTTTCAGAACGAAAATATTTGGTGTGTGGATGCATTCTTACATGGTGGATGAGCATAAAAAAAATTGGCGCAATTGCATAAAAATTCATGACTTGAGGCCGAACTATAAATACATCAGCGATTCGAACTTTTTCGCATGCACGACTTTTACACCCTGAGACCTATTCTCAAAAGTATAAGTTTCAGAACCAAAATATTTGGTGTGTGGATGCATTCTTACATGGTGGATCCGCATAAAAAAAATTGGCGCAATTGCATAAAAATTCATGACTTGGAGTGGAACTATATAAATACATCAGCGATTCGATTTTTTTCGCATGCACGACTTTTACACCCTGAGACCTATTGTCAAAAGTATAAGTTTCAGAAGCAAAATATTTGGTGTGTGGATGCATTCTTACATGGTGGATGAGCATAAAAACAATTGGCGCAATTGCATAAAAATTCATGACTTGAGGCCGAACTATAAATACATCAGCGATTCGAACTTTTTCGCATGCACGACTTTTACACCCTGAGACCTATTCTCAAAAGTATAAGTTTCAGAACCAAAATATTTGGTGTGTTGATGCATTCTTACATGGTGGATGAGCATAAAAAAAATTGGCGCAATTGCATAAAGATTCATGACTTGAGGTTGAACTATATAAATACATCAGCGATTCTAACTTTTTCGCATGCACGACTTTTACACCCTGAGACCTATTCTCAAAAGTATAAGTTTCAGAACCAAAATATTTTGTGTGTGGATGCATTCTTACATGGTGGATGAGCATAAAAAAAATTGGCGCAATTGCATAAAAATTCATGACTTGAAGTGGAACTATATAAATACATCAGCGATTCGATTTTTTTCGCATGCACGACTTTTACACCCTGAGACCTATTCTCAAAAGTATAAGTTTCAGAACCAAAATATTTGGTGTGTGGATGCATTCTTACATGGTGGATGAGCATAAAAAAAATTGGCGCAATTGCATAAAAATTCATGACTTGAGGCCGAACTATAAATACATCAGCGATTCGAACTTTTTCGCATGCACGACTTTTACACCCTGAGACCTATTCTCAAAAGTATAAGTTTCAGAACCAAAATATTTGGTGTGTGGATGCATTCTTACATGGTGGATGAGCATAAAAAAAATTGGCGCAATTGCATAAAGATTCATGACTTGAGGTTGAACTATATAAATACATCAGCGATTCGAACTTTTTCGCATGCACGACTTTTACACCCTGAGACCTATTCTCAAAAGTATAAGTTTCAGAACCAAAATATTTGGTGTGTGGATGCATTCTTACATGGTGGATGAGCATAAAAAAAATTGGCGCAATTGCATAAAAATTCATGACTTGAGGCCGAACTATAAATACATCAGCGATTCGAACTTTTTCGCATGCACGACTTTTACACCCTGAGACCTATTGTCAAAAGTATAAGTTTCAGAACGAAAATATTTGGTGTGTGGATGCATTCTTACATGGTGGATCCGAATAAAAAATTTGGCGCAATTGCATAAAAATTCATGACTTGAGGCCGAACTATAAATACATCAGCGATTCGAACTTTTTCACATGCACGACTTTTACACCCTGAGACCTATTGTCAAAAGTATAAGTTTCAGAACGAAAATATTTGGTGTGTGGATGCATTCTTACATGGTGGATGAGCATAAAAAAAATTGGCGCAATTGCATAAAAATTCATGATTTGAGGCCGAACTATAAATACATCAGCGATTCGAACTTTTTCGCATGCACGACTTTTACACCCTGAGACCTATTCTCAAAAGTATAAGTTTCAGAACGAAAATATTTAGTGTGTGGATGCATTCTTACATGGTGGATGAGCATAAAAAAAATTGGCGCAATTGCATAAAAATTCATGACTTGAAGTGGAACTATATAAATACATCAGCGATTCGATTTTTTTCGCATGCACGACTTTTACACCCTGAGACCTATTGTCAAAAGTATAAGTTTCAAAACCAAAATATTTGGTGTGTGGATGCATTCTTACATGGTGGATGAGCATAAAAAAAATTGGTGCAATTGCATAAAAATTCATGACTTGAGGCCGAACTATAAATACATCAGCGATTCGAACTTTTTCGCATGCACGACTTTTACACCCTGAGACCTATTCTCAAAAGTGTAAGTTTCAGAACCAAAATATTTGGTGTGTGGATGCATTCTTACATGGTGGATGAGCATAAAAAAAATTGGCGCAATTGCATAAAAATTCATGACTTGAGGCCGAACTATAAATACATCAGCGATTCGAACTTTTTCGCATGCACGACTTTTACACCCTGACACCTATTGTCAAAAGTATAAGTTTCAGAACCAAAATATTTGGTGTGTGGATGCATTCTTACATGGTGGATGAGCATAAAAAAAATTGGCGCAATTGCATAAAAATTCATGACTTGAGGCCGAACTATAAATACATCAGCGATTCGAACTTTTTCGCATGCACGACTTTTACACCCTGAGACCTATTGTCAAAAGTATAAGTTTCAGAACCAAAATATTTGGTGTGTGGATGCATTCTTACATGGTGGATCCGAATAAAAAATTTGGCGCAATTGCATAAAAATTCATGACTTGAGGCCGAATTATAAATACATCAGCGATTCGAACTTTTTCACAGGCACGACTTTTACACCCTGAGACCTATTGTCAAAAGTATAAGTTTCAGAACGAAAATATTTGGTGTGTGGATGCATTCTTACATGGTGGATCCGCATAAAAAAAATTGGCGCAATTGCATAAAAATTCATGACTTGAAGTGGAACTATATAAATACATCAGCGATTCGATTTTTTTCGCATGCACGACTTTTACACCCTGAGACCTATTCTCAAAAGTATAAGTTTCAAAACCAAAATATTTGGTGTGTGGATGCATTCTTACATGGTGGATGAGCATAAAAAAAATTGGTGCAATTGCATAAAAATTCATGACTTGAGGCCGAACTATAAATACATCAGCGATTCGAACTTTTTCGCATGCACGACTTTTACACCCTGAGACCTATTCTCAAAAGTACAAGTTTCAGAACCAAAATATTTGGTGTGTGGATGCATTCTTACATGGTGGATGAACATAAAAAAAATTGGCGCAATTGCATAAAAATTCATGACTTGAGGCCGAACTATAAATACATCAGCGATTCGAACTTTTTCGCATGCACGACTTTTACACCCTGACACCTATTGTCAAAAGTATAAGTTTCAGAACCAAAATATTTGGTGTGTGGATGCATTCTTACATGGTGGATGAGCATAAAAAAAATTGGCGCAATTGCATAAAAATTCATGACTTGAGGCCGAACTATAAATACATCAGCGATTCGAATTTTTTCGCATGCACGACTTTTACACCCTGAGACCTATTCTCAAAAGTATAAGTTTCAGAACCAAAATATTTGGTGTGTGGATGCATTCTTACATGGTGGATGAGCATAAAAAAAATTGGCGCAATTGCATAAAGATTCATGACTTGAGGTTGAACTATATAAATACATCAGCGATTCGAACTTTTTCGCATGCACGACTTTTACACCCTGAGACCTATTCTCAAAAGTATAAGTTTCAGAACCAAAATATTTAGTGTGTGGATGCATTCTTACATGGTGGATGAGCATAAAAAAAATTGGCGCAATTGCATAAAAATTCATGACTTGAGGCCGAACTATAAATACATCAGCGATTCGAACTTTTTCGCATGCACGACTTTTACACCCTGAGACCTATTGTCAAAAGCATAAGTTTCAGAACGAAAATATTTGGTGTGTGGATGCATTCTTACATGGTGGATCCGAATAAAAAATTTGGCGCAATTGCATAAAAATTCATGACTTGAGGCCGAACTATAAATACATCAGCGATTCGAACTTTTTCACATGCACGACTTTTACACCCTGAGACCTATTCTCAAAAGTATAAGTTTCAGAACGAAAATATTTGGTGTGTGGATGCATTCTTACATGGTGGATCCGCATAAAAAAAATTGGCGCAATTGCATAAAAATTCATGACTTGAGGCCGAACTATAAATACATCAGCGATTCGAACTTTTTCGCATGCACGACTTTTACACCCTGAGACCTATTGTCAAAAGTATAAGTTTCAGAACGAAAATATATGGTGTGTGGATGCATTCTGACATGGTGGATGAGCATAAAAAAAATTGGCGCAATTGCATAAAAATTCATGACATGAGGTGGAACTATATAAATACATCAGTGATTCGATTTTTTTCGCATGCACGACTTTTACACCCTGAGACCTATTGTCAAAATAGGTCTCAAATTGTCAAATTGTGTGGATGCATTCTTACATGGTGGATGAGCATAAAAAAAATTGGCGCAATTGCATAAAAATTCATGACTTGAGGCCGAACTATAAATACATCAGCGATTCGAACTTTTTCGCATGCACGACTTTTACACCCTGAGACCTATTCTCAAAAGTATAAGTTTCAGAACCAAAATATTTGGTGTGTGGATGCATTCTTACATGGTGGATGAGCATAAAAAAATTGGCGCAATTGCATAAAGATTCATGACTTGAGGTTGAACTATATAAATACATCAGCGATTCGAACTTTTTCGCATGCACGACTTTTACACCCTGACACCTATTCTCAAAAGTATAAGTTTCAGAACCAAAATATTTAGTGTGTGGATGCATTCTGACATGGTGGATCCGCATAAAAAAAATTGGTGCAATTGCATAAAAATTCATGACTTGAGGCCGAACTATAAATACATCAGCGATTCGAACTTTTTCGCATGCACGACTTTTACACCCTGAGACCTATTGTCAAAAGTATAAGTTTCAGAACCAAAATATTTGGTGTGTGGATGCATTCTTACATGGTGGATGAGCATAAAAAAAATTGGCGCAATTGCATAAAAATTCATGACTTGAGGCCGAACTATAAATACATCAGCGATTCGAACTTTTTCGCATGCACGACTTTTACACCCTGAGACCTATTCTCAAAAGTATAAGTTTCAGAACCAAAATATTTGGTGTGTGGATGCATTCTTACATGGTGGATGAGCATAAAAAAAATTGGCGCAATTGCATAAAGATTCATGACTTGAGGTTGAACTATATAAATACATCAGCGATTCGATTTTTTTCGCATGCACGACTTTTACACCCTGAGACCTATTCTCAAAAGTATAAGTTTCAGAACCAAAATATTTGGTGTGTGGATGCATTCTTACATGGTGGATGAGCATAAAAAAAATTGGCGCAATTGCATAAAAATTCATGACTTGAGGCCGAACTATAAATACATCAGCGATTCGAACTTTTTCGCATGCACGACTTTTACACCCTGAGACCTATTGTCAAAAGCATAAGTTTCAGAACGAAAATATTTGGTGTGTGGATGCATTCTTACATGGTGGATCCGAATAAAAAATTTGGCGCAATTGCATAAAAATTCATGACTTGAGGCCGAACTATAAATACATCAGCGATTCGAACTTTTTCACATGCACGACTTTTACACCCTGAGACCTATTGTCAAAAGTATAAGTTTCAGAACGAAAATATTTGGTGTGTGGATGCATTCTTACATGGTGGATCCGCATAAAAAAAATTGGCGCAATTGCATAAAAATTCATGACTTGAGGCCGAACTATAAATACATCAGCGATTCGAACTTTTTCGCAAGGACGACTTTTACACCCTGAGACCTATTGTCAAAAGTATAAGTTTCAGAACCAAAATATTTGGTGTGTGGATGCATTCTGACATGGTGGATGAGCATAAAAAAAATTGGCGCAATTGCATAAAAATTCATGACATGAGGTGGAACTATATAAATACATCAGCGATTCGATTTTTTTCGCATGCACGACTTTTACACCCTGAGACCTATTGTCAAAATAGGTCTCAAATTGTCAAATTGTGTGGATGCATTCTTACATGGTGGATGAGCATAAAAAAAATTGGCGCAATTGCATAAAAATTCATGACTTGAGGCCGAACTATAAATACATCAGCGATTCGAACTTTTTCGCATGCACGACTTTTACACCCTGAGACCTATTCTCAAAAGTATAAGTTTCAGAACCAAAATATTTGGTGTGTGGATGCATTCTTACATGGTGGATGAGCATAAAAAAAATTGGCGCAATTGCATAAAGATTCATGACTTGAGGTTGAACTATATAAATACATCAGCGATTCGAACTTTTTCGCATGCACGACTTTTACACCCTGACACCTATTCTCAAAAGTATAAGTTTCAGAACCAAAATATTTAGTGTGTGGATGCATTCTGACATGGTGGATCCGCATAAAAAAAATTGGTGCAATTGCATAAAAATTCATGACTTGAGGCCGAACTATAAATACATCAGCGATTCGAACTTTTTCGCATGCACGACTTTTACACCCTGAGACCTATTGTCAAAAGTATAAGTTTCAGAACCAAAATATTTTGTGTGTGGATGCATTCTTACATGGTGGATCCGAATAAAAAATTTGGCGCAATTGCATAAAAATTCATGACTTGAGGCCGAACTATAAATACATCAGCGATTCGAACTTTTTCACAGGCACGACTTTTACACCCTGAGACCTATTGTCAAAAGTATAAGTTTCAGAACGAAAATATTTGGTGTGTGGATGCATTCTTACATGGTGGATGAGCATAAAAAAAATTGGCGCAATTGCATAAAGATTCATGACTTGAGGTTGAACTATATAAATACATCAGCGATTCGAACTTTTTCGCATGCACGACTTTTACACCCTGAGACCTATTCTCAAAAGTATAAGTTTCAGAACCAAAATATTTGGTGTGTGGATGCATTCTTACATGGTGGATCCGCATAAAAAAAATTGGCGCAATTGCATAAAAATTCATGACCTGAAGTGGAACTATATAAATACATCAGCGATTCGATTTTTTTCGCATGCACGACTTTTACACCCTGAGACCTATTGTCAAAAGTATAAGTTTCAGAACCAAAATATTTGGTGTGTGGATGCATTCTTACATGGTGGATGAGCATAAAAAAAATTGGCGCAATTGCATAAAAATTCATGACTTGAGGCCGAACTATAAATACATCAGCGATTCGAACTTTTTCGCATGCACGACTTTTACACCCTGAGACCTATTGTCAAAAGTATAAGTTTCAGAACCAAAATATTTGGTGTGTGGATGCATTCTTACATGGTGGATCCGAATAAAAAATTTGGCGCAATTGCATAAAAATTCATGACTTGAGGCCGAACTATAAATACATCAGCGATTCGAACTTTTTCACATGCACGACTTTTACACCCTGAGACCTATTCTCAAAAGTATAAGTTTCAGAACCAAAATATTTGGTGTGTGGATGCATTCTTACATGGTGGATGAGCATAAAAAAAATTGGCGCAATTGCATAAAGATTCATGACTTGAGGTTGAACTATATAAATACATCAGCGATTCGAACTTTTTCGCATGCACGACTTTTACACCCTGACACCTATTCTCAAAAGTATAAGTTTCAGAACCAAAATATTTAGTGTGTGGATGCATTCTGACATGGTGGATCCGCATAAAAAAAATTGGTGCAATTGCATAAAAATTCATGACTTGAGGCCGAACTATAAATACATCAGCGATTCGAACTTTTTCGCATGCACGACTTTTACACCCTGAGACCTATTGTCAAAAGTATAAGTTTCAGAACCAAAATATTTTGTGTGTGGATGCATTCTTACATGGTGGATGAGCATAAAAAAAATTGGCGCAATTGCATAAAAATTCATGACTTGAGGCCGAACTATAAATACATCAGCGATTCGAACTTTTTCACAGGCACGACTTTTACACCCTGAGACCTATTGTCAAAAGTATAAGTTTCAGAACGAAAATATTTGGTGTGTGGATGCATTCTTACATGGTGGATGAGCATAAAAAAAATTGGCGCAATTGCATAAAGATTCATGACTTGAGGTGGAACTATATAAATACATCAGCGATTCGAACTTTTTCGCATGCACGACTTTTACACCCTGAGACCTATTCTCAAAAGTATAAGTTTCAGAACCAAAATATTTGGTGTGTGGATGCATTCTTACATGGTGGATCCGCATAAAAAAAATTGGCGCAATTGCATAAAAATTCATGACCTGAAGTGGAACTATATAAATACATCAGCGATTCGATTTTTTTCGCATGCACGACTTTTACACCCTGAGACCTATTGTCAAAAGTATAAGTTTCAGAACCAAAATATTTGGTGTGTGGATGCATTCTTACATGGTGGATGAGCATAAAAAAAATTGGCGCAATTGCATAAAAATTCATGACTTGAGGCCGAACTATAAATACATCAGCGATTCGAACTTTTTCGCATGCACGACTTTTACACCCTGAGACCTATTGTCAAAAGTATAAGTTTCAGAACCAAAATATTTGGTGTGTGGATGCATTCTTACATGGTGGATCCGAATAAAAAATTTGGCGCAATTGCATAAAAATTCATGACTTGAGGCCGAACTATAAATACATCAGCGATTCGAACTTTTTCACATGCACGACTTTTACACCCTGAGACCTATTGTCAAAAGTATAAGTTTCAGAACGAAAATATTTGGTGTGTGGATGCATTCTGACATGGTGGATCCGCATAAAAAAAATTGGCGCAATTGCATAAAAATTCATGACTTGAAGTGGAACTATATAAATACATCATCGATTCGATTTTTTTCGCATGCACGACTTTTACACCCTGAGACCTATTGTCAAAAGTATAAGTTTCAGAACCAAAATATTTGGTGTGTGGATGCATTCTTACATGGTGGATGAGCATAAAAAAAATTGGCGCAATTGCATAAAAATTCATGACTTGAGGCCGAACTATAAATACATCAGCGATTCGAACTTTTTCGCATGCACGACTTTTACACCCTGAGACCTATTGTCAAAAGTATAAGTTTCAGAACCAAAATATTTGGTGTGTGGATGCATTCTTACATGGTGGATCCGAATAAAAAATTTGGCGCAATTGCATAAAAATTCATGACTTGAGGCCGAACTATAAATACATCAGCGATTCGAACTTTTTCACATGCACGACTTTTACACCCTGAGACCTATTGTCAAAAGTATAAGTTTCAGAACCAAAATATTTGGTGTGTGGATGCATTCTTACATGGTGGATCCGCATAAAAAAAATTGGCGCAATTGCATAAAAATTCATGACTTGAAGTGGAACTATATAAATACATCATCGATTCGATTTTTTTCGCATGCACGACTCTTACACCCTGAGACCTATTGTCAAAAGTATAAGTTTCAGAACGAAAATATTTGGTGTGTGGATGCATTCTTACATGGTGGATGAGCATAAAAACAATTAGCGCAATTGCATAAAAATTCATGACTTGAGGCCGAACTATAAATACATCAGCGATTCGAACTTTTTCGCATGCACGACTTTTACACCCTGAGACCTATTCTCAAAAGTGTAAGTTTCAGAACCAAAATATTTGGTGTGTGGATGCATTCTTACATGGTGGATGAGCATAAAAAAAATTGGCGCAATTGCATAAAGATTCATGACTTGAGGTTGAACTATATAAATACATCAGCGATTCGAACTTTTTCGCATGCACGACTTTTACACCCTGACACCTATTCTCAAAAGTATAAGTTTCAGAACCAAAATATTTAGTGTGTGGATGCATTCTGACATGGTGGATCCGCATAAAAAAAATTGGTGCAATTGCATAAAAATTCATGACTTGAGGCCGAACTATAAATACATCAGCGATTCGAACTTTTTCGCATGCACGACTTTTACACCCTGAGACCTATTGTCAAAAGTATAAGTTTCAGAACGAAAATATTTGGTGTGTGGATGCATTCTTACATGGTGGATCCGAATAAAAAAATTGGCGCAATTGCATAAAAATTCATGACTTCAGGCCGAACTATAAATACATCAGCGATTCGAACTTTTTCACAGGCACGACTTTTACACCCTGAGACCTATTGTCAAAAGTATAAGTTTCAGAACGAAAATATTTGGTGTGTGGATGCATTCTTACATGGTGGATGAGCATAAAAAAAATTGGCGCAATTGCATAAAAATTCATGACTTGAGGCCGAACTATAAATACATCAGCGATTCGAACTTTTTCGCATGCACGACTTTTACACCCTGAGACCTATTCTCAAAAGTATAAGTTTCAGAACCAAAATATTTGGTGTGTGGATGCATTCTTACATGGTGGATCCGCATAAAAAAAATTGGCGCAATTGCATAAAAATTCATGACTTGAAGTGGAACTATATAAATACATCAGCGATTCGATTTTTTTCGCATGCACGACTTTTACACCCTGAGACCTATTGTCAAAAGTATAAGTTTCAGAACCAAAATATTTGGTGTGTGGATGCATTCTTACATGGTGGATGAGCATAAAAAAAATTGGCGCAATTGCATAAAAATTCATGACTTGAGGCCGAACTATAAATACATCAGCGATTCGAACTTTTTCGCATGCACGACTTTTACACCCTGAGACCTATTCTCAAAAGTATAAATTTCAGAACCAAAATATTTGGTGTGTGGATGCATTCTTACATGGTGGATCCGCATAAAAAAAATTGGCGCAATTGCATAAAAATTCATGACTTGAAGTGGAACTATATAAATACATCAGCGATTTGATTTTTTTCGCATGCACGACTTTTACACCCTGAGACCTATTGTCAAAAGTATAAGTTTCAGAACCAAAATATTTGGTGTGTGGATGCATTCTTACATGGTGGATCCGCATAAAAAAAATTGGCGCAATTGCATAAAAATTCATGACTTGAGGCCGAACTATAAATACATCAGCGATTCGAACTTTTTCGCATGCACGACTTTTACACCCTGAGACCTATTCTCAAAAGTATAAGTTTCAGAACCAAAATATTTGGTGTGTGGATGCATTCTTACATGGTGGATGAGCATAAAAAAAATTGGCGCAATTGCATAAAAATTCATGACTTGAGGCCGAACTATAAATACATCAGCGATTCGAACTTTTTCGCATGCACGACTTTTACACCCTGAGACCTATTGTCAAAAGTATAAGTTTCAGAACCAAAATATTTGGTGTGTGGATGCATTCTTACATGGTGGATGAGCATAAAAAAAATTGGCGCAATTGCATAAAAATTCATGACTTGAGGCCGAACTATAAATACATCAGCGATTCGAACTTTTTCGCATGCACGACTTTTACACCCTGAGACCTATTGTCAAAAGTATAAGTTTCAGAACCAAAATATTTGGTGTGTGGATGCATTCTTACATGGTGGATGAGCATAAAAAAAATTGGCGCAATTGCATAAAGATTCATGACTTGAGGTTGAACTATATAAATACATCAGCGATTCGAACTTTTTCGCATGCACGACTTTTACACCCTGAGACCTATTCTCAAAAGTATAAGTTTCAGAACCAAAATATTTAGTGTGTGGATGCATTCTTACATGGTGGATGAGCATAAAAAAAATTGGCGCAATTGCATAAAAATTCATGACTTGAGGCCGAACTATAAATACATCAGCGATTCGAACTTTTTCGCATGCACGACTTTTACACCCTGAGACCTATTGTCAAAAGCATAAGTTTCAGAACGAAAATATTTGGTGTGTGGATGCATTCTTACATGGTGGATCCGAATAAAAAATTTGGCGCAATTGCATAAAAATTCATGACTTGAGGCCGAACTATAAATACATCAGCGATTCGAACTTTTTCACATGCACGACTTTTACACCCTGAGACCTATTGTCAAAAGTATAAGTTTCAGAACGAAAATATTTGGTGTGTGGATGCATTCTTACATGGTGGATCCGCATAAAAAAAATTGGCGCAATTGCATAAAAATTCATGACTTGAGGCCGAACTATAAATACATCAGCGATTCGAACTTTTTCGCATGCACGACTTTTACACCCTGAGACCTATTGTCAAAAGTATAAGTTTCAGAACCAAAATATTTGGTGTGTGGATGCATTCTGACATGGTGGATGAGCATAAAACAAATTGGCGCAATTGCATAAAAATTCATGACTTGAGGTGGAACTATATAAATACATCAGCGATTCGATTTTTTTCGCATGCACGACTTTTACACCCTGAGACCTATTGTCAAAATAGGTCTCAAATTGTCAAATTGTGTGGATGCATTCTTACATGGTGGATCCGCATAAAAAAAATTGGCGCAATTGCATAAAAATTCATGACTTGAGGCCGAACTATAAATACATCAGCGATTCGAACTTTTTCGCATGCACGACTTTTACACCCTGAGACCTATTCTCAAAAGTATAAGTTTCAGAACCAAAATATTTGGTGTGTGGATGCATTCTTACATGGTGGATGAGCATAAAAAAAATTGGCGCAATTGCATAAAGATTCATGACTTGAGGTTGAACTATATAAATACATCAGCGATTCGAACTTTTTCGCATGCACGACTTTTACACCCTGAGACCTATTCTCAAAAGTATAAGTTTCAGAACCAAAATATTTAGTGTGTGGATGCATTCTTACATGGTGGATGAGCATAAAAAAAATTGGCGCAATTGCATAAAAATTCATGACTTGAGGCCGAACTATAAATACATCAGCGATTCGAACTTTTTCGCATGCACGACTTTTACACCCTGAGACCTATTGTCAAAAGCATAAGTTTCAGAACGAAAATATTTGGTGTGTGGATGCATTCTTACATGGTGGATCCGAATAAAAAATTTGGCGCAATTGCATAAAAATTCATGACTTGAGGCCGAACTATAAATACATCAGCGATTCGAACTTTTTCACATGCACGACTTTTACACCCTGAGACCTATTGTCAAAAGTATAAGTTTCAGAACGAAAATATTTGGTGTGTGGATGCATTCTTACATGGTGGATCCGCATAAAAAAAATTGGCGCAATTGCATAAAAATTCATGACTTGAGGCCGAACTATAAATACATCAGCGATTCGAACTTTTTCGCATGCACGACTTTTACACCCTGAGACCTATTGTCAAAAGTATAAGTTTCAGAACCAAAATATTTGGTGTGTGGATGCATTCTGACATGGTGGATGAGCATAAAACAAATTGGCGCAATTGCATAAAAATTCATGACTTGAGGTGGAACTATATAAATACATCAGCGATTCGATTTTTTTCGCATGCACGACTTTTACACCCTGAGACCTATTGTCAAAATAGGTCTCAAATTGTCAAATTGTGTGGATGCATTCTTACATGGTGGATCCGCATAAAAAAAATTGGCGCAATTGCATAAAAATTCATGACTTGAGGCCGAACTATAAATACATCAGCGATTCGAACTTTTTCGCATGCACGACTTTTACACCCTGAGACCTATTCTCAAAAGTATAAGTTTCAGAACCAAAATATTTGGTGTGTGGATGCATTCTTACATGGTGGATGAGCATAAAAAAAATTGGCGCAATTGCATAAAGATTCATGACTTGAGGTTGAACTATATAAATACATCAGCGATTCGAACTTTTTCGCATGCACGACTTTTACACCCTGACACCTATTCTCAAAAGTATAAGTTTCAGAACCAAAATATTTAGTGTGTGGATGCATTCTGACATGGTGGATCCGCATAAAAAAAATTGGTGCAATTGCATAAAAATTCATGACTTGAGGTTGAACTATAAATACATCAGCGATTCGAACTTTTTCGCATGCACGACTTTTACACCCTGACACCTATTCTCAAAAGTATAAGTTTCAGAACGAAAATATTTGGTGTGTGGATGCATTCTTACATGGTGGATGAGCATAAAAAAATTGGCGCAATTGCATAAAAATTCATGACTTGAGGTGGAACTATATAAATACATCAGCGATTCGATTTTTTTCGCATGCACGACTTTTACACCCTGAGACCTATTGTCAAAATAGGTCTCAAATTGTCAAATTGTGTGGATGCATTCTTACATGGTGGATGAGCATAAAAAAAATTGGCGCAATTGCATAAAAATTCATGACTTGAGGCCGAACTATAAATACATCAGCGATTCGAACTTTTTCGCATGCACGACTTTTACACCCTGAGACCTATTCTCAAAAGTATAAGTTTCAGAACCAAAATATTTGGTGTGTGGATGCATTCTTACATGGTGGATGAGCATAAAAAAAATTGGCGCAATTGCATAAAGATTCATGACTTGAGGTTGAACTATATAAATACATCAGCGATTCGAACTTTTTCGCATGCACGACTTTTACACCCTGACACCTATTCTCAAAAGTATAAGTTTCAGAACCAAAATATTTAGTGTGTGGATGCATTCTGACATGGTGGATCCGCATAAAAAAAATTGGTGCAATTGCATAAAAATTCATGACTTGAGGCCGAACTATAAATACATCAGCGATTCGAACTTTTTCGCATGCACGACTTTTACACCCTGAGACCTATTGTCAAAAGTATAAGTTTCAGAACGAAAATATTTGGTGTGTGGATGCATTCTTACATGGTGGATCCGAATAAAAAATTTGGCGCAATTGCATAAAAATTCATGACTTGAGGCCGAACTATAAATACATCAGCGATTCGAACTTTTTCACAGGCACGACTTTTACACCCTGAGACCTATTGTCAAAAGTATAAGTTTCAGAACGAAAATATTTGGTGTGTGGATGCATTCTTACATGGTGGATGAGCATAAAAAAAATTGGCGCAATTGCATAAAAATTCATGACTTGAGGCCGAACTATAAATACATCAGCGATTCGAACTTTTTCGCATGCACGACTTTTACACCCTGAGACCTATTGTCAAAAGTATAAGTTTCAGAACCAAAATATTTGGTGTGTGGATGCATTCTTACATGGTGGATCCGCATAAAAAAAATTGGCGCAATTGCATAAAAATTCATGACTTGAAGTGGAACTATATAAATACATCAGCGATTCGATTTTTTTCGCATGCACGACTTTTACACCCTGAGACCTATTGTCAAAAGTATAAGTTTCAGAACCAAAATATTTGGTGTGTGGATGCATTCTTACATGGTGGATGAGCATAAAAAAAATTGGCGCAATTGCATAAAAATTCATGACTTGAGGCCGAACTATAAATACATCAGCGATTCGAACTTTTTCGCATGCACGACTTTTACACCCTGAGACCTATTCTCAAAAGTATAAGTTTCAGAACCAAAATATTTGGTGTGTGGATGCATTCTTACATGGTGGATGAGCATAAAAAAAATTGGCGCAATTGCATAAAGATTCATGACTTGAGGTGGAACTATATAAATACATCAGCGATTCGAACTTTTTCGCATGCACGACTTTTACACCCTGAGACCTATTGTCAAAAGTATAAGTTTCAGAACCAAAATATTTGGTGTGTGGATGCATTCTTACATGGTGGATCCGCATAAAAAAAATTGGCGCAATTGCATAAAAATTCATGACTTGAAGTGGAACTATATAAATACATCAGCGATTCGAACTTTTTCGCATGCACGACTTTTACACCCTGAGACCTATTCTCAAAAGTATAAGTTTCAGAACCAAAATATTTGGTGTGTGGATGCATTCTTACATGGTGGATGAGCATAAAAAAAATTGGCGCAATTGCATAAAGATTCATGACTTGAGGTGGAACTATATAAATACATCAGCGATTCGAACTTTTTCGCATGCACGACTTTTACACCCTGAGACCTATTGTCAAAAGTATAAGTTTCAGAACCAAAATATTTGGTGTGTGGATGCATTCTTACATGGTGGATCCGCATAAAAAAAATTGGCGCAATTGCATAAAAATTCATGACTTGAAGTGGAACTATATAAATACATCAGCGATTCGAACTTTTTCGCATGCACGACTTTTACACCCTGAGACCTATTCTCAAAAGTATAAGTTTCAGAACCAAAATATTTAGTGTGTGGATGCATTCTTACATGGTAAATGAGCATAAAAAAAATTGGCGCAATTGCATAAAAATTCATGACTTGAGGCCGAACTATAAATACATCAGCGATTCGAACTTTTTCGCATGCACGACTTTTACACCCTGAGACCTATTCTCAAAAGTATAAGTTTCAGAACCAAAATATTTGGTGTGTGGATGCATTCTTACATGGTGGATGAGCATAAAAAAAATTGGCGCAATTGCATAAAGATTCATGACTTGAGGTTGAACTATATAAATACATCAGCGATTCGAACTTTTTCGCATGCACGACTTTTACACCCTGAGACCTATTCTCAAAAGTATAAGTTTCAGAACCAAAATATTTAGTGTGTGGATGCATTCTTACATGGTGGATGAGCATAAAAAAAATTGGCGCAATTGCATAAAAATTCATGACTTGAGGCCGAACTATAAATACATCAGCGATTCGAACTTTTTCGCATGCACGACTTTTACACCCTGAGACCTATTGTCAAAAGCATAAGTTTCAGAACGAAAATATTTGGTGTGTGGATGCATTCTTACATGGTGGATCCGAATAAAAAAATTGGCGCAATTGCATAAAAATTCATGACTTGAGGCCGAACTATAAATACATCAGCGATTCGAACTTTTTCACATGCACGACTTTTACACCCTGAGACCTATTGTCAAAAGTATAAGTTTCAGAACGAAAATATTTGGTGTGTGGATGCATTCTTACATGGTGGATCCGCATAAAAAAAATTGGCGCAATTGCATAAAAATTCATGACTTGAGGCCGAACTATAAATACATCAGCGATTCGAACTTTTTCGCATGCACGACTTTTACACCCTGAGACCTATTGTCAAAAGTATAAGTTTCAGAACCAAAATATTTGGTGTGTGGATGCATTCTGACATGGTGGATGAGCATAAAACAAATTGGCGCAATTGCATAAAAATTCATGACTTGAGGTGGAACTATATAAATACATCAGCGATTCGATTTTTTTCGCATGCACGACTTTTACACCCTGAGACCTATTGTCAAAATAGGTCTCAAATTGTCAAATTGTGTGGATGCATTCTTACATGGTGGATCCGCATAAAAAAAATTGGCGCAATTGCATAAAAATTCATGACTTGAGGCCGAACTATAAATACATCAGCGATTCGAACTTTTTCGCATGCACGACTTTTACACCCTGAGACCTATTCTCAAAAGTATAAGTTTCAGAACCAAAATATTTGGTGTGTGGATGCATTCTTACATGGTGGATGAGCATAAAAAAAATTGGCGCAATTGCATAAAGATTCATGACTTGAGGTTGAACTATATAAATACATCAGCGATTCGAACTTTTTCGCATGCACGACTTTTACACCCTGACACCTATTCTCAAAAGTATAAGTTTCAGAACCAAAATATTTAGTGTGTGGATGCATTCTGACATGGTGGATCCGCATAAAAAAAATTGGTGCAATTGCATAAAAATTCATGACTTGAGGCCGAACTATAAATACATCAGCGATTCGAACTTTTTCGCATGCACGACTTTTACACCCTGACACCTATTCTCAAAAGTATAAGTTTCAGAACGAAAATATTTGGTGTGTGGATGCATTCTTACATGGTGGATGAGCATAAAAAAATTGGCGCAATTGCATAAAAATTCATGACTTGAGGTGGAACTATATAAATACATCAGCGATTCGATTTTTTTCGCATGCACGACTTTTACACCCTGAGACCTATTGTCAAAATAGGTCTCAAATTGTCAAATTGTGTGGATGCATTCTTACATGGTGGATCCGCATAAAAAAAATTGGCGCAATTGCATAAAAATTCATGACTTGAGGCCGAACTATAAATACATCAGCGATTCGAACTTTTTCGCATGCACGACTTTTACACCCTGAGACCTATTGTCAAAAGTATAAGTTTCAGAACCAAAATATTTGGTGTGTGGATGCAATCTTACATGGTGGATGAGCATAAAAAAAATTGGCGCAATTGCATAAAGATTCATGACTTGAGGTTGAACTATATAAATACATCAGCGATTCGAACTTTTTCGCATGCACGACTTTTACACCCTGACACCTATTCTCAAAAGTATAAGTTTCAGAACCAAAATATTTAGTGTGTGGATGCATTCTGACATGGTGGATCTGCATAAAAAAAATTGGTGCAATTGCATAAAAATTCATGACTTGAGGCCGAACTATAAATACATCAGCGATTCGAACTTTTTCGCATGCACGACTTTTACACCCTGAGACCTATTGTCAAAAGTATAAGTTTCAGAACCAAAATATTTGGTGTGTGGATGCATTCTTACATGGTGGATCCGAATAAAAAATTTGGCGCAATTGCATAAAAATTCATGACTTGAGGCCGAACTATAAATACATCAGCGATTCGAACTTTTTCACAGGCACGACTTTTACACCCTGAGACCTATTGTCAAAAGTATAAGTTTCAGAACGAAAATATTTGGTGTGTGGATGCATTCTTACATGGTGGATGAGCATAAAAAAAATTGGCGCAATTGCATAAAAATTCATGACTTGAGGCCGAACTATAAATACATCAGCGATTCGAACTTTTTCGCATGCACGACTTTTACACCCTGAGACCTATTCTCAAAAGTATAAGTTTCAGAACCAAAATATTTGGTGTGTGGATGCATTCTTACATGGTGGATCCGCATAAAAAAAATTGGCGCAATTGCATAAAAATTCATGACTTGAAGTGGAACTATATAAATACATCAGCGATTCGATTTTTTTCGCATGCACGACTTTTACACCCTGAGACCTATTGTCAAAAGTATAAGTTTCAGAACCAAAATATTTGGTGTGTGGATGCATTCTTACATGGTGGATGAGCATAAAAAAAATTGGCGCAATTGCATAAAAATTCATGACTTGAGGCCGAACTATAAATACATCAGCGATTCGAACTTTTTCGCATGCACGACTTTTACACCCTGAGACCTATTCTCAAAAGTATAAGTTTCAGAACCAAAATATTTGGTGTGTGGATGCATTCTTACATGGTGGATGAGCATAAAAAAAATTGGCGCAATTGCATAAAGATTCATGACTTGAGGTGGAACTATATAAATACATCAGCGATTCGAACTTTTTCGCATGCACGACTTTTACACCCTGAGACCTATTGTCAAAAGTATAAGTTTCAGAACCAAAATATTTGGTGTGTGGATGCATTCTTACATGGTGGATCCGCATAAAAAAAATTGGCGCAATTGCATAAAAATTCATGACTTGAAGTGGAACTATATAAATACATCAGCGATTCGATTTTTTTCGCATGCACGACTTTTACACCCTGAGACCTATTGTCAAAAGTATAAGTTTCAGAACCAAAATATTTGGTGTGTGGATGCATTCTTACATGGTGGATCCGCATAAAAAAAATTGGCGCAATTGCATAAAAATTCATGACTTGAGGCCGAACTATAAATACATCAGCGATTCGAACTTTTTCGCATGCACGACTTTTACACCCTGAGACCTATTCTCAAAAGTATAAGTTTCAGAACCAAAATATTTGGTGTGTGGATGCATTCTTACATGGTGGATCCGAATAAAAAATTTGGCGCAATTGCATAAAAATTCATGACTTGAGGCCGAACTATAAATACATCAGCGATTCGAACTTTTTCACATGCACGACTTTTACACCCTGAGACCTATTGTCAAAAGTATAAGTTTCAGAACGAAAATATTTGGTGTGTGGATGCATTCTTACATGGTGGATCCGCATAAAAAAAATTGGCGCAATTGCATAAAAATTCATGACTTGAAGTGGAACTATATAAATAAATCATCGATTCGATTTTTTTCGCATGCACGACTTTTACACCCTGAGACCTATTGTCAAAAGTATAAGTTTCAGAACCAAAATATTTGGTGTGTGGATGCATTCTTACATGGTGGATGAGCATAAAAACAATTAGCGCAATTGCATAAAAATTCATGACTTGAGGCCGAACTATAAATACATCAGCGATTCGAACTTTTTCGCATGCACGACTTTTACACCCTGAGACCTATTCTCAAAAGTATAAGTTTCAGAACGAAAATATTTGGTGTGTGGATGCATTCTTACATGGTGGATCCGCATAAAAAAAATTGGCGCAATTGCATAAAGATTCATGACTTGAGGTTGAACTATATAAATACATCAGCGATTCGAACTTTTTCGCATGCACGACTTTTACACCCTGACACCTATTCTCAAAAGTATAAGTTTCAGAACCAAAATATTTAGTGTGTGGATGCATTTCGACATGGTGGATCCGCATAAAAAAAATTGGTGCAATTGCATAAAAATTCATGACTTGAGGCCGAACTATAAATACATCAGCGATTCGAACTTTTTCGCATGCACGACTTTTACACCCTGAGACCTATTGTCAAAAATATAAGTTTCAGAACGAAAATATTTGGTGTGTGGATGCATTCTTACATGGTGGATCCGAATAAAAAATTTGGCGCAATTGCATAAAAATTCATGACTTGAGGCCGAACTATAAATACATCAGCGATTCGAACTTTTTCACAGGCACGACTTTTACACCCTGAGACCTATTGTCAAAAGTATAAGTTTCAGAACGAAAATATTTGGTGTGTGGATGCATTCTTACATGGTGGATGAGCATAAAAAAAATTGGCGCAATTGCATAAAAATTCATGACTTGAGGCCGAACTATAAATACATCAGCGATTCGAACTTTTTCGCATGCACGACTTTTACACCCTGAGACCTATTCTCAAAAGTATAAGTTTCAGAACCAAAATATTTGGTGTGTGGATGCATTCTTACATGGTGGATGAGCATAAAAACAATTGGCGCAATTGCATAAAGATTCATGACTTGAGGTTGAACTATATAAATACATCAGCGATTCGAACTTTTTCGCATGCACGACTTTTACACCCTGAGACCTATTGTCAAAAGTATAAGTTTCAGAACCAAAATATTTGGTGTGTGGATGCATTCTTACATGGTGGATCCGCATAAAAGAAATTGGCGCAATTGCATAAAAATTCATGACTTGAAGTGGAACTATATAAATACATCAGCGATTCGATTTTTTTCGCATGCACGACTTTTACACCCTGAGACCTATTGTCAAAAGTATAAGTTTCAGAACCAAAATATTTGGTGTGTGGATGCATTCTTACATGGTGGATGAGCATAAAAAAAATTGGCGCAATTGCATAAAAATTCATGACTTGAGGCCGAACTATAAATACATCAGCGATTCGAACTTTTTCGCATGCACGACTTTTACACCCTGAGACCTATTGTCAAAAGTATAAGTTTCAGAACCAAAATATTTGGTGTGTGGATGCATTCTTACATGGTGGATGAGCATAAAAAAAATTGGCGCAATTGCATAAAGATTCATGACTTGAGGTTGAACTATATAAATACATCTGCGATTCGAACTTTTTCGCATGCACGACTTTTACACCCTGAGACCTATTCTCAAAAGTATAAGTTTCAGAACGAAAATATTTGGTGTGTGGATGCATTCTTACATGGTGGATGAGCATAAAAAAAATTGGCGCAATTGCATAAAAATTCATGACTTGAGGCCGAACTATAAATACATCAGCGATTCGAACTTTTTCGCATGCACGACTTTTACACCCTGAGACCTATTGTCAAAAGTATAAGTTTCAGAACGAAAATATTTGGTGTGTGGATGCATTCTTACATGGTGGATCCGAATAAAAAATTTGGCGCAATTGCATAAAAATTCATGACTTGAGGCCGAACTATAAATACATCAGCGATTCGAACTTTTTCACAGGCACGACTTTTACACCCTGAGACCTATTGTCAAAAGTATAAGTTTCAGAACCAAAATATTTGGTGTGTGGATGCATTCTTACATGGTGGATGAGCATAAAAAAAATTGGCGCAATTGCATAAAAATTCATGACTTGAGGCCGAACTATAAATACATCAGCGATTCGAACTTTTTCGCATGCACGACTTTTACACCCTGAGACCTATTCTCAAAAGTATAAGTTTCAGAACCAAAATATTTGGTGTGTGGATGCATTCTTACATGGTGGATCCGCATAAAAAAAAATTGGCGCAATTGCATAAAAATTCATGACTTGAAGTGGAACTATATAAATACATCAGCGATTCGATTTTTTTCGCATGCACGACTTTTACACCCTGAGACCTATTCTCAAAAGTATAAGTTTCAAAACCAAAATATTTGGTGTGTGGATGCATTCTTACATGGTGGATGAGCAGAAAAAAAATTGGCGCAATTGCATAAAAATTCATGACTTGAGGCCGAACTATAAATACATCAGCGATTCGAACTTTTTCGCATGCAGGACTTTTACACCCTGAGACCTATTCTCAAAAGTATAAGTTTCAGAACCAAAATATTTGGTGTGTGGATGCATTCTTACATGGTGGATGAGCATAAAAAAAAGTGGCGCAATTGCATAAAAATTCATGACTTGAGGCCGAACTATAAATACATCAGCGATTCGAACTTTTTCGCATGCACGACTTTTACACCCTGAGACCTATTCTCAAAAGTATAAGTTTCAGAACCAAAATATTTGGTGTGTGGATGCATTCTTACATGGTGGATGAGCATAAAAAAAATTGGCGCAATTGCATAAAAATTCATGACTTGAGGCCGAACTATAAATACATCAGCGATTCGAACTCTTTCGCATGCACGACTTTTACACCCTGAGACCTATTGTCAAAAGTATAAGTTTCAGAACCAAAATATTTGGCGTGTGGATGCATTCTTACATGGTGGATGAGCATAAAAAAAATTGGCGCAATTGCATAAAGATTCATGACTTGAGGTTGAACTATATAAATACATCAGCGATTCGAACTTTTTCGCATGCACGACTTTTACACCCTGAGACCTATTGTCAAAAGTATAAGTTTCAGAACCAAAATATTTGGTGTGTGGATGCATTCTTACATGGTGGATGAGCATAAAAAAAAGTGGCGCAATTGCATATAAATTCATGACTTGAGGCCGAACTATAAATACATCAGCGATTCGAACTTTTTCGCATGCACGACTTTTACACCCTGAGACCTATTGTCAAAAGTATAAGTTTCAGAACCAAAATATTTAGTGTGTGGATGTATTCTTACATGGTGGATCCGCAAAAAAAAATTGGCGCAATTGCATAAAAATTCATGACTTGAGGTGGAACTATATAAATACATCAGCGATTCGATTTTTTTCGCATGCACGACTTTTACACCCTGAGACCTATTGTCAAAAGTATAAGTTTCAGAACGAAAATATTTGGTGTGTGGATGCATTCTTACATGGTGGATCCGCATAAAAAAAATTGGCGCAATTGCATAAAAATTCATGACTTGAGGCCGAACTATAAATACATCAGCGATTCGAACTTTTTCGCATGCACGACTTTTACACCCTGAGACCTATTCTCAAAAGTATAAGTTTCAGAACCAAAATATTTGGTGTGTGGATGCATTCTTACATGGTGGATCCGCAAAAAAAAAATTGGCGCAATTGCATAAAAATTCATGACTTGAAGTGGAACTATATAAATACATCAGCGATTCGATTTTTTTCGCATGCACGACTTTTACACCCTGAGACCTATTGTCAAAAGTATAAGTTTCAGAACCAAAATATTTGGTGTGTGGATGCATTCTTACATGGTGGATGAGCATAAAAAAAATTGGCGCAATTGCATAAAAATTCATGACTTGAGGCCGAATTATAAATACATCAGCGATTCGAACTTTTTCGCATGCACGACTTTTACACCCTGAGACCTATTCTCAAAAGTATAAGTTTCAGAACCAAAATATTTGGTGTGTGGATGCATTCTTACATGGTGGATGAGCATAAAAAAAATTGGCGCAATTGCATAAAAATTCATGACTTGAGGCCGAACTATAAATACATCAGCGATTCGAACTTTTTCACATGCACGACTTTTACACCCTGAGACCTATTGTCAAAAGTATAAGTTTCAGAACGAAAATATTTGGTGTGTGGATGCATTCTTACATGGTGGATCCGCATAAAAAAAATTGGCGCAATTGCATAAAAATTCATGACTTGAGGCCGAACTATAAATACATCAGCGATTCGAACTTTTTCGCATGCACGACTTTTACACCCTGAGACCTATTGTCAAAAGTATAAGTTTCAGAACGAAAATATTTGGTGTGTGGATGCATTCTGACATGGTGGATGAGCATAAAAAAAATTGGCGCAATTGCATAAAAATTCATGACTTGAGGTGGAACTATATAAATACATCTGCGATTCGATTTTTTTCGCATGCACGACTTTTACACCCTGAGACCTATTGTTAAAATAGGTCTCAAATTGTCAAATTGTGTGGATGCATTCTTACATGGTGGATGAGCATAAAAAAAATTGGCGCAATTGCATAAAAATTCATGACTTGAGGCCGAACTATAAATACATCAGCGATTCGAACTTTTTCGCATGCACGACTTTTACACCCTGAGACCTATTGTCAAAAGTATAAGTTTCAGAACCAAAATATTTGGTGTGTGGATGCATTCTTACATGATGGATGAGCATAAAAAAAATTGGCGCAATTGCATAAAAATTCATGACTTGAGGCCGAACTATAAATACATCAGCGATTCGAACTCTTTCGCATGCACGACTTTTACACCCTGAGACCTATTGTCAAAAGTATAAGTTTCAGAACCAAAATATTTGGCGTGTGGATGCATTCTTACATGGTGGATGAGCATAAAAAAAATTGGCGCAATTGCATAAAGATTCATGACTTGAGGTTGAACTATATAAATACATCAGCGATTCGAACTTTTTCGCATGCACGACTTTTACACCCTGAGACCTATTGTCAAAAGTATAAGTTTCAGAACC
This sequence comes from Haliotis cracherodii, assembly GCF_022045235.1. Classification (NCBI taxonomy): domain Eukaryota; kingdom Metazoa; phylum Mollusca; class Gastropoda; order Lepetellida; family Haliotidae; genus Haliotis; species Haliotis cracherodii. The sequence continues at coordinate 42,492,247 of NW_027266341.1, forward strand.
AAAATATTTGGTGTGTGGATGCATTCTTACATGGTGGATCCGCATAAAAAAAATTGGCGCAATTGCATAAAAATTCATGACTTGAGGCCGAACTATAAATACATCAGCGATTCGAACTTTTTCGCATGCACGACTTTTACACCCTGAGACCTATTGTCAAAAGTATAAGTTTCAGAACCAAAATATTTAGTGTGTGGATGTATTCTTACATGGTGGATCCGCATAAAAAAATTGGCGCAATTGCATAAAAATTCATGACTTGAGGTGGAACTATATAAATACATCAGCGATTCGATTTTTTTCGCATGCACGACTTTTACACCCTGAGACCTATTGTCAAAAGTATAAGTTTCAGAACGAAAATATTTGGTGTGTGGATGCATTCTTACATGGTGGATCCGCATAAAAAAAATTGGCGCAATTGCATAAAAATTCATGACTTGAGGCCGAACTATAAATACATCAGCGATTCGAACTTTTTCGCATGCACGACTTTTACACCCTGAGACCTATTCTCAAAAGTATAAGTTTCAGAACCAAAATATTTGGTGTGTGGATGCATTCTTACATGGTAGATCCGCAAAAAAAAAATTGGCGCAATTGCATAAAAATTCATGACTTTAAGTGGAACTATATAAATACATCAGCGATTCGATTTTTTTCGCATGCACGACTTTTACACCCTGAGACCTATTGTCAAAAGTATAAGTTTCAGAACCAAAATATTTGGTGTGTGGATGCATTCTTACATGGTGGATGAGCATAAAAAAAATTGGCGCAATTGCATAAAAATTCATGACTTGAGGCCGAACTATAAATACATCAGCGATTCGAACTTTTTCGCATGCACGACTTTTACACCCTGAGACCTATTCTCAAAAGTATAAGTTTCAGAACCAAAATATTTGGTGTGTGGATGCATTCTTACATGGTGGATGAGCATAAAAAAAATTGGCGCAATTGCATAAAAATTCATGACTTGAGGCCGAACTATAAATACATCAGCGATTCGAACTTTTTCGCATGCACGACTTTTACACCCTGAGACTTATTGTCAAAAGTATAAGTTTCAGAACCAAAATATTTGGTGTGTGGATGCATTCTTACATGGTGGATGAGCATAAAAAAAATTGGCGCAATTGCATAAAAATTCATGACTTGAGGCCGAACTATAAATACATCAGCGATTCGAACTTTTTCGCATGCACGACTTTTACACCCTGAGACCTATTCTCAAAAGTATAAGTTTCAGAACCAAAATATTTGGTGTGTGGATGCATTCTTACATGGTGGATGAGCAGAAAAAAAATTGGCGCAATTGCATAAAGATTCATGACTTGAGGTTGAACTATATAAATACATCAGCGATTCGAACTTTTTCGCATGCACGACTTTTACACCCTGAGACCTATTCTCAAAAGTATAAGTTTCAGAACCAAAATATTTGGTGTGTGGATGCATTCTCACATAGTGGATCCGCATAAAAAAAATTGGCGCAATTGCATAAAAATTCATGACTTGAGGCCGAACTATAAATACATCAGCGATTCGAACTTTTTCGCATGCACGACTTTTACACCCTGAGACCTATTGTCAAAAGTATAAGTTTCAGAACCAAAATATTTGGTGTGTGGATGCATTCTTACATGGTGGATCCGCATAAAAAAAATTGGCGCAATTGCATAAAAATAAAATTCATGACTTGAGGTGGAACTATATAAATACATCAGCGATTCGATTTTTTTCGCATGCACGACTTTTACACCCTGAGACCTATTCTCAAAAGTATAAGTTTCAGAACCAAAATATTTGGTGTGTGGATGCATTCTTACATGGTGGATGAGCATAAAAAAAATTGGCGCAATTGCATAAAAATTCATGACTTGAGGCCGAACTATAAATACATCAGCGATTCGAACTTTTTCGCATGCACGACTTTTACACCCTGAGACCTATTCTCAAAAGTATAAGTTTCAGAACCAAAATATTTGGTGTGTGGATGCATTCTTACATGGTGGATCCGCATAAAAAAAATTGGCGCAATTGCATAAAAATTCATGACTTGAGGCCGAACTATAAATACATCAGCGATTCGAACTTTTTCGCATGCACGACTTTTACACCCTGAGACCTATTGTCAAAAGTATAAGTTTCAGAACGAAAATATTTGGTGTGTGGATGCATTCTTACATGGTGGATCCGCATAAAAAAAATTGGCGCAATTGCATAAAAATTCATGACTTGAGGCCGAACTATAAATACATCAGCGATTCGAACTTTTTCGCATGCACGACTTTTACACCCTGAGACCTATTGTCAAAAGTATAAGTTTCAGAACCAAAATATTTGGTGTGTGGATGCATTCTTACATGGTGGATGAGCATAAAAAAAAATTGGCGCAATTGCATAAAAATTCATGACTTGAGGCCGAATTATAAATACATCAGCGATTCGAACTTTTTCGCATGCACGACTTTTACACCCTGAGACCTATTCTCAAAAGTATAAGTTTCAGAACCAAAATATTTGGTGTGTGGATGCATTCTTACATGGTGGATCCGCAAAAAAAAATTGGCGCAATTGCATAAAAATTCATGACTTGAGGCCGAACTATAAATACATCAGCGATTCGAACTTTTTCGCATGCACGACTTTTACACCCTGAGACCTATTCTCAAAAGTATAAGTTTCAGAACCAAAATATTTAGTGTGTGGATGCATTCTTACATGGTGGATGAGCATAAAAAAAATTGGCGCAATTGCATAAAAATTCATGACTTGAGGCCGAACTATAAATACATCAGCGATTCGAACTTTTTCGCATGCACGACTTTTACACCCTGAGACCTATTGTCAAAAGTATAAGTTTCAGAACGAAAATATTTGGTGTGTGGATGCATTCTTACATGGTGGATCCGCATAAAAAAAATTGGCGCAATTGCATAAAGATTCATGACTTGAGGTTGAACTATATAAATACATCAGCGATTCGAACTTTTTCGCATGCACGACTTTTACACCCTGAGACCTATTGTCAAAAGTATAAGTTTCAGAACCAAAATATTTGGTGTGTGGATGCATTCTTACATGGTGGATGAGCATTAAAAAAAATTGATGCAATTGCATAAAAATTCATGACTTGAGGCCGAACTATAAATACATCAGCGATTCGAACTTTTTCGCATGCACGACTTTTACACCCTGAGACCTATTGTCAAAAGTATAAGTTTCAGAACCAAAATATTTGGTGTGTGGATGCATTCTTACATGGTGGATCCGCATAAAAAAATTGGCGCAATTGCATAAAAATTCATGACTTGAGGTGGAACTATATAAATACATCAGCGATTCGATTTTTTTCACATGCACGACTTTTACACCCTGAGACCTATTGTCAAAAGTATAAGTTTCAGAACCAAAATATTTGGTGTGTGGATGCATTCTTACATGGTGGATCCGCATAAAAAAAATTGGCGCAATTGCATAAAAATTCATGACTTGAGGCCGAACTATAAATACATCAGCGATTCGAACTTTTTCGCATGCACGACTTTTACACCCTGAGACCTATTGTCAAAAGTATAAGTTTCAGAACCAAAATATTTGGTGTGTGGATGCATTCTTACATGGTGGATCCGCATAAAAAAAATTGGCGCAATTGCATAAAAATTCATGACTTGAGGCCGAACTATAAATACATCAGCGATTCGAACTTTTTCGCATGCACGACTTTTACACCCTGAGACCTATTGTCAAAAGTATAAGTTTCAGAACCAAAATATTTGGTGTGTGGATGCATTCTTACATGGTGGATGAGCATAAAAAAAAATTGGCGCAATTGCATAAAAATTCATGACTTGAGGCCGAATTATAAATACATCAGCGATTCGAACTTTTTCGCATGCACGACTTTTACACCCTGAGACCTATTCTCAAAAGTATAAGTTTCAGAACCAAAATATTTGGTGTGTGGATGCATTCTTACATGGTGGATCCGCAAAAAAAAATTGGCGCAATTGCATAAAAATTCATGACTTGAGGCCGAACTATAAATACATCAGCGATTCGAACTTTTTCGCATGCACGACTTTTACACCCTGAGACCTATTCTCAAAAGTATAAGTTTCAGAACCAAAATATTTAGTGTGTGGATGCATTCTTACATGGTGGATGAGCATAAAAAAAATTGGCGCAATTGCATAAAAATTCATGACTTGAGGCCGAACTATAAATACATCAGCGATTCGAACTTTTTCGCATGCACGACTTTTACACCCTGAGACCTATTGTCAAAAGTATAAGTTTCAGAACGAAAATATTTGGTGTGTGGATGCATTCTTACATGGTGGATGAGCATAAAAAAAATTGGCGCAATTGCATAAAGATTCATGACTTGAGGTTGAACTATATAAATACATCAGCGATTCGAACTTTTTCGCATGCACACTTTTACACCCTGAGACCTATTGTCAAAAGTATAAGTTTCAGAACGAAAATATTTGGTGTGTGGATGCAATCTTACATGGTGGATGAGCATAAAAAAAATTGGCGCAATTGCATAAAAATTCATGACTTGAGGCCGAACTATAAATACATCAGCGATTCGAACTTTTTCGCATGCACGACTTTTACACCCTGAGACCTATTCTCAAAAGTATAAGTTTCAGAACCAAAATATTTGGTGTGTGGATGCATTCTTACATGGTGGATGAGCATAAAAAAAATTGGCGCAATTGCATAAAAATTCATGACTTGAGGCCGAACTATAAATACATCAGCGATTCGAACTTTTTCGCATGCACGACTTTTACACCCTGAGACCTATTGTCAAAAGTATAAGTTTCAGAACCAAAATATTTGGTGTGTGGATGCATTCTTACATGGTGGATCCGCATAAAAAAAATTGGCGCAATTGCATAAAAATTCATGACTTGAGGTGGAACTATATAAATACATCAGCGATTCGATTTTTTTCGCATGCACGACTTTTACACCCTGAGACCTATTCTCAAAAGTATAAGTTTCAGAACCAAAATATTTGGTGTGTGGATGCAATCTTACATGGTGGATCCGCATAAAAAAAATTGGCGCAATTGCATAAAAATTCATGACTTGAGGCCGAACTATAAATACATCAGCGATTCGAACTTTTTCGCATGCACGACTTTTACACCCTGAGACCTATTCTCAAAAGTATAAGTTTCAGAACCAAAATATTTGGTGTGTGGATGCATTCTTACATGGTGGATCCGCATAAAAAAAATTGGCGCAATTGCATAAAAATTCATGACTTGAGGCCGAACTATAAATACATCAGCGATTCGAACTTTTTCGCATGCACGACTTTTACACCCTGAGACCTATTGTCAAAAGTATAAGTTTCAGAACCAAAATATTTGGTGTGTGGATGCATTCTTACATGGTGGATCCGCATAAAAAAAATTGGCGCAATTGCATAAAAATTCATGACTTGAGGTGGAACTATATAAATACATCAGCGATTCGATTTTTTTCGCATGCACGACTTTTACACCCTGAGACCTATTCTCAAAAGTATAAGTTTCAGAACCAAAATATTTGGTGTGTGGATGCAATCTTACATGGTGGATGAGCATAAAAAAATTGGCGCAATTGCATAAAAATTCATGACTTGAGGCCGAACTATAAATACATCAGCGATTCGAACTTTTTCGCATGCACGACTTTTACACCCTGAGACCTATTCTCAAAAGTATAAGTTTCAGAACCAAAATATTTGGTGTGTGGATGCATTCTTACATGGTGGATGAGCATAAAAAAAATTGGCGCAATTGCATAAAAATTCATGACTTGAGGCCGAACTATAAATACATCAGCGATTCGATTTTTTTCGCATGCACGACTTTTACACCCTGAGACCTATTGTCAAAAGTATAAGTTTCAGAACGAAAATATTTGGTGTGTGGATGCATTCTTACATGGTGGATGAGCATAAAAAAAATTGGCGCAATTGCATAAAAATTCATGACTTGAGGCCGAACTATAAATACATCAGCGATTCGAACTTTTTCGCATGCACGACTTTTACACCCTGAGACCTATTCTCAAAAGTATAAGTTTCAGAACCAAAATATTTGGTGTGTGGATGCATTCTTACATGGTGGATCCGCATAAAAAAAATTGGCGCAATTGCATAAAAATTCATGACTTGAGGCCGAACTATAAATACATCAGCAATTCGAACTTTTTCGCATGCACGACTTTTACACCCTGAGACCTATTGTCGAAAGTATAAGTTTCAGAACCAAAATATTTGGTGTGTGGATGCATTCTTACATGGTGGATCCGCATAAAAAAAATTGGCGCAATTGCATAAAAATTCATGACTTGAGGTGGAACTATATAAATACATCAGCGATTCGATTTTTTTCGCATGCACGACTTTTACACCCTGAGACCTATTCTCAAAAGTATAAGTTTCAGAACCAAAATATTTGGTGTGTGGATGCAATCTTACATGGTGGATGAGCATAAAAAAAATTGGCGCAATTGCATAAAAATTCATGACTTGAGGCCGAACTATAAATACATCAGCGATTCGAACTTTTTCGCATGCACGACTTTTACACCCTGAGACCTATTCTCAAAAGTATAAGTTTCAGAACCAAAATATTTGGTGTGTGGATGCATTCTTACATGGTGGATGAGCATAAAAAAAATTGGCGCAATTGCATAAAAATTCATGACTTGAGGCCGAACTATAAATACATCAGCGATTCGAACTTTTTCGCATGCACGACTTTTACACCCTGAGACCTATTGTCAAAAGTATAAGTTTCAGAACCAAAATATTTGGTGTGTGGATGCATTCTTACATGGTGGATCCGCATAAAAAAAATTGGCGCAATTGCATAAAAATTCATGACTTGAGGCCGAACTATAAATACATCAGCGATTCGAACTTTTTCGCATGCACGACTTTTACACCCTGAGACCTATTCTCAAAAGTATAAGTTTCAGAACCAAAATATTTGATGTGTGGATGCATTCTTACATGGTGGATGAGCATAAAAAAAATTGGCGCAATTGCATAAAAATTCATGACTTGAGGCCGAACTATAAATACATCAGCGATTCGAACTTTTTCGCATGCACGACTTTTACACCCTGAGACCTATTGTCAAAAGTATAAGTTTCAGAACCAAAATATTTGGTGTGTGGATGCATTCTTACATGGTGGATCCGCATAAAAAAAATTGGCGCAATTGCATAAAAATTCATGACTTGAGGTGGAACTATATAAATACATCAGCGATTCGATTTTTTTCGCATGCACGACTTTTACACCCTGAGACCTATTCTCAAAAGTATAAGTTTCAGAACCAAAATATTTGGTGTGTGGATGCAATCTTACATGGTGGATCCGCATAAAAAAAATTGGCGCAATTGCATAAAAATTCATGACTTGAGGCCGAACTATAAATACATCAGCGATTCGAACTTTTTCGCATGCACGACTTTTACACCCTGAGACCTATTGTCAAAAGTATAAGTTTCAGAACCAAAATATTTGGTGTGTGGATGCATTCTTACATGGTGGATGAGCATAAAAAAAATTGGCGCAATTGCATAAAAATTCATGACTTGAGGCCGAACTATAAATACATCAGCGATTCGAACTTTTTCGCATGCACGACTTTTACACCCTGAGACCTATTGTCAAAAGTATAAGTTTCAGAACCAAAATATTTGGTGTGTGGATGCATTCTTACATGGTGGATCCGCATAAAAAAAATTGGCGCAATTGCATAAAAATTCATGACTTGAGGTGGAACTATATAAATACATCAGCGATTCGATTTTTTTCGCATGCACGACTTTTACACCCTGAGACCTATTGTCAAAAGTATAAGTTTCAGAACCAAAATATTTGGTGTGTGGATGCATTCTTACATGGTGGATGAGCATAAAAAAAATTGGCGCAATTGCATAAAAATTCATGACTTGAGGCCGAACTATAAATACATCAGCGATTCGAACTTTTTCGCATGCACGACTTTTACACCCTGAGACCTATTCTCAAAAGTATAAGTTTCAGAACCAAAATATTTGGTGTGTGGATGCATTCTTACATGGTGGATCCGCATAAAAAAAATTGGCGCAATTGCATAAAAATTCATGACTTGAGGCCGAACTATAAATACATCAGCGATTCGAACTTTTTCGCATGCACGACTTTTACACCCTGAGACCTATTGTCAAAAGTATAAGTTTCAGAACCAAAATATTTGGTGTGTGGATGCAATCTTACATGGTGGATCCGCATAAAAAAAATTGGCGCAATTGCATAAAAATTCATGACTTGAGGCCGAACTATAAATACATCAGCGATTCGAACTTTTTCGCATGCACGACTTTTACACCCTGAGACCTATTCTCAAAAGTATAAGTTTCAGAACCAAAATATTTGGTGTGTGGATGCATTCTTACATGGTGGATGAGCATAAAAAAAATTGGCGCAATTGCATAAAAATTCATGACTTGAGGCCGAACTATAAATACATCAGCGATTCGAACTTTTTCGCATGCACGACTTTTACACCCTGAGACCTATTGTCAAAAGTATAAGTTTCAGAACCAAAATATTTGGTGTGTGGATGCATTCTTACATGGTGGATCCGCATAAAAAAAATTGGCGCAATTGCATAAAAATTCATGACTTGAGGTGGAACTATATAAATACATCAGCGATTCGATTTTTTTCGCATGCACGACTTTTACACCCTGAGACCTATTGTCAAAAGTATAAGTTTCAGAACCAAAATATTTGGTGTGTGGATGCAATCTTACATGGTGGATGAGCATAAAAAAATTGGCGCAATTGCATAAAAATTCATGACTTGAGGCCGAACTATAAATACATCAGCGATTCGAACTTTTTCGCATGCACGACTTTTACACCCTGAGACCTATTCTCAAAAGTATAAGTTTCAGAACGAAAATATTTGGTGTGTGGATGCATTCTTACATGGTGGATGAGCATAAAAAAAATTGGCGCAATTGCATAAAAATTCATGACTTGAGGCCGAACTATAAATACATCAGCGATTCGAACTTTTTCGCATGCACGACTTTTACACCCTGAGACCTATTGTCAAAAGTATAAGTTTCAGAACCAAAATATTTGGTGTGTGGATGCATTCTTACATGGTGGATCCGCATAAAAAAAATTGGCGCAATTGCATAAAAATTCATGACTTGAGGTGGAACTATATAAATACATCAGCGATTCGATTCTTTTCGCATGCACGACTTTTACACCCTGAGACCTATTCTCAAAAGTATAAGTTTCAGAACCAAAATATTTGGTGTGTGGATGCAATCTTACATGGTGGATCCGCATAAAAAAAATTGGCGCAATTGCATAAAAATTCATGACTTGAGGCCGAACTATAAATACATCAGCGATTCGAACTTTTTCGCATGCACGACTTTTACACCCTGAGACCTATTCTCAAAAGTATAAGTTTCAGAACCAAAATATTTGGTGTGTGGATGCATTCTTACATGGTGGATGAGCATAAAAAAAATTGGCGCAATTGCATAAAAATTCATGACTTGAGGCCGAACTATAAATACATCAGCGATTCGAACTTTTTCGCATGCACGACTTTTACACCCTGAGACCTATTGTCAAAAGTATAAGTTTCAGAACCAAAATATTTGGTGTGTGGATGCATTCTTACATGGTGGATCCGCATAAAAAAAATTGGCGCAATTGCATAAAAATTCATGACTTGAGGTGGAACTATATAAATACATCAGCGATTCGATTTTTTTCGCATGCACGACTTTTACACCCTGAGACCTATTCTCAAAAGTATAAGTTTCAGAACCAAAATATTTGGTGTGTGGATGCATTCTTACATGGTGGATGAGCATAAAAAAATTGGCGCAATTGCATAAAAATTCATGACTTGAGGCCGAACTATAAATACATCAGCGATTCGAACTTTTTCGCATGCACGACTTTTACACCCTGAGACCTATTGTCAAAAGTATAAGTTTCAGAACCAAAATATTTGGTGTGTGGATGCATTCTTACATGGTGGATGAGCATAAAAAAAATTGGCGCAATTGCATAAAAATTCATGACTTGAGGCCGAACTATAAATACATCAGCGATTCGATTTTTTTCGCATGCACGACTTTTACACCCTGAGACCTATTGTCAAAAGTATAAGTTTCAGAACGAAAATATTTGGTGTGTGGATGCATTCTTACATGGTAGATGAGCATAAAAAAAATTGGCGCAATTGCATAAAAATTCATGACTTGAGGCCGAACTATAAATACATCAGCGATTCGAACTTTTTCGCATGCACGACTTTTACACCCTGAGACCTATTGTCAAAAGTATAAGTTTCAGAACCAAAATATTTGGTGTGTGGATGCATTCTTACATGGTGGATCCGCATAAAAAAAATTGGCGCAATTGCATAAAAATTCATGACTTGAGGTGGAACTATATAAATACATCAGCGATTCGATTTTTTTCGCATGCACGACTTTTACACCCTGAGACCTATTCTCAAAAGTATAAGTTTCAGAACCAAAATATTTGGTGTGTGGATGCAATCTTACATGGTGGATCCGCATAAAAAAAATTGGCGCAATTGCATAAAAATTCATGACTTGAGGCCGAACTATAAATACATCAGCGATTCGAACTTTTTCGCATGCACGACTTTTACACCCTGAGACCTATTCTCAAAAGTATAAGTTTCAGAACCAAAATATTTGGTGTGTGGATGCATTCTTACATGGTGGATGAGCATAAAAAAAATTGGCGCAATTGCATAAAAATTCATGACTTGAGGCCGAACTATAAATACATCAGCGATTCGAACTTTTTCGCATGCACGACTTTTACACCCTGAGACCTATTGTCAAAAGTATAAGTTTCAGAACCAAAATATTTGGTGTGTGGATGCATTCTTACATGGTGGATCCGCATAAAAAAAATTGGCGCAATTGCATAAAAATTCATGACTTGAGGTGGAACTATATAAATACATCAGCGATTCGATTTTTTTCGCATGCACGACTTTTACACCCTGAGACCTATTGTCAAAAGTATAAGTTTCAGAACCAAAATATTTGGTGTGTGGATGCAATCTTACATGGTGGATGAGCATAAAAAAATTGGCGCAATTGCATAAAAATTCATGACTTGAGGCCGAACTATAAATACATCAGCGATTCGAACTTTTTCGCATGCACGACTTTTACACCCTGAGACCTATTGTCAAAAGTATAAGTTTCAGAACCAAAATATTTGGTGTGTGGATGCATTCTTACATGGTGGATCCGCATAAAAAAAATTGGCGCAATTGCATAAAAATTCATGACTTGAGGCCGAACTATAAATACATCAGCGATTCGAACTTTTTCGCATGCACGACTTTTACACCCTGAGACCTATTGTCAAAAGTATAAGTTTCAGAACCAAAATATTTGGTGTGTGGATGCATTCTTACATGGTGGATCCGCATAAAAAAAATTGGCGCAATTGCATAAAAATTCATGACTTGAGGTGGAACTATATAAATACATCAGCGATTCGATTTTTTTCGCATGCACGACTTTTACACCCTGAGACCTATTGTCAAAAGTATAAGTTTCAGAACCAAAATATTTGGTGTGTGGATGCATTCTTACATGGTGGATCCGCATAAAAAAAATTGGCGCAATTGCATAAAAATTCATGACTTGAGGTGGAACTATATAAATACATCAGCGATTCGATTTTTTTCGCATGCACGACTTTTACACCCTGAGACCTATTGTCAAAAGTATAAGTTTCAGAACCAAAATATTTGGTGTGTGGATGCAATCTTACATGGTGGATCCGCATAAAAAAAATTGGCGCAATTGCATAAAAATTCATGACTTGAGGCCGAACTATAAATACATCAGCGATTCGAACTTTTTCGCATGCACGACTTTTACACCCTGAGACCTATTCTCAAAAGTATAAGTTTCAGAACCAAAATATTTGGTGTGTGGATGCATTCTTACATGGTGGATGAGCATAAAAAAAATTGGCGCAATTGCATAAAAATTCATGACTTGAGGCCGAACTATAAATACATCAGCGATTCGAACTTTTTCGCATGCACGACTTTTACACCCTGAGACCTATTGTCAAAAGTATAAGTTTCAGAACCAAAATATTTGGTGTGTGGATGCATTCTTACATGGTGGATGAGCATAAAAAAAATTGGCGCAATTGCATAAAAATTCATGACTTGAGGTGGAACTATATAAATACATCAGCGATTCGATTTTTTTCGCATGCACGACTTTTACACCCTGAGACCTATTGTCAAAAGTATAAGTTTCAGAACCAAAATATTTGGTGTGTGGATGCAATCTTACATGGTGGATGAGCATAAAAAAATTGGCGCAATTGCATAAAAATTCATGACTTGAGGCCGAACTATAAATACATCAGCGATTCGAACTTTTTCGCATGCACGACTTTTACACCCTGAGACCTATTGTCAAAAGTATAAGTTTCAGAACCAAAATATTTGGTGTGTGGATGCATTCTTACATGGTGGATCCGCATAAAAAAAATTGGCGCAATTGCATAAAAATTCATGACTTGAGGTGGAACTATATAAATACATCAGCGATTCGATTTTTTTCGCATGCACGACTTTTACACCCTGAGACCTATTCTCAAAAGTATAAGTTTCAGAACCAAAATATTTGGTGTGTGGATGCATTCTTACATGGTGGATGAGCATAAAAAAAATTGGCGCAATTGCATAAAAATTCATGACTTGAGGCCGAACTATAAATACATCAGCGATTCGAACTTTTTCGCATGCACGACTTTTACACCCTGAGACCTATTGTCAAAAGTATAAGTTTCAGAACCAAAATATTTGGTGTGTGGATGCATTCTTACATGGTGGATCCGCATAAAAAAAATTGGCGCAATTGCATAAAAATTCATGACTTGAGGTGGAACTATATAAATACATCAGCGATTCGATTTTTTTCGCATGCACGACTTTTACACCCTGAGACCTATTCTCAAAAGTATAAGTTTCAGAACCAAAATATTTGGTGTGTGGATGCAATCTTACATGGTGGATGAGCATAAAAAAATTGGCGCAATTGCATAAAAATTCATGACTTGAGGCCGAACTATAAATACATCAGCGATTCGAACTTTTTCGCATGCACGACTTTTACACCCTGAGACCTATTCTCAAAAGTATAAGTTTCAGAACCAAAATATTTGGTGTGTGGATGCATTCTTACATGGTGGATCCGCATAAAAAAAATTGGCGCAATTGCATAAAAATTCATGACTTGAGGCCGAACTATAAATACATCAGCGATTCGATTTTTTTCGCATGCACGACTTTTACACCCTGAGACCTATTCTCAAAAGTATAAGTTTCAGAACGAAAATATTTGGTGTGTGGATGCATTCTTACATGGTGGATGAGCATAAAAAAAATTGGCGCAATTGCATAAAAATTCATGACTTGAGGCCGAACTATAAATACATCAGCGATTCGAACTTTTTCGCATGCACGACTTTTACACCCTGAGACCTATTCTCAAAAGTATAAGTTTCAGAACCAAAATATTTGGTGTGTGGATGCATTCTTACATGGTGGATCCGCATAAAAAAAATTGGCGCAATTGCATAAAAATTCATGACTTGAGGCCGAACTATAAATACATCAGCGATTCGAACTTTTTCGCATGCACGACTTTTACACCCTGAGACCTATTGTCAAAAGTATAAGTTTCAGAACCAAAATATTTGGTGTGTGGATGCATTCTTACATGGTGGATCCGCATAAAAAAAATTGGCGCAATTGCATCAAAATTCATGACTTTAGGTGGAACTATATAAATACATCAGCGATTCGATTTTTTTCGCATGCACGACTTTTACACCCTGAGACCTATTCTCAAAAGTATAAGTTTCAGAACCAAAATATTTGGTGTGTGGATGCAATCTTACATGGTGGATGAGCATAAAAAAATTGGCGCAATTGCATAAAAATTCATGACTTGAGGCCGAACTATAAATACATCAGCGATTCGAACTTTTTCGCATGCACGACTTTTACACCCTGAGACCTATTCTCAAAAGTATAAGTTTCAGAACCAAAATATTTGGTGTGTGGATGCATTCTTACATGGTGGATCCGCATAAAAAAAATTGGCGCAATTGCATAAAAATTCATGACTTGAGGCCGAACTATAAATACATCAGCGATTCGAACTTTTTCGCATGCACGACTTTTACACCCTGAGACCTATTGTCAAAAGTATAAGTTTCAGAACCAAAATATTTGGTGTGTGGATGCATTCTTACATGGTGGATCCGCATAAAAAAAATTGGCGCAATTGCATAAAAATTCATGACTTGAGGTGGAACTATATAAATACATCAGCGATTCGATTTTTTTCGCATGCACGACTTTTACACCCTGAGACCTATTGTCAAAAGTATAAGTTTCAGAACCAAAATATTTGGTGTGTGGATGCAATCTTACATGGTGGATCCGCATAAAAAAAATTGGCGCAATTGCATAAAAATTCATGACTTGAGGCCGAACTATAAATACATCAGCGATTCGAACTTTTTCGCATGCACGACTTTTACACCCTGAGACCTATTCTCAAAAGTATAAGTTTCAGAACCAAAATATTTGGTGTGTGGATGCATTCTTACATGGTGGATGAGCATAAAAAAAATTGGCGCAATTGCATAAAAATTCATGACTTGAGGCCGAACTATAAATACATCAGCGATTCGAACTTTTTCGCATGCACGACTTTTACACCCTGAGACCTATTGTCAAAAGTATAAGTTTCAGAACCAAAATATTTGGTGTGTGGATGCATTCTTACATGGTGGATCCGCATAAAAAAAATTGGCGCAATTGCATAAACATTCATGACTTGAGGTGGAACTATATAAATACATCAGCGATTCGATTTTTTTCGCATGCACGACTTTTACACCCTGAGACCTATTGTCAAAAGTATAAGTTTCAGAACCAAAATATTTGGTGTGTGGATGCAATCTTACATGGTGGATGAGCATAAAAAAATTGGCGCAATTGCATAAAAATTCATGACTTGAGGCCGAACTATAAATACATCAGCGATTCGAACTTTTTCGCATGCACGACTTTTACACCCTGAGACCTATTCTCAAAAGTATAAGTTTCAGAACGAAAATATTTGGTGTGTGGATGCATTCTTACATGGTGGATGAGCATAAAAAAAATTGGCGCAATTGCATAAAAATTCATGACTTGAGGCCGAACTATAAATACATCAGCGATTCGAACTTTTTCGCATGCACGACTTTTACACCCTGAGACCTATTGTCAAAAGTATAAGTTTCAGAACCAAAATATTTGGTGTGTGGATGCATTCTTACATGGTGGATCCGCATAAAAAAAATTGGCGCAATTGCATAAAAATTCATGACTTGAGGTGGAACTATATAAATACATCAGCGATTCGATTTTTTTCGCATGCACGACTTTTACACCCTGAGACCTATTCTCAAAAGTATAAGTTTCAGAACCAAAATATTTGGTGTGTGGATGCAATCCTACATGGTGGATCCGCATAAAAAAAATTGGCGCAATTGCATAAAAATTCATGACTTGAGGCCGAACTATAAATACATCAGCGATTCGAACTTTTTCGCATGCACGACTTTTACACCCTGAGACCTATTCTCAAAAGTATAAGTTTCAGAACCAAAATATTTGGTGTGTGGATGCATTCTTACATGGTGGATGAGCATAAAAAAAATTGGCGCAATTGCATAAAAATTCATGACTTGAGGCCGAACTATAAATACATCAGCGATTCGAACTTTTTCGCATGCACGACTTTTACACCCTGAGACCTATTGTCAAAAGTATAAGTTTCAGAACCAAAATATTTGGTGTGTGGATGCATTCTTACATGGTGGATCCGCATAAAAAAAATTGGCGCAATTGCATAAAAATTCATGACTTGAGGTGGAACTATATAAATACATCAGCGATTCGATTTTTTTCGCATGCACGACTTTTACACCCTGAGACCTATTCTCAAAAGTATAAGTTTCAGAACCAAAATATTTGGTGTGTGGATGCAATCTTACATGGTGGATGAGCATAAAAAAATTGGCGCAATTGCATAAAAATTCATGACTTGAGGCCGAACTATAAATACATCAGCGATTCGAACTTTTTCGCATGCACGACTTTTACACCCTGAGACCTATTCTCAAAAGTATAAGTTTCAGAACCAAAATATTTGGTGTGTGGATGCATTCTTACATGGTGGATGAGCATAAAAAAAATTGGCGCAATTGCATAAAAATTCATGACTTGAGGCCGAACTATAAATACATCAGCGATTCGATTTTTTTCGCATGCACGACTTTTACACCCTGAGACCTATTGTCAAAAGTATAAGTTTCAGAACGAAAATATTTGGTGTGTGGATGCATTCTTACATGGTGGATGAGCATAAAAAAAATTGGCGCAATTGCATAAAAATTCATGACTTGAGGCCGAACTATAAATACATCAGCGATTCGAACTTTTTCGCATGCACGACTTTTACACCCTGAGACCTATTGTCAAAAGTATAAGTTTCAGAACCAAAATATTTGGTGTGTGGATGCATTCTTACATGGTGGATCCGCATAAAAAAAATTGGCGCAATTGCATAAAAATTCATGACTTGAGGTGGAACTATATAAATACATCAGCGATTCGATTTTTTTCGCATGCACGACTTTTACACCCTGAGACCTATTCTCAAAAGTATAAGTTTCAGAACCAAAATATTTGGTGTGTGGATGCATTCTTACATGGTGGATGAGCATAAAAAAAATTGGCGCAATTGCATAAAAATTCATGACTTGAGGCCGAACTATAAATACATCAGCGATTCGAACTTTTTCGCATGCACGACTTTTACACCCTGAGACCTATTGTCAAAAGTATAAGTTTCAGAACCAAAATATTTGGTGTGTGGATGCATTCTTACATGGTGGATCCGCATAAAAAAAATTGGCGCAATTGCATAAAAATTCATGACTTGAGGTGGAACTATATAAATACATCAGCGATTCGATTTTTTTCGCATGCACGACTTTTACACCCTGAGACCTATTGTCAAAAGTATAAGTTTCAGAACCAAAATATTTGGTGTGTGGATGCATTCTTACATGGTGGATCCGCATAAAAAAAATTGGCGCAATTGCATAAAAATTCATGACTTGAGGCCGAACTATTAATACATCAACGATTCGAACTTTTTCGCATGCACGACTTTTACACCCTGAGACCTATTGTCAAAAGTATAAGTTTCAGAACCAAAATATTTGGTGTGTGGATGCATTCTTACATGGTGGATGAGGATAAAAAAAATTGGCGCAATTGCATAAAAATTCATGACTTGAGGCCGAACTATAAATACATCAGCGATTCGAACTTTTTCGCATGCACGACTTTTACACCCTGAGACCTATTCTCAAAAGTATAAGTTTCAGAACCAAAATATTTGGTGTGTGGATGCATTCTTACATGGTGGATGAGCATAAAAAAATTTGGCGCAATTGCATAAAAATTCATGACTTGAGGCCGAACTATAAATACATCAGCGATTCGAACTTTTTCGCATGCACGACTTTTACACCCTGAGACCTATTCTCAAAAGTATAAGTTTCAGAACCAAAATATTTGGTGTGTGGATGCATTCTTACATTGTAGATGAGCATAAAAAAAATTTGGCGCAATTGCATAAAAATTCATGACTTGAGGCCGAACTATAAATACATCAGCGATTCGAACTTTTTCACATGCACGACTTTTACACCCTGAGACCTATTGTCAAAAGTATAAGTTTCAGAACCAAAATATTTGGTGTGTGGATGCATTCTTACATGGTGGATCCGCATAAAAAAAATTGGCGCAATTGCATAAAAATTCATGACTTGAGGCCGAACTATAAATACATCAGCGATTCGAACTTTTTCGCATGCACGACTTTTACACCCTGAGACCTATTGTCAAAAGTATAAGTTTCAGAACCAAAATATTTGGTGTGTGGATGCATTCTTACATGGTGGATCCGCATAAAAAAAATTGGCGCAATTGCATAAAAATTCATGACTTGAGGTGGAACTATATAAATACATCAGCGATTCGATTTTTTTCGCATGCACGACTTTTACACCCTGAGACCTATTGTCAAAAGTATAAGTTTCAGAACCAAAATATTTGGTGTGTGGATGCATTCTTACATGGTGGATCCGCATAAAAAAAATTGGCGCAATTGCATAAAAATTCATGACTTGAGGTGGAACTATATAAATACATCAGCGATTCGATTTTTTTCGCATGCACGACTTTTACACCCTGAGACCTATTGTCAAAAGTATAAGTTTCAGAACCAAAATATTTGGTGTGTGGATGCAATCTTACATGGTGGATGAGCATAAAAAAATTGGCGCAATTGCATAAAAATTCATGACTTGAGGCCGAACTATAAATACATCAGCGATTCGAACTTTTTCGCATGCACGACTTTTACACCCTGAGACCTATTCTCAAAAGTATAAGTTTCAGAACCAAAATATTTGGTGTGTGGATGCATTCTTACATGGTGGATGAGCATAAAAAAAATTGGCGCAATTGCATAAAAATTCATGACTTGAGGCCGAACTATAAATACATCAGCGATTCGAACTTTTTCGCATGCACGACTTTTACACCCTGAGACCTATTGTCAAAAGTATAAGTTTCAGAACCAAAATATTTGGTGTGTGGATGCATTCTTACATGGTGGATCCGCATAAAAAAAATTGGCGCAATTGCATAAAAATTCATGACTTGAGGCCGAACTATAAATACATCAGCGATTCGAACTTTTTCGCATGCACGACTTTTACACCCTGAGACCTATTCTCAAAAGTATAAGTTTCAGAACCAAAATATTTGGTGTGTGGATGCATTCTTACATGGTGGATGAGCATAAAAAAAATTGGCGCAATTGCATAAAAATTCATGACTTGAGGCCGAACTATAAATACATCAGCGATTCGAACTTTTTCGCATGCACGACTTTTACACCCTGAGACCTATTGTCAAAAGTATAAGTTTCAGAACCAAAATATTTGGTGTGTGGATGCATTCTTACATGGTGGATCCGCATAAAAAAAATTGGCGCAATTGCATAAAAATTCATGACTTGAGGTGGAACTATATAAATACATCAGCGATTCGATTTTTTTCGCATGCACGACTTTTACACCCTGAGACCTATTCTCAAAAGTATAAGTTTCAGAACCAAAATATTTGGTGTGTGGATGCAATCTTACATGGTGGATGAGCATAAAAAAATTGGCGCAATTGCATAAAAATTCATGACTTGAGGCCGAACTATAAATACATCAGCGATTCGAACTTTTTCGCATGCACGACTTTTACACCCTGAGACCTATTCTCAAAAGTATAAGTTTCAGAACCAAAATATTTGGTGTGTGGATGCATTCTTACATGGTGGATCCGCATAAAAAAAATTGGCGCAATTGCATAAAAATTCATGACTTGAGGCCGAACTATAAATACATCAGCGATTCGATTTTTTTCGCATGCACGACTTTTACACCCTGAGACCTATTCTCAAAAGTATAAGTTTCAGAACGAAAATATTTGGTGTGTGGATGCATTCTTACATGGTGGATGAGCATAAAAAAAATTGGCGCAATTGCATAAAAATTCATGACTTGAGGCCGAACTATAAATACATCAGCGATTCGAACTTTTTCGCATGCACGACTTTTACACCCTGAGACCTATTCTCAAAAGTATAAGTTTCAGAACCAAAATATTTGGTGTGTGGATGCATTCTTACATGGTGGATGAGCATAAAAAAAATTGGCGCAATTGCATAAAAATTCATGACTTGAGGCCGAACTATAAATACATCAGCGATTCGAACTTTTTCGCATGCACGACTTTTACACCCTGAGACCTATTGTCAAAAGTATAAGTTTCAGAACCAAAATATTTGGTGTGTGGATGCATTCTTACATGGTGGATCCGCATAAAAAAAATTGGCGCAATTGCATAAAAATTCATGACTTGAGGCCGAACTATAAATACATCAGCGATTCGAACTTTTTCGCATGCACGACTTTTACACCCTGAGACCTATTCTCAAAAGTATAAGTTTCAGAACCAAAATATTTGGTGTGTGGATGCATTCTTACATGGTGGATGAGCATAAAAAAAATTGGCGCAATTGCATAAAAATTCATGACTTGAGGCCGAACTATAAATACATCAGCGATTCGAACTTTTTCGCATGCACGACTTTTACACCCTGAGACCTATTGTCAAAAGTATAAGTTTCAGAACCAAAATATTTGGTGTGTGGATGCATTCTTACATGGTGGATCCGCATAAAAAAAATTGGCGCAATTGCATAAAAATTCATGACTTGAGGTGGAACTATATAAATACATCAGCGATTCGATTTTTTTCGCATGCACGACTTTTACACCCTGAGACCTATTCTCAAAAGTATAAGTTTCAGAACCAAAATATTTGGTGTGTGGATGCAATCTTACATGGTGGATGAGCATAAAAAAATTGGCGCAATTGCATAAAAATTCATGACTTGAGGCCGAACTATAAATACATCAGCGATTCGAACTTTTTCGCATGCACGACTTTTACACCCTGAGACCTATTCTCAAAAGTATAAGTTTCAGAACCAAAATATTTGGTGTGTGGATGCATTCTTACATGGTGGATCCGCATAAAAAAAATTGGCGCAATTGCATAAAAATTCATGACTTGAGGCCGAACTATAAATACATCAGCGATTCGATTTTTTTCGCATGCACGACTTTTACACCCTGAGACCTATTCTCAAAAGTATAAGTTTCAGAACCAAAATATTTGGTGTGTGGATGCATTCTTACATGGTGGATGAGCATAAAAAAAATTGGCGCAATTGCATAAAAATTCATGACTTGAGGCCGAACTATAAATACATCAGCGATTCGAACTTTTTCGCATGCACGACTTTTACACCCTGAGACCTATTGTCAAAAGTATAAGTTTCAGAACCAAAATATTTGGTGTGTGGATGCATTCTTACATGGTGGATGAGCATAAAAAAAATTGGCGCAATTGCATAAAAATTCATGACTTGAGGCCGAACTATAAATACATCAGCGATTCGAACTTTTTCGCATGCACGACTTTTACACCCTGAGACCTATTGTCAAAAGTATAAGTTTCAGAACCAAAATATTTGGTGTGTGGATGCATTCTTACATGGTGGATCCGCATAAAAAAAATTGGCGCAATTGCATCAAAATTCATGACTTGAGGTGGAACTATATAAATACATCAGCGATTCGATTTTTTTCGCATGCACGACTTTTACACCCTGAGACCTATTCTCAAAAGTATAAGTTTCAGAACCAAAATATTTGGTGTGTGGATGCAATCTTACATGGTGGATCCGCATAAAAAAAATTGGCGCAATTGCATAAAAATTCATGACTTGAGGCCGAACTATAAATACATCAGCGATTCGAACTTTTTCGCATGCACGACTTTTACACCCTGAGACCTATTCTCAAAAGTATAAGTTTCAGAACCAAAATATTTGGTGTGTGGATGCATTCTTACATGGTGGATCCGCATAAAAAAAATTGGCGCAATTGCATAAAAATTCATGACTTGAGGCCGAACTATAAATACATCAGCGATTCGAACTTTTTCGCATGCACGACTTTTACACCCTGAGACCTATTGTCAAAAGTATAAGTTTCAGAACCAAAATATTTGGTGTGTGGATGCATTCTTACATGGTGGATCCGCATAAAAAAAATTGGCGCAATTGCATAAAAATTCATGACTTGAGGTGGAACTATATAAATACATCAGCGATTCGATTTTTTTCGCATGCACGACTTTTACACCCTGAGACCTATTGTCAAAAGTATAAGTTTCAGAACCAAAATATTTGGTGTGTGGATGCAATCTTACATGGTGGATGAGCATAAAAAAATTGGCGCAATTGCATAAAAATTCATGACTTGAGGCCGAACTATAAATACATCAGCGATTCGAACTTTTTCGCATGCACGACTTTTACACCCTGAGACCTATTGTCAAAAGTATAAGTTTCAGAACCAAAATATTTGGTGTGTGGATGCATTCTTACATGGTGGATGAGCATAAAAAAAATTGGCGCAATTGCATAAAAATTCATGACTTGAGGCCGAACTATAAATACATCAGCGATTCGAACTTTTTCGCATGCACGACTTTTACACCCTGAGACCTATTGTCAAAAGTATAAGTTTCAGAACCAAAATATTTGGTGTGTGGATGCATTCTTACATGGTGGATCCGCATAAAAAAAATTGGCGCAATTGCATAAAAATTCATGACTTGAGGCCGAACTATAAATACATCAGCGATTCGAACTTTTTCGCATGCACGACTTTTACACCCTGAGACCTATTCTCAAAAGTATAAGTTTCAGAACCAAAATATTTGGTGTGTGGATGCATTCTTACATGGTGGATGAGCATAAAAAAAATTGGCGCAATTGCATAAAAATTCATGACTTGAGGCCGAACTATAAATACATCAGCGATTCGAACTTTTTCGCATGCACGACTTTTACACCCTGAGACCTATTCTCAAAAGTATAAGTTTCAGAACCAAAATATTTGGTGTGTGGATGCAATCTTACATGGTGGATGAGCATAAAAAAAATTGGCGCAATTGCATAAAAATTCATGACTTGAGGCCGAACTATAAATACATCAGCGATTCGAACTTTTTCGCATGCACGACTTTTACACCCTGAGACCTATTCTCAAAAGTATAAGTTTCAGAACGAAAATATTTGGTGTGTGGATGCATTCTTACATGGTGGATGAGCATAAAAAAAATTGGCGCAATTGCATAAAAATTCATGACTTGAGGTGGAACTATATAAATACATCAGCGATTCGATTTTTTTCGCATGCACGACTTTTACACCCTGAGACCTATTGTCAAAAGTATAAGTTTCAGAACCAAAATATTTGGTGTGTGGATGCATTCTTACATGGTGGATGAGCATAAAAAAAATTGGCGCAATTGCATAAAAATTCATGACTTGAGGCCGAACTATAAATACATCAGCGATTCGATTTTTTTCGCATGCACGACTTTTACACCCTGAGACCTATTGTCAAAAGTATAAGTTTCAGAACCAAAATATTTGGTGTGTGGATGCATTCTTACATGGTGGATGAGCATAAAAAAAATTGGCGCAATTGCATAAAAATTCATGACTTGAGGCCGAACTATAAATACATCAGCGATTCGAACTTTTTCGCATGCACGACTTTTACACCCTGAGACCTATTGTCAAAAGTATAAGTTTCAGAACCAAAATATTTGGTGTGTGGATGCATTCTTACATGGTGGATCCGCATAAAAAAATTGGCGCAATTGCATAAAAATTCATGACTTGAGGCCGAACTATAAATACATCAGCGATTCGAACTTTTTCGCATGCACGACTTTTACACCCTGAGACCTATTCTCAAAAGTATAAGTTTCAGAACCAAAATATTTGGTGTGTGGATGCATTCTTACATGGTGGATGAGCATAAAAAAAATTGGCGCAATTGCATAAAAATTCATGACTTGAGGCCGAACTATAAATACATCAGCGATTCGAACTTTTTCGCATGCACGACTTTTACACCCTGAGACCTATTGTCAAAAGTATAAGTTTCAGAACCAAAATATTTGGTGTGTGGATGCATTCTTACATGGTGGATCCGCATAAAAAAAATTGGCGCAATTGCATAAAAATTCATGACTTGAGGTGGAACTATATAAATACATCAGCGATTCGATTTTTTTTGCATGCACGACTTTTACACCCTGAGACCTATTCTCAAAAGTATAAGTTTCAGAACCAAAATATTTGGTGTGTGGATGCAATCTTACATGGTGGATGAGCATAAAAAAATTGGCGCAATTGCATAAAAATTCATGACTTGAGGCCGAACTATAAATACATCAGCGATTCGAACTTTTTCGCATGCACGACTTTTACACCCTGAGACCTATTGTCAAAAGTATAAGTTTCAGAACCAAAATATTTGGTGTGTGGATGCATTCTTACATGGTGGATGAGCATAAAAAAAATTGGCGCAATTGCATAAAAATTCATGACTTGAGGCCGAACTATAAATACATCAGCGATTCGAACTTTTTCGCATGCACGACTTTTACACCCTGAGACCTATTGTCAAAAGTATAAGTTTCAGAACCAAAATATTTGGTGTGTGGATGCATTCTTACATGGTGGATGAGCATAAAAAAAATTGGCGCAATTGCATAAAAATTCATGACTTGAGGCCGAACTATAAATACATCAGCGATTCGAACTTTTTCGCATGCACGACTTTTACACCCTGAGACCTATTCTCAAAAGTATAAGTTTCAGAACCAAAATATTTGGTGTGTGGATGCATTCTTACATGGTGGATGAGCATAAAAAAAATTGGCGCAATTGCATAAAAATTCATGACTTGAGGCCGAACTATAAATACATCAGCGATTCGAACTTTTTCGCATGCACGACTTTTACACCCTGAGACCTATTCTCAAAAGTATAAGTTTCAGAACCAAAATATTTGGTGTGTGGATGCATTCTTACATGGTGGATGAGCATAAAAAAAATTGGTGCAATTGCATAAAAATTCATGACTTGAGGTGGAACTATATAAATACATCAGCGATTCGAACTTTTTCGCATGCACGACTTTTACACCCTGAGACCTATTGTCAAAAGTATAAGTTTCAGAACCAAAATATTTAGTGTGTGGATGCATTCTTACATGGTGGATGAGCATAAAAAAAATTGGCGCAATTGCATAAAAATTCATGACTTGAGGCCGAACTATTAATACATCAACGATTCGAACTTTTTCGCATGCACGACTTTTACACCCTGAGACCTATTCTCAAAAGTATAAGTTTCAGAACCAAAATATTTGGTGTGTGGATGCATTCTTACATGGTGGATGAGCATAAAAAAAATTGGCGCAATTGCATAAAAATTCATGACTTGAGGCCGAACTATAAATACATCAGCGATTCGAACTTTTTCGCATGCACGACTTTTACACCCTGAGACCTATTCTCAAAAGTATAAGTTTCAGAACGAAAATATTTGGTGTGTGGATGCATTCTTACATGGTGGATCCGCATAAAAAAATTGGCGCAATTGCATAAAAATTCATGACTTGAGGCCGAACTATAAATACATCAGCGATTCGAACTTTTTCGCATGCACGACTTTTACACCCTGAGACCTATTGTCAAAAGTATAAGTTTCAGAACCAAAATATTTAGTGTGTGGATGCATTCTTACATGGTGGATCCGCATAAAAAAAATTGGCGCAATTGCATAAAAATTCATGACTTGAGGCCGAACTATAAATACATCAGCGATTCGATTTTTTTCGCATGCACGACTTTTACACCCTGAGACCTATTGTCAAAAGTATAAGTTTCAGAACCAAAATATTTAGTGTGTGGATGCATTCTTACATGGTGGATGAGCATAAAAAAAATTGGCGCAATTGCATAAAAATTCATGACTTGAGGCCGAACTATTAATACATCAACGATTCGAACTTTTTCGCATGCACAACTTTTACACCCTGAGACCTATTCTCAAAAGTATAAGTTTCAGAACGAAAATATTTGGTGTGTGGATGCATTCTTACATGGTGGATGAGCATAAAAAAAATTGGCGCAATTGCATAAAAATTCATGACTTGAGGCCGAACTATAAATACATCAGCGATTCGAACTTTTTCGCATGCACGACTTTTACACCCTGAGACCTATTGTCAAAAGTATAAGTTTCAGAACCAAAATATTTGGTGTGTGGATGCATTCTTACATGGTGGATCCGCATAAAAAAAATTGGCGCAATTGCATAAAAATTCATGACTTGAGGCCGAACTATAAATACATCAGCGATTCGAACTTTTTCGCATGCACGACTTTTACACCCTGAGACCTATTGTCAAAAGTATAAGTTTCAGAACCAAAATATTTGGTGTGTGGATGCATTCTTACATGGTGGATCCGCATAAAAAAAATTGGCGCAATTGCATAAAAATTCATGACTTGAGGTGGAACTATATAAATACATCAGTGATTCGATTTTTTTCGCATGCACGACTTTTACACCCTGAGACCTATTCTCAAAAGTATAAGTTTCAGAACCAAAATATTTGGTGTGTGGATGCAATCTTACATGGTGGATGAGCATAAAAAAAATTGGCGCAATTGCATAAAAATTCATGACTTGAGGCCGAACTATAAATACATCAGCGATTCGAACTTTTTCGCATGCACGACTTTTACACCCTGAGACCTATTCTCAAAAGTATAAGTTTCAGAACCAAAATATTTGGTGTGTGGATGCATTCTTACATGGTGGATGAGCATAAAAAAAATTGGCGCAATTGCATAAAAATTCATGACTTGAGGCCGAACTATAAATACATCAGCGATTCGAACTTTTTCGCATGCACGACTTTTACACCCTGAGACCTATTCTCAAAAGTATAAGTTTCAGAACCAAAATATTTGGTGTGTGGATGCATTCTTACATGGTGGATCCGCATAAAAAAAATTGGCGCAATTGCATAAAAATTCATGACTTGAGGCCGAACTATAAATACATCAGCGATTCGAACTTTTTCGCATGCACGACTTTTACACCCTGAGACCTATTCTCAAAAGTATAAGTTTCAGAACCAAAATATTTGGTGTGTGGATGCATTCTTACATGGTGGATCCGCATAAAAAAAATTGGCGCAATTGCATAAAAATTCATGACTTGAGGTGGAACTATATAAATACATCAGCGATTCGATTTTTTTCGCATGCACGACTTTTACACCCTGAGACCTATTGTCAAAAGTATAAGTTTCAGAACCAAAATATTTGGTGTGTGGATGCAATCTTACATGGTGGATGAGCATAGAAACAATTGGCGCAATTGCATAAAAATTCATGACTTGAGGCCGAACTATAAATACATCAGCGATTCGAACTTTTTCACATGCACGACTTTTACACCCTGAGACCTATTCTCAAAAGTATAAGTTTCAGAACCAAAATATTTGGTGTGTGGATGCATTCTTACATGGTGGATCCGCATAAAAAAAATTGGCGCAATTGCATAAAAATTCATGACTTGAGGCCGAACTATAAATACATCAGCGATTCGAACTTTTTCGCATGCACGACTTTTACACCCTGAGACCTATTGTCAAAAGTATAAGTTTCAGAACCAAAATATTTGGTGTGTGGATGCATTCTTACATGGTGGATCCGCATAAAAAAAATTGGCGCAATTGCATAAAAATTCATGACTTGAGGCCGAACTATAAATACATCAGCGATTCGAACTTTTTCGCATGCACGACTTTTACACCCTGAGACCTATTCTCAAAAGTATAAGTTTCAGAACCAAAATATTTGGTGTGTGGATGCATTCTTACATGGTGGATCCGCATAAAAAAAATTGGCGCAATTGCATAAAAATTCATGACTTGAGGCCGAACTATAAATACATCAGCGATTCGAACTTTTTCGCATGCACGACTTTTACACCCTGAGACCTATTCTCAAAAGTATAAGTTTCAGAACCAAAATATTTGGTGTGTGGATGCATTCTTACATGGTGGATGAGCATAAAAAAAATTGGTGCAATTGCATAAAAATTCATGACTTGAGGTGGAACTATATAAATACATCAGCGATTCGAACTTTTTCGCATGCACGACTTTTACACCCTGAGACCTATTGTCAAAAGTATAAGTTTCAGAACCAAAATATTTAGTGTGTGGATGCATTCTTACATGGTGGATGAGCATAAAAAAAATTGGCGCAATTGCATAAAAATTCATGACTTGAGGCCGAACTATTAATACATCAACGATTCGAACTTTTTCGCATGCACGACTTTTACACCCTGAGACCTATTCTCAAAAGTATAAGTTTCAGAACCAAAATATTTGGTGTGTGGATGCATTCTTACATGGTGGATGAGCATAAAAAAAATTGGCGCAATTGCATAAAAATTCATGACTTGAGGCCGAACTATAAATACATCAGCGATTCGAACTTTTTCGCATGCACGACTTTTACACCCTGAGACCTATTGTCAAAAGTATAAGTTTCAGAACCAAAATATTTGGTGTGTGGATGCATTCTTACATGGTGGATGAGCATAAAAAAAATTGGCGCAATTGCATAAAAATTCATGACTTGAGGTGGAACTATATAAATACATCAGCGATTCGATTTTTTTCGCATGCACGACTTTTACACCCTGAGACCTATTGTCAAAAGTATAAGTTTCAGAACGAAAATATTTGGTGTGTGGATGCAATCTTACATGGTGGATCCGCATAAAAAAATTGGCGCAATTGCATAAAAATTCATGACTTGAGGCCGAACTATAAATACATCAGCGATTCGAACTTTTTCGCATGCACGACTTTTACACCCTGAGACCTATTGTCAAAAGTATAAGTTTCAGAACCAAAATATTTGGTGTGTGGATGCATTCTTACATGGTGGATCCGCATAAAAAAAATTGGCGCAATTGCATAAAAATTCATGACTTGAGGCCGAACTATAAATACATCAGCGATTCGATTTTTTTCGCATGCACGACTTTTACACCCTGAGACCTATTGTCAAAAGTATAAGTTTCAGAACCAAAATATTTAGTGTGTGGATGCATTCTTACATGGTGGATGAGCATAAAAAAAATTGGCGCAATTGCATAAAAATTCATGACTTGAGGCCGAACTATTAATACATCAACGATTCGAACTTTTTCGCATGCACAACTTTTACACCCTGAGACCTATTCTCAAAAGTATAAGTTTCAGAACGAAAATATTTGGTGTGTGGATGCATTCTTACATGGTGGATGAGCATAAAAAAAATTGGCGCAATTGCATAAAAATTCATGACTTGAGGCCGAACTATAAATACATCAGCGATTCGAACTTTTTCGCATGCACGACTTTTACACCCTGAGACCTATTGTCAAAAGTATAAGTTTCAGAACCAAAATATTTGGTGTGTGGATGCATTCTTACATGGTGGATCCGCATAAAAAAAATTGGCGCAATTGCATAAAAATTCATGACTTGAGGCCGAACTATAAATACATCAGCGATTCGAACTTTTTCGCATGCACGACTTTTACACCCTGAGACCTATTGTCAAAAGTATAAGTTTCAGAACCAAAATATTTGGTGTGTGGATGCATTCTTACATGGTGGATCCGCATAAAAAAAATTGGCGCAATTGCATAAAAATTCATGACTTGAGGTGGAACTATATAAATACATCAGTGATTCGATTTTTTTCGCATGCACGACTTTTACACCCTGAGACCTATTCTCAAAAGTATAAGTTTCAGTACCAAAATATTTGGTGTGTGGATGCAATCTTACATGGTGGATGAGCATAAAAAAAATTGGCGCAATTGCATAAAAATTCATGACTTGAGGCCGAACTATAAATACATCAGCGATTCGAACTTTTTCGCATGCACGACTTTTACACCCTGAGACCTATTGTCAAAAGTATAAGTTTCAGAACCAAAATATTTGGTGTGTGGATGCATTCTTACATGGTGGATGAGCATAAAAAAAATTGGCGCAATTGCATAAAAATTCATGACTTGAGGCCGAACTATAAATACATCAGCGATTCGAACTTTTTCGCATGCACGACTTTTACACCCTGAGACCTATTCTCAAAAGTATAAGTTTCAGAACCAAAATATTTGGTGTGTGGATGCATTCTTACATGGTGGATCCGCATAAAAAAAATTGGCGCAATTGCATAAAAATTCATGACTTGAGGCCGAACTATAAATACATCAGCGATTCGAACTTTTTCGCATGCACGACTTTTACACCCTGAGACCTATTCTCAAAAGTATAAGTTTCAGAACCAAAATATTTGGTGTGTGGATGCATTCTTACATGGTGGATCCGCATAAAAAAAATTGGCGCAATTGCATAAAAATTCATGACTTGAGGTGGAACTATATAAATAGATCAGCGATTCGATTTTTTTCGCATGCACGACTTTTACACCCTGAGACCTATTGTCAAAAGTATAAGTTTCAGAACCAAAATATTTGGTGTGTGGATGCAATCTTACATGGTGGATGAGCATAGAAACAATTGGCGCAATTGCATAAAAATTCATGACTTGAGGCCGAACTATAAATACATCAGCGATTCGAACTTTTTCACATGCACGACTTTTACACCCTGAGACCTATTCTCAAAAGTATAAGTTTCAGAACCAAAATATTTGGTGTGTGGATGCATTCTTACATGGTGGATGAGCATAAAAAAAATTGGCGCAATTGCATAAAAATTCATGACTTGAGGCCGAACTATAAATACATCAGCGATTCGAACTTTTTCGCATGCACGACTTTTACACCCTGAGACCTATTGTCAAAAGTATAAGTTTCAGAACGAAAATATTTGGTGTGTGGATGCATTCTTACATGGTGGATCCGCATAAAAAAAATTGGCGCAATTGCATAAAAATTCATGACTTGAGGCCGAACTATAAATACATCAGCGATTCGAACTTTTTCGCATGCACGACTTTTACACCCTGAGACCTATTCTCAAAAGTATAAGTTTCAGAACCAAAATATTTGGTGTGTGGATGCATTCTTACATGGTGGATCCGCATAAAAAAAATTGGCGCAATTGCATAAAAATTCATGACTTGAGGCCGAACTATAAATACATCAGCGATTCGAACTTTTTCGCATGCACGACTTTTACACCCTGAGACCTATTGTCAAAAGTATAAGTTTCAGAACCAAAATATTTGGTGTGTGGATGCATTCTTACATGGTGGATCCGCATAAAAAAATTTGGCGCAATTGCAGAAAAATTCATGACTTGAGGCCGAACTATAAATACATCAGCGATTCGAACTTTTTCGCATGCACGACTTTTACACCCTGAGACCTATTCTCAAAAGTATAAGTTTCAGAACCAAAATATTTGGTGTGTGGATGCATTCTTACATGGTGGATCCGCATAAAAAAAATTGGCGCAATTGCATAAAAATTCATGACTTGAGGTGGAACTATATAAATAGATCAGCGATTCGATTTTTTTCGCATGCACGACTTTTACACCCTGAGACCTATTGTCAAAAGTATAAGTTTCAGAACCAAAATATTTGGTGTGTGGATGCAATCTTACATGGTGGATGAGCATAGAAACAATTGGCGCAATTGCATAAAAATTCATGACTTGAGGCCGAACTATAAATACATCAGCGATTCGAACTTTTTCACATGCACGACTTTTACACCCTGAGACCTATTCTCAAAAGTATAAGTTTCAGAACCAAAATATTTGGTGTGTGGATGCATTCTTACATGGTGGATGAGCATAAAAAAAATTGGCGCAATTGCATAAAAATTCATGACTTGAGGCCGAACTATAAATACATCAGCGATTCGAACTTTTTCGCATGCACGACTTTTACACCCTGAGACCTATTGTCAAAAGTATAAGTTTCAGAACGAAAATATTTGGTGTGTGGATGCATTCTTACATGGTGGATCCGCATAAAAAAAATTGGCGCAATTGCATAAAAATTCATGACTTGAGGCCGAACTATAAATACATCAGCGATTCGAACTTTTTCGCATGCACGACTTTTACACCCTGAGACCTATTCTCAAAAGTATAAGTTTCAGAACCAAAATATTTGGTGTGTGGATGCATTCTTACATGGTGGATCCGCATAAAAAAAATTGGCGCAATTGCATAAAAATTCATGACTTGAGGCCGAACTATAAATACATCAGCGATTCGAACTTTTTCGCATGCACGACTTTTACACCCTGAGACCTATTGTCAAAAGTATAAGTTTCAGAACCAAAATATTTGGTGTGTGGATGCATTCTTACATGGTGGATCCGCATAAAAAAATTTGGCGCAATTGCAGAAAAATTCATGACTTGAGGCCGAACTATAAATACATCAGCGATTCGAACTTTTTCGCATGCACGACTTTTACACCCTGAGACCTATTCTCAAAAGTATAAGTTTCAGAACCAAAATATTTGGTGTGTGGATGCATTCTTACATGGTGGATCCGCATAAAAAAAATTGGCGCAATTGCATAAAAATTCATGACTTGAGGTTGAACTATAAATACATCAGCGATTCGAACTTTTTCGCATGCACGACTTTTACACCCTGAGACCTATTGTCAAAAGTATAAGTTTCAGAACCAAAATATTTGGTGTGTGGATGCATTCTTACATGGTGGATCCGCATAAAAAAAATTGGCGCAATTGCATAAAAATTCATGACTTGAGACGGAACTATATAAATACATCAGCGATTCGATTTTTTTCGCATGCACGACTTTTACACCCTGAGACCTATTGTCAAAAGTATAAGTTTCAGAACCAAAATATTTGGTGTGTGGATGCATTCTTACATGGTGGATGAGCATAAAAAAAATTGGCGCAATTGCATAAAAATTCATGACTTGAGGCCGAACTATAAATACATCAGCGATTCGAACTTTTTCGCATGCACGACTTTTACACCCTGAGACCTATTCTCAAAAGTATAAGTTTCAGAACCAAAATATTTGGTGTGTGGATGCATTCTTACATGGTGGATGAGCATAAAAAAAATTGGCGCAATTGCATAAAAATTCATGACTTGAGGCCGAACTATAAATACATCAGCGATTCGAACTTTTTCGCATGCACGACTTTTACACCCTGAGACCTATTGTCAAAAGTATAAGTTTCAGAACGAAAATATTTGGTGTGTGGATGCATTCTTACATGGTGGATGAGCATAAAAAAAATTGGCGCAATTGCATAAAAATTCATGACTTGAGGTGGAACTATATAAATACATCAGCGATTCGATTTTTTTCGCATGCACGACTTTTACACCCTGAGACCTATTGTCAAAAGTATAAGTTTCAGAACCAAAATATTTGGTGTGTGGATGCATTCTTACATGGTGGATCCGCATAAAAAAAATTGGCGCAATTGCATAAAAATTCATGACTTGAGGCCGAACTATAAATACATCAGCGATTCGAACTTTTTCGCATGCACGACTTTTACACCCTGAGACCTATTGTCAAAAGTATAAGTTTCAGAACCAAAATATTTGGTGTGTGGATGCATTCTTACATGGTGGATCCGCATAAAAAAAATTGGCGCAATTGCATAAAAATTCATGACTTGAGGCCGAACTATAAATACATCAGCGATTCGAACTTTTTCGCATGCACGACTTTTACACCCTGAGACCTATTCTCAAAAGTATAAGTTTCAGAACCAAAATATTTGGTGTGTGGATGCATTCTTACATGGTGGATCCGCATAAAAAAAATTGGCGCAATTGCATAAAAAATCATGACTTGAGGCCGAACTATAAATACATCAGCGATTCGAACTTTTTCGCATGCACGACTTTTACACCCTGAGACCTATTCTCAAAAGTATAAGTTTCAGAACCAAAATATTTGGTGTGTGGATGCATTCTTACATGGTGGATCCGCATAAAAAAAATTGGCGCAATTGCATAAAAATTCATGACTTGAGGCCGAACTATAAATACATCAGCGATTCGAACTTTTTCGCATGCACGACTTTTACACCCTGAGACCTATTGTCAAAAGTATAAGTTTCAGAACCAAAATATTTGGTGTGTGGATGCATTCTTACATGGTGGATCCGCATAAAAAAAATTGGCGCAATTGCATAAAAATTCATGACTTGAGGCCGAACTATAAATACATCAGCGATTCGAACTTTTTCGCATGCACGACTTTTACACCCTGAGACCTATTCTCAAAAGTATAAGTTTCAGAACCAAAATATTTGGTGTGTGGATGCATTCTTACATGGTGGATCCGCATAAAAAAAATTGGCGCAATTGCATAAAAATTCATGACTTGAGGCCGAACTATAAATACATCAGCGATTCGAACTTTTTCGCATGCACGACTTTTACACCCTGAGACCTATTCTCAAAAGTATAAGTTTCAGAACCAAAATATTTGGTGTGTGGATGCATTCTTACATGGTGGATCCGCATAAAAAAAAAAGGCGCAATTGCATAAAAATTCATGACTTGAGGTTGAACTATAAATACATCAGCGATTCGAACTTTTTCGCATGCACGACTTTTACACCCTGAGACCTATTGTCAAAAGTATAAGTTTCAGAACCAAAATATTTGGTGTGTGGATGCATTCTTACATGGTGGATCCGCATAAAAAAAATTGGCGCAATTGCATAAAAATTCATGACTTGAGACGGAACTATATAAATACATCAGCGATTCGATTTTTTTCGCATGCACGACTTTTACACCCTGAGACCTATTGTCAAAAGTATAAGTTTCAGAACCAAAATATTTGGTGTGTGGATGCATTCTTACATGGTGGATGAGCATAAAAAAAATTGGCGCAATTGCATAAAAATTCATGACTTGAGGCCGAACTATAAATACATCAGCGATTCGAACTTTTTCGCATGCACGACTTTTACACCCTGAGACCTATTCTCAAAAGTATAAGTTTCAGAACCAAAATATTTGGTGTGTGGATGCATTCTTACATGGTGGATGAGCATAAAAAAAATTGGCGCAATTGCATAAAAATTCATGACTTGAGGCCGAACTATAAATACATCAGCGATTCGAACTTTTTCGCATGCACGACTTTTACACCCTGAGACCTATTGTCAAAAGTATAAGTTTCAGAACCAAAATATTTGGTGTGTGGATGCATTCTTACATGGTGGATGAGCATAAAAAAAATTGGCGCAATTGCATAAAAATTCATGACTTGAGGTGGAACTATATAAATACATCAGCGATTCGATTTTTTTCGCATGCACGACTTTTACACCCTGAGACCTATTGTCAAAAGTATAAGTTTCAGAACCAAAATATTTGGTGTGTGGATGCATTCTTACATGGTGGATCCGCATAAAAAAAATTGGCGCAATTGCATAAAAAATCATGACTTGAGGCCGAACTATAAATACATCAGCGATTCGAACTTTTTCGCATGCACGACTTTTACACCCTGAGACCTATTCTCAAAAGTATAAGTTTCAGAACCAAAATATTTGGTGTGTGGATGCATTCTTACATGGTGGATCCGCATAAAAAAAATTGGCGCAATTGCATAAAAAATCATGACTTGAGGCCGAACTATAAATACATCAGCGATTCGAACTTTTTCGCATGCACGACTTTTACACCCTGAGACCTATTGTCAAAAGTATAAGTTTCAGAACCAAAATATTTGGTGTGTGGATGCATTCTTACATGGTGGATCCGCATAAAAAAAATTGGCGCAATTGCATAAAAATTCATGACTTGAGGCCGAACTATAAATACATCAGCGATTCGAACTTTTTCGCATGCACGACTTTTACACCCTGAGACCTATTCTCAAAAGTATAAGTTTCAGAACCAAAATATTTGGTGTGTGGATGCATTCTTACATGGTGGATCCGCATAAAAAAAATTGGCGCAATTGCATAAAAATTCATGACTTGAGGCCGAACTATAAATACATCAGCGATTCGAACTTTTTCGCATGCACGACTTTTACACCCTGAGACCTATTCTCAAAAGTATAAGTTTCAGAACCAAAATATTTGGTGTGTGGATGCATTCTTACATGGTGGATCCGCATAAAAAAAATTGGCGCAATTGCATAAAAATTCATGACTTGAGGCCGAACTATAAATACATCAGCGATTCGAACTTTTTCGCATGCACGACTTTTACACCCTGAGACCTATTGTCAAAAGTATAAGTTTCAGAACCAAAATATTTGGTGTGTGGATGCATTCTTACATGGTGGATCCGCATAAAAAAAATTGGCGCAATTGCATAAAAATTCATGACTTGAGGCCGAACTATAAATACATCAGCGATTCGAACTTTTTCGCATGCACGACTTTTACACCCTGAGACCTATTCTCAAAAGTATAAGTTTCAGAACCAAAATATTTGGTGTGTGGATGCATTCTTACATGGTGGATCCGCATAAAAAAAATTGGCGCAATTGCATAAAAATTCATGACTTGAGGTGGAACTATATAAATACATCAGCGATTCGATTTTTTTCGCATGCACGACTTTTACACCCTGAGACCTATTGTCAAAAGTATAAGTTTCAGAACCAAAATATTTGGTGTGTGGATGCAATCTTACATGGTGGATGAGCATAGAAACAATTGGCGCAATTGCATAAAAATTCATGACTTGAGGCCGAACTATAAATACATCAGCGATTCGAACTTTTTCGCATGCACGACTTTTACACCCTGAGACCTATTCTCAAAAGTATAAGTTTCAGAACCAAAATATTTGGTGTGTGGATGCATTCTTACATGGTGGATGAGCATAAAAAAAATTGGCGCAATTGCATAAAAATTCATGACTTGAGGCCGAACTATAAATACATCAGCGATTCGAACTTTTTCGCATGCACGACTTTTACACCCTGAGACCTATTCTCAAAAGTATAAGTTTCAGAACCAAAATATTTGGTGTGTGGATGCATTCTTACATGGTGGATCCGCATAAAAAAAATTGGCGCAATTGCATAAAAATTCATGACTTGAGGCCGAACTATAAATACATCAGCGATTCGAACTTTTTCGCATGCACGACTTTTACACCCTGAGACCTATTGTCAAAAGTATAAGTTTCAGAACCAAAATATTTGGTGTGTGGATGCATTCTTACATGGTGGATCCGCATAAAAAAAATTGGCGCAATTGCATAAAAATTCATGACTTGAGGTTGAACTATAAATACATCAGCGATTCGAACTTTTTCGCATGCACGACTTTTACACCCTGAGACCTATTGTCAAAAGTATAAGTTTCAGAACCAAAATATTTGGTGTGTGGATGCATTCTTACATGGTGGATCCGCATAAAAAAAATTGGCGCAATTGCATAAAAATTCATGACTTGAGGTTGAACTATAAATACATCAGCGATTCGAACTTTTTCGCATGCACGACTTTTACACCCTGAGACCTATTGTCAAAAGTATAAGTTTCAGAACCAAAATATTTGGTGTGTGGATGCATTCTTACATGGTGGATCCGCATAAAAAAAATTGGCGCAATTGCATAAAAATTCATGACTTGAGGTGGAACTATATAAATACATCAGCGATTCGATTTTTTTCGCATGCACGACTTTTACACCCTGAGACCTATTCTCAAAAGTATAAGTTTCAGAACCAAAATATTTGGTGTGTGGATGCAATCTTACATGGTGGATGAGCATAAAAAAAATTGGCGCAATTGCATAAAAATTCATGACTTGAGGCCGAACTATAAATACATCAGCGATTCGAACTTTTTCGCATGCACGACTTTTACACCCTGAGACCTATTCTCAAAAGTATAAGTTTCAGAACCAAAATATTTGGTGTGTGGATGCATTCTTACATGGTGGATGAGCATAAAAAAAATTGGCGCAATTGCATAAAAATTCATGACTTGAGGCCGAACTATAAATACATCAGCGATTCGAACTTTTTCGCATGCACGACTTTTACACCCTGAGACCTATTGTCAAAAGTATAAGTTTCAGAACGAAAATATTTGGTGTGTGGATGCATTCTTACATGGTGGATGAGCATAAAAAAAATTGGCGCAATTGCATAAAAATTCATGACTTGAGGCCGAACTATAAATACATCAGCGATTCGAACTTTTTCGCATGCACGACTTTTACACCCTGAGACCTATTCTCAAAAGTATAAGTTTCAGAACCAAAATATTTGGTGTGTGGATGCATTCTTACATGGTGGATCCGCATAAAAAAAATTGGCGCAATTGCATAAAAATTCATGACTTGAGGCCGAACTATAAATACATCAGCGATTCGAACTTTTTCGCATGCACGACTTTTACACCCTGAGACCTATTGTCAAAAGTATAAGTTTCAGAACCAAAATATTTGGTGTGTGGATGCATTCTTACATGGTGGATCCGCATAAAAAAAATTGGCGCAATTGCATAAAAATTCATGACTTGAGGCCGAACTATAAATACATCAGCGATTCGAACTTTTTCGCATGCACGACTTTTACACCCTGAGACCTATTGTCAAAAGTATAAGTTTCAGAACCAAAATATTTGGTGTGTGGATGCATTCTTACATGGTGGATCCGCATAAAAAAAATTGGCGCAATTGCATAAAAATTCATGACTTGAGGTGGAACTATATAAATACATCAGCGATTCGATTTTTTTCGCATGCACGACTTTTACACCCTGAGACCTATTGTCAAAAGTATAAGTTTCAGAACCAAAATATTTGGTGTGTGGATGCAATCTTACATGGTGGATGAGCATAGAAACAATTGGCGCAATTGCATAAAAATTCATGACTTGAGGCCGAACTATAAATACATCAGCGATTCGAACTTTTTCGCATGCACGACTTTTACACCCTGAGACCTATTGTCAAAAGTATAAGTTTCAGAACCAAAATATTTGGTGTGTGGATGCATTCTTACATGGTGGATCCGCATAAAAAAAATTGGCGCAATTGCATAAAAATTCATGACTTGAGGCCGAACTATAAATACATCAGCGATTCGAACTTTTTCGCATGCACGACTTTTACACCCTGAGACCTATTCTCAAAAGTATAAGTTTCAGAACCAAAATATTTGGTGTGTGGATGCATTCTTACATGGTGGATCCGCATAAAAAAAATTGGCGCAATTGCATAAAAATTCATGACTTGAGGCCGAACTATAAATACATCAGCGATTCGAACTTTTTCGCATGCACGACTTTTACACCCTGAGACCTATTGTCAAAAGTATAAGTTTCAGAACCAAAATATTTGGTGTGTGGATGCATTCTTACATGGTGGATCCGCATAAAAAAAATTGGCGCAATTGCATAAAAATTCATGACTTGAGGTTGAACTATAAATACATCAGCGATTCGAACTTTTTCGCATGCACGACTTTTACACCCTGAGACCTATTGTCAAAAGTATAAGTTTCAGAACCAAAATATTTGGTGTGTGGATGCATTCTTACATGGTGGATCCGCATAAAAAAAATTGGCGCAATTGCATAAAAATTCATGACTTGAGGTTGAACTATAAATACATCAGCGATTCGAACTTTTTCGCATGCACGACTTTTACACCCTGAGACCTATTGTCAAAAGTATAAGTTTCAGAACCAAAATATTTGGTGTGTGGATGCATTCTTACATGGTGGATGAGCATAAAAAAAATTGCCGCAATTGCATAAAAATTCATGACTTGAGGTGGAACTATATAAATACATCAGCGATTCGATTTTTTTCGCATGCACGACTTTTACACCCTGAGACCTATTCTCAAAAGTATAAGTTTCAGAACCAAAATATTTGGTGTGTGGATGCATTCTTACATGGTGGATGAGCATAAAAAAAATTGGCGCAATTGCATAAAAATTCATGACTTGAGGCCGAACTATAAATACATCAGCGATTCGAACTTTTTCGCATGCACGACTTTTACACCCTGAGACCTATTCTCAAAAGTATAAGTTTCAGAACCAAAATATTTGGTGTGTGGATGCATTCTTACATGGTGGATGAGCATAAAAAAAATTGGCGCAATTGCATAAAAATTCATGACTTGAGGCCGAACTATAAATACATCAGCGATTCGAACTTTTTCGCATGCACGACTTTTACACCCTGAGACCTATTCTCAAAAGTATAAGTTTCAGAACCAAAATATTTGGTGTGTGGATGCATTCTTACATGGTGGATCCGCATAAAAAAAATTGGCGCAATTGCATAAAAATTCATGACTTGAGGCCGAACTATAAATACATCAGCGATTCGAACTTTTTCGCATGCACGACTTTTACACCCTGAGACCTATTGTCAAAAGTATAAGTTTCAGAACCAAAATATTTGGTGTGTGGATGCATTCTTACATGGTGGATCCGCATAAAAAAAATTGGCGCAATTGCATAAAAATTCATGACTTGAGGTTGAACTATAAATACATCAGCGATTCGAACTTTTTCGCATGCACGACTTTTACACCCTGAGACCTATTGTCAAAAGTATAAGTTTCAGAACCAAAATATTTGGTGTGTGGATGCATTCTTACATGGTGGATCCGCATAAAAAAAATTGGCGCAATTGCATAAAAATTCATGACTTGAGGTTGAACTATAAATACATCAGCGATTCGAACTTTTTCGCATGCACGACTTTAACACCCTGAGACCTATTGTCAAAAGTATAAGTTTCAGAACCAAAATATTTGGTGTGTGGATGCATTCTTACATGGTGGATGAGCATAAAAAAAATTGCCGCAATTGCATAAAAATTCATGACTTGAGGTGGAACTATATAAATACATCAGCGATTCGATTTTTTTCGCATGCACGACTTTTACACCCTGAGACCTATTCTCAAAAGTATAAGTTTCAGAACCAAAATATTTGGTGTGTGGATGCAATCTTACATGGTGGATGAGCATAAAAAAAATTGGCGCAATTGCATAAAAATTCATGACTTGAGGCCGAACTATAAATACATCAGCGATTCGAACTTTTTCGCATGCACGACTTTTACACCCTGAGACCTATTCTCAAAAGTATAAGTTTCAGAACCAAAATATTTGGTGTGTGGATGCATTCTTACATGGTGGAGGAGCATAAAAAAAATTGGCGCAATTGCATAAAAATTCATGACTTGAGGTGGAACTATATAAATACATCAGCGATTCGATTTTTTTCGCATGCACGACTTTTACACCCTGAGACCTATTGTCAAAAGTATAAGTTTCAGAACCAAAATATTTGGTGTGTGGATGCATTCTTACATGGTGGATCCGCATAAAAAAAATTGGCGCAATTGCATAAAAATTCATGACTTGAGGCCGAACTATAAATACATCAGCGATTCGAACTTTTTCGCATGCACGACTTTTACACCCTGAGACCTATTCTCAAAAGTATAAGTTTCAGAACCAAAATATTTGGTGTGTGGATGCATTCTTACATGGTGGATCCGCATAAAAAAAATTGGCGCAATTGCATAAAAAATCATGACTTGAGGCCGAACTATAAATACATCAGCGATTCGAACTTTTTCGCATGCACGACTTTTACACCCTGAGACCTATTCTCAAAAGTATAAGTTTCAGAACCAAAATATTTGGTGTGTGGATGCAATCTTACATGGTGGATCCGCATAAAAAAAATTGGCGCAATTGCATAAAAATTCATGACTTGAGGCCGAACTATAAATACATCAGCGATTCGAACTTTTTCGCATGCACGACTTTTACACCCTGAGACCTATTGTCAAAAGTATAAGTTTCAGAACCAAAATATTTGGTGTGTGGATGCATTCTTACATGGTGGATCCGCATAAAAAAAATTGGCGCAATTGCATAAAAATTCATGACTTGAGGTGGAACTATATAAATACATCAGCGATTCGATTTTTTTCGCATGCACGACTTTTACACCCTGAGACCTATTGTCAAAAGTGTAAGTTTCAGAACCAAAATATTTGGTGTGTGGATGCAATCTTACATGGTGGATGAGCATAGAAACAATTGGCGCAATTGCATAAAAATTCATGACTTGAGGCCGAACTATAAATACATCAGCGATTCGAACTTTTTCGCATGCACGACTTTTACACCCTGAGACCTATTCTCAAAAGTATAAGTTTCAGAACCAAAATATTTGGTGTGTGGATGCATTCTTACATGGTGGATGAGCATAAAAAAAATTGGCGCAATTGCATAAAAATTCATGACTTGA
Source organism: Haliotis cracherodii (assembly GCF_022045235.1). Classification (NCBI taxonomy): domain Eukaryota; kingdom Metazoa; phylum Mollusca; class Gastropoda; order Lepetellida; family Haliotidae; genus Haliotis; species Haliotis cracherodii. Next base: position 42,534,317 of record NW_027266341.1, read on the forward strand.
GGCCGAACTATAAATACATCAGCGATTCGAACTTTTTCGCATGCACGACTTTTACACCCTGAGACCTATTCTCAAAAGTATAAGTTTCAGAACCAAAATATTTGGTGTGTGGATGCATTCTTACATGGTGGATCCGCATAAAAAAAATTGGCGCAATTGCATAAAAATTCATGACTTGAGGCCGAACTATAAATACATCAGCGATTCGAACTTTTTCGCATGCACGACTTTTACACCCTGAGACCTATTGTCAAAAGTATAAGTTTCAGAACCAAAATATTTGGTGTGTGGATGCATTCTTACATGGTGGATCCGCATAAAAAAAATTGGCGCAATTGCATAAAAATTCATGACTTGAGGTTGAACTATAAATACATCAGCGATTCGAACTTTTTCGCATGCACGACTTTTACACCCTGAGACCTATTGTCAAAAGTATAAGTTTCAGAACCAAAATATTTGGTGTGTGGATGCATTCTTACATGGTGGATCTGCATAAAAAAAATTGGCGCAATTGCATAAAAATTCATGACTTGAGGTTGAACTATAAATACATCAGCGATTCGAACTTTTTCGCATGCACGACTTTTACACCCTGAGACCTATTGTCAAAAGTATAAGTTTCAGAACCAAAATATTTGGTGTGTGGATGCATTCTTACATGGTGGATGAGCATAAAAAAAATTGCCGCAATTGCATAAAAATTCATGACTTGAGGTGGAACTATATAAATACATCAGCGATTCGATTTTTTTCGCATGCACGACTTTTACACCCTGAGACCTATTCTCAAAAGTATAAGTTTCAGAACCAAAATATTTGGTGTGTGGATGCATTCTTACATGGTGGATGAGCATAAAAAAAATTGGCGCAATTGCATAAAAATTCATGACTTGAGGCCGAACTATAAATACATCAGCGATTCGAACTTTTTCGCATGCACGACTTTTACACCCTGAGACCTATTCTCAAAAGTATAAGTTTCAGAACCAAAATATTTGGTGTGTGGATGCATTCTTACATGGTGGAACCGCATAAAAAAAATTGGCGCAATTGCATAAAAATTCATGACTTGAGGCCGAACTATAAATACATCAGCGATTCGAACTTTTTCGCATGCACGACTTTTACACCCTGAGACCTATTCTCAAAAGTATAAGTTTCAGAACCAAAATATTTGGTGTGTGGATGCATTCTTACATGGTGGATCCGCATAAAAAAAATTGGCGCAATTGCATAAAAATTCATGACTTGAGGCCGAACTATAAATACATCAGCGATTCGAACTTTTTCGCATGCACGACTTTTACACCCTGAGACCTATTGTCAAAAGTATAAGTTTCAGAACCAAAATATTTGGTGTGTGGATGCATTCTTACATGGTGGATCCGCATAAAAAAAATTGGCGCAATTTCATAAAAATTCATGACTTGAGGTTGAACTATAAATACATCAGCGATTCGAACTTTTTCGCATGCACGACTTTTACACCCTGAGACCTATTGTCAAAAGTATAAGTTTCAGAACCAAAATATTTGGTGTGTGGATGCATTCTTACATGGTGGATGAGCATAAAAAAAATTGCCGCAATTGCATAAAAATTCATGACTTGAGGTGGAACTATATAAATACATCAGCGATTCGATTTTTTTCGCATGCACGACTTTTACACCCTGAGACCTATTCTCAAAAGTATAAGTTTCAGAACCAAAATATTTGGTGTGTGGATGCAATCTTACATGGTGGATGAGCATAAAAAAAATTGGCGCAATTGCATAAAAATTCATGACTTGAGGCCGAACTATAAATACATCAGCGATTCGAACTTTTTCGCATGCACGACTTTTACACCCTGAAACCTATTCTCAAAAGTATAAGTTTCAGAACCAAAATATTTGGTGTGTGGATGCATTCTTACATGGTGGATGAGCATAAAAAAAATTGGCGCAATTGCATAAAAATTCATGACTTGAGGCCGAACTATAAATACATCAGCGATTCGAACTTTTTCGCATGCACGACTTTTACACCCTGAGACCTATTGTCAAAAGTATAAGTTTCAGAACCAAAATATTTGGTGTGTGGATGCATTCTTACATGGTGGATCCGCATAAAAAAAATTGGCGCAATTGCATAAAAATTCATGACTTGAGGCCGAACTATAAATACATCAGCGATTCGAACTTTTTCGCATGCACGACTTTTACACCCTGAGACCTATTGTCAAAAGTATAAGTTTCAGAACCAAAATATTTGGTGTGTGGATGCATTCTTACATGGTGGATCCGCATAAAAAAAATTGGCGCAATTGCATAAAAATTCATGACTTGAGGTTGAACTATAAATACATCAGCGATTCGAACTTTTTCGCATGCACGACTTTTACACCCTGAGACCTATTCTCAAAAGTATAAGTTTCAGAACCAAAATATTTGGTGTGTGGATGCATTCTTACATGGTGGATCCGCATAAAAAAAATTGGCGCAATTGCATAAAAATTCATGACTTGAGGTTGAACTATAAATACATCAGCGATTCGAACTTTTTCGCATGCACGACTTTTACACCCTGAGACCTATTGTCAAAAGTATAAGTTTCAGAACCAAAATATTTGGTGTGTGGATGCATTCTTACATGGTGGATGAGCATAAAAAAAATTGGCGCAATTGCAGAAAAATTCATGACTTGAGGTGGAACTATATAAATACATCAGCGATTCGATGTTTTTCGCATGCACGACTTTTACACCCTGAGACCTATTCTCAAAAGTATAAGTTTCAGAACCAAAATATTTGGTGTGTGGATGCAATCTTACATGGTGGATGAGCATAAAAAAAATTGGCGCAATTGCATAAAAATTCATGACTTGAGGCCGAACTATAAATACATCAGCGATTCGAACTTTTTCGCATGCACGACTTTTACACCCTGAGACCTATTCTCAAAAGTATAAGTTTCAGAACCAAAATATTTGGTGTGTGGATGCATTCTTACATGGTGGATGAGCATAAAAAAAATTGGCGCAATTGCATAAAAATTCATGACTTGAGGCCGAACTATAAATACATCAGCGATTCGAACTTTTTCGCATGCACGACTTTTACACCCTGAGACCTATTGTCAAAAGTATAAGTTTCAGAACCAAAATATTTGGTGTGTGGATGCATTCTTACATGGTGGATCCGCATAAAAAAAATTGGCGCAATTGCATAAAAATTCATGACTTGAGGCCGAACTATAAATACATCAGCGATTCGAACTTTTTCGCATGCACGACTTTTACACCCTGAGACCTATTCTCAAAAGTATAAGTTTCAGAACCAAAATATTTGGTGTGTGGATGCATTCTTACATGGTGGATCCGCATAAAAAAAATTGGCGCAATTGCATAAAAATTCATGACTTGAGGCCGAATTATAAATACATCAGCGATTCGAACTTTTTCGCATGCACGACTTTTACACCCTGAGACCTATTGTCAAAAGTATAAGTTTCAGAACCAAAATATTTGGTGTGTGGATGCATTCTTACATGGTGGATCCGCATAAAAAAATTTGGCGCAATTGCATAAAAATTCATGACTTGAGGCCGAACTATAAATACATCAGCGATTCGAACTTTTTCGCATGCACGACTTTTACACCCTGAGACCTATTGTCAAAAGTATAAGTTTCAGAACCAAAATATTTGGTGTGTGGATGCATTCTTACATGGTGGATCCGCATAAAACAAATTGGCGCAATTGCATAAAAATTCATGACTTGAGGCCGAACTATAAATACATCAGCGATTCGAACTTTTTCGCATGCACGACTTTTACACCCTGAGACCTATTCTCAAAAGTATAAGTTTCAGAACCAAAATATTTGGTGTGTGGATGCATTCTTACATGGTGGATCCGCATAAAAAAAATTGGCGCAATTGCATAAAAATTCATGACTTGAGGCCGAACTATAAATACATCAGCGATTCGAACTTTTTCGCATGCACGACTTTTACACCCTGAGACCTATTCTCAAAAGTATAAGTTTCAGAACCAAAATATATGGTGTGTGGATGCATTCTTACATGGTGGATCCGCATAAAAAAATTTGGCGCAATTGCATAAAAATTCATGACTTGAGGCCGAACTATAAATACATCAGCGATTCGAGCTTTTTCGCATGCACGACTTTTACACCCTGAGACCTATTCTCAAAAGTATAAGTTTCAGAACCAAAATATTTGGTGTGTGGATGCATTCTTACATGGTGGATGAGCATAAAAAAAATTGGCGCAATTGCTTAAAAATTCATGACTTGAGGCCGAACTATAAATACATCAGCGATTCGAGCTTTTTCGCATGCACGACTTTTACACCCTGAGACCTATTGTCAAAAGTATAAGTTTCAGAACCAAAATATTTGGTGTGTGGATGCATTCTTACATGGTGGATCCGCATAAAAAAAATTGGCGCAATTGCATAAAAATTCATGACTTGAGGTGGAACTATATAAATACATCAGCGATTCGATTTTTTTCGCATGCACGACTTTTACACCTTGAGACCTATTCTCAAAAGTATAAGTTTCAGAACCAAAATATTTGGTGTGTGGATGCAATCTTACATGGTGGATGAGCATAAAAAAAATTGGCGCAATTACAGAAAAATTCATGACTTGAGGCCGAACTATAAATACATCAGCGATTCGAACTTTTTCGCATGCACGACTTTTACACCCTGAGACCTATTCTCAAAAGTATAAGTTTCAGAACCAAAATATTTGGTGTGTGGATGCAATCTTACATGGTGGATGAGCATAAAAAAAATTGGCGCAATTGCATAAAAATTCATGACTTGAGGCCGAACTATAAATACATCAGCGATTCGAACTTTTTCGCATGCACGACTTTTACACCCTGAGACCTATTGTCAAAAGTATAAGTTTCAGAACCAAAATATTTGGTGTGTGGATGCATTCTTACATGGTGGATGAGCATCAAAAAATTTGGCGCAATTGCATAAAAATTCATGACTTGAGGCCGAACTATAAATACATCAGCGATTCGAACTTTTTCGCATGCACGACTTTTACACCCTGAGACCTATTGTCAAAAGTATAAGTTTCAGAACCAAAATATTTGGTGTGTGGATGCATTCTTACATGGTGGATCCGCATAAAAAAATTTGGCGCAATTGCATAAAAATTCATGACTTGAGGCCGAACTATAAATACATCAGCGATTCGAACTTTTTCACATGCACGACTTTTACACCCTGAGACCTATTCTCAAAAGTATAAGTTTCAGAACGAAAATATTTGGTGTGTGGATGCATTCTTACATGGTGGATGAGCATAAAAAAATTTGGCGCAATTGCATAAAAATTCATGACTTGAGGCCGAACTATAAATACATCAGCGATTCGAACTTTTTCGCATGCACGACTTTTACACCCTGAGACCTATTGTCAAAAGTATAAGTTTCAGAACCAAAATATTTGGTGTGTGGATGCATTCTTACATGGTGGATGAGCATAAAAAAAATTGGCGCAATTGCATAAAAATTCATGACTTGAGGCCGAACTATAAATACATCAGCGATTCGAACTTTTTCGCATGCACGACTTTTACACCCTGAGACCTATTCTCAAAAGTATAAGTTTCAGAACGAAAATATTTGGTGTGTGGATGCATTCTTACATGGTGGATCCGCATAAAAAAAATTGGCGCAATTGCATAAAAATTCATGACTTGAGGCCGAACTATAAATACATCAGCGATTCGAACTTTTTCGCATGCACGACTTTTACACCCTGAGACCTATTGTCAAAAGTATAAGTTTCAGAACCAAAATATTTGGTGTGTGGATGCATTCTTACATGGTGGATCCGCATAAAAAAATTTGGCGCAATTGCATAAAAATTCATGACTTGAGGCCGAACTATAAATACATCAGCGATTCGAACTTTTTCGCATGCACGACTTTTACACCCTGAGACCTATTCTCAAAAGTATAAGTTTCAGAACGAAAATATTTGGTGTGTGGATGCATTCTTACATGGTGGATGAGCATAAAAAAAATTGGCGCAATTGCATAAAAATTCATGACTTGAGGCCGAACTATAAATACATGAGCGATTCGAACTTTTTCGCATGCACGACTTTTACACCCTGAGACCTATTGTCAAAAGTATAAGTTTCAGAACCAAAATATTTGGTGTGTGGATGCATTCTTACATGGTGGATCCGCATAAAAAAAATTGGCGCAATTGCATAAAAATTCATGACTTGAGGTGGAACTATATAAATACATCAGCGATTCGATTTTTTTCGCATGCACGACTTTTACACCTTGAGACCTATTCTCAAAAGTATAAGTTTCAGAACCAAAATATTTGGTGTGTGGATGCATTCTTACATGGTGGATGAGCATCAAAAAATTTGGCGCAATTGCATAAAAATTCATGACTTGAGGCCGAACTATAAATACATCAGCGATTCGAACTTTTTCGCATGCACGACTTTTACACCCTGAGACCTATTGTCAAAAGTATAAGTTTCAGAACCAAAATATTTGGTGTGTGGATGCATTCTTACATGGTGGATCCGCATAAAAAAATTTGGCGCAATTGCATAAAAATTCATGACTTGAGGCCGAACTATAAATACATCAGCGATTCGAACTTTTTCACATGCACGACTTTTACACCCTGAGACCTATTCTCAAAAGTATAAGTTTCAGAACCAAAATATTTGGTGTGTGGATGCATTCTTACATGGTGGATGAGCATAAAAAAATTTGGCGCAATTGCATAAAAATTCATGACTTGAGGCCGAACTATAAATACATCAGCGATTCGAACTTTTTCGCATGCACGACTTTTACACCCTGAGACCTATTCTCAAAAGTATAAGTTTCAGAACCAAAATATTTGGTGTGTGGATGCATTCTTACATGGTGGATGAGCATAAAAAAAATTGGCGCAATTGCATAAAAATTCATGACTTGAGGCCGAACTATAAATACATCAGCGATTCGAACTTTTTCGCATGCACGACTTTTACACCCTGAGACCTATTCTCAAAAGTATAAGTTTCAGAACCAAAATATTTGGTGTGTGGATGCATTCTTACATGGTGGATCCGCATAAAAAAAATTGGCGCAATTGCATAAAAATTCATGACTTGAGGCCGAACTATAAATACATCAGCGATTCGAACTTTTTCGCATGCACGACTTTTACACCCTGAGACCTATTCTCAAAAGTATAAGTTTCAGAACCAAAATATTTGGTGTGTGGATGCATTCTTACATGGTGGATCCGCATAAAAAAATTTGGCGCAATTGCATAAAAATTCATGACTTGAGGCCGAACTATAAATACATCAGCGATTCGAACTTTTTCGCATGCACGACTTTTACACCCTGAGACCTATTCTCAAAAGTATAAGTTTCAGAACGAAAATATTTGGTGTGTGGATGCATTCTTACATGGTGGATGAGCATAAAAAAAATTGGCGCAATTGCATAAAAATTCATGACTTGAGGCCGAACTATAAATACATGAGCGATTCGAACTTTTTCGCATGCACGACTTTTACACCCTGAGACCTATTGTCAAAAGTATAAGTTTCAGAACCAAAATATTTGGTGTGTGGATGCATTCTTACATGGTGGATCCGCATAAAAAAAATTGGCGCAATTGCATAAAAATTCATGACTTGAGGTGGAACTATATAAATACATCAGCGATTCGATTTTTTTCGCATGCACGACTTTTACACCTTGAGACCTATTCTCAAAAGTATAAGTTTCAGAACCAAAATATTTGGTGTGTGGATGCAATCTTACATGGTGGATGAGCATAAAAAAAATTGGCGCAATTGCATAAAAATTCATGACTTGAGGCCGAACTATAAATACATCAGCGATTCGAACTTTTTCGCATGCACGACTTTTACACCCTGAGACCTATTCTCAAAAGTATAAGTTTCAGAACCAAAATATTTGGTGTGTGGATGCATTCTTACATGGTGGATGAGCATAAAAAAAATTGGCGCAATTGCATAAAAATTCATGACTTGAGGCCGAACTATAAATACATCAGCGATTCGAACTTTTTCGCATGCACGACTTTTACACCCTGAGACCTATTGTCAAAAGTATAAGTTTCAGAACCAAAATATTTGGTGTGTGGATGCATTCTTACATGGTGGATCCGCATAAAAAAAATTGGCGCAATTGCATAAAAATTCATGACTTGAGGCCGAACTATAAATACATCAGCGATTCGAACTTTTTCGCATGCACGACTTTTACACCCTGAGACCTATTGTCAAAAGTATAAGTTTCAGAACCAAAATATTTGGTGTGTGGATGCATTCTTACATGGTGGATCCGCATAAAAACAATTGGGGCAATTGCATAAAAATTCATGACTTGAGGTTGAACTATAAATACATCAGCGATTCGAACTTTTTCGCATGCACGACTTTTACACCCTGAGACCTATTCTCAAAAGTATAAGTTTCAGAACCAAAATATTTGGTGTGTGGATGCATTCTTACATGGTGGATCCGCATAAAAAAAATTGGCGCAATTGCATAAAAATTCATGACTTGAGGTTGAACTATAAATACATCAGCGATTCGAACTTTTTCGCATGCACGACTTTTACACCCTGAGACCTATTGTCAAAAGTATAAGTTTCAGAACCAAAATATTTGGTGTGTGGATGCATTCTTACATGGTGGATGAGCATAAAAAAAATTGGCGCAATTGCATAAAAATTCATGACTTGAGGTGGAACTATATAAATACATCAGCGATTCGATTTTTTTCGCATGCACGACTTTTACACCCTGAGACCTATTCTCAAAAGTATAAGTTTCAGAACCAAAATATTTGGTGTGTGGATGCAATCTTACATGGTAGATGAGCATAAAAAAAATTGGCGCAATTGCATAAAAATTCATGACTTGAGGCCGAACTATAAATACATCAGCGATTCGAACTTTTTCGCATGCACGACTTTTACACCCTGAGACCTATTCTCAAAAGTATAAGTTTCAGAACCAAAATATTTGGTGTGTGGATGCATTCTTACATGGTGGATGAGCATAAAAATAATTGGCGCAATTGCATAAAAATTCATGACTTGAGGCCGAACTATAAATACATCAGCGATTCGAACTTTTTCGCATGCACGACTTTTACACCCTGAGACCTATTCTCAAAAGTATAAGTTTCAGAACCAAAATATTTGGTGTGTGGATGCATTCTTACATGGTGGATGAGCATAAAAAAAATTGGCGCAATTGCATAAAAATTCATGACTTGAGGCCGAACTATAAATACATGAGCGATTCGAACTTTTTCGCATGCACGACTTTTACACCCTGAGACCTATTGTCAAAAGTATAAGTTTCAGAACCAAAATATTTGGTGTGTGGATGCATTCTTACATGGTGGATCCGCATAAAAAAAATTGGCGCAATTGCATAAAAATTCATGACTTGAGGCCGAACTATAAATACATCAGCGATTCGAACTTTTTCGCATGCACGACTTTTACACCCTGAGACCTATTCTCAAAAGTATAAGTTTCAGAACCAAAATATTTGGTGTGTGGATGCATTCTTACATGGTGGATCCGCATAAAAAAAATTGGCGCAATTGCATAAAAATTCATGACTTGAGGCCGAACTATAAATACATCAGCGATTCGAACTTTTTCGCATGCACGACTTTTACACCCTGAGACCTATTCTCAAAAGTATAAGTTTCAGAACCAAAATATTTGGTGTGTGGATGCATTCTTACATGGTGGATCCGCATAAAAAATTTTGGCGCAATTGCATAAAAATTCATGACTTGAGGCCGAACTATAAATACATCAGCGATTCGAACTTTTTCGCATGCACGACTTTTACACCCTGAGACCTATTCTCAAAAGTATAAGTTTCAGAACCAAAATATTTGGTGTGTGGATGCATTCTTACATGGTGGATCCGCATAAAAAAAATTGGCGCAATTGCATAAAAATTCATGACTTGAGGCCGAACTATAAATACATCAGCGATTCGAACTTTTTCGCATGCACGACTTTTACACCCTGAGACCTATTCTCAAAAGTATAAGTTTCAGAACCAAAATATTTGGTGTGTGGATGCATTCTTACATGGTGGATCCGCATAAAAAAAATTGGCGCAATTGCATAAAAATTCATGACTTGAGGCCGAACTATAAATACATCAGCGATTCGAACTTTTTCGCATGCACGACTTTTACACCCTGAGACCTATTCTCAAAAGTATAAGTTTCAGAACGAAAATATTTGGTGTGTGGATGCATTCTTACATGGTGGATCCGCATAAAAAAAATTGGCGCAATTGCATAAAAATTCATGACTTGAGGCCGAACTATAAATACATCAGCGATTCGAACTTTTTCGCATGCACGACTTTTACACCCTGAGACCTATTCTCAAAAGTATAAGTTTCAGAACCAAAATATTTGGTGTGTGGATGCATTCTTACATGGTGGATCCGCATAAAAAAATTTGGCGCAATTGCATAAAAATTCATGACTTGAGGCCGAACTATAAATACATCAGCGATTCGAACTTTTTCGCATGCACGACTTTTACACCCTGAGACCTATTCTCAAAAGTATAAGTTTCAGAACCAAAATATTTGGTGTGTGGATGCATTCTTACATGGTGGATGAGCATAAAAAAAATTGGCGCAATTGCTTAAAAATTCATGACTTGAGGCCGAACTATAAATACATGAGCGATTCGAGCTTTTTCGCATGCACGACTTTTACACCCTGAGACCTATTGTCAAAAGTATAAGTTTCAGAACCAAAATATTTGGTGTGTGGATGCATTCTTACATGGTGGATCCGCATAAAAAAAATTGGCGCAATTGCATAAAAATTCATGACTTGAGGTGGAACTATATAAATACATCAGCGATTCGATTTTTTTCGCATGCACGACTTTTACACCTTGAGACCTATTCTCAAAAGTATAAGTTTCAGAACCAAAATATTTGGTGTGTGGATGCAATCTTACATGGTGGATGAGCATAAAAAAAATTGGCGCAATTACATAAAAATTCATGACTTGAGGCCGAACTATAAATACATCAGCGATTCGAACTTTTTCGCATGCACGACTTTTACACCCTGAGACCTATTCTCAAAAGTATAAGTTTCAGAACCAAAATATTTGGTGTGTGGATGCAATCTTACATGGTGGATGAGCATAAAAAAAATTGGCGCAATTGTATAAAAATTCATGACTTGAGGCCGAACTATAAATACATCAGCGATTCGAACTTTTTCGCATGCACGACTTTTACACCCTGAGACCTACTGTCAAAAGTATAAGTTTCAGAACCAAAATATTTGGTGTGTGGATGCATTCTTACATGGTGGATGAGCATCAAAAAATTTGGCGCAATTGCATAAAAATTCATGACTTGAGGCCGAACTATAAATACATCAGCGATTCGAACTTTTTCGCATGCACGACTTTTACACCCTGAGACCTATTGTCAAAAGTATAAGTTTCAGAACCAAAATATTTGGTGTGTGGATGCATTCTTACATGGTGGATCCGCATAAAAAAAATTGGCGCAATTGCATAAAAATTCATGACTTGAGGCCGAACTATAAATACATCAGCGATTCGAACTTTTTCACATGCACGACTTTTACACCCTGAGACCTATTGTCAAAAGTATAAGTTTCAGAACGAAAATATTTGGTGTGTGGATGCATTCTTACATGGTGGATGAGCATAAAAAAATTTGGCGCAATTGCATAAAAATTCATGACTTGAGGCCGAACTATAAATACATCAGCGATTCGAACTTTTTCGCATGCACGACTTTTACACCCTGAGACCTATTCTCAAAAGTATAAGTTTCAGAACCAAAATATTTGGTGTGTGGATGCATTCTTACATGGTGGATCCGCATAAAAAAATTTGGCGCAATTGCATAAAAATTCATGACTTGAGGCCGAACTATAAATACATCAGCGATTCGAACTTTTTCGCATGCACGACTTTTACACCCTGAGACCTATTCTCAAAAGTATAAGTTTCAGAACCAAAATATTTGGTGTGTGGATGCATTCTTACATGGTGGATCCGCATAAAAAAAATTGGCGCAATTGCATAAAAATTCATGACTTGAGGCCGAACTATAAATACATCAGCGATTCGAACTTTTTCGCATGCACGACTTTTACACCCTGAGACCTATTCTCAAAAGTATAAGTTTCAGAACCAAAATATTTGGTGTGTGGATGCATTCTTACATGGTGGATCCGCATAAAAAAATTTGGCGCAATTGCATAAAAATTCATGACTTGAGGCCGAACTATAAATACATCAGCGATTCGAACTTTTTCGCATGCACGACTTTTACACCCTGAGACCTATTCTCAAAAGTATAAGTTTCAGAACGAAAATATTTGGTGTGTGGATGCATTCTTACATGGTGGATGAGCATAAAAAAAATTGGCGCAATTGCATAAAAATTCATGACTTGAGGCCGAACTATAAATACATGAGCGATTCGAACTTTTTCGCATGCACGACTTTTACACCCTGAGACCTATTGTCAAAAGTATAAGTTTCAGAACCAAAATATTTGGTGTGTGGATGCATTCTTACATGGTGGATCCGCATAAAAAAAATTGGCGCAATTGCATAAAAATTCATGACTTGAGGTGGAACTATATAAATACATCAGCGATTCGATTTTTTTCGCATGCACGACTTTTACACCTTGAGACCTATTCTCAAAAGTATAAGTTTCAGAACCAAAATATTTGGTGTGTGGATGCAATCTTACATGGTGGATGAGCATAAAAAAAATTGGCGCAATTGCATAAAAATTCATGACTTGAGGCCGAACTATAAATACATCAGCGATTCGAACTTTTTCGCATGCACGACTTTTACACCCTGAGACCTATTCTCAAAAGTATAAGTTTCAGAACCAAAATATTTGGTGTGTGGATGCATTCTTACATGGTGGATCCGCATAAAAAAATTTGGCGCAATTGCATAAAAATTCATGACTTGAGGCCGAACTATAAATACATCAGCGATTCGAACTTTTTCGCATGCACGACTTTTACACCCTGAGACCTATTCTCAAAAGTATAAGTTTCAGAACGAAAATATTTGGTGTGTGGATGCATTCTTACATGGTGGATGAGCATAAAAAAAATTGGCGCAATTGCATAAAAATTCATGACTTGAGGTGGAACTATATAAATACATCAGCGATTCGATTTTTTTCGCATGCACGACTTTTACACCTTGAGACCTATTCTCAAAAGTATAAGTTTCAGAACCAAAATATTTGGTGTGTGGATGCAATCTTACATGGTGGATGAGCATAAAAAAAATTGGCGCAATTGCATAAAAATTCATGACTTGAGGCCGAACTATAAATACATCAGCGATTCGAACTTTTTCGCATGCACGACTTTTACACCCTGAGACCTATTCTCAAAAGTATAAGTTTCAGAACCAAAATATTTGGTGTGTGGATGCAATCTTGCATGGTGGATGAGCATAAAAAAAATTGGCGCAATTGCATAAAAATTCATGACTTGAGGCCGAACTATAAATACATCAGCGATTCGAACTTTTTCGCATGCACGACTTTTACACCCTGAGACCTATTGTCAAAAGTATAAGTTTCAGAACCAAAATATTTGGTGTGTGGATGCATTCTTACATGGTGGATGAGCATAAAAAAATTTGGCGCAATTGCATAAAAATTCATGACTTGAGGCCGAACTATAAATACATCAGCGATTCGAACTTTTTCGCATGCACGACTTTTACACCCTGAGACCTATTGTCAAAAGTATAAGTTTCAGAACGAAAATATTTGGTGTGTGGATGCATTCTTACATGGTTGATCCGCATAAAAAAATTTGGCGCAATTGCATAAAAATTCATGACTTGAGGCCGAACTATAAATACATCAGCGATTCGAACTTTTTCACATGCACGACTTTTACACCCTGAGACCTATTCTCAAAAGTATAAGTTTCAGAACGAAAATATTTGGTGTGTGGATGCATTCTTACATGGTGGATCCGCATAAAAAAAATTGGCGCAATTGCATAAAAATTCATGACTTGAGGCCGAACTATAAATACATCAGAGATTCGAACTTTTTCGCATGCACGACTTTTACACCCTGAGACCTATTCTCAAAAGTATAAGTTTCAGAACCAAAATATTTGGTGTGTGGATGCATTCTTACATGGTGGATGAGCATAAAAAAAATTGGCGCAATTGCATAAAAATTCATGACTTGAGGCCGAACTATAAATACATCAGCGATTCGAACTTTTTCGCATGCACGACTTTTACACCCTGAGACCTATTCTCAAAAGTATAAGTTTCAGAACCAAAATATTTGGTGTGTGGATGCATTCTTACATGGTGGATCCGCATAAAAAAAATTGGCGCAATTGCATAAAAATTCATGACTTGAGGTGGAACTATATAAATACATCAGCGTTTCGATTTTTTTCGCATGCACGACTTTTACACCCTGAGACCTATTGTCAAAAGTATAAGTTTCAGAACCAAAATATTTGGTGTGTGGATGCAATCTTACATGGTGGATGAGCATAGAAACAATTGGCGCAATTGCATAAAAATTCATGACTTGAGGCCGAACTATAAATACATCAGCGATTCGAACTTTTTCGCATGCACGACTTTTACACCCTGAGACCTATTCTCAAAAGTATAAGTTTCAGAACCAAAATATTTGGTGTGTGGATGCATTCTTACATGGTGGATGAGCATAAAAAAAATTGGCGCAATTGCATAAAAATTCATGACTTGAGGCCGAACTATAAATACATCAGCGATTCGAACTTTTTCGCATGCACGACTTTTACACCCTGAGACCTATTGTCAAAAGTATAAGTTTCAGAACCAAAATATTTGGTGTGTGGATGCATTCTTACATGGTGGATCCGCATAAAAAAAATTGGCGCAATTGCATAAAAATTCATGACTTGAGGCCGAACTATAAATACATCAGCGATTCGAACTTTTTCGCATGCACGACTTTTACACCCTGAGACCTATTCTCAAAAGTATAAGTTTCAGAACCAAAATATTTGGTGTGTGGATGCATTCTTACATGGTGGATCCGCATAAAAAAAATTGGCGCAATTGCATAAAAATTCATGACTTGAGGCCGAACTATAAATACATGAGCGATTCGAACTTTTTCGCATGCACGACTTTTACACCCTGAGACCTATTCTCAAAAGTATAAGTTTCAGAACCAAAATATTTGGTGTGTGGATGCATTCTTACATGGTGGATCCGCATAAAAAAAATTGGCGCAATTGCATAAAAATTCATGACTTGAGGTTGAACTATAAATACATCAGCGATTCGAACTTTTTCGCATGCACGACTTTTACACCCTGAGACCTATTGTCAAAAGTATAAGTTTCAGAACCAAAATATTTGGTGTGTGGATGCATTCTTACATGGTGGATCCGCACAAAAAAAATTGGCGCAATTGCATAAAAATTCATGACTTGAGGTGGAACTATATAAATACATCAGCGATTCGATTTTTTTCGCATGCACGACTTTTACACCCTGAGACCTATTCTCAAAAGTATAAGTTTCAGAACCAAAATATTTGGTGTGTGGATGCATTCTTACATGGTGGATGAGCATAGAAACAATTGGCGCAATTGCATAAAAATTCATGACTTGAGGCCGAACTATAAATACATCAGCGATTCGAACTTTTTCGCATGCACGACTTTTACACCCTGAGACCTATTCTCAAAAGTATAAGTTTCAGAACCAAAATATTTGGTGTGTGGATGCATTCTTACATGGTGGATGAGCATAAAAAAAATTGGCGTTATTGCATAAAAATTCATGACTTGAGGCCGAACTATAAATACATCAGCGATTCGAACTTTTTCGCATGCACGACTTTTACACCCTGAGACCTATTGTCAAAAGTATAAGTTTCAGAACCAAAATATTTGGTGTGTGGATGCATTCTTACATGGTGGATGAGCATAAAAAAAATTGGCGCAATTGCATAAAAATTCATGACTTGAGGTTGAACTATAAATACATCAGCGATTCGAACTTTTTCGCATGCACGACTTTTACACCCTGAGACCTATTGTCAAAAGTATAAGTTTCAGAACCAAAATATTTGGTGTGTGGATGCATTCTTACATGGTGGATCCGCACAAAAAAAATTGGCGCAATTGCATAAAAATTCATGACTTGAGGTGGAACTATATAAATACATCAGCGATTCGATTTTTTTCGCATGCACGACTTTTACACCCTGAGACCTATTCTCAAAAGTATAAGTTTCAGAACCAAAATATTTGGTGTGTGGATGCAATCTTACATGGTGGATGAGCATAGAAACAATTGGCGCAATTGCATAAAAATTCATGACTTGAGGCCGAACTATAAATACATCAGCGATTCGAACTTTTTCGCATGCACGACTTTTACACCCTGAGACCTATTCTCAAAAGTATAAGTTTCAGAACCAAAATATTTGGTGTGTGGATGCATTCTTACATGGTGGATGAGCATAAAAAAAATTGGCGCAATTGCATAAAAATTCATGACTTGAGGCCCAACTATAAATACATCAGCGATTCGAACTTTTTCGCATGCACGACTTTTACACCCTGAGACCTATTGTCAAAAGTATAAGTTTCAGAACGAAAATATTTGGTGTGTGGATGCATTCTTACATGGTGGATGAGCATAAAAAAAATTGGCGCAATTGCATAAAAATTCATGACGAGGTGGAACTATATAAATACATCAGCGATTCGATTTTTTTCGCATGCACGACTTTTACACCCTGAGACCTATTGTCAAAAGTATAAGTTTCAGAACCAAAATATTTGGTGTGTGGATGCATTCTTACATGGTGGATGAGCATAAAAAAAATTGGCGCAATTGCATAAAAATTCATGACTTGAGGCCGAACTATAAATACATCAGCGATTCGAACTTTTTCGCATGCACGACTTTTACACCCTGAGACCTATTGTCAAAAGTATAAGTTTCAGAACCAAAATATTTGGTGTGTGGATGCATTCTTACATGGTGGATCCGCATAAAAAAAATTGGCGCAATTGCATAAAAATTCATGACTTGAGGCCGAACTATAAATACATCAGCGATTCGAACTTTTTCGCATGCACGACTTTTACACCCTGAGACCTATTCTCAAAAGTATAAGTTTCAGAACCAAAATATTTGGTGTGTGGATGCATTCTTACATGGTGGATCCGCATAAAAAAAATTGGCGCAATTGCATAAAAATTCATGACTTGAGGCCGAACTATAAATACATCAGCGATTCGAACTTTTTCGCATGCACGACTTTTACACCCTGAGACCTATTCTCAAAAGTATAAGTTTCAGAACCAAAATATTTGGTGTGTGGATGCATTCTTACATGGTGGATCCGCATAAAAAAAATTGGCGCAATTGCATAAAAATTCATGACTTGAGGCCGAACTATAAATACATCAGCGATTCGAACTTTTTCGCATGCACGACTTTTACACCCTGAGACCTATTCTCAAAAGTATAAGTTTCAGAACCAAAATATTTGGTGTGTGGATGCATTCTTACATGGTGGATCCGCATAAAAAAAATTGGCGCAATTGCATAAAAATTCATGACTTGAGGTGGAACTATATAAATACATCAGCGTTTCGATTTTTTTCGCATGCACGACTTTTACACCCTGAGACCTATTGTCAAAAGTATAAGTTTCAGAACCAAAATATTTGGTGTGTGGATGCAATCTTACATGGTGGATGAGCATAGAAACAATTGGCGCAATTGCATAAAAATTCATGACTTGAGGCCGAACTATAAATACATCAGCGATTCGAACTTTTTCGCATGCACGACTTTTACACCCTGAGACCTATTCTCAAAAGTATAAGTTTCAGAACCAAAATATTTGGTGTGTGGATGCATTCTTACATGGTGGATGAGCATAAAAAAAATTGGCGCAATTGCATAAAAATTCATGACTTGAGGCCGAACTATAAATACATCAGCGATTCGAACTTTTTCGCATTCACGACTTTTACACCCTGAGACCTATTCTCAAAAGTATAAGTTTCAGAACCAAAATATTTGGTGTGTGGATGCATTCTTACATGGTGGATCCGCATAAAAAAAATTGGCGCAATTGCATAAAAATTCATGACTTGAGGCCGAACTATAAATACATCAGCGATTCGAACTTTTTCGCATGCACGACTTTTACACCCTGAGACCTATTCTCAAAAGTATAAGTTTCAGAACCAAAATATTTGGTGTGTGGATGCATTCTTACATGGTGGATCCGCATAAAAAAAATTGGCGCAATTGCATAAAAATTCATGACTTGAGGTTGAACTATAAATACATCAGCGATTCGAACTTTTTCGCATGCACGACTTTTACACCCTGAGACCTATTGTCAAAAGTATAAGTTTCAGAACCAAAATATTTGGTGTGTGGATGCATTCTTACATGGTGGATCCGCATAAAAAAAATTGGCGCAATTGCATAAAAATTCATGACTTGAGGAGGAACTATATAAATACATCAGCGATTCGATTTTTTTCGCATGCACGACTTTTACACCCTGAGACCTATTCTCAAAAGTATAAGTTTCAGAACCAAAATATTTGGTGTGTGGATGCAATCTTACATGGTGGATGAGCATAAAAAAAATTGGCGCAATTGCATAAAAATTCATGACTTGAGGCCGAACTATAAATACATCAGCGATTCGAACTTTTTCGCATGCACGACTTTTACACCCTGAGACCTATTGTCAAAAGTATAAGTTTCAGAACCAAAATATTTGGTGTGTGGATGCATTCTTACATGGTGGATGAGCATAAAAAAAATTGGCGCAATTGCATAAAAATTCATGACTTGAGGCCGAACTATAAATACATCAGCGATTCGAACTTTTTCGCATGCACGACTTTTACACCCTGAGACCTATTGTCAAAAGTATAAGTTTCAGAACGAAAATATTTGGTGTGTGGATGCATTCTTACATGGTGGATGAGCATAAAAAAAATTGGCGCAATTGCATAAAAATTCATGACTTGAGGTGGAACTATATAAATACATCAGCGATTCGATTTTTTTCGCATGCACGACTTTTACACCCTGAGACCTATTGTCAAAAGTATAAGTTTCAGAACCAAAATATTTAGTGTGTGGATGCATTCTTACATGGTGGATGAGCATAAAAAAAATTGGCGCAATTGCATAAAAATTCATGACTTGAGGCCGAACTATAAATACATCAGCGATTCGAACTTTTTCGCATGCACGACTTTTACACCCTGAGACCTATTCTCAAAAGTATAAGTTTCAGAACCAAAATATTTGGTGTGTGGATGCATTCTTACATGGTGGATCCGCATAAAAAAAATTGGCGCAATTGCATAAAAATTCATGACTTGAGGCCGAACTATAAATACATCAGCGATTCGAACTTTTTCGCATGCACGACTTTTACACCCTGAGACCTATTCTCAAAAGTATAAGTTTCAGAACCAAAATATTTGGTGTGTGGATGCATTCTTACATGGTGGATCCGCATAAAAAAAATTGGCGCAATTGCATAAAAATTCATGACTTGAGGCCGAACTATAAATACATCAGCGATTCGAACTTTTTCGCATGCACGACTTTTACACCCTGAGACCTATTCTCAAAAGTATAAGTTTCAGAACCAAAATATTTGGTGTGTGGATGCATTTTTACATGGTGGATCCGCATAAAAAAAATTGGCGCAATTGCATAAAAATTCATGACTTGAGGCCGAACTATAAATACATCAGCGATTCGAACTTTTTCGCATGCACGACTTTTACACCCTGAGACCTATTCTCAAAAGTATAAGTTTCAGAACCAAAATATTTGGTGTGTGGATGCATTCTTACATGGTGGATCCGCATAAAAAAAATTGGCGCAATTGCATAAAAATTCATGACTTGAGGTGGAACTATATAAATACATCAGCGATTCGATTTTTTTCGCATGCACGACTTTTACACCCTGAGACCTATTCTCAAAAGTATAAGTTTCAGAACCAAAATATTTGGTGTGTGGATGCAATCTTACATGGTGGATAAGCATAGAAACAATTGGCGCAATTGCATAAAAATTCATGACTTGAGGCCGAACTATAAATACATCAGCGATTCGAACTTTTTCGCATGCACGACTTTTACACCCTGAGACCTATTCTCAAAAGTATAAGTTTCAGAACCAAAATATTTGGTGTGTGGATGCATTCTTACATGGTGGATGAGCATAAAAAAAATTGGCGCAATTGCATAAAAATTCATGACTTGAGGCCGAACTATAAATACATCAGCGATTCGAACTTTTTCGCATGCACGACTTTTACACCCTGAGACCTATTGTCAAAAGTATAAGTTTCAGAACCAAAATATTTGGTGTGTGGATGCATTCTTACATGGTGGATCCGCATAAAAAAAATTGGCGCAATTGCATAAAAATTCATGACTTGAGGCCGAACTATAAATACATCAGCGATTCGAACTTTTTCGCATGCACGACTTTTACACCCTGAGACCTATTCTCAAAAGTATAAGTTTCAGAACCAAAATATTTGGTGTGTGGATGCATTCTTACATGGTGGATCCGCATAAAAAAAATTGGCGCAATTGCATAAAAATTCATGACTTGAGGCCGAACTATAAATACATCAGCGATTCGAACTTTTTCGCATGCACGACTTTTACACCCTGAGACCTATTCTCAAAAGTATAAGTTTCAGAACCAAAATATTTGGTGTGTGGATGCATTCTTACATGGTGGATCCGCATAAAAAATTTTGGCGCAATTGCATAAAAATTCATGACTTGAGGCCGAACTATAAATACATCAGCGATTCGAACTTTTTCGCATGCACGACTTTTACACCCTGAGACCTATTCTCAAAAGTATAAGTTTCAGAACCAAAATATTTGGTGTGTGGATGCATTCTTACATGGTGGATCCGCATAAAAAAAATTGGCGCAATTGCATAAAAATTCATGACTTGAGGCCGAACTATAAATACATCAGCGATTCGAACTTTTTCGCATGCACGACTTTTACACCCTGAGACCTATTCTCAAAAGTATAAGTTTCAGAACCAAAATATTTGGTGTGTGGATGCATTCTTACATGGTGGATCCGCATAAAAAAAATTGGCGCAATTGCATAAAAATTCATGACTTGAGGCCGAACTATAAATACATCAGCGATTCGAACTTTTTCGCATGCACGACTTTTACACCCTGAGACCTATTCTCAAAAGTATAAGTTTCAGAACGAAAATATTTGGTGTGTGGATGCATTCTTACATGGTGGATCCGCATAAAAAAAATTGGCGCAATTGCATAAAAATTCATGACTTGAGGTGGAACTATATAAATACATCAGCGATTCGATTTTTTTCGCATGCACGACTTTTACACCCTGAGACCTATTGTCAAAAGTATAAGTTTCAGAACCAAAATATTTGGTGTGTGGATGCATTCTTACATGGTGGATGAGCATAGAAACAATTGGCGCAATTGCATAAAAATTCATGACTTGAGGCCGAACTATAAATACATCAGCGATTCGAACTTTTTCGCATGCACGACTTTTACACCCTGAGACCTATTGTCAAAAGTATAAGTTTCAGAACCAAAATATTTGGTGTGTGGATGCATTCTTACATGGTGGATCCGCATAAAAAAAATTGGCGCAATTGCATAAAAATTCATGACTTGAGGCCGAACTATAAATACATCAGCGATTCGAACTTTTTCGCATGCACGACTTTTACACCCTGAGACCTATTGTCAAAAGTATAAGTTTCAGAACCAAAATATTTGGTGTGTGGATGCATTCTTACATGGTGGATCCGCATAAAAAAAATTGGCGCAATTGCATAAAAATTCATGACTTGAGGCCGAACTATAAATACATCAGCGATTCGAACTTTTTCGCATGCACGACTTTTACACCCTGAGACCTATTCTCAAAAGTATAAGTTTCAGAACCAAAATATTTGGTGTGTGGATGCATTCTTACATGGTGGATCCGCATAAAAAAAATTGGCGCAATTGCATAAAAATTCATGACTTGAGGCCGAACTATAAATACATCAGCGATTCGAACTTTTTCGCATGCACGACTTTTACACCCTGAGACCTATTCTCAAAAGTATAAGTTTCAGAACCAAAATATTTGGTGTGTGGATGCATTGTTACATGGTGGATCCGCATAAAAAAAATTGGCGCAATTGCATAAAAATTCATGACTTGAGGCCGAACTATAAATACATCAGCGATTCGAACTTTTTCGCATGCACGACTTTTACACCCTGAGACCTATTCTCAAAAGTATAAGTTTCAGAACCAAAATATTTGGTGTGTGGATGCATTCTTACATGGTGGATGAGCATAAAAAAAATTGGTGCAATTGCATAAAAATTCATGACTTGAGGTGGAACTATATAAATACATCAGCGATTCGATTTTTTTCGCATGCACGACTTTTACACCCTGAGACCTATTGTCAAAAGTATAAGTTTCAGAACCAAAATATTTAGTGTGTGGATGCATTCTTACATGGTGGATGAGCATAAAAAAAATTGGCGCAATTGCATAAAAATTCATGACTTGAGGCCGAACTATTAATACATCAACGATTCGAACTTTTTCGCATGCACGACTTTTACACCCTGAGACCTATTGTCAAAAGTATAAGTTTCAGAACGAAAATATTTGGTGTGTGGATGCATTCTTACATGGTGGATGAGCATAAAAAAAATTGGCGCAATTGCATAAAAATTCATGACTTGAGGCCGAACTATAAATACATCAGCGATTCGAACTTTTTCGCATGCACGACTTTTACACCCTGAGACCTATTCTCAAAAGTATAAGTTTCAGAACCAAAATATTTGGTGTGTGGATGCATTCTTACATGGTGGATCCGCATAAAAAAAATTGGCGCAATTGCATAAAAATTCATGACTTGAGGCCGAACTATAAATACATCAGCGATTCGAACTTTTTCGCATGCACGACTTTTACACCCTGAGACCTATTCTCAAAAGTATAAGTTTCAGAACCAAAATATTTGGTGTGTGGATGCATTCTTACATGGTGGATCCGCATAAAAAAAATTGGCGCAATTGCATAAAAATTCATGACTTGAGGCCGAACTATAAATACATCAGCGATTCGAACTTTTTCGCATGCACGACTTTTACACCCTGAGACCTATTCTCAAAAGTATAAGTTTCAGAACCAAAATATTTGGTGTGTGGATGCATTCTTACATGGTGGATCCGCATAAAAAAAATTGGCGCAATTGCATAAAAATTCATGACTTGAGGTGGAACTATATAAATACATCAGCGATTCGATTTTTTTCGCATGCACGACTTTTACACCCTGAGACCTATTGTCAAAAGTATAAGTTTCAGAACCAAAATATTTGGTGTGTGGATGCATTCTTACATGGTGGATGAGCATAGAAATCATTGGCGCAATTGCATAAAAATTCATGACTTGAGGCCGAACTATAAATACATCAGCGATTCGAACTTTTTCGCATGCACGACTTTTACACCCTGAGACCTATTGTCAAAAGTATAAGTTTCAGAACCAAAATATTTAGTGTGTGGATGCATTCTTACATGGTGGATCCGCATAAAAAAAATTGGCGCAATTGCATAAAAATTCATGACTTGAGGCCGAACTATAAATACATCAGCGATTCGAACTTTTTCGCATGCACGACTTTTACACCCTGAGACCTATTGTCAAAAGTATAAGTTTCAGAACCAAAATATTTGGTGTGTGGATGCATTCTTACATGGTGGATCCGCATAAAAAAAATTGGCGCAATTGCATAAAAATTCATGACTTGAGGTGGAACTATATAAATACATCAGCGATTCGATTTTTTTCGCATGCACGACTTTTACACCCTGAGACCTATTCTCAAAAGTATAAGTTTCAGAACCAAAATATTTGGTGTGTGGATGCATTCTTACATGGTGGATCCGCATAAAAAAAATTGGCGCAATTGCATAAAAATTCATGACTTGAGGCCGAACTATAAATACATCAGCGATTCGAACTTTTTCGCATGCACGACTTTTACACCCTGAGACCTATTGTCAAAAGTATAAGTTTCAGAACCAAAATATTTGGTGTGTGGATGCATTCTTACATGGTGGATCCGCATAAAAAAAATTGGCGCAATTGCATAAAAATTCATGACTTGAGGCCGAACTATAAATACATCAGCGATTCGAACTTTTTCGCATGCACGACTTTTACACCCTGAGACCTATTGTCAAAAGTATAAGTTTCAGAACGAAAATATTTGGTGTGTGGATGCATTCTTACATGGTGGATCCGCATAAAAAAAATTGGCGCAATTGCATAAAAATTCATGACTTGAGGTGGAACTATATAAATACATCAGCGATTCGATTTTTTTCGCATGCACGACTTTTACACCCTGAGACCTATTGTCAAAAGTATAAGTTTCAGAACCAAAATATTTGGTGTGTGGATGCAATCTTACATGGTGGATGAGTATAAAAAAATTGGCGCAATTGCATAAAAATTCATGACTTGAGGCCGAACTATAAATACATCAGCGATTCGAACTTTTTCGCATGCACGACTTTTACACCCTGAGACCTATTCTCAAAAGTATAAGTATCAGAACCAAAATATTTGGTGTGTGGATGCATTCTTACATGGTGGATGAGCATAAAAAAAATTGGCGCAATTGCATAAAAATTCATGACTTGAGGCCGAACTATAAATACATCAGCGATTCGAACTTTTTCGCATGCACGACTTTTACACCCTGAGACCTATTGTCAAAAGTATAAGTTTCAGAACCAAAATATTTGGTGTGTGGATGCATTCTTACATGGTGGATGAGCATAAAAAAAATTGGCGCAATTGCATAAAGATTCATGACTTGAGGCCGAACTATAAATACATCAGCGATTCGAACTTTTTCGCATGCACGACTTTTACACCCTGAGACCTATTCTCAAAAGTATAAGTTTCAGAACGAAAATATTTGGTGTGTGGATGCATTCTTACATGGTGGATGAGCATAAAAAAATTGGCGCAATTGCATAAAAATTCATGACTTGAGGCCGAACTATAAATACATCAGCGATTCGAACTTTTTCGCATGCACGACTTTTACACCCTGAGACCTATTCTCAAAAGTATAAGTTTCAGAACCAAAATATTTGGTGTGTGGATGCATTCTTACATGGTGGATCCGCATACAAAAATTTGGCGCAATTGCATAAAAATTCATGACTTGAGGCCGAACTATAAATACATCAGCGATTCGAACTTTTTCACATGCACGACTTTTACACCCTGAGACCTATTCTCAAAAGTATAAGTTTCAGAACGAAAATATTTGGTGTGTGGATGCATTCTTACATGGTGGATGAGCATAAAAAAAATTGGCGCAATTGCATAAAAATTCATGACTTGAGGCCGAACTATAAATACATCAGCGATTCGAACTTTTTCGCATGCACGACTTTTACACCCTGAGACCTATTGTCAAAAGTATAAGTTTCAGAACCAAAATATTTAGTGTGTGGATGCATTCTTACATGGTGGATGAGCATAAAAAAAATTGGCGCAATTGCATAAAAATTCATGACTTGAGGCCGAACTATTAATACATCAACGATTCGAACTTTTTCGCATGCACGACTTTTACACCCTGAGACCTATTCTCAAAAGTATAAGTTTGAGAACGAAAATATTTGGTGTGTGGATGCATTCTTACATGGTGGATGAGCATAAAAAAAATTGGCGCAATTGCATAAAAATTCATGACTTGAGGCCGAACTATAAATACATCAGCGATTCGAACTTTTTCGCATGCACGACTTTTACACCCTGAGACTTATTCTCAAAAGTATAAGTTTGAGAACGAAAATATTTGGTGTGTGGATGCATTCTTACATGGTGGATGAGCATAAAAAAAATTGGCGCAATTGCATAAAAATTCATGACTTGAGGCCGAACTATAAATACATCAGCGATTCGAACTTTTTCGCATGCACGACTTTTACACCCTGAGACCTATTGTCAAAAGTATAAGTTTCAGAACGAAAATATTTGGTGTGTGGATGCATTCTTACATGGTGGATGAGCATAAAAAAAATTGGCGCAATTGCATAAAAATTCATGACTTGAGGTGGAACTATATAAATACATCAGCGATTCGATTTTTTTCGCATGCACGACTTTTACACCCTGAGACCTATTCTCAAAAGTATAAGTTTCAGAACCAAAATATTTGGTGTGTGGATGCATTCTTACATGGTGGATGAGCATAAAAAAAATTGGCGCAATTGCATAAAAATTCATGACTTGAGGCCGAACTATAAATACATCAGCGATTCGAACTTTTTCGCATGCACGACTTTTACACCCTGAGACCTATTCTCAAAAGTATAAGTTTCAGAACCAAAATATTTGGTGTGTGGATGCATTCTTACATGGTGGATGAGCATTAAAAAAATTGGCGCAATTGCATAAAAATTCATGACTTGAGGCCGAACTATAAATACATCAGCGATTCGAACTTTTTCGCATGCACGACTTTTACACCCTGAGACCTATTGTCAAAAGTATAAGTTTCAGAACGAAAATATTTGGTGTGTGGATGCATTCTTACATGGTGGATGAGCATAAAAAAAATTGGCGCAATTGCATAAAAATTCATGACTTGAGGTGGAACTATATAAATACATCAGCGATTCGATTTTTTTCGCATGCACGACTTTTACACCCTGAGACCTATTGTCAAAAGTATAAGTTTCAGAACCAAAATATTTGGTGTGTGGATGCAATCTTACATGGTGGATGAGTATAAAAAAATTGGCGCAATTGCATAAAAATTCATGACTTGAGGCCGAACTATAAATACATCAGCGATTCGAACTTTTTCGCATGCACGACTTTTACACCCTGAGACCTATTCTCAAAAGTATAAGTATCAGAACCAAAATATTTGGTGTGTGGATGCATTCTTACATGGTGGATGAGCATAAAAAAAATTGGCGCAATTGCATAAAAATTCATGACTTGAGGCCGAACTATAAATACATCAGCGATTCGAACTTTTTCGCATGCACGACTTTTACACCCTGAGACCTATTGTCAAAAGTATAAGTTTCAGAACCAAAATATTTGGTGTGTGGATGCATTCTTACATGGTGGATGAGCATAAAAAAAATTGGCGCAATTGCATAAAGATTCATGACTTGAGGCCGAACTATAAATACATCAGCGATTCGAACTTTTTCGCATGCACGACTTTTACACCCTGAGACCTATTCTCAAAAGTATAAGTTTCAGAACCAAAATATTTGGTGTGTGGATGCAATCTTACATGGTGGATCCGCATAAAAAAAATTGGCGCAATTGCATAAAAATTCATGACTTGAGGCCGAACTATAAATACATCAGCGATTCGAACTTTTTCGCATGCACGACTTTTACACCCTGAGACCTATTCTCAAAAGTATAAGTTTCAGAACCAAAATATTTGGTGTGTGGATGCATTCTTACATGGTGGATCCGCATAAAAAAAATTGGCGCAATTGCATAAAAATTCATGACTTGAGGCCGAACTATAAATACATCAGCGATTCGAACTTTTTCGCATGCACGACTTTTACACCCTGAGACCTATTGTCAAAAGTATAAGTTTCAGAACGAAAATATTTGGTGTGTGGATGCATTCTTACATGGTGGATCCGCATAAAAAAAATTGGCGCAATTGCATAAAAATTCATGACTTGAGGTGGAACTATATAAATACATCAGCGATTCGATTTTTTTCGCATGCACGACTTTTACACCCTGAGACCTATTGTCAAAAGTATAAGTTTCAGAACCAAAATATTTGGTGTGTGGATGCAATCTTACATGGTGGATGAGTATAAAAAAATTGGCGCAATTGCATAAAAATTCATGACTTGAGGCCGAACTATAAATACATCAGCGATTCGAACTTTTTCGCATGCACGACTTTTACACCCTGAGACCTATTCTCCAAAGTATAAGTTTCAGAACCAAAATATTTGGTGTGTGGATGCATTCATACATGGTGGATGAGCATAAAAAAAATTGGCGCAATTGCATAAAAATTCATGACTTGAGGCCGAACTATAAATACATCAGCGATTCGAACTTTTTCGCATGCACGACTTTTACACCCTGAGACCTATTGTCAAAAGTATAAGTTTCAGAACCAAAATATTTGGTGTGTGGATGCATTCTTACATGGTGGATGAGCATAAAAAAAATTGGCGCAATTGCATAAAGATTCATGACTTGAGGCCGAACTATAAATACATCAGCGATTCGAACTTTTTCGCATGCACGACTTTTACACCCTGAGACCTATTCTCAAAAGTATAAGTTTCAGAACCAAAATATTTGGTGTGTGGATGCATTCTTACATGGTGGATCCACATAAAAAAAATTGGCGCAATTGCATAAAAATTCATGACTTGAGGCCGAACTATAAATACATCAGCGATTCGAACTTTTTCGCATGCACGACTTTTACACCCTGAGACCTATTCTCAAAAGTATAAGTTTCAGAACCAAAATATTTGGTGTGTGGATGCATTCTTACATGGTGGATCCGCATAAGAAAATTTGGCGCAATTGCATGAAAATTCATGACTTGAGGCCGAACTATAAATACATCAGCGATTCGAACTTTTTCACATGCACGACTTTTACACCCTGAGACCTATTCTCAAAAGTATAAGTTTCAGAACGAAAATATTTGGTGTGTGGATGCATTCTTACATGGTGGATGAGCATAAAAAAAATTGGCGCAATTGCATAAAAATTCATGACTTGAGGCCGAACTATAAATACATCAGCGATTCGAACTTTTTCGCATGCACGACTTTTACACCCTGAGACCTATTGTCAAAAGTATAAGTTTCAGAACGAAAATATTTGGTGTGTGGATGCAATCTTACATGGTGGAT
Source organism: Haliotis cracherodii (assembly GCF_022045235.1). Taxonomy (NCBI): domain Eukaryota; kingdom Metazoa; phylum Mollusca; class Gastropoda; order Lepetellida; family Haliotidae; genus Haliotis; species Haliotis cracherodii. The sequence goes on from NW_027266341.1 coordinate 42,563,494, forward strand.
GAGCATAAAAAAAATTGGTGCAATTGCATAAAAATTCATGACTTGAGGTGGAACTATATAAATACATCAGCGATTCGATTTTTTTCGCATGCACGACTTTTACACCCTGAGACCTATTGTCAAAAGTATAAGTTTCAGAACCAAAATATTTAGTGTGTGGATGCATTCTTACATGGTGGATGAGCATAAAAAAAATTGGCGCAATTGCATAAAAATTCATGACTTGAGGCCGAACTATTAATACATCAACGATTCGAACTTTTTCGCATGCACGACTTTTACACCCTGAGACCTATTCTCAAAAGTATAAGTTTCAGAACGAAAATATTTGGTGTGTGGATGCATTCTTACATGGTGGATGAGCATAAAAAAAATTGGCGCAATTGCATAAAAATTCATGACTTGAGGCCGAACTATAAATACATCAGCGATTCGAACTTTTTCGCATGCACGACTTTTACACCCTGAGACCTATTGTCAAAAGTATAAGTTTCAGAACGAAAATATTTGGTGTGTGGATGCATTCTTACATGGTGGATGAGCATAAAAAAAATTGGCGCAATTGCATAAAAATTCATGACTTGAGGTGGAACTATATAAATACATCAGCGATTCGATTTTTTTCGCATGCACGACTTTTACACCCTGAGACCTATTCTCAAAAGTATAAGTTTCAGAACCAAAATATTTGGTGTGTGGATGCATTCTTACATGGTGGATGAGCATAAAAAAAATTGGCGCAATTGCATAAAAATTCATGACTTGAGGCCGAACTATAAATACATCAGCGATTCGAACTTTTTCGCATGCACGACTTTTACACCCTGAGACCTATTCTCAAAAGTATAAGTTTCAGAACCAAAATATTTGGTGTGTGGATGCATTCTTACATGGTGGATGAGCATAAAAAAAATTGGCGCAATTGCATAAAAATTCATGACTTGAGGCCGAACTATAAATACATCAGCGATTCGAACTTTTTCGCATGCACGACTTTTACACCCTGAGACCTATTGTCAAAAGTATAAGTTTCAGAACGAAAATATTTGGTGTGTGGATGCATTCTTACATGGTGGATGAGCATAAAAAAAATTGGCGCAATTGCATAAAAATTCATGACTTGAGGTGGAACTATATAAATACATCAGCGATTCGATTTTTTTCGCATGCACGACTTTTACACCCTGAGACCTATTGTCAAAAGTATAAGTTTCAGAACCAAAATATTTAGTGTGTGGATGCATTCTTACATGGTGGATGAGCATAAAAAAAATTGGCGCAATTGCATAAAAATTCATGACTTGAGGCCGAACTATTAATACATCAACGATTCGAACTTTTTCGCATGCACGACTTTTACACCCTGAGACCTATTCTCAAAAGTATAAGTTTGAGAACGAAAATATTTGGTGTGTGGATGCATTCTTACATGGTGGATGAGCATAAAAAAAATTGGCGCAATTGCATAAAAATTCATGACTTGAGGCCGAACTATAAATACATCAGCGATTCGAACTTTTTCGCATGCACGACTTTTACACCCTGAGACCTATTCTCAAAAGTATAAGTTTCAGAACCAAAATATTTGGTGTGTGGATGCATTCTTACATGGTGGATGAGCATAAAAAAAATTGGCGCAATTGCATAAAAATTCATGACTTGAAGCCGAACTATAAATACATCAGCGATTCGAACTTTTTCGCATGCACGACTTTTACACCCTGAGACCTATTGTCAAAAGTATAAGTTTCAGAACGAAAATATTTGGTGTGTGGATGCATTCTTACATGGTGGATGAGCATAAAAAAAATTGGCGCAATTGCATAAAAATTCATGACTTGAGGTGGAACTATATAAATACATCAGCGATTCGATTTTTTTCGCATGCACGACTTTTACACCCTGAGACCTATTGTCAAAAGTATAAGTTTCAGAACCAAAATATTTGGTGTGTGGATGCATTCTTACATGGTGGATGAGCATAAAAAAAATTGGCGCAATTGCATAAAAATTCATGACTTGAGGCCGAACTATAAATACATCAGCGATTCGAACTTTTTCGCATGCACGACTTTTACACCCTGAGACCTATTCTCAAAAGTATAAGTTTCAGAACCAAAATATTTGGTGTGTGGATGCATTCTTACATGGTGGATCCGCATAAAAAAAATTGGCGCAATTGCATAAAAATTCATGACTTGAGGCCGAACTATAAATACATCAGCGATTCGAACTTTTTCGCATGCACGACTTTTACACCCTGAGACCTATTCTCAAAAGTATAAGTTTCAGAACCAAAATATTTGGTGTGTGGATGCATTCTTACATGGTGGATGAGCATAAAAAAAATTGGCGCAATTGCATAAAAATTCATGACTTGAGGCCGAACTATAAATACATCAGCGATTCGAACTTTTTCGCATGCACGACTTTTACACCCTGAGACCTATTCTCAAAAGTATAAGTTTCAGAACCAAAATATTTGGTGTGTGGATGCATTCTTACATGGTGGATGAGCATAAAAAAAATTGGCGCAATTGCATAAAAATTCATGACTTGAGGCCGAACTATAAATACATCAGCGATTCGAACTTTTTCGCATGCACGACTTTTACACCCTGAGACCTATTGTCAAAAGTATAAGTTTCAGAACCAAAATATTTGGTGTGTGGATGCATTCTTACATGGTGGATGAGCATAAAAAAATTGGCGCAATTGCATAAAAATTCATGACTTGAGGCCGAACTATAAATACATCAGCGATTCGAACTTTTTCGCATGCACGACTTTTACATCCTGAGACCTATTGTCAAAAGTATAAGTTTCAGAACCAAAATATTTAGTGTGTGGATGCATTCTTACATGGTGGATGAGCATAAAAAAAATTGGCGCAATTGCATAAAAATTCATGACTTGAGGCCGAACTATAAATACATCAGCGATTCGAACTTTTTCGCATGCACGACTTTTACACCCTGAGACCTATTGTCAAAAGTATAAGTTTCAGAACGAAAATATTTGGTGTGTGGATGCATTCTTACATGGTGGATGAGCATAAAAAAAATTGGCGCAATTGCATAAAAATTCATGACTTGAGGTGGAACTATATAAATACATCAGCGATTCGATTTTTTTCGCATGCACGACTTTTACACCCTGAGACCTATTCTCAAAAGTATAAGTTTCAGAACCAAAATATTTGGTGTGTGGATGCATTCTTACATGGTGGATGAGCATAAAAAAATTGGCGCAATTGCATAAAAATTCATGACTTGAGGCCGAACTATAAATACATCAGCGATTCGAACTTTTTCGCATGCACGACTTTTACACCCTGAGACCTATTCTCAAAAGTATAAGTTTCAGAACGAAAATATTTGGTGTGTGGATGCATTCTTACATGGTGGATGAGCATAAAAAAAATTGGCGCAATTGCATAAAAATTCATGACTTGAGGCCGAACTATAAATACATCAGCGATTCGAAGTTTTTCGCATGCACGACTTTTACACCCTGAGACCTATTGTCAAAAGTATAAGTTTCAGAACGAAAATATTTGGTGTGTGGATGCATTCTTACATGGTGGATGAGCATAAAAAAATTGGCGCAATTGCATAAAAATTCATGACTTGAGGTGGAACTATATAAATACATCAGCGATTCGATTTTTTTCGCATGCACGACTTTTACACCCTGAGACCTATTGTCAAAAGTATAAGTTTCAGAACCAAAATATTTAGTGTGTGGATGCATTCTTACATGGTGGATGAGCATAAAAAAAATTGGCGCAATTGCATAAAAATTCATGACTTGAGGCCGAACTATTAATACATCAACGATTCGAACTTTTTCGCATGCACGACTTTTACACCCTGAGACCTATTCTCAAAAGTATAAGTTTGAGAACGAAAATATTTGGTGTGTGGATGCATTCTTACATGGTGGATGAGCATAAAAAAAATTGGCGCAATTGCATAAAAATTCATGACTTGAGGCCGAACTATAAATACATCAGCGATTCGAACTTTTTCGCATGCACGACTTTTACACCCTGAGACCTATTCTCAAAAGTATAAGTTTCAGAACCAAAATATTTGGTGTGTGGATGCATTCTTACATGGTGGATGAGCATAAAAAAAATTGGCGCAATTGCATAAAAATTCATGACTTGAGGCCGAACTATAAATACATCAGCGATTCGAACTTTTTCGCATGCACGACTTTTACACCCTGAGACCTATTCTCAAAAGTATAAGTTTCAGAACGAAAATATTTGGTGTGTGGATGCATTCTTACATGGTGGATGAGCATAAAAAAAATTGGCGCAATTGCATAAAAATTCATGACTTGAGGCCGAACTATAAATACATCAGCGATTCGAACTTTTTCGCATGCACGACTTTTACACCCTGAGACCTATTGTCAAAAGTATAAGTTTCAGAACCAAAATATTTGGTGTGTGGATGCATTCTTACATGGTGGATGAGCATAAAAAAAATTGGCGCAATTGCATAAAAATTCATGACTTGAGGTGGAACTATATAAATACATCAGCGATTCGATTTTTTTCGCATGCACGACTTTTACACCCTGAGACCTATTGTCAAAAGTATAAGTTTCAGAACCAAAATATTTGGTGTGTGGATGCATTCTTACATGGTGGATGAGCATAAAAAAAATTGGCGCAATTGCATAAAAATTCATGACTTGAGGCCGAACTATAAATACATCAGCGATTCGAACTTTTTCGCATGCACGACTTTTACACCCTGAGACCTATTCTCAAAAGTATAAGTTTCAGAACCAAAATATTTGGTGTGTGGATGCATTCTTACATGGTGGATCCGCATAAAAAAAATTGGCGCAATTGCATAAAAATTCATGACTTGAGGCCGAACTATAAATACATCAGCGATTCGAACTTTTTCGCATGCACGACTTTTACACCCTGAGACCTATTCTCAAAAGTATAAGTTTCAGAACCAAAATATTTGGTGTGTGGATGCATTCTTACATGGTGGATCCGCATAAAAAAAATTGGCGCAATTGCATAAAAATTCATGACTTGAGGCCGAACTATAAATACATCAGCGATTCGAACTTTTTCGCATACACGACTTTTACACCCTGAGACCTATTCTCAAAAGTATAAGTTTCAGAACCAAAATATTTGGTGTGTGGATGCATTCTTACATGGTGGATGAGCATAAAAAAAATTGGCGCAATTGCATAAAAATTCATGACTTGAGGTGAAACTATATAAATACATCAGCGATTCGATTTTTTTCGCATGCACGACTTTTACACCCTGAGACCTATTGTCAAAAGTATAAGTTTCAGAACCAAAATATTTGGTGTGTGGATGCATTCTTACATGGTGGATGAGCATAAAAAAAATTGGCGCAATTGCATAAAAATTCATGACTTGAGGCCGAACTATAAATACATCAGCAATTCGAACTTTTTCGCATGCACGACTTTTACACCCTGAGACCTATTCTCAAAAGTATAAGTTTGAGAACGAAAATATTTGGTGTGTGGATGCATTCTTACATGGTGGATGAGCATAAAAAAAATTGGCGCAATTGCATAAAAATTCATGACTTGAGGCCGAACTATAAATACATCAGCGATTCGAACTTTTTCGCATGCACGACTTTTACACCCTGAGACCTATTCTCAAAAGTATAAGTTTCAGAACCAAAATATTTGGTGTGTGGATGCATTCTTACATGGTGGATGAGCATAAAAAAAATTGGCGCAATTGCATAAAAATTCATGACTTGAAGCCGAACTATAAATACATCAGCGATTCGAACTTTTTCGCATGCACGACTTTTACACCCTGAGACCTATTGTCAAAAGTATAAGTTTCAGAACGAAAATATTTGGTGTGTGGATGCATTCTTACATGGTGGATGAGCATAAAAAAAATTGGCGCAATTGCATAAAAATTCATGACTTGAGGTGGAACTATATAAATACATCAGCGATTCGATTTTTTTCGCATGCACGACTTTTACACCCTGAGACCTATTGTCAAAAGTATAAGTTTCAGAACCAAAATATTTGGTGTGTGTATGCATTCTTACATGGTGGATGAGCATAAAAAAAATTGGCGCAATTGCATAAAAATTCATGACTTGAGGCCGAACTATAAATACATCAGCGATTCGAACTTTTTCGCATGCACGACTTTTACACCCTGAGACCTATTCTCAAAAGTATAAGTTTCAGAACCAAAATATTTGGTGTGTGGATGCATTCTTACATGGTGGATGAGCATAAAAAAAATTGGCGCAATTGCATAAAAATTCATGACTTGAGGCCGAACTATAAATACATCAGCGATTCGAACTTTTTCGCATGCACGACTTTTACACCCTGAGACCTATTCTCAAAAGTATAAGTTTCAGAACCAAAATATTTGGTGTGTGGATGCATTCTTACATGGTGGATGAGCATAAAAAAAATTGGCGCAATTGCATAAAAATTCATGACTTGAGGCCGAACTATAAATACATCAGCGATTCGAACTTTTTCGCATGCACGACTTTTACACCCTGAGACCTATTCTCAAAAGTATAAGTTTCAGAACCAAAATATTTGGTGTGTGGATGCATTCTTACATGGTGGATGAGCATAAAAAAAATTGGCGCAATTGCATAAAAATTCATGACTTGAGGCCGAACTATAAATACATCAGCGATTCGAACTTTTTCGCATGCACGACTTTTACATCCTGAGACCTATTGTCAAAAGTATAAGTTTCAGAACCAAAATATTTAGTGTGTGGATGCATTCTTACATGGTGGATGAGCATAAAAAAAATTGGCGCAATTGCATAAAAATTCATGACTTGAGGCCGAACTATAAATACATCAGCGATTCGAACTTTTTCGCATGCACGACTTTTACACCCTGAGACCTATTGTCAAAAGTATAAGTTTCAGAACGAAAATATTTGGTGTGTGGATGCATTCTTACATGGTGGATGAGCATAAAAAAAATTGGCGCAATTGCATAAAAATTCATGACTTGAGGTGGAACTATATAAATACATCAGCGATTCGATTTTTTTCGCATGCACGACTTTTACACCCTGAGACCTATTCTCAAAAGTATAAGTTTCAGAACCAAAATATTTGGTGTGTGGATGCATTCTTACATGGTGGATGAGCATAAAAAAAATTGGCGCAATTGCATAAAAATTCATGACTTGAGGCCGAACTATAAATACATCAGCGATTCGAACTTTTTCGCATGCACGACTTTTACACCCTGAGACCTATTCTCAAAAGTATAAGTTTCAGAACGAAAATATTTGGTGTGTGGATGCATTCTTACATGGTGGATGAGCATAAAAAAAATTGGCGCAATTGCATAAAAATTCATGACTTGAGGTGGAACTATATAAATACATCAGCGATTCGATTTTTTTCGCATGCACGACTTTTACACCCTGAGACCTATTGTCAAAAGTATAAGTTTCAGAACCAAAATATTTAGTGTGTGGATGCATTCTTACATGGTGGATGAGCATAAAAAAAATTGGCGCAATTGCATAAAAATTCATGACTTGAGGCCGAACTATTAATACATCAACGATTCGAACTTTTTCGCATGCACGACTTTTACACCCTGAGACCTATTCTCAAAAGTATAAGTTTGAGAACGAAAATATTTGGTGTGTGGATGCATTCTTACATGGTGGATGAGCATAAAAAAAATTGGCGCAATTGCATAAAAATTCATGACTTGAGGCCGAACTATAAATACATCAGCGATTCGAACTTTTTCGCATGCACGACTTTTACACCCTGAGACCTATTCTCAAAAGTATAAGTTTCAGAACCAAAATATTTGGTGTGTGGATGCATTCTTACATGGTGGATGAGCATAAAAAAAATTGGCGCAATTGCATAAAAATTCATGACTTGAGGCCGAACTATAAATACATCAGCGATTCGAACTTTTTCGCATGCACGACTTTTACACCCTGAGACCTATTCTCAAAAGTATAAGTTTCAGAACCAAAATATTTGGTGTGTGGATGCATTCTTACATGGTGGATGAGCATAAAAAAAATTGGCGCAATTGCATAAAAATTCATGACTTGAGGCCGAACTATAAATACATCAGCGATTCGAACTTTTTCGCATGCACGACTTTTACACCCTGAGACCTATTGTCAAAAGTATAAGTTTCAGAACCAAAATATTTGGTGTGTGGATGCATTCTTACATGGTGGATGAGCATAAAAAAAATTGGCGCAATTGCATAAAAATTCATGACTTGAGGTGGAACTATATAAATACATCAGCGATTCGATTTTTTTCGCATGCACGACTTTTACACCCTGAGACCTATTGTCAAAAGTATAAGTTTCAGAACCAAAATATTTGGTGTGTGGATGCATTCTTACATGGTGGATGAGCATAAAAAAAATTGGCGCAATTGCATAAAAATTCATGACTTGAGGCCGAACTATAAATACATCAGCGATTCGAACTTTTTCGCATGCACGACTTTTACACCCTGAGACCTATTCTCAAAAGTATAAGTTTCAGAACCAAAATATTTGGTGTGTGGATGCATTCTTACATGGTGGATCCGCATAAAAAAAATTGGCGCAATTGCATAAAAATTCATGACTTGAGGCCGAACTATAAATACATCAGCGATTCGAACTTTTTCGCATGCACGACTTTTACACCCTGAGACCTATTCTCAAAAGTATAAGTTTCAGAACCAAAATATTTGGTGTGTGGATGCATTCTTACATGGTGGATCCGCATAAAAAAAATTGGCGCAATTGCATAAAAATTCATGACTTGAGGCCGAACTATAAATACATCAGCGATTCGAACTTTTTCGCATGCACGACTTTTACACCCTGAGACCTATTCTCAAAAGTATAAGTTTCAGAACCAAAATATTTGGTGTGTGGATGCATTCTTACATGGTGGATGAGCATAAAAAAAATTGGCGCAATTGCATAAAAATTCATGACTTGAGGTGGAACTATATAAATACATCAGCGATTCGATTTTTTTCGCATGCACGACTTTTACACCCTGAGACCTATTGTCAAAAGTATAAGTTTCAGAACCAAAATATTTGGTGTGTGGATGCATTCGTACATGGTGGATGAGCATAAAAAAAATTGGCGCAATTGCATAAAAATTCATGACTTGAGGCCGAACTATAAATACATCAGCAATTCGAACTTTTTCGCATGCACGACTTTTACACCCTGAGACCTATTGTCAAAAGTATAAGTTTCAGAACCAAAATATTTGGTGTGTGGATGCATTCTTACATGGTGGATCCGCATAAAAAAAATTGGCGCAATTGCATAAAAATTCATGACTTGAGGCCGAACTATAAATACATCAGCGATTCGAACTTTTTCGCATGCACGACTTTTACACCCTGAGACCTATTGTCAAAAGTATAAGTTTCAGAACCAAAATATTTGGTGTGTGGATGCATTCGTACATGGTGGATGAGCATAAAAAAAATTGGCGCAATTGCATAAAAATTCATGACTTGAGGCCGAACTATAAATACATCAGCGATTCGAACTTTTTCGCATGCACGACTTTTACACCCTGAGACCTATTCTCAAAAGTATAAGTTTCAGAACCAAAATATTTGGTGTGTGGATGCATTCTTACATGGTGGATCCGCATAAAAAAAATTGGCGCAATTGCATAAAAATTCATGACTTGAGGCCGAACTATAAATACATCAGCGATTCGAACTTTTTCGCATGCACGACTTTTACACCCTGAGACCTATTGTCAAAAGTATAAGTTTCAGAACCAAAATATTTGGTGTGTGGATGCATTCTTACATGGTGGATGAGCATAAAAAAAATTGGCGCAATTGCATAAAAATTCATGACTTGAGGCCGAACTATAAATACATCAGCGATTCGAACTTTTTCGCATGCACGACTTTTACACCCTGAGACCTATTCTCAAAAGTATAAGTTTCAGAACAAAAATATTTGGTGTGTGGATGCATTCTTACATGGTGGATCCGCATAAAAAAAATTGGCGCAATTGCATAAAAATTCATGACTTGAGGTGGAACTATATAAATACATCAGCGATTCGATTTTTTTCGCATGCACGACTTTTACACCCTGAGACCTATTGTCAAAAGTATAAGTTTCAGAACCAAAATATTTAGTGTGTGGATGCAATCTTACATGGTGGATGAGCATAGAAACAATTGGCGCAATTGCATAAAAATTCATGACTTGAGGCCGAACTATAAATACATCAGCGATTCGAACTTTTTCGCATGCACGACTTTTACACCCTGAGACCTATTCTCAAAAGTATAAGTTTGAGAACGAAAATATTTGGTGTGTGGATGCATTCTTACATGGTGGATGAGCATAAAAAAAATTGGCGCAATTGCATAAAAATTCATGACTTGAGGCCGAACTATAAATACATCAGCGATTCGAACTTTTTCGCATGCACGACTTTTACACCCTGAGACCTATTCTCAAAAGTATAAGTTTCAGAACCAAAATATTTGGTGTGTGGATGCATTCTTACATGGTGGATCCGCATAAAAAAAATTGGCGCAATTGCATAAAAATTCATGACTTGAGGCCGAACTATAAATACATCAGCGATTCGAACTTTTTCGCATGCACGACTTTTACACCCTGAGACCTATTCTCAAAAGTATAAGTTTCAGAACCAAAATATTTGGTGTGTGGATGCATTCTTACATGGTGGATCCGCATAAAAAAAATTGGCGCAATTGCATAAAAATTCATGACTTGAGGCCGAACTATAAATACATCAGCGATTCGAACTTTTTCGCATGCACGACTTTTACACCCTGAGACCTATTCTCAAAAGTATAAGTTTCAGAACCAAAATATTTGGTGTGTGGATGCATTCTTACATGGTGGATCCGCATTAAAAAATTTGGCGCAATTGCATAAAAATTCATGACTTGAGGCCGAACTATAAATACATCAGCGATTCGAACTTTTTCGCATGCACGACTTTTACACCCTGAGACCTATTCTCAAAAGTATAAGTTTCAGAACCAAAATATTTGGTGTGTGGATGCATTCTTACATGGTGGATCCGCATAAAAAAATTGGCGCAATTGCATAAAAATTCATGACTTGAGGCCGAACTATTAATACATCAGCGATTCGAACTTTTTCGCATGCACGACTTTTACACCCTGAGACCTATTCTCAAAAGTATAAGTTTCAGAACCAAAATATTTGGTGTGTGGATGCATTCTTACATGGTGGATCCGCATAAAAAAAATTGGCGCAATTGCATAAAAATTCATGACTTGAGGCCGAACTATAAATACATCAGCGATTCGAACTTTTTCGCATGCACGACTTTTACACCCTGAGACCTATTCTCAAAAGTATAAGTTTCAGAACCAAAATATTTGGTGTGTGGATGCATTCTTACATGGTGGATCCGCATAAAAAAAATTGGCGCAATTGCATAAAAATTCATGACTTGAGGCCGAACTATATAAATACATCAGCGATTCGATTTTTTTCGCATGCACGACTTTTACACCCTGAGACCTATTGTCAAAAGTATAAGTTTCAGAACCAAAATATTTGGTGTGTGGATGCAATCTTACATGGTGGATGAGCATAGAAACAATTGGCGCAATTGCATAAAAATTCATGACTTGAGGCCGAACTATAAATACATCAGCGATTCGAACTTTTTCGCATGCACGACTTTTACACCCTGAGACCTATTCTCAAAAGTATAAGTTTCAGAACAAAAATATTTGGTGTGTGGATGCATTCTTACATGGTGGATCCGCATAAAAAAAATTGGCGCAATTGCATAAAAATTCATGACTTGAGGCCGAACTATAAATACATCAGCGATTCGAACTTTTTCGCATGCACGACTTTTACACCCTGAGACCTATTGTCAAAAGTATAAGTTTCAGAACCAAAATATTTGGTGTGTGGATGCATTCTTACATGGTGGATGAGCATAAAAAAAATTGGCGCAATTGCATAAAAATTCATGACTTGAGGCCGAACTATAAATACATCAGCGATTCGAACTTTTTCGCATGCACGACTTTTACACCCTGAGACCTATTCTCAAAAGTATAAGTTTCAGAACCAAAATATTTGGTGTGTGGATGCATTCTTACATGGTGGATCCGCATAAAAGAAATTGGCGCAATTGCATAAAAATTCATGACTTGAGGCCGAACTATAAATACATCAGCGATTCGAACTTTTTCGCATGCACGACTTTTACACCCTGAGACCTATTCTCAAAAGTATAAGTTTCAGAACCAAAATATTTGGTGTGTGGATGCATTCTTACATGGTGGATCCGCATAAAAAAAAATGGCGCAATTGCATAAAAATTCATGACTTGAGGCCGAACTATAAATACATCAGCGATTCGAACTTTTTCGCATGCACGACTTTTACACCCTGAGACCTATTCTCAAAAGTATAAGTTTCAGAACCAAAATATTTGGTGTGTGGATGCATTCTTACATGGTGGATCCGCATAAAAAAAATTGGCGCAATTGCATAAAAATTCATGACTTGAGGCCGAACTATAAATACATCAGCGATTCGAACTTTTTCGCATGCACGACTTTTACACCCTGAGACCTATTCTCAAAAGTATAAGTTTCAGAACCAAAATATTTGGTGTGTGGATGCATTCTTACATGGTGGATCCGCATAAAAAAAATTGGCGCAATTGCATAAAAATTCATGACTTGAGGTGGAACTATATAAATACATCAGCGATTCGATTTTTTTCGCATGCACGACTTTTACACCCTGAGACCTATTGTCAAAAGTATAAGTTTCAGAACCAAAATATTTGGTGTGTGGATGCAATCTTACATGGTGGATGAGCATAGAAACAATTGGCGCAATTGCATAAAAATTCATGACTTGAGGCCGAACTATAAATACATCAGCGATTCGAACTTTTTCGCATGCACGACTTTTACACCCTGAGACCTATTCTCAAAAGTATAAGTTTCAGAACCAAAATATTTGGTGTGTGGATGCATTCTTACATGGTGGATGAGCATAAAAAAAATTGGCGCAATTGCATAAAAATTCATGACTTGAGGCCGAACTATAAATACATCAGCGATTCGAACTTTTTCGCATGCACGACTTTTACACCCTGAGACCTATTCTCAAAAGTATAAGTTTCAGAACCAAAATATTTGGTGTGTGGATGCATTCTTACATGGTGGATCCGCATAAAAAAAATTGGCGCAATTGCATAAAAATTCATGACTTGAGGTGGAACTATATAAATACATCAGCGATTCGATTTTTTTCGCATGCACGACTTTTACACCCTGAGACCTATTGTCAAAAGTATAAGTTTCAGAACCAAAATATTTGGTGTGTGGATGCAATCTTACATGGTGGATGAGCATAGAAACAATTGGCGCAATTGCATAAAAATTCATGACTTGAGGCCGAACTATAAATACATCAGCGATTCGAACTTTTTCGCATGCACGACTTTTACACCCTGAGACCTATTCTCAAAAGTATAAGTTTCAGAACCAAAATATTTGGTGTGTGGATGCATTCTTACATGGTGGATGAGCATAAAAAAAATTGGCGCAATTGCATAAAAATTCATGACTTGAGGCCGAACTATAAATACATCAGCGATTCGAACTTTTTCGCATGCACGACTTTTACACCCTGAGACCTATTCTCAAAAGTATAAGTTTCAGAACCAAAATATTTGGTGTGTGGATGCATTCTTACATGGTGGATCCGCATAAAAAAAATTGGCGCAATTGCATAAAAATTCATGACTTGAGGCCGAACTATAAATACATCAGCGATTCGAACTTTTTCGCATGCACGACTTTTACACCCTGAGACCTATTGTCAAAAGTATAAGTTTCAGAACCAAAATATTTGGTGTGTGGATGCATTCTTACATGGTGGATCCGCATAAAAAAAATTGGCGCAATTGCATAAAAATTCATGACTTGAGGCCGAACTATAAATACATCAGCGATTCGAACTTTTTCGCATGCACGACTTTTACACCCTGAGACCTATTCTCAAAAGTATAAGTTTCAGAACCAAAATATTTGGTGTGTGGATGCATTCTTACATGGTGGATCCGCATTAAAAAATTTGGCGCAATTGCATAAAAATTCATGACTTGAGGCTGAACTATAAATACATCAGCGATTCGAACTTTTTCGCATGCACGACTTTTACACCCTGAGACCTATTCTCAAAAGTATAAGTTTCAGAACCAAAATATTTGGTGTGTGGATGCATTCTTACATGGTGGATCCGCATAAAAAAAATTGGCGCAATTGCATAAAAATTCATGACTTGAGGCCGAACTATAAATACATCAGCGATTCGAACTTTTTCGCATGCACGACTTTTACACCCTGAGACCTATTCTCAAAAGTATAAGTTTCAGAACCAAAATATTTGGTGTGTGGATGCATTCTTACATGGTGGATCCGCATAAAAAAAATTGGCGCAATTGCATAAAAATTCATGACTTGAGGCCGAACTATAAATACATCAGCGATTCGAACTTTTTCGCATGCACGACTTTTACACCCTGAGACCTATTCTCAAAAGTATAAGTTTCAGAACCAAAATATTTGGTGTGTGGATGCATTCTTACATGGTGGATCCGCATAAAAAAAATTGGCGCAATTGCATAAAAATTCATGACTTGAGGCCGAACTATATAAATACATCAGCGATTCGATTTTTTTCGCATGCACGACTTTTACACCCTGAGACCTATTGTCAAAAGTATAAGTTTCAGAACCAAAATATTTGGTGTGTGGATGCAATCTTACATGGTGGATGAGCATAGAAACAATTGGCGCAATTGCATAAAAATTCATGACTTGAGGCCGAACTATAAATACATCAGCGATTCGAACTTTTTCGCATGCACGACTTTTACACCCTGAGACCTATTCTCAAAAGTATAAGTTTCAGAACCAAAATATTTGGTGTGTGGATGCATTCTTACATGGTGGATCCGCATAAAAAAAATTGGCGCAATTGCATAAAAATTCATGACTTGAGGCCGAACTATAAATACATCAGCGATTCGAACTTTTTCGCATGCACGACTTTTACACCCTGAGACCTATTCTCAAAAGTATAAGTTTCAGAACCAAAATATTTGGTGTGTGGATGCATTCTTACATGGTGGATCCGCATAAAAAAAATTGGCGCAATTGCATAAAAATTCATGACTTGAGGCCGAACTATAAATACATCAGCGATTCGAACTTTTTCGCATGCACGACTTTTACACCCTGAGACCTATTCTCAAAAGTATAAGTTTCAGAACCAAAATATTTGGTGTGTGGATGCATTCTTACATGGTGGATCCGCATAAAAGAAATTGGCGCAATTGCATAAAAATTCATGACTTGAGGCCGAACTATAAATACATCAGCGATTCGAACTTTTTCGCATGCACGACTTTTACACCCTGAGACCTATTCTCAAAAGTATAAGTTTCAGAACCAAAATATTTGGTGTGTGGATGCATTCTTACATGGTGGATCCGCATAAAAAAAAATGGCGCAATTGCATAAAAATTCATGACTTGAGGCCGAACTATAAATACATCAGCGATTCGAACTTTTTCGCATGCACGACTTTTACACCCTGAGACCTATTCTCAAAAGTATAAGTTTCAGAACCAAAATATTTGGTGTGTGGATGCATTCTTACATGGTGGATCCGCATAAAAAAAATTGGCGCAATTGCATAAAAATTCATGACTTGAGGCCGAACTATAAATACATCAGCGATTCGAACTTTTTCGCATGCACGACTTTTACACCCTGAGACCTATTCTCAAAAGTATAAGTTTCAGAACCAAAATATTTGGTGTGTGGATGCATTCTTACATGGTGGATCCGCATAAAAAAAATTGGCGCAATTGCATAAAAATTCATGACTTGAGGTGGAACTATATAAATACATCAGCGATTCGATTTTTTTCGCATGCACGACTTTTACACCCTGAGACCTATTGTCAAAAGTATAAGTTTCAGAACCAAAATATTTGGTGTGTGGATGCAATCTTACATGGTGGATGAGCATAGAAACAATTGGCGCAATTGCATAAAAATTCATGACTTGAGGCCGAACTATAAATACATCAGCGATTCGAACTTTTTCGCATGCACGACTTTTACACCCTGAGACCTATTCTCAAAAGTATAAGTTTCAGAACCAAAATATTTGGTGTGTGGATGCATTCTTACATGGTGGATCCGCATAAAAAAAATTGGCGCAATTGCATAAAAATTCATGACTTGAGGCCGAACTATAAATACATCAGCGATTCGAACTTTTTCGCATGCACGACTTTTACACCCTGAGACCTATTGTCAAAAGTATAAGTTTCAGAACCAAAATATTTGGTGTGTGGATGCATTCTTACATGGTGGATCCGCATAAAAAAAATTGGCGCAATTGCATAAAAATTCATGACTTGAGGCCGAACTATATAAATACATCAGCGATTCGAACTTTTTCGCATGCACGACTTTTACACCCTGAGACCTATTCTCAAAAGTATAAGTTTCAGAACCAAAATATTTGGTGTGTGGATGCATTCTTACATGGTGGATCCGCATAAAAAAAATTGGCGCAATTGCATAAAAATTCATGACTTGAGGCCGAACTATAAATACATCAGCGATTCGAACTTTTTCGCATGCACGACTTTTACACCCTGAGACCTATTCTCAAAAGTATAAGTTTCAGAACCAAAATATTTGGTGTGTGGATGCATTCTTACATGGTGGATCCGCATAAAAAAAATGGCGCAATTGCATAAAAATTCATGACTTGAGGCCGAACTATAAATACATCAGCGATTCGAACTTTTTCGCATGCACGACTTTTACACCCTGAGACCTATTCTCAAAAGTATAAGTTTCAGAACGAAAATATTTGGTGTGTGGATGCATTCTTACATGGTGGATCCGCATAAAAAAAATTGGCGCAATTGCATAAAAATTCATGACTTGAGGCCGAACTATAAATACATCAGCGATTCGAACTTTTTCGCATGCACGACTTTTACACCCTGAGACCTATTGTCAAAAGTATAAGTTTCAGAACCAAAATATTTGGTGTGTGGATGCATTCTTACATGGTGGATGAGCATAAAAAAAATTGGCGCAATTGCATAAAAATTCATGACTTGAGGTGGAACTATATAAATACATCAGCGATTCGATTTTTTTCGCATGCACGACTTTTACACCCTGAGACCTATTGTCAAAAGTATAAGTTTCAGAACCAAAATATTTAGTGTGTGGATGCATTCTTACATGGTGGATGAGCATAAAAAAAAATTGGCGCAATTGCATAAAAATTCATGACTTGAGGCCGAACTATTAATACATCAACGATTCGAACTTTTTCGCATGCACGACTTTTACACCCTGAGACCTATTGTCAAAAGTATAAGTTTCAGAACCAAAATATTTGGTGTGTGGATGCATTCTTACATGGTGGATGAGCATAAAAAAAATTGGCGCAATTGCATAAAAATTCATGACTTGAGGCCGAACTATAAATACATCAGCGATTCGAACTTTTTCGCATGCACGACTTTTACACCCTGAGACCTATTCTCAAAAGTATAAGTTTCAGAACCAAAATATTTGGTGTGTGGATGCATTCTTACATGGTGGATCCGCATAAAAAAAATTGGCGCAATTGCATAAAAATTCATGACTTGAGGCCGAACTATAAATACATCAGCGATTCGAACTTTTTCGCATGCACGACTTTTACACCCTGAGACCTATTCTCAAAAGTATAAGTTTCAGAACCAAAATATTTGGTGTGTGGATGCATTCTTACATGGTGGATCCGCATAAAAAAAATTGGCGCAATTGCATAAAAATTCATGACTTGAGGTGGAACTATATAAATACATCAGCGATTCGATTTTTTTCGCATGCACGACTTTTACACCCTGAGACCTATTGTCAAAAGTATAAGTTTCAGAACCAAAATATTTGGTGTGTGGATGCATTCTTACATGGTGGATCCGCATAAAAAAAAATGGCGCAATTGCATAAAAATTCATGACTTGAGGCCGAACTATAAATACATCAGCGATTCGAACTTTTTCGCATGCACGACTTTTACACCCTGAGACCTATTCTCAAAAGTATAAGTTTCAGAACCAAAATATTTGGTGTGTGGATGCATTCTTACATGGTGGATCCGCATAAAAAAAATTGGCGCAATTGCATAAAAATTCATGACTTGAGGCCGAACTATAAATACATCAGCGATTCGAACTTTTTCGCATGCACGACTTTTACACCCTGAGACCTATTCTCAAAAGTATAAGTTTCAGAACCAAAATATTTGGTGTGTGGATGCATTCTTACATGGTGGATCCGCATAAAAAAAATTGGCGCAATTGCATAAAAATTCATGACTTGAGGTGGAACTATATAAATACATCAGCGATTCGATTTTTTTCGCATGCACGACTTTTACACCCTGAGACCTATTGTCAAAAGTATAAGTTTCAGAACCAAAATATTTGGTGTGTGGATGCAATCTTACATGGTGGATGAGCATAGAAACAATTGGCGCAATTGCATAAAAATTCATGACTTGAGGCCGAACTATAAATACATCAGCGATTCGAACTTTTTCGCATGCACGACTTTTACACCCTGAGACCTATTCTCAAAAGTATAAGTTTCAGAACCAAAATATTTGGTGTGTGGATGCATTCTTACATGGTGGATCCGCATAAAAAAAATTGGCGCAATTGCATAAAAATTCATGACTTGAGGCCGAACTATAAATACATCAGCGATTCGAACTTTTTCGCATGCACGACTTTTACACCCTGAGACCTATTGTCAAAAGTATAAGTTTCAGAACCAAAATATTTGGTGTGTGGATGCATTCTTACATGGTGGATCCGCATAAAAAAAATTGGCGCAATTGCATAAAAATTCATGACTTGAGGCCGAACTATAAATACATCAGCGATTCGAACTTTTTCGCATGCACGACTTTTACACCCTGAGACCTATTCTCAAAAGTATAAGTTTCAGAACCAAAATATTTGGTGTGTGGATGCATTCTTACATGGTGGATCCGCATAAAAAAAATTGGCGCAATTGCATAAAAATTCATGACTTGAGGCCGAACTATAAATACATCAGCGATTCGAACTTTTTCGCATGCACGACTTTTACACCCTGAGACCTATTCTCAAAAGTATAAGTTTCAGAACCAAAATATTTGGTGTGTGGATGCATTCTTACATGGTGGATCCGCATAAAAAAAATGGCGCAATTGCATAAAAATTCATGACTTGAGGCCGAACTATAAATACATCAGCGATTCGAACTTTTTCGCATGCACGACTTTTACACCCTGAGACCTATTCTCAAAAGTATAAGTTTCAGA
The DNA here is from genome assembly GCF_022045235.1 of Haliotis cracherodii. Classification (NCBI taxonomy): domain Eukaryota; kingdom Metazoa; phylum Mollusca; class Gastropoda; order Lepetellida; family Haliotidae; genus Haliotis; species Haliotis cracherodii. Next base: position 42,583,004 of record NW_027266341.1, read on the forward strand.
ACGAAAATATTTGGTGTGTGGATGCATTCTTACATGGTGGATCCGCATAAAAAAAATTGGCGCAATTGCATAAAAATTCATGACTTGAGGCCGAACTATAAATACATCAGCGATTCGAACTTTTTCGCATGCACGACTTTTACACCCTGAGACCTATTGTCAAAAGTATAAGTTTCAGAACCAAAATATTTGGTGTGTGGATGCATTCTTACATGGTGGATGAGCATAAAAAAAATTGGTGCAATTGCATAAAAATTCATGACTTGAGGTGGAACTATATAAATACATCAGCGATTCGATTTTTTTCGCATGCACGACTTTTACACCCTGAGACCTATTGTCAAAAGTATAAGTTTCAGAACCAAAATATTTAGTGTGTGGATGCATTCTTACATGGTGGATGAGCATAAAAAAAAATTGGCGCAATTGCATAAAAATTCATGACTTGAGGCCGAACTATTAATACATCAACGATTCGAACTTTTTCGCATGCACGACTTTTACACCCTGAGACCTATTGTCAAAAGTATAAGTTTCAGAACGAAAATATTTGGTGTGTGGATGCATTCTTACATGGTGGATGAGCATAAACAAAATTGGCGCAATTGCATAAAAATTCATGACTTGAGGCCGAACTATAAATACATCAGCGATTCGAACTTTTTTGCATGCACGACTTTTACACCCTGAGACCTATTCTCAAAAGTATAAGTTTCAGAACCAAAATATTTGGTGTGTGGATGCATTCTTACATGGTGGATCCGCATAAAAAAAATTGGCGCAATTGCATAAAAATTCATGACTTGAGGCCGAACTATAAATACATCAGCGATTCGAACTTTTTCGCATGCACGACTTTTACACCCTGAGACCTATTGTCAAAAGTATAAGTTTCAGAACCAAAATATTTGGTGTGTGGATGCATTCTTACATGGTGGATCCGCATAAAAAAAATTGGCGCAATTGCATAAAAATTCATGACTTGAGGTGGAACTATATAAATACATCAGCGATTCGATTTTTTTCGCATGCACGACTTTTACACCCTGAGACCTATTGTCAAAAGTATAAGTTTCAGAACCAAAATATTTAGTGTGTGGATGCATTCTTACATGGTGGATGAGCATAAAAAAAATTGGCGCAATTGCATAAAAATTCATGACTTGAGGCCGAACTATTAATACATCAACGATTCGAACTTTTTCGCATGCACGACTTTTACACCCTGAGACCTATTCTCAAAAGTATAAGTTTCAGAACGAAAATATTTGGTGTGTGGATGCATTCTTACATGGTGGATCCGCATAAAAAAAATTGGCGCAATTGCATAAAAATTCATGACTTGAGGCCGAACTATAAATACATCAGCGATTCGAACTTTTTCGCATGCACGACTTTTACACCCTGAGACCTATTGTCAAAAGTATAAGTTTCAGAACCAAAATATTTGGTGTGTGGATGCATTCTTACATGGTGGATGAGCATAAAAAAAATTGGTGCAATTGCATAAAAATTCATGACTTGAGGTGGAACTATATAAATACATCAGCGATTCGATTTTTTTCGCATGCACGACTTTTACACCCTGAGACCTATTGTCAAAAGTATAAGTTTCAGAACCAAAATATTTAGTGTGTGGATGCATTCTTACATGGTGGATGAGCATAAAAAAAAATTGGCGCAATTGCATAAAAATTCATGACTTGAGGCCGAACTATTAATACATCAACGATTCGAACTTTTTCGCATGCACGACTTTTACACCCTGAGACCTATTGTCAAAAGTATAAGTTTCAGAACGAAAATATTTGGTGTGTGGATGCATTCTTACATGGTGGATGAGCATAAAAAAAATTGGCGCAATTGCATAAAAATTCATGACTTGAGGCCGAACTATAAATACATCAGCGATTCGAACTTTTTCGCATGCACGACTTTTACACCCTGAGACCTATTGTCAAAAGTATAAGTTTCAGAACCAAAATATTTGGTGTGTGGATGCATTCTTACATGGTGGATCCGCATAAAAAAAATTGGCGCAATTGCATAAAAATTCATGACTTGAGGCCGAACTATAAATACATCAGCGATTCGAACTTTTTCGCATGCACGACTTTTACACCCTGAGACCTATTGTCAAAAGTATAAGTTTCAGAACCAAAATATTTGGTGTGTGGATGCATTCTTACATGGTGGATCCGCATAAAAAAAATTGGCGCAATTGCATAAAAATTCATGACTTGAGGTGGAACTATATAAATACATCAGCGATTCGATTTTTTTCGCATGCACGACTTTTACACCCTGAGACCTATTCTCAAAAGTATAAGTTTCAGAACCAAAATATTTGGTGTGTGGATGCAATCTTACATGGTGGATCCGCATAAAAAAAATTGGCGCAATTGCATAAAAATTCATGACTTGAGGCCGAACTATAAATACATCAGCGATTCGAACTTTTTCGCATGCACGACTTTTACACCCTGAGACCTATTCTCAAAAGTATAAGTTTCAGAACCAAAATATTTGGTGTGTGGATGCATTCTTACATGGTGGATGAGCATAAAAAAAATTGGCGCAATTGCATAAAAATTCATGACTTGAGGCCGAACTATAAATACATCAGCGATTCGAACTTTTTCGCATGCACGACTTTTACACCCTGAGACCTATTCTCAAAAGTATAAGTTTCAGAACCAAAATATTTGGTGTGTGGATGCATTCTTACATGGTGGATCCGCATAAAAAAAATTGGCGCAATTGCATAAAAATTCATGACTTGAGGTGGAACTATATAAATACATCAGCGATTCGATTTTTTTCGCATGCACGACTTTTACACCCTGAGACCTATTCTCAAAAGTATAAGTTTCAGAACCAAAATATTTGGTGTGTGGATGCAATCTTACATGGTGGATGAGCATAAAAAAATTGGCGCAATTGCATAAAAATTCATGACTTGAGGCCGAACTATAAATACATCAGCGATTCGAACTTTTTCGCATGCACGACTTTTACACCCTGAGACCTATTCTCAAAAGTATAAGTTTCAGAACCAAAATATTTGGTGTGTGGATGCATTCTTACATGGTGGATCCGCATAAAAAAAATTGGCGCAATTGCATAAAAATTCATGACTTGAGGCCGAACTATAAATACATCAGCGATTCGAACTTTTTCGCATGCACGACTTTTACACCCTGAGACCTATTCTCAAAAGTATAAGTTTCAGAACCAAAATATTTGGTGTGTGGATGCATTCTTACATGGTGGATCCGCATAAAAAAAATTGGCGCAATTGCATAAAAATTCATGACTTGAGGCCGAACTATATAAATACATCAGCGATTCGATTTTTTTCGCATGCACGACTTTTACACCCTGAGACCTATTGTCAAAAGTATAAGTTTCAGAACCAAAATATTTGGTGTGTGGATGCAATCTTACATGGTGGATGAGCATAGAAACAATTGGCGCAATTGCATAAAAATTCATGACTTGAGGCCGAACTATAAATACATCAGCGATTCGAACTTTTTCGCATGCACGACTTTTACACCCTGAGACCTATTCTCAAAAGTATAAGTTTCAGAACCAAAATATTTGGTGTGTGGATGCATTCTTACATGGTGGATGAGCATAAAAAAAATTGGCGCAATTGCATAAAAATTCATGACTTGAGGCCGAACTATAAATACATCAGCGATTCGAACTTTTTCGCATGCACGACTTTTACACCCTGAGACCTATTGTCAAAAGTATAAGTTTCAGAACCAAAATATTTGGTGTGTGGATGCATTCTTACATGGTGGATGAGCATAAAAAAAATTGGCGCAATTGCATAAAAATTCATGACTTGAGGCCGAACTATAAATACATCAGCGATTCGAACTTTTTCGCATGCACGACTTTTACACCCTGAGACCTATTCTCAAAAGTATAAGTTTCAGAACCAAAATATTTGGTGTGTGGATGCATTCTTACATGGTGGATCCGCATAAAAAAAATTGGCGCAATTGCATAAAAATTCATGACTTGAGGCCGAACTATAAATACATCAGCGATTCGAACTTTTTCGCATGCACGACTTTTACACCCTGAGACCTATTCTCAAAAGTATAAGTTTCAGAACCAAAATATTTGGTGTGTGGATGCATTCTTACATGGTGGATCCGCATAAAAAAAATTGGCGCAATTGCATAAAAATTCATGACTTGAGGCCGAACTATAAATACATCAGCGATTCGAACTTTTTCGCATGCACGACTTTTACACCCTGAGACCTATTCTCAAAAGTATAAGTTTCAGAACCAAAATATTTGGTGTGTGGATGCATTCTTACATGGTGGATCCGCATAAAAAAAATTGGCGCAATTGCATAAAAATTCATGACTTGAGGTGGAACTATATAAATACATCAGCGATTCGATTTTTTTCGCATGCACGACTTTTACACCCTGAGACCTATTCTCAAAAGTATAAGTTTCAGAACCAAAATATTTGGTGTGTGGATGCATTCTTACATGGTGGATCCGCATAAAAAAAATTGGCGCAATTGCATAAAAATTCATGACTTGAGGCCGAACTATAAATACATCAGCGATTCGAACTTTTTCGCATGCACGACTTTTACACCCTGAGACCTATTCTCAAAAGTATAAGTTTCAGAACCAAAATATTTGGTGTGTGGATGCATTCTTACATGGTGGATCCGCATAAAAAAAAATGGCGCAATTGCATAAAAATTCATGACTTGAGGCCGAACTATAAATACATCAGCGATTCGAACTTTTTCGCATGCACGACTTTTACACCCTGAGACCTATTCTCAAAAGTATAAGTTTCAGAACGAAAATATTTGGTGTGTGGATGCATTCTTACATGGTGGATGAGCATAAAAAAAATTGGTGCAATTGCATAAAAATTCATGACTTGAGGTGGAACTATATAAATACATCAGCGATTCGATTTTTTTCGCATGCACGACTTTTACACCCTGAGACCTATTGTCAAAAGTATAAGTTTCAGAACCAAAATATTTAGTGTGTGGATGCATTCTTACATGGTGGATGAGCATAAAAAAAAATTGGCGCAATTGCATAAAAATTCATGACTTGAGGCCGAACTATATAAATACATCAGCGATTCGATTTTTTTCGCATGCACGACTTTTACACCCTGAGACCTATTGTCAAAAGTATAAGTTTCAGAACCAAAATATTTGGTGTGTGGATGCAATCTTACATGGTGGATGAGCATAGAAACAATTGGCGCAATTGCATAAAAATTCATGACTTGAGGCCGAACTATAAATACATCAGCGATTCGAACTTTTTCGCATGCACGACTTTTACACCCTGAGACCTATTCTCAAAAGTATAAGTTTCAGAACCAAAATATTTGGTGTGTGGATGCATTCTTACATGGTGGATCCGCATAAAAAAAATTGGCGCAATTGCATAAAAATTCATGACTTGAGGCCGAACTATAAATACATCAGCGATTCGAACTTTTTCGCATGCACGACTTTTACACCCTGAGACCTATTGTCAAAAGTATAAGTTTCAGAACCAAAATATTTGGTGTGTGGATGCATTCTTACATGGTGGATCCGCATAAAAAAAATTGGCGCAATTGCATAAAAATTCATGACTTGAGGCCGAACTATAAATACATCAGCGATTCGAACTTTTTCGCATGCACGACTTTTACACCCTGAGACCTATTCTCAAAAGTATAAGTTTCAGAACCAAAATATTTGGTGTGTGGATGCATTCTTACATGGTGGATCCGCATAAAAAAAATTGGCGCAATTGCATAAAAATTCATGACTTGAGGCCGAACTATAAATACATCAGCGATTCGAACTTTTTCGCATGCACGACTTTTACACCCTGAGACCTATTCTCAAAAGTATAAGTTTCAGAACCAAAATATTTGGTGTGTGGATGCATTCTTACATGGTGGATCCGCATAAAAAAAAATGGCGCAATTGCATAAAAATTCATGACTTGAGGCCGAACTATAAATACATCAGCGATTCGAACTTTTTCGCATGCACGACTTTTACACCCTGAGACCTATTCTCAAAAGTATAAGTTTCAGAACGAAAATATTTGGTGTGTGGATGCATTCTTACATGGTGGATCCGCATAAAAAAAATTGGCGCAATTGCATAAAAATTCATGACTTGAGGCCGAACTATAAATACATCAGCGATTCGAACTTTTTCGCATGCACGACTTTTACACCCTGAGACCTATTGTCAAAAGTATAAGTTTCAGAACCAAAATATTTGGTGTGTGGATGCATTCTTACATGGTGGATGAGCATAAAAAAAATTGGTGCAATTGCATAAAAATTCATGACTTGAGGTGGAACTATATAAATACATCAGCGATTCGATTTTTTTCGCATGCACGACTTTTACACCCTGAGACCTATTGTCAAAAGTATAAGTTTCAGAACCAAAATATTTAGTGTGTGGATGCATTCTTACATGGTGGATGAGCATAAAAAAAAATTGGCGCAATTGCATAAAAATTCATGACTTGAGGCCGAACTATTAATACATCAACGATTCGAACTTTTTCGCATGCACGACTTTTACACCCTGAGACCTATTGTCAAAAGTATAAGTTTCAGAACGAAAATATTTGGTGTGTGGATGCATTCTTACATGGTGGATGAGCATAAAAAAAATTGGCGCAATTGCATAAAAATTCATGACTTGAGGCCGAACTATAAATACATCAGCGATTCGAACTTTTTCGCATGCACGACTTTTACACCCTGAGACCTATTCTCAAAAGTATAAGTTTCAGAACCAAAATATTTGGTGTGTGGATGCATTCTTACATGGTGGATCCGCATAAAAAAAATTGGCGCAATTGCATAAAAATTCATGACTTGAGGCCGAACTATAAATACATCAGCGATTCGAACTTTTTCGCATGCACGACTTTTACACCCTGAGACCTATTGTCAAAAGTATAAGTTTCAGAACCAAAATATTTGGTGTGTGGATGCATTCTTACATGGTGGATCCGCATAAAAAAAATTGGCGCAATTGCATAAAAATTCATGACTTGAGGTGGAACTATATAAATACATCAGCGATTCGATTTTTTTCGCATGCACGACTTTTACACCCTGAGACCTATTCTCAAAAGTATAAGTTTCAGAACCAAAATATTTGGTGTGTGGATGCAATCTTACATGGTGGATCCGCATAAAAAAAATTGGCGCAATTGCATAAAAATTCATGACTTGAGGCCGAACTATAAATACATCAGCGATTCGAACTTTTTCGCATGCACGACTTTTACACCCTGAGACCTATTCTCAAAAGTATAAGTTTCAGAACCAAAATATTTGGTGTGTGGATGCATTCTTACATGGTGGATGAGCATAAAAAAAATTGGCGCAATTGCATAAAAATTCATGACTTGAGGCCGAACTATAAATACATCAGCGATTCGAACTTTTTCGCATGCACGACTTTTACACCCTGAGACCTATTCTCAAAAGTATAAGTTTCAGAACCAAAATATTTGGTGTGTGGATGCATTCTTACATGGTGGATCCGCATAAAAAAAATTGGCGCAATTGCATAAAAATTCATGACTTGAGGTGGAACTATATAAATACATCAGCGATTCGATTTTTTTCGCATGCACGACTTTTACACCCTGAGACCTATTCTCAAAAGTATAAGTTTCAGAACCAAAATATTTGGTGTGTGGATGCAATCTTACATGGTGGATGAGCATAAAAAAATTGGCGCAATTGCATAAAAATTCATGACTTGAGGCCGAACTATAAATACATCAGCGATTCGAACTTTTTCGCATGCACGACTTTTACACCCTGAGACCTATTCTCAAAAGTATAAGTTTCAGAACCAAAATATTTGGTGTGTGGATGCATTCTTACATGGTGGATGAGCATAAAAAAAATTGGCGCAATTGCATAAAAATTCATGACTTGAGGCCGAACTATAAATACATCAGCGATTCGAACTTTTTCGCATGCACGACTTTTACACCCTGAGACCTATTGTCAAAAGTATCAGTTTCAGAACCAAAATATTTGGTGTGTGGATGCATTCTTACATGGTGGATGAGCATAAAAAAAATTGGCGCAATTGCATAAAAATTCATGACTTGAGGCCGAACTATAAATACATCAGCGATTCGAACTTTTTCGCATGCACGACTTTTACACCCTGAGACCTATTCTCAAAAGTATAAGTTTCAGAACCAAAATATTTGGTGTGTGGATGCATTCTTACATGGTGGATCCGCATAAAAAAAATTGGCGCAATTGCAAAAAAATTCATGACTTGAGGCCGAACTATAAATACATCAGCGATTCGAACTTTTTCGCATGCACGACTTTTACACCCTGAGACCTATTCTCAAAAGTATAAGTTTCAGAACGAAAATATTTGGTGTGTGGATGCATTCTTACATGGTGGATCCGCATAAAAAAATTTGGCGCAATTGCATAAAAATTCATGATTGAGGCCGAACTATAACTACATCAGCGATTCGAACTTTTTCACATGCACGACTTTTACACCCTGAGACCTATTCTCAAAAGTATAAGTTTCAGAACGAAAATATTTGGTGTGTGGATGCATTCTTACATGGTGGATGAGCATAAAAAAAATTGGCGCAATTGCATAAAAATTCATGACTTGAGGTGGAACTATAAATACATCAGCGATTCGAACTTTTTCGCATGCACGACTTTTACACCCTGAGACCTATTGTCAAAAGTATAAGTTTCAGAACGAAAACATTTGGTGTGTGGATGCATTCTTACATGGTGGATGAGCATAAAAAAAATTGGTGCAATTGCATAAAAATTCATGACTTGAGGTGGAACTATATAAATACATCAGCGATTCGATTTTTTTCGCATGCACGACTTTTACACCCTGAGACCTATTGTCAAAAGTATAAGTTTCAGAACCAAAATATTTAGTGTGTGGATGCATTCTTACATGGTGGATCCGCATAAAAAAAATTGGCGCAATTGCATAAAAATTCATGACTTGAGGCCGAACTATTAATACATCAACGATTCGAACTTTTTCGCATGCACGACTTTTACACCCTGAGATCTATTCTCAAAAGTATAAGTTTCAGAACCAAAATATTTGGTGTGTGGATGCATTCTTACATGGTGGATCCGCATAAAAAAAATTGGCGCAATTGCATAAAAATTCATGACTTGAGGCCGAACTATAAATACATCAGCGATTCGAACTTTTTCGCATGCACGACTTTTACACCCTGAGACCTATTCTCAAAAGTATAAGTTTCAGAACCAAAATATTTGGTGTGTGGATGCATTCTTACATGGTGGATCCGCATAAAAAAAATTGGCGCAATTGCATAAAAATTCATGACTTGAGGCCGAACTATAAATACATCAGCGATTCGAACTTTTTCGCATGCACGACTTTTACACCCTGAGACCTATTGTCAAAAGTATAAGTTTCAGAACCAAAATATTTGGTGTGTGGATGCATTCTTACATGGTGGATCCGCATAAAAAAAATTGGCGCAATTGCATAAAAATTCATGACTTGAGGCCGAACTATATAAATACATCAGCGATTCGATTTTTTTCGCATGCACGACTTTTACACCCTGAGACCTATTGTCAAAAGTATAAGTTTCAGAACCAAAATATTTGGTGTGTGGATGCAATCTTACATGGTGGATGAGCATAAAAAAAATTGGCGCAATTGCATAAAAATTCATGACTTGAGGCCGAACTATAAATACATCAGCGATTCGAACTTTTTCGCATGCACGACTTTTACACCCTGAGACCTATTCTCAAAAGTATAAGTTTCAGAACCAAAATATTTGGTGTGTGGATGCATTCTTACATGGTGGATGAGCATAAAAAAAATTGGCGCAATTGCATAAAAATTCATGACTTGAGGCCGAACTATAAATACATCAGCGATTCGAACTTTTTCGCATGCACGACTTTTACACCCTGAGACCTATTGTCAAAAGTATAAGTTTCAGAACGAAAATATTTGGTGTGTGGATGCATTCTTACATGGTGGATCCGCATAAAACAAATTTGTGCAATTGCATAAAAATTCATGACTTGAGTTGGAACTATATAAATACATCAGCGATTCGATTTTTTTCGCATGCACGACTTTTACACCCTGAGACCTATTGTCAAAAGTATAAGTTTCAGAACCAAAATATTTAGTGTGTGGATGCATTCTTACATGGTGGATGAGCATAAAAAAAATTGGCGCAATTGCATAAAAATTCATGACTTGAGGCCGAACTATTAATACATCAACGATTCGAACTTTTTCGCATGCACGACTTTTACACCCTGAGACCTATTCTCAAAAGTATAAGTTTCAGAACGAAAATATTTGGTGTGTGGATGCATTCTTACATGGTGGATGAGCATAAAAAAAATTGGCGCAATTGCATAAAAATTCATGACTTGAGGCCGAACTATAAATACATCAGCGATTCGAACTTTTTCGCATGCACGACTTTTACACCCTGAGACCTATTCTCAAAAGTATAAGTTTCAGAACCAAAATATTTGGTGTGTGGATGCATTCTTACATGGTGGATCCGCATAAAAAAAATTGGCGCAATTGCATAAAAATTCATGACTTGAGGCCGAACTATAAATACATCAGCGATTCGAACTTTTTCGCATGCACGACTTTTACACCCTGAGACCTATTGTCAAAAGTATAAGTTTCAGAACCAAAATATTTGGTGTGTGGATGCATTCTTACATGGTGGATCCGCATAAAAAAAATTGGCGCAATTGCATAAAAATTCATGACTTGAGGTGGAACTATATAAATACATCAGCGATTCGATTTTTTTCGCATGCACGACTTTTACACCCTGAGACCTATTCTCAAAAGTATAAGTTTCAGAACCAAAATATTTGGTGTGTGGATGCAATCTTACATGGTGGATGAGCATAAAAAAAATTGGCGCAATTGCATAAAAATTCATGACTTGAGGCCGAACTATAAATACATCAGCGATTCGAACTTTTTCGCATGCACGACTTTTACACCCTGAGACCTATTCTCAAAAGTATAAGTTTCAGAACCAAAATATTTGGTGTGTGGATGCATTCTTACATGGTGGATGAGCATAAAAAAAATTGGCGCAATTGCATAAAAATTCATGACTTGAGGCCGAACTATAAATACATCAGCGATTCGAACTTTTTCGCATGCACGACTTTTACACCCTGAGACCTATTGTCAAAAGTATAAGTTTCAGAACCAAAATATTTGGTGTGTGGATGCATTCTTACATGGTGGATCCGCATAAAAAAAATTGGCGCAATTGCATAAAAATTCATGACTTGAGGTGGAACTATATAAATACATCAGCGATTCGATTTTTTTCGCATGCACGACTTTTACACCCTGAGACCTATTCTCAAAAGTATAAGTTTCAGAACCAAAATATTTGGTGTGTGGATGCAATCTTACATGGTGGATGAGCATAAAAAAATTGGCGCAATTGCATAAAAATTCATGACTTGAGGCCGAACTATAAATACATCAGCGATTCGAACTTTTTCGCATGCACGACTTTTACACCCTGAGACCTATTCTCAAAAGTATAAGTTTCAGAACCAAAATATTTGGTGTGTGGATGCATTCTTACATGGTGGATGAGCATAAAAAAAATTGGCGCAATTGCATAAAAATTCATGACTTGAGGCCGAACTATAAATACATCAGCGATTCGAACTTTTTCGCATGCACGACTTTTACACCCTGAGACCTATTCTCAAAAGTATAAGTTTCAGAACCAAAATATTTGGTGTGTGGATGCATTCTTACATGGTGGATCCGCATAAAAAAATTTGGCGCAATTGCATAAAAATTCATGATTGAGGCCGAACTATAACTACATCAGCGATTCGAACTTTTTCACATGCACGACTTTTACACCCTGAGACCTATTCTCAAAAGCATAAGTTTCAGAACGAAAATATTTGGTGTGTGGATGCATTCTTACATGGTGGATGAGCATAAAAAAAATTGGCGCAATTGCATAAAAATTCATGACTTGAGGCCGAACTATAAATACATCAGCGATTCGAACTTTTTCGCATGCACGACTTTTACACCCTGAGACCTATTGTCAAAAGTATAAGTTTCAGAACGAAAACATTTGGTGTGTGGATGCATTCTTACATGGTGGATGAGCATAAAAAAAATTGGTGCAATTGCATAAAAATTCATGACTTGAGGTGGAACTATATAAATACATCAGCGATTCGATTTTTTTCGCATGCACGACTTTTACACCCTGAGACCTATTGTCAAAAGTATAAGTTTCAGAACCAAAATATTTAGTGTGTGGATGCATTCTTACATGGTGGATCCGCATAAAAAATTTTGGCGCAATTGCATAAAAATTCATGACTTGAGGCCGAACTATAAATACATCAGCGATTCGAACTTTTTCGCATGCACGACTTTTACACCCTGAGACCTATTCTCAAAAGTATAAGTTTCAGAACGAAAACATTTGGTGTGTGGATGCATTCTTACATGGTGGATGAGCATAAAAAAAATTGGTGCAATTGCATAAAAATTCATGACTTGAGGCCGAACTATAAATACATCAGCGATTCGAACTTTTTCGCATGCACGACTTTTACACCCTGAGACCTATTCTCAAAAGTATAAGTTTCAGAACCAAAACATTTGGTGTGTGGATGCATTCTTACATGGTGGATGAGCATAAAAAAAATTGGTGCAATTGCATAAAAATTCATGACTTGAGGTGGAACTATATAAATACATCAGCGATTCGATTTTTTTCGCATGCACGACTTTTACACCCTGAGACCTATTGTCAAAAGTATAAGTTTCAGAACCAAAATATTTAGTGTGTGGATGCATTCTTACATGGTGGATGAGCATAAAAAAAATTGGCGCAATTGCATAAAAATTCATGACTTGAGGCCGAACTATTAATACATCAACGATTCGAACTTTTTCGCATGCACGACTTTTACACCCTGAGACCTATTCTCAAAAGTATAAGTTTCAGAACCAAAATATTTGGTGTGTGGATGCATTCTTACATGGTGGATCCGCATAAAAAAAATTGGCGCAATTGCATAAAAATTCATGACTTGAGGCCGAACTATAAATACATCAGCGATTCGAACTTTTTCGCATGCACGACTTTTACACCCTGAGACCTATTCTCAAAAGTATAAGTTTCAGAACCAAAATATTTGGTGTGTGGATGCATTCTTACATGGTGGATCCGCATAAAAAAAATTGGCGCAATTGCATAAAAATTCATGACTTGAGGCCGAACTATAAATACATCAGCGATTCGAACTTTTTCGCATGCACGACTTTTACACCCTGAGACCTATTGTCAAAAGTATAAGTTTCAGAACCAAAATATTTGGTGTGTGGATGCATTCTTACATGGTGGATCCGCATAAAAAAAATTGGCGCAATTGCATAAAAATTCATGACTTGAGTTGGAACTATATAAATACATCAGCGATTCGATTTTTTTCGCATGCACGACTTTTACACCCTGAGACCTATTGTCAAAAGTATAAGTTTCAGAACCAAAATATTTAGTGTGTGGATGCATTCTTACATGGTGGATGAGCATAAAAAAAATTGGCGCAATTGCATAAAAATTCATGACTTGAGGCCGAACTATTAATACATCAACGATTCGAACTTTTTCGCATGCACGACTTTTACACCCTGAGACCTATTCTCAAAAGTATAAGTTTCAGAACCAAAATATTTGGTGTGTGGATGCATTCTTACATGGTGGATCCGCATAAAAAAAATTGGCGCAATTGCATAAAAATTCATGACTTGAGGCCGAACTATAAATACATCAGCGATTCGAACTTTTTCGCATGCACGACTTTTACACCCTGAGACCTATTGTCAAAAGTATAAGTTTCAGAACCAAAATATTTGGTGTGTGGATGCATTCTTACATGGTGGATCCGCATAAAAAAAATTGGCGCAATTGCATAAAAATTCATGACTTGAGGTGGAACTATATAAATACATCAGCGATTCGATTTTTTTCGCATGCACGACTTTTACACCCTGAGACCTATTCTCAAAAGTATAAGTTTCAGAACCAAAATATTTGGTGTGTGGATGCAATCTTACATGGTGGATGAGCATAAAAAAAATTGGCGCAATTGCATAAAAATTCATGACTTGAGGCCGAACTATAAATACATCAGCGATTCGAACTTTTTCGCATGCACGACTTTTACACCCTGAGACCTATTCTCAAAAGTATAAGTTTCAGAACCAAAATATTTGGTGTGTGGATGCATTCTTACATGGTGGATGGGCATAAAAAAATTTGGCGCAATTGCATAAAAATTCATGACTTGAGGCCGAACTATAAATACATCAGCGATTCGAACTTTTTCGCATGCACGACTTTTACACCCTGAGACCTATTGTCAAAAGTATAAGTTTCAGAACCAAAATATTTGGTGTGTGGATGCATTCTTACATGGTGGATGAGCATAAAAAAAATTGGCGCAATTGCATAAAAATTCATGACTTGAGGTGGAACTATATAAATACATCAGCGATTCGATTTTTTTCGCATGCACGACTTTTACACCCTGAGACCTATTCTCAAAAGTATAAGTTTCAGAACCAAAATATTTGGTGTGTGGATGCAATCTTACATGGTGGATGAGCATAAAAAAATTGGCGCAATTGCATAAAAATTCATGACTTGAGGCCGAACTATAAATACATCAGCGATTCGAACTTTTTCGCATGCACGACTTTTACACCCTGAGACCTATTCTCAAAAGTATAAGTTTCAGAACCAAAATATTTGGTGTGTGGATGCATTCTTACATGGTGGATCCGCATAAAAAAAATTGGCGCAATTGCATAAAAATTCATGACTTGAGGCCGAACTATAAATACATCAGCGATTCGAACTTTTTCGCATGCACGACTTTTACACCCTGAGACCTATTGTCAAAAGTATCAGTTTCAGAACCAAAATATTTGGTGTGTGGATGCATTCTTACATGGTGGATGAGCATAAAAAAAATTGGCGCAATTGCATAAAAATTCATGACTTGAGGCCGAACTATAAATACATCAGCGATTCGAACTTTTTCGCATGCACGACTTTTACACCCTGAGACCTATTCTCAAAAGTATAAGTTTCAGAACCAAAATATTTGGTGTGTGGATGCATTCTTACATGGTGGATCCGCATAAAAAAAATTGGCGCAATTGCATAAAAATTCATGACTTGAGGCCGAACTATAAATACATCAGCGATTCGAACTTTTTCGCATGCACGACTTTTACACCCTGAGACCTATTCTCAAAAGTATAAGTTTCAGAACGAAAATATTTGGTGTGTGGATGCATTCTTACATGGTGGATCCGCATAAAAAAATTTGGCGCAATTGCATAAAAATTCATGATTGAGGCCGAACTATAACTACATCAGCGATTCGAACTTTTTCACATGCACGACTTTTACACCCTGAGACCTATTCTCAAAAGTATAAGTTTCAGAACGAAAATATTTGGTGTGTGGATGCATTCTTACATGGTGGATGAGCATAAAAAAAATTGGCGCAATTGCATAAAAATTCATGACTTGAGGCCGAACTATAAATACATCAGCGATTCGAACTTTTTCGCATGCACGACTTTTACACCCTGAGACCTATTGTCAAAAGTATAAGTTTCAGAACGAAAACATTTGGTGTGTGGATGCATTCTTACATGGTGGATGAGCATAAAAAAAATTGGTGCAATTGCATAAAAATTCATGACTTGAGGTGGAACTATATAAATACATCAGCGATTCGATTTTTTTCGCATGCACGACTTTTACACCCTGAGACCTATTGTCAAAAGTATAAGTTTCAGAACCAAAATATTTAGTGTGTGGATGCATTCTTACATGGTGGATCCGCATAAAAAAAATTGGCGCAATTGCATAAAAATTCATGACTTGAGGCCGAACTATAAATACATCAGCGATTCGAACTTTTTCGCATGCACGACTTTTACACCCTGAGACCTATTCTCAAAAGTATAAGTTTCAGAACGAAAACATTTGGTGTGTGGATGCATTCTTACATGGTGGATGAGCATAAAAAAAATTGGTGCAATTGCATAAAAATTCATGACTTGAGGCCGAACTATAAATACATCAGCGATTCGAACTTTTTCGCATGCACGACTTTTACACCCTGAGACCTATTCTCAAAAGTATAAGTTTCAGAACCAAAATATTTGGTGTGTGGATGCATTCTTACATGGTGGATCCGCATAAAAAAATTTGGCGCAATTGCATAAAAATTCATGATTGAGGCCGAACTATAACTACATCAGCGATTCGAACTTTTTCACATGCACGACTTTTACACCCTGAGACCTATTCTCAAAAGTATAAGTTTCAGAACGAAAATATTTGGTGTGTGGATGCATTCTTACATGGTGGATGAGCATAAAAAAAATTGGCGCAATTGCATAAAAATTCATGACTTGAGGCCGAACTATAAATACATCAGCGATTCGAACTTTTTCGCATGCACGACTTTTACACCCTGAGACCTATTGTCAAAAGTATAAGTTTCAGAACGAAAACATTTGGTGTGTGGATGCATTCTTACATGGTGGATGAGCATAAAAAAAATTGGTGCAATTGCATAAAAATTCATGACTTGAGGTGGAACTATATAAATACATCAGCGATTCGATTTTTTTCGCATGCACGACTTTTACACCCTGAGACCTATTGTCAAAAGTATAAGTTTCAGAACCAAAATATTTAGTGTGTGGATGCATTCTTACATGGTGGATGAGCATAAAAAAAATTGGCGCAATTGCATAAAAATTCATGACTTGAGGCCGAACTATTAATACATCAACGATTCGAACTTTTTCGCATGCACGACTTTTACACCCTGAGACCTATTCTCAAAAGTATAAGTTTCAGAACCAAAATATTTAGTGTGTGGATGCATTCTTACATGGTGGATCCGCATAAAAAAAATTGGCGCAATTGCATAAAAATTCATGACTTGAGGCCGAACTATAAATACATCAGCGATTCGAACTTTTTCGCATGCACGACTTTTACACCCTGAGACCTATTGTCAAAAGTATAAGTTTCAGAACCAAAATATTTGGTGTGTGGATGCATTCTTACATGGTGGATCCGCATAAAAAAAATTGGCGCAATTGCATAAAAATTCATGACTTGAGGTGGAACTATATAAATACATCAGCGATTCGAACTTTTTCGCATGCACGACTTTTACACCCTGAGACCTATTGTCAAAAGTATAAGTTTCAGAACCAAAATATTTGGTGTGTGGATGCATTCTTACATGGTGGATCCGCATAAAAAAAATTGGCGCAATTGCATAAAAATTCATGACTTGAGGTGGAACTATATAAATACATCAGCGATTCGATTTTTTTCGCATGCACGACTTTTACACCCTGAGACCTATTCTCAAAAGTATAAGTTTCAGAACCAAAATATTTGGTGTGTGGATGCAATCTTACATGGTGGATGAGCATAAAAAAAATTGGCGCAATTGCATAAAAATTCATGACTTGAGGCCGAACTATAAATACATCAGCGATTCGAACTTTTTCGCATGCACGACTTTTACACCCTGAGACCTATTCTCAAAAGTATAAGTTTCAGAACCAAAATATTTGGTGTGTGGATGCATTCTTACATGGTGGATGAGGATAAAAAAAATTGGCGCAATTGCATAAAAATTCATGACTTGAGGCCGAACTATAAATACATCAGCGATTCGAACTTTTTCGCATGCACGACTTTTACACCCTGAGACCTATTGTCAAAAGTATAAGTTTCAGAACGAAAATATTTGGTGTGTGGATGCATTCTTACATGGTGGATGAGCATAAAAAAAATTGGTGCAATTGCATAAAAATTCATGACTTGAGGTGGAACTATATAAATACATCAGCGATTCGATTTTTTTCGCATGCACGACTTTTACACCCTGAGACCTATTGTCAAAAGTATAAGTTTCAGAACCAAAATATTTAGTGTGTGGATGCATTCTTACATGGTGGATGAGCATAAAAAAAATTGGCGCAATTGCATAAAAATTCATGACTTGAGGCCGAACTATTAATACATCAACGATTCGAACTTTTTCGCATGCACGACTTTTACACCCTGAGACCTATTCTCAAAAGTATAAGTTTCAGAACGAAAATATTTGGTGTGTGGATGCATTCTTACATGGTGGATGAGCATAAAAAAAATTGGCGCAATTGCATAAAAATTCATGACTTGAGGCCGAACTATAAATACATCAGCGATTCGAACTTTTTCGCATGCACGACTTTTACACCCTGAGACCTATTGTCAAAAGTATAAGTTTCAGAACCAAAATATTTGGTGTGTGGATGCATTCTTACATGGTGGATCCGCATAAAAAAAATTGGCGCAATTGCATAAAAATTCATGACTTGAGGCCGAACTATAAATACATCAGCGATTCGAACTTTTTCGCATGCACGACTTTTACACCCTGAAACCTATTGTCAAAAGTATAAGTTTCAGAACCAAAATATTTGGTGTGTGGATGCATTCTTACATGGTGGATCCGCATAAAAAAAATTGGCGCAATTGCATAAAAATTCATGACTTGAGGTGGAACTATATAAATACATCAGCGATTCGATTTTTTTCGCATGCACGACTTTTACACCCTGAGACCTATTCTCAAAAGTATAAGTTTCAGAACCAAAATATTTGGTGTGTGGATGCAATCTTACATGGTGGATGAGCATAAAAAAAATTGGCGCAATTGCATAAAAATTCATGACTTGAGGCCGAACTATAAATACATCAGCGATTCGAACTTTTTCGCATGCACGACTTTTACACCCTGAGACCTATTGTCAAAAGTATAAGTTTCAGAACCAAAATATTTGGTGTGTGGATGCATTCTTACATGGTGGATCCGCATAAAAAAAATTGGCGCAATTGCATAAAAATTCATGACTTGAGGTGGAACTATATAAATACATCAGCGATTCGATTTTTTTCGCATGCACGACTTTTACACCCTGAGACCTATTCTCAAAAGTATAAGTTTCAGAACCAAAATATTTGGTGTGTGGATGCAATCTTACATGGTGGATGAGCATAAAAAAAATTGGCGCAATTGCATAAAAATTCATGACTTGAGGCCGAACTATAAATACATCAGCGATTCGAACTTTTTCGCATGCACGACTTTTACACCCTGAGACCTATTCTCAAAAGTATAAGTTTCAGAACCAAAATATTTGGTGTGTGGATGCATTCTTACATGGTGGATGAGCATAAAAAAAATTGGCGCAATTGCATAAAAATTCATGACTTGAGGCCGAACTATAAATACATCAGCGATTCGAACTTTTTCGCATGCACGACTTTTACACCCTGAGACCTATTGTCAAAAGTATAAGTTTCAGAACCAAAA
The DNA here is from genome assembly GCF_022045235.1 of Haliotis cracherodii. Taxonomy (NCBI): domain Eukaryota; kingdom Metazoa; phylum Mollusca; class Gastropoda; order Lepetellida; family Haliotidae; genus Haliotis; species Haliotis cracherodii. The sequence continues at coordinate 42,602,576 of NW_027266341.1, forward strand.
TATTTGGTGTGTGGATGCATTCTTACATGGTGGATCCGCATAAAAAAAATTGGCGCAATTGCATAAAAATTCATGACTTGAGGTGGAACTATATAAATACATCAGCGATTCGATTTTTTTCGCATGCACGACTTTTACACCCTGAGACCTATTCTCAAAAGTATAAGTTTCAGAACCAAAATATTTGGTGTGTGGATGCAATCTTACATGGTGGATGAGCATAAAAAAATTGGCGCAATTGCATAAAAATTCATGACTTGAGGCCGAACTATAAATACATCAGCGATTCGAACTTTTTCGCATGCACGACTTTTACACCCTGAGACCTATTCTCAAAAGTATAAGTTTCAGAACCAAAATATTTGGTGTGTGGATGCATTCTTACATGGTGGATCCGCATAAAAAAAATTGGCGCAATTGCATAAAAATTCATGACTTGAGGCCGAACTATAAATACATCAGCGATTCGAACTTTTTCGCATGCACGACTTTTACACCCTGAGACCTATTCTCAAAAGTATAAGTTTCAGAACCAAAATATTTGGTGTGTGGATGCATTCTTACATGGTGGATCCGCATAAAAAAATTTGGCGCAATTGCATAAAAATTCATGATTGAGGCCGAACTATAACTACATCAGCGATTCGAACTTTTTCACATGCACGACTTTTACACCCTGAGACCTATTCTCAAAAGCATAAGTTTCAGAACGAAAATATTTGGTGTGTGGATGCATTCTTACATGGTGGATGAGCATAAAAAAAATTGGCGCAATTGCATAAAAATTCATGACTTGAGGCCGAACTATAAATACATCAGCGATTCGAACTTTTTCGCATGCACGACTTTTACACCCTGAGACCTATTGTCAAAAGTATAAGTTTCAGAACGAAAACATTTGGTGTGTGGATGCATTCTTACATGGTGGATGAGCATAAAAAAAATTGGTGCAATTGCATAAAAATTCATGACTTGAGGTGGAACTATATAAATACATCAGCGATTCGATTTTTTTCGCATGCACGACTTTTACACCCTGAGACCTATTGTCAAAAGTATAAGTTTCAGAACCAAAATATTTAGTGTGTGGATGCATTCTTACATGGTGGATCCGCATAAAAAAATTTGGCGCAATTGCATAAAAATTCATGACTTGAGGCCGAACTATAAATACATCAGCGATTCGAACTTTTTCGCATGCACGACTTTTACACCCTGAGACCTATTCTCAAAAGTATAAGTTTCAGAACGAAAACATTTGGTGTGTGGATGCATTCTTACATGGTGGATGAGCATAAAAAAAATTGGTGCAATTGCATAAAAATTCATGACTTGAGGCCGAACTATAAATACATCAGCGATTCGAACTTTTTCGCATGCACGACTTTTACACCCTGAGACCTATTCTCAAAAGTATAAGTTTCAGAACCAAAACATTTGGTGTGTGGATGCATTCTTACATGGTGGATGAGCATAAAAAAAATTGGTGCAATTGCATAAAAATTCATGACTTGAGGTGGAACTATATAAATACATCAGCGATTCGATTTTTTTCGCATGCACGACTTTTACACCCTGAGACCTATTCTCAAAAGTATAAGTTTCAGAACCAAAATATTTGGTGTGTGGATGCAATCTTACATGGTGGATGAGCATAAAAAAAATTGGCGCAATTGCATAAAAATTCATGACTTGAGGCCGAACTATTAATACATCAACGATTCGAACTTTTTCGCATGCACGACTTTTACACCCTGAGACCTATTCTCAAAAGTATAAGTTTCAGAACCAAAATATTTGGTGTGTGGATGCATTCTTACATGGTGGATCCGCATAAAAAAAATTGGCGCAATTGCATAAAAATTCATGACTTGAGGCCGAACTATAAATACATCAGCGATTCGAACTTTTTCGCATGCACGACTTTTACACCCTGAGACCTATTCTCAAAAGTATAAGTTTCAGAACCAAAATATTTGGTGTGTGGATGCATTCTTACATGGTGGATCCGCATAAAAAAAATTGGCGCAATTGCATAAAAATTCATGACTTGAGGCCGAACTATAAATACATCAGCGATTCGAACTTTTTCACATGCACGACTTTTACACCCTGAGACCTATTGTCAAAAGTATAAGTTTCAGAACCAAAATATTTGGTGTGTGGATGCATTCTTACATGGTGGATCCGCATAAAAAAAATTGGCGCAATTGCATAAAAATTCATGACTTGAGTTGGAACTATATAAATACATCAGCGATTCGATTTTTTTCGCATGCACGACTTTTACACCCTGAGACCTATTGTCAAAAGTATAAGTTTCAGAACCAAAATATTTAGTGTGTGGATGCATTCTTACATGGTGGATGAGCATAAAAAAAATTGGCGCAATTGCATAAAAATTCATGACTTGAGGCCGAACTATTAATACATCAACGATTCGAACTTTTTCGCATGCACGACTTTTACACCCTGAGACCTATTCTCAAAAGTATAAGTTTCAGAACGAAAATATTTGGTGTGTGGATGCATTCTTACATGGTGGATGAGCATAAAAAAAATTGGCGCAATTGCATAAAAATTCATGACTTGAGGCCGAACTATAAATACATCAGCGATTCGAACTTTTTCGCATGCACGACTTTTACACCCTGAGACCTATTCTCAAAAGTATAAGTTTCAGAACCAAAATATTTGGTGTGTGGATGCATTCTTACATGGTGGATCCGCATAAAAAAAATTGGCGCAATTGCATAAAAATTCATGACTTGAGGCCGAACTATAAATACATCAGCGATTCGAACTTTTTCGCATGCACGACTTTTACACCCTGAGACCTATTGTCAAAAGTATAAGTTTCAGAACCAAAATATTTGGTGTGTGGATGCATTCTTACATGGTGGATCCGCATAAAAAAAATTGGCGCAATTGCATAAAAATTCATGACTTGAGGTGGAACTATATAAATACATCAGCGATTCGATTTTTTTCGCATGCACGACTTTTACACCCTGAGACCTATTCTCAAAAGTATAAGTTTCAGAACCAAAATATTTGGTGTGTGGATGCAATCTTACATGGTGGATGAGCATAAAAAAAATTGGCGCAATTGCATAAAAATTCATGACTTGAGGCCGAACTATAAATACATCAGCGATTCGAACTTTTTCGCATGCACGACTTTTACACCCTGAGACCTATTCTCAAAAGTATAAGTTTCAGAACCAAAATATTTGGTGTGTGGATGCATTCTTACATGGTGGATGAGCATAAAAAAATTTGGCGCAATTGCATAAAAATTCATGACTTGAGGCCGAACTATAAATACATCAGCGATTCGAACTTTTTCGCATGCACGACTTTTACACCCTGAGACCTATTGTCAAAAGTATAAGTTTCAGAACCAAAATATTTGGTGTGTGGATGCATTCTTACATGGTGGATGAGCATAAAAAAAATTGGCGCAATTGCATAAAAATTCATGACTTGAGGTGGAACTATATAAATACATCAGCGATTCGATTTTTTTCGCATGCACGACTTTTACACCCTGAGACCTATTCTCAAAAGTATAAGTTTCAGAACCAAAATATTTGGTGTGTGGATGCAATCTTACATGGTGGATGAGCATAAAAAAATTGGCGCAATTGCATAAAAATTCATGACTTGAGGCCGAACTATAAATACATCAGCGATTCGAACTTTTTCGCATGCACGACTTTTACACCCTGAGACCTATTCTCAAAAGTATAAGTTTCAGAACCAAAATATTTGGTGTGTGGATGCATTCTTACATGGTGGATCCGCATAAAAAAAATTGGCGCAATTGCATAAAAATTCATGACTTGAGGCCGAACTATAAATACATCAGCGATTCGAACTTTTTCGCATGCACGACTTTTACACCCTGAGACCTATTGTCAAAAGTATCAGTTTCAGAACCAAAATATTTGGTGTGTGGATGCATTCTTACATGGTGGATGAGCATAAAAAAAATTGGCGCAATTGCATAAAAATTCATGACTTGAGGCCGAACTATAAATACATCAGCGATTCGAACTTTTTCGCATGCACGACTTTTACACCCTGAGACCTATTCTCAAAAGTATAAGTTTCAGAACCAAAATATTTGGTGTGTGGATGCATTCTTACATGGTGGATCCGCATAAAAAAAATTGGCGCAATTGCATAAAAATTCATGACTTGAGGCCGAACTATAAATACATCAGCGATTCGAACTTTTTCGCATGCACGACTTTTACACCCTGAGACCTATTCTCAAAAGTATAAGTTTCAGAACCAAAATATTTGGTGTGTGGATGCATTCTTACATGGTGGATCCGCATAAAAAAATTTGGCGCAATTGCATAAAAATTCATGATTGAGGCCGAACTATAACTACATCAGCGATTCGAACTTTTTCACATGCACGACTTTTACACCCTGAGACCTATTCTCAAAAGTATAAGTTTCAGAACGAAAATATTTGGTGTGTGGATGCATTCTTACATGGTGGATGAGCATAAAAAAAATTGGCGCAATTGCATAAAAATTCATGACTTGAGGCCGAACTATAAATACATCAGCGATTCGAACTTTTTCGCATGCACGACTTTTACACCCTGAGACCTATTGTCAAAAGTATAAGTTTCAGAACGAAAACATTTGGTGTGTGGATGCATTCTTACATGGTGGATGAGCATAAAAAAAATTGGTGCAATTGCATAAAAATTCATGACTTGAGGTGGAACTATATAAATACATCAGCGATTCGATTTTTTTCGCATGCACGACTTTTACACCCTGAGACCTATTGTCAAAAGTATAAGTTTCAGAACCAAAATATTTAGTGTGTGGATGCATTCTTACATGGTGGATCCGCATAAAATTTTTTGGCGCAATTGCATAAAAATTCATGACTTGAGGCCGAACTATAGATACATCAGCGATTCGAACTTTTTCGCATGCACGACTTTTACACCCTGAGACCTATTCTCAAAAGTATAAGTTTCAGAACGAAAACATTTGGTGTGTGGATGCATTCTTACATGGTGGATGAGCATAAAAAAAATTGGTGCAATTGCATAAAAATTCATGACTTGAGGCCGAACTATAAATACATCAGCGATTCGAACTTTTTCGCATGCACGACTTTTACACCCTGAGACCTATTCTCAAAAGTATAAGTTTCAGAACCAAAATATTTGGTGTGTGGATGCATTCTTACATGGTGGATCCGCATAAAAAAATTTGGCGCAATTGCATAAAAATTCATGATTGAGGCCGAACTATAACTACATCAGCGATTCGAACTTTTTCACATGCACGACTTTTACACCCTGAGACCTATTCTCAAAAGTATAAGTTTCAGAACGAAAATATTTGGTGTGTGGATGCATTCTTACATGGTGGATGAGCATAAAAAAAATTGGCGCAATTGCATAAAAATTCATGACTTGAGGCCGAACTATAAATACATCAGCGATTCGAACTTTTTCGCATGCACGACTTTTACACCCTGAGACCTATTGTCAAAAGTATAAGTTTCAGAACGAAAACATTTGGTGTGTGGATGCATTCTTACATGGTGGATGAGCATAAAAAAAATTGGTGCAATTGCATAAAAATTCATGACTTGAGGTGGAACTATATAAATACATCAGCGATTCGATTTTTTTCGCATGCACGACTTTTACACCCTGAGACCTATTGTCAAAAGTATAAGTTTCAGAACCAAAATATTTAGTGTGTGGATGCATTCTTACATGGTGGATGAGCATAAAAAAAATTGGCGCAATTGCATAAAAATTCATGACTTGAGGCCGAACTATTAATACATCAACGATTCGAACTTTTTCGCATGCACGACTTTTACACCCTGAGACCTATTCTCAAAAGTATAAGTTTCAGAACCAAAATATTTAGTGTGTGGATGCATTCTTACATGGTGGATCCGCATAAAAAAATTTGGCGCAATTGCATAAAAATTCATGACTTGAGGCCGAACTATAAATACATCAGCGATTCGAACTTTTTCGCATGCACGACTTTTACACCCTGAGACCTATTGTCAAAAGTATAAGTTTCAGAACCAAAATATTTGGTGTGTGGATGCATTCTTACATGGTGGATCCGCATAAAAAAAATTGGCGCAATTGCATAAAAATTCATGACTTGAGGTGGAACTATATAAATACATCACCGATTCGAACTTTTTCGCATGCACGACTTTTACACCCTGAGACCTATTGTCAAAAGTATAAGTTTCAGAACCAAAATATTTGGTGTGTGGATGCATTCTTACATGGTGGATCCGCATAAAAAAATTGGCGCAATTGCATAAAAATTCATGACTTGAGGTGGAACTATATAAATACATCAGCGATTCGATTTTTTTCGCATGCACGACTTTTACACCCTGAGACCTATTGTCAAAAGTATAAGTTTCAGAACCAAAATATTTGGTGTGTGGATGCAATCTTACATGGTGGATGAGCATAAAAAAAATTGGCGCAATTGCATAAAAATTCATGACTTGAGGCCGAACTATAAATACATCAGCGATTCGAACTTTTTCGCATGCACGACTTTTACACCCTGAGACCTATTCTCAAAAGTATAAGTTTCAGAACCAAAATATTTGGTGTGTGGATGCATTCTTACATGGTGGATGAGGATAAAAAAAATTGGCGCAATTGCATAAAAATTCATGACTTGAGGCCGAACTATAAATACATCAGCGATTCGAACTTTTTCGCATGCACGACTTTTACACCCTGAGACCTATTGTCAAAAGTATAAGTTTCAGAACGAAAATATTTGGTGTGTGGATGCATTCTTACATGGTGGATGAGCATAAAAAAAATTGGTGCAATTGCATAAAAATTCATGACTTGAGGTGGAACTATATAAATACATCAGCGATTCGATTTTTTTCGCATGCACGACTTTTACACCCTGAGACCTATTGTCAAAAGTATAAGTTTCAGAACCAAAATATTTAGTGTGTGGATGCATTCTTACATGGTGGATGAGCATAAAAAAAATTGGCGCAATTGCATAAAAATTCATGACTTGAGGCCGAACTATTAATACATCAACGATTCGAACTTTTTCGCATGCACGACTTTTACACCCTGAGACCTATTCTCAAAAGTATAAGTTTCAGAACGAAAATATTTGGTGTGTGGATGCATTCTTACATGGTGGATGAGCATAAAAAAAATTGGCGCAATTGCATAAAAATTCATGACTTGAGGCCGAACTATAAATACATCAGCGATTCGAACTTTTTCGCATGCACGACTTTTACACCCTGAGACCTATTGTCAAAAGTATAAGTTTCAGAACCAAAATATTTGGTGTGTGGATGCATTCTTACATGGTGGATCCGCATAAAAAAAATTGGCGCAATTGCATAAAAATTCATGACTTGAGGCCGAACTATAAATACATCAGCGATTCGAACTTTTTCGCATGCACGACTTTTACACCCTGAAACCTATTGTCAAAAGTATAAGTTTCAGAACCAAAATATTTGGTGTGTGGATGCATTCTTACATGGTGGATCCGCATAAAAAAAATTGGCGCAATTGCATAAAAATTCATGACTTGAGGTGGAACTATATAAATACATCATCGATTCGATTTTTTTCGCATGCACGACTTTTACACCCTGAGACCTATTCTCAAAAGTATAAGTTTCAGAACCAAAATATTTGGTGTGTGGATGCAATCTTACATGGTGGATGAGCATAAAAAAAATTGGCGCAATTGCATAAAAATTCATGACTTGAGGCCGAACTATAAATACATCAGCGATTCGAACTTTTTCGCATGCACGACTTTTACACCCTGAGACCTATTGTCAAAAGTATAAGTTTCAGAACCAAAATATTTGGTGTGTGGATGCATTCTTACATGGTGGATCCGCATAAAAAAAATTGGCGCAATTGCATAAAAATTCATGACTTGAGGCCGAACTATAAATACATCAGCGATTCGAACTTTTTCGCATGCACGACTTTTACACCCTGAGACCTATTCTCTAAAGTATAAGTTTCAGAACCAAAATATTTGGTGTGTGGATGCATTCTTACATGGTGGATCCGCATAAAAAAAATTGGCGCAATTGCATAAAAATTCATGACTTGAGGCCGAACTATATAAATACATCAGCGATTCGATTTTTTTCGCATGCACGACTTTTACACCCTGAGACCTATTGTCAAAAGTATAAGTTTCAGAACCAAAATATTTGGTGTGTGGATGCAATCTTACATGGTGGATGAGCATAGAAACAATTGGCGCAATTGCATAAAAATTCATGACTTGAGGCCGAACTATAAATACATCAGCGATTCGAACTTTTTCGCATGCACGACTTTTACACCCTGAGACCTATTCTCAAAAGTATAAGTTTCAGAACCAAAATAGTTGGTGTGTGGATGCATTCTTACATGGTGGATGAGCATAAAAAAAATTGGCGCAATTGCATAAAAATTCATGACTTGAGGCCGAACTATTAATACATCAACGATTCGAACTTTTTCGCATGCACGACTTTTACACCCTGAGACCTATTCTCAAAAGTATAAGTTTCAGAACCAAAATATTTAGTGTGTGGATGCATTCTTACATGGTGGATCCGCATAAAAAAAATTGGCGCAATTGCATAAAAATTCATGACTTGAGGCCGAACTATAAATACATCAGCGATTCGAACTTTTTCGCATGCACGACTTTTACACCCTGAGACCTATTGTCAAAAGTATAAGTTTCAGAACCAAAATATTTGGTGTGTGGATGCATTCTTACATGGTGGATCCGCATAAAAAAAATTGGCGCAATTGCATAAAAATTCATGACTTGAGGTGGAACTATATAAATACATCAGCGATTCGAACTTTTTCGCATGCACGACTTTTACACCCTGAGACCTATTGTCAAAAGTATAAGTTTCAGAACCAAAATATTTGGTGTGTGGATGCATTCTTACATGGTGGATCCGCATAAAAAAAATTGGCGCAATTGCATAAAAATTCATGACTTGAGGTGGAACTATATAAATACATCATCGATTCGATTTTTTTCGCATGCACGACTTTTACACCCTGAGACCTATTCTCAAAAGTATAAGTTTCAGAACCAAAATATTTGGTGTGTGGATGCAATCTTACATGGTGGATGAGCATAAAAAAAATTGGCGCAATTGCATAAAAATTCATGACTTGAGGCCGAACTATAAATACATCAGCGATTCGAACTTTTTCGCATGCACGACTTTTACACCCTGAGACCTATTGTCAAAAGTATAAGTTTCAGAACCAAAATATTTGGTGTGTGGATGCATTCTTACATGGTGGATCCGCATAAAAAAAATTGGCGCAATTGCATAAAAATTCATGACTTGAGGCCGAACTATAAATACATCAGCGATTCGAACTTTTTCGCATGCACGACTTTTACACCCTGAGACCTATTGTCAAAAGTATAAGTTTCAGAACGAAAATATTTGGTGTGTGGATGCATTCTTACATGGTGGATGAGCATAAAAAAAATTGGTGCAATTGCATAAAAATTCATGACTTGAGGTGGAACTATATAAATACATCAGCGATTCGATTTTTTTCGCATGCACGACTTTTACACCCTGAGACCTATTGTCAAAAGTATAAGTTTCAGAACCAAAATATTTAGTGTGTGGATGCATTCTTACATGGTGGATGAGCATAAAAAAAATTGGCGCAATTGCATAAAAATTCATGACTTGAGGCCGAACTATTAATACATCAACGATTCGAACTTTTTCGCATGCACGACTTTTACACCCTGAGACCTATTCTCAAAAGTATAAGTTTCAGAACGAAAATATTTGGTGTGTGGATGCATTCTTACATGGTGGATGAGCATAAAAAAAATTGGCGCAATTGCATAAAAATTCATGACTTGAGGCCGAACTATAAATACATCAGCGATTCGAACTTTTTCGCATGCACGACTTTTACACCCTGAGACCTATTGTCAAAAGTATAAGTTTCAGAACCAAAATATTTGGTGTGTGGATGCATTCTTACATGGTGGATCCGCATAAAAAAAATTGGCGCAATTGCATAAAAATTCATGACTTGAGGCCGAACTATAAATACATCAGCGATTCGAACTTTTTCGCATGCACGACTTTTACACCCTGAGACCTATTGTCAAAAGTATAAGTTTCAGAACCAAAATATTTGGTGTGTGGATGCATTCTTACATGGTGGATCCGCATAAAAAAAATTGGCGCAATTGCATAAAAATTCATGACTTGAGGCCGAACTATAAATACATCAGCGATTCGAACTCTTTCACATGCACGACTTTTACACCCTGAGACCTATTCTCAAAAGTATAAGTTTCAGAACCAAAATATTTGGTGTGTGGATGCATTCTTACATGGTGGATCCGCATAAAGAAAAATGGCGCAATTGCATAAAAATTCATGACTTGAGGCCGAACTATAAATACATCAGCGATTCGAACTTTTTCGCATGCACGACTTTTACACCCTGAGACCTATTCTCAAAAGTATAAGTTTCAGAACCAAAATATTTGGTGTGTGGATGCATTCTTACATGGTGGATCCGCATAAAAAAATTTGGCGCAATTGCATAAAAATTCATGACTTGAGGCCGAACTATAAATACATCAGCGATTCGAACTTTTTCGCATGCACGACTTTTACACCCTGAGACCTATTCTCAAAAGTATAAGTTTCAGAACCAAAATATTTGGTGTGTGGATGCATTCTTACATGGTGGATCCGCATAAAAAAAATTGGCGCAATTGCATAAAAATTCATGACTTGAGGCCGAACTATAAATACATCAGCGATTCGAACTTTTTCGCATGCACGACTTTTACACCCTGAGACCTATTGTCAAAAGTATAAGTTTCAGAACCAAAATATTTGGTGTGTGGATGCATTCTTACATGGTGGATCCGCATAAAATTTTTTGGCGCAATTGCATAAAAATTCATGACTTGAGGTGGAACTATATAAATACATCAGCGATTCGATTTTTTTCGCATGCACGACTTTTACACCCTGAGACCTATTGTCAAAAGTATAAGTTTCAGAACCAAAATATTTGGTGTGTGGATGCAATCTTACATGGTGGATGAGCATAAAAAAAATTGGCGCAATTGCATAAAAATTCATGACTTGAGGCCGAACTATAAATACATCAGCGATTCGAACTTTTTCGCATGCACGACTTTTACACCCTGAGACCTATTCTCAAAAGTATAAGTTTCAGAACCAAAATATTTGGTGTGTGGATGCATTCTTACATGGTGGATGAGCATAAAAAAAATTGGCGCAATTGCATAAAAATTCATGACTTGAGGCCGAACTATAAATACATCAGCGATTCGAACTTTTTCGCATGCACGACTTTTACACCCTGAGACCTATTGTCAAAAGTATAAGTTTCAGAACGAAAATATTTGGTGTGTGGATGCATTCTTACATGGTGGATGAGCATAAAAAAAATTGGCGCAATTGCATAAAAATTCATGACTTTAGTTTGAACTATATAAATACATCAGCGATTCGATTTTTTTCGCATGCACGACTTTTACACCCTGAGACCTATTGTCAAAAGTATAAGTTTCAGAACCAGAATATTTGGTGTGTGGATGCATTCTTACATGGTGGATGAGCATAAAAAAAATTGGCGCAATTGCATAAAAATTCATGACTTGAGGCCGAACTATAAATACATCAGCGATTCGAACTTTTTCGCATGCACGACTTTTACACCCTGAGACCTATTCTCAAAAGTATAAGTTTCAGAACCAAAATATTTGGTGTGTGGATGCATTCTTACGTGGTGGATGAGCATAAAAAAAATTGGCGCAATTGCATAAAAATTCATGACTTGAGCCCGAACTATAAATACATCAGCCATTCGAACTTTTTCGCATGCACGACTTTTACACCCTGAGACCTATTCTCAAAAGTATAAGTTTCAGAACCAAAATATTTGATGTGTGGATGCATTCTTACATGGTGGATGAGCATAAAAAAAATTGGCGCAATTGCATAAAAATTCATGACTTGAGGCCGAACTATAAATACATCAGCGATTCGATTTTTTTCGCATGCACGACTTTTACACCCTGAGACCTATTGTCAAAAGTATAAGTTTCAGAACCAAAATATTTGGTGTGTGGATGCAATCTTACATGGTGGATGAGCATAGAAACAATTGGCGCAATTGCATAAAAATTCATGACTTGAGGCCGAACTATAAATACATCAGCGATTCGAACTTTTTCGCATGCACGACTTTTACACCCTGAGACCTATTCTCAAAAGTATAAGTTTCAGAACCAAAATATTTGGTGTGTGGATGCATTCTTACATGGTGGATGAGCATAAAAAAAATTGGCGCAATTGCATAAAAATTCATGACTTGAGGCCGAACTATAAATACATCAGCGATTCGAACTTTTTCGCATGCACGACTTTTACACCCTGAGACCTATTGTCAAAAGTATAAGTTTCAGAACCAAAATATTTGGTGTGTGGATGCATTCTTACATGGTGGATCCGCATAAAAAAAATTGGCGCAATTGCATAAAAATTCATGACTTGAGGCCGAACTATAAATACATCAGCGATTCGAACTTTTTCGCATGCACGACTTTTACACCCTGAGACCTATTGTCAAAAGTATAAGTTTCAGAACCAAAATATTTGGTGTGTGGATGCATTCTTACATGGTGGATCCGCATAAAAAAAATTGGCGCAATTGCATAAAAATTCATGACTTGAGGCCGAACTATAAATACATCAGCGATTCGAACTTTTTCGCATGCACGACTTTTACACCCTGAGACCTATTCTCAAAAGTATAAGTTTCAGAACCAAAATATTTGGTGTGTGGATGCATTCTTACATGGTGGATCCGCATAAAAAAATTTGGCGCAATTGCATAAAAATTCATGACTTGAGGCCGAACTATAAATACATCAGCGATTCGAACTTTTTCGCATGCACGACTTTTACACCCTGAGACCTATTCTCAAAAGTATAAGTTTCAGAACCAAAATATTTGGTGTGTGGATGCATTCTTACATGGTGGATCCGCATAAAAAAAATTGGCGCAATTGCATAAAAATTCATGACTTGAGGCCGAACTATAAATACATCAGCGATTCGAACTTTTTCGCATGCACGACTTTTACACCCTGAGACCTATTCTCAAAAGTATAAGTTTCAGAACCAAAATATTTGGTGTGTGGATGCATTCTTACATGGTGGATCCGCATAAAAAAAATTGGCGCAATTGCATAAAAATTCATGACTTGAGGCCGAACTATAAATACATCAGCGATTCGAACTTTTTCGCATGCACGACTTTTACACCCTGAGACCTATTCTCAAAAGTATAAGTTTCAGAACCAAAATATTTGGTGTGTGGATGCATTCTTACATGGTGGATCCGCATAAAAAAAATTGGCGCAATTGCATAAAAATTCATGACTTGAGGTGGAACTATATAAATACATCAGCGATTCGATTTTTTTCGCATGCACGACTTTTACACCCTGAGACCTATTGTCAAAAGTATAAGTTTCAGAACCAAAATGTTTGGTGTGTGGATGCAATCTTACATGGTGGATGAGCATAGAAACAATTGGCGCAATTGCATAAAAATTCATGACTTGAGGCCGAACTATAAATACATCAGCGATTCGAACTTTTTCGCATGCACGACTTTTACACCCTGAGACCTATTGTCAAAAGTATAAGTTTCAGAACCAAAATATTTGGTGTGTGGATGCATTCTTACATGGTGGATCCGCATAAAAAAAATTGGCGCAATTGCATAAAAATTCATGACTTGAGGCCGAACTATAAATACATCAGCGATTCGAACTTTTTCGCATGCACGACTTTTACACCCTGAGACCTATTGTCAAAAGTATAAGTTTCAGAACCAAAATATTTGGTGTGTGGATGCAATCTTACATGGTGGATGAGCATAGAAACAATTGGCGCAATTGCATAAAAATTCATGACTTGAGGCCGAACTATAAATACATCAGCGATTCGAACTTTTTCGCATGCACGACTTTTACACCCTGGGACCTATTCTCAAAAGTATAAGTTTCAGAACCAAAATATTTGGTGTGTGGATGCATTCTTACATGGTGGATGAGCATAAAAAAAATTGGCGCAATTGCATAAAAATTCATGACTTGAGGCCGAACTATAAATACATCAGCGATTCGAACTTTTTCGCATGCACGACTTTTACACCCTGAGACCTATTGTCAAAAGTATAAGTTTCAGAACCAAAATATTTGGTGTGTGGATGCATTCTTACATGGTGGATCCGCATAAAAAAAATTGGCGCAATTGCATAAAAATTCATGACTTGAGGCCGAACTATAAATACATCAGCGATTCGAACTTTTTCGCATGCACGACTTTTACACCCTGAGACCTATTGTCAAAAGTATAAGTTTCAGAACCAAAATATTTGGTGTGTGGATGCATTCTTACATGGTGGATGAGCATAAAAAAAATTGGCGCAATTGCATAAAAATTCATGACTTGAGGCCGAACTATAAATACATCAGCGATTCGAACTTTTTCGCATGCACGACTTTTACACCCTGAGACCTATTGTCAAAAGTATAAGTTTCAGAACCAAAATATTTGGTGTGTGGATGCATTCTTACATGGTGGATCCGCATAAAAAAAATTGGCGCAATTGCATAAAAATTCATGACTTGAGGTGGAACTATATAAATACATCATCGATTCGATTTTTTTCGCATGCACGACTTTTACACCCTGAGACCTATTCTCAAAAGTATAAGTTTCAGAACCAAAATATTTGGTGTGTGGATGCAATCTTACATGGTGGATGAGCATAAAAAAAATTGGCGCAATTGCATAAAAATTCATGACTTGAGGCCGAACTATAAATACATCAGCGATTCGAACTTTTTCGCATGCACGACTTTTACACCCTGAGACCTATTGTCAAAAGTATAAGTTTCAGAACCAAAATATTTGGTGTGTGGATGCATTCTTACATGGTGGATCCGCATAAAAAAAATTGGCGCAATTGCATAAAAATTCATGACTTGAGGCCGAACTATAAATACATCAGCGATTCGAACTTTTTCGCATGCACGACTTTTACACCCTGAGACCTATTGTCAAAAGTATAAGTTTCAGAACGAAAATATTTGGTGTGTGGATGCATTCTTACATGGTGGATGAGCATAAAAAAAATTGGTGCAATTGCATAAAAATTCATGACTTGAGGTGGAACTATATAAATACATCAGCGATTCGATTTTTTTCGCATGCACGACTTTTACACCCTGAGACCTATTGTCAAAAGTATAAGTTTCAGAACCAAAATATTTAGTGTGTGGATGCATTCTTACATGGTGGATGAGCATAAAAAAAATTGGCGCAATTGCATAAAAATTCATGACTTGAGGCCGAACTATTAATACATCAACGATTCGAACTTTTTCGCATGCACGACTTTTACACCCTGAGACCTATTCTCAAAAGTATAAGTTTCAGAACGAAAATATTTGGTGTGTGGATGCATTCTTACATGGTGGATGAGCATAAAAAAAATTGGCGCAATTGCATAAAAATTCATGACTTGAGGCCGAACTATAAATACATCAGCGATTCGAACTTTTTCGCATGCACGACTTTTACACCCTGAGACCTATTGTCAAAAGTATAAGTTTCAGAACCAAAATATTTGGTGTGTGGATGCATTCTTACATGGTGGATCCGCATAAAAAAAATTGGCGCAATTGCATAAAAATTCATGACTTGAGGCCGAACTATAAATACATCAGCGATTCGAACTTTTTCGCATGCACGACTTTTACACCCTGAGACCTATTGTCAAAAGTATAAGTTTCAGAACCAAAATATTTGGTGTGTGGATGCATTCTTACATGGTGGATCCGCATAAAAAAAATTGGCGCAATTGCATAAAAATTCATGACTTGAGGCCGAACTATAAATACATCAGCGATTCGAACTCTTTCACATGCACGACTTTTACACCCTGAGACCTATTCTCAAAAGTATAAGTTTCAGAACCAAAATATTTGGTGTGTGGATGCATTCTTACATGGTGGATCCGCATAAAGAAAAATGGCGCAATTGCATAAAAATTCATGACTTGAGGCCGAACTATAAATACATCAGCGATTCGAACTTTTTCGCATGCACGACTTTTACACCCTGAGACCTATTCTCAAAAGTATAAGTTTCAGAACCAAAATATTTGGTGTGTGGATGCATTCTTACATGGTGGATCCGCATAAAAAAATTTGGCGCAATTGCATAAAAATTCATGACTTGAGGCCGAACTATAAATACATCAGCGATTCGAACTTTTTCGCATGCACGACTTTTACACCCTGAGACCTATTCTCAAAAGTATAAGTTTCAGAACCAAAATATTTGGTGTGTGGATGCATTCTTACATGGTGGATCCGCATAAAAAAAATTGGCGCAATTGCATAAAAATTCATGACTTGAGGCCGAACTATAAATACATCAGCGATTCGAACTTTTTCGCATGCACGACTTTTACACCCTGAGACCTATTGTCAAAAGTATAAGTTTCAGAACCAAAATATTTGGTGTGTGGATGCATTCTTACATGGTGGATCCGCATAAAATTTTTTGGCGCAATTGCATAAAAATTCATGACTTGAGGTGGAACTATATAAATACATCAGCGATTCGATTTTTTTCGCATGCACGACTTTTACACCCTGAGACCTATTGTCAAAAGTATAAGTTTCAGAACCAAAATATTTGGTGTGTGGATGCAATCTTACATGGTGGATGAGCATAAAAAAAATTGGCGCAATTGCATAAAAATTCATGACTTGAGGCCGAACTATAAATACATCAGCGATTCGAACTTTTTCGCATGCACGACTTTTACACCCTGAGACCTATTCTCAAAAGTATAAGTTTCAGAACCAAAATATTTGGTGTGTGGATGCATTCTTACATGGTGGATGAGCATAAAAAAAATTGGCGCAATTGCATAAAAATTCATGACTTGAGGCCGAACTATAAATACATCAGCGATTCGAACTTTTTCGCATGCACGACTTTTACACCCTGAGACCTATTGTCAAAAGTATAAGTTTCAGAACGAAAATATTTGGTGTGTGGATGCATTCTTACATGGTGGATGAGCATAAAAAAAATTGGCGCAATTGCATAAAAATTCATGACTTGAGTTTGAACTATATAAATACATCAGCGATTCGATTTTTTTCGCATGCACGACTTTTACACCCTGAGACCTATTGTCAAAAGTATAAGTTTCAGAACCAAAATATTTGGTGTGTGGATGCATTCTTACATGGTGGATGAGCATAAAAAAAATTGGCGCAATTGCATAAAAATTCATGACTTGAGGCCGAACTATAAATACATCAGCGATTCGAACTTTTTCGCATGCACGACTTTTACACCCTGAGACCTATTCTCAAAAGTATAAGTTTCAGAACCAAAATATTTGGTGTGTGGATGCATTCTTACATGGTGGATGAGCATAAAAAAAATTGGCGCAATTGCATAAAAATTCATGACTTGAGGCCGAACTATAAATACATCAGCCATTCGAACTTTTTCGCATGCACGACTTTTACACCCTGAGACCTATTCTCAAAAGTATAAGTTTCAGAACCAAAATATTTGATGTGTGGATGCATTCTTACATGGTGGATGAGCATAAAAAAAATTGGCGCAATTGCATAAAAATTCATGACTTGAGGCCGAACTATAAATACATCAGCGATTCGATTTTTTTCGCATGCACGACTTTTACACCCTGAGACCTATTGTCAAAAGTATAAGTTTCAGAACCAAAATATTTGGTGTGTGGATGCAATCTTACATGGTGGATGAGCATAGAAACAATTGGCGCAATTGCATAAAAATTCATGACTTGAGGCCGAACTATAAATACATCAGCGATTCGAACTTTTTCGCATGCACGACTTTTACACCCTGAGACCTATTCTCAAAAGTATAAGTTTCAGAACCAAAATATTTGGTGTGTGGATGCATTCTTACATGGTGGATGAGCATAAAAAAAATTGGCGCAATTGCATAAAAATTCATGACTTGAGGCCGAACTATAAATACATCAGCGATTCGAACTTTTTCGCATGCACGACTTTTACACCCTGAGACCTATTGTCAAAAGTATAAGTTTCAGAACCAAAATATTTGGTGTGTGGATGCATTCTTACATGGTGGATCCGCATAAAAAAAATTGGCGCAATTGCATAAAAATTCATGACTTGAGGCCGAACTATAAATACATCAGCGATTCGAACTTTTTCGCATGCACGACTTTTACACCCTGAGACCTATTGTCAAAAGTATAAGTTTCAGAACCAAAATATTTGGTGTGTGGATGCATTCTTACATGGTGGATCCGCATAAAAAAAATTGGCGCAATTGCATAAAAATTCATGACTTGAGGCCGAACTATAAATACATCAGCGATTCGAACTTTTTCGCATGCACGACTTTTACACCCTGAGACCTATTCTCAAAAGTATAAGTTTCAGAACCAAAATATTTGGTGTGTGGATGCATTCTTACATGGTGGATCCGCATAAAAAAATTTGGCGCAATTGCATAAAAATTCATGACTTGAGGCCGAACTATAAATACATCAGCGATTCGAACTTTTTCGCATGCACGACTTTTACACCCTGAGACCTATTCTCAAAAGTATAAGTTTCAGAACCAAAATATTTGGTGTGTGGATGCATTCTTACATGGTGGATCCGCATAAAAAAAATTGGCGCAATTGCATAAAAATTCATGACTTGAGGCCGAACTATAAATACATCAGCGATTCGAACTTTTTCGCATGCACGACTTTTACACCCTGAGACCTATTCTCAAAAGTATAAGTTTCAGAACCAAAATATTTGGTGTGTGGATGCATTCTTACATGGTGGATCCGCATAAAAAAAATTGGCGCAATTGCATAAAAATTCATGACTTGAGGCCGAACTATAAATACATCAGCGATTCGAACTTTTTCGCATGCACGACTTTTACACCCTGAGACCTATTCTCAAAAGTATAAGTTTCAGAACCAAAATATTTGGTGTGTGGATGCATTCTTACATGGTGGATCCGCATAAAAAAAATTGGCGCAATTGCATAAAAATTCATGACTTGAGGTGGAACTATATAAATACATCAGCGATTCGATTTTTTTCGCATGCACGACTTTTACACCCTGAGACCTATTGTCAAAAGTATAAGTTTCAGAACCAAAATGTTTGGTGTGTGGATGCAATCTTACATGGTGGATGAGCATAGAAACAATTGGCGCAATTGCATAAAAATTCATGACTTGAGGCCGAACTATAAATACATCAGCGATTCGAACTTTTTCGCATGCACGACTTTTACACCCTGAGACCTATTGTCAAAAGTATAAGTTTCAGAACCAAAATATTTGGTGTGTGGATGCATTCTTACATGGTGGATCCGCATAAAAAAAATTGGCGCAATTGCATAAAAATTCATGACTTGAGGCCGAACTATAAATACATCAGCGATTCGAACTTTTTCGCATGCACGACTTTTACACCCTGAGACCTATTGTCAAAAGTATAAGTTTCAGAACCAAAATATTTGGTGTGTGGATGCAATCTTACATGGTGGATGAGCATAGAAACAATTGGCGCAATTGCATAAAAATTCATGACTTGAGGCCGAACTATAAATACATCAGCGATTCGAACTTTTTCGCATGCACGACTTTTACACCCTGGGACCTATTCTCAAAAGTATAAGTTTCAGAACCAAAATATTTGGTGTGTGGATGCATTCTTACATGGTGGATGAGCATAAAAAAAATTGGCGCAATTGCATAAAAATTCATGACTTGAGGCCGAACTATAAATACATCAGCGATTCGAACTTTTTCGCATGCACGACTTTTACACCCTGAGACCTATTGTCAAAAGTATAAGTTTCAGAACCAAAATATTTGGTGTGTGGATGCATTCTTACATGGTGGATCCGCATAAAAAAAATTGGCGCAATTGCATAAAAATTCATGACTTGAGGCCGAACTATAAATACATCAGCGATTCGAACTTTTTCGCATGCACGACTTTTACACCCTGAGACCTATTGTCAAAAGTATAAGTTTCAGAACCAAAATATTTGGTGTGTGGATGCATTCTTACATGGTGGATGAGCATAAAAAAAATTGGCGCAATTGCATAAAAATTCATGACTTGAGGCCGAACTATAAATACATCAGCGATTCGAACTTTTTCGCATGCACGACTTTTACACCCTGAGACCTATTCTCAAAAGTATAAGTTTCAGAACCAAAATATTTGGTGTGTGGATGCATTCTTACATGGTGGATGAGCATAAAAAAAATTGGCGCAATTGCATAAAAATTCATGACTTGAGGCCGAACTATAAATACATCAGCGATTCGAACTTTTTCGCATGCACGACTTTTACACCCTGAGACCTATTGTCAAAAGTATAAGTTTCAGAACCAAAATATTTGGTGTGTGGATGCATTCTTACATGGTGGATCCGCATAAAAAAAATTGGCGCAATTGCATAAAAATTCATGACTTGAGGCCGAACTATAAATACATCAGCGATTCGAACTTTTTCGCATGCACGACTTTTACACCCTGAGACCTATTGTCAAAAGTATAAGTTTCAGAACCAAAATATTTGGTGTGTGGATGCATTCTTACATGGTGGATCCGCATAAAAAAAATTGGCGCAATTGCATAAAAATTCATGACTTGAGGCCGAACTATAAATACATCAGCGATTCGAACTTTTTCGCATGCACGACTTTTACACCCTGAGACCTATTCTCAAAAGTATAAGTTTCAGAACCAAAATATTTGGTGTGTGGATGCATTCTTACATGGTGGATCCGCATAAAAAAATTTGGCGCAATTGCATAAAAATTCATGACTTGAGGCCGAACTATAAATACATCAGCGATTCGAACTTTTTCGCATGCACGACTTTTACACCCTGAGACCTATTCTCAAAAGTATAAGTTTCAGAACCAAAATATTTGGTGTGTGGATGCATTCTTACATGGTGGATCCGCATAAAAAAAATTGGCGCAATTGCATAAAAATTCATGACTTGAGGCCGAACTATAAATACATCAGCGATTCGAACTTTTTCGCATGCACGACTTTTACACCCTGAGACCTATTCTCAAAAGTATAAGTTTCAGAACCAAAATATTTGGTGTGTGGATGCATTCTTACATGGTGGATCCGCATAAAAAAAATTGGCGCAATTGCATAAAAATTCATGACTTGAGGCCGAACTATAAATACATCAGCGATTCGAACTTTTTCGCATGCACGACTTTTACACCCTGAGACCTATTCTCAAAAGTATAAGTTTCAGAACCAAAATATTTGGTGTGTGGATGCATTCTTACATGGTGGATCCGCATAAAAAAAATTGGCGCAATTGCATAAAAATTCATGACTTGAGGTGGAACTATATAAATACATCAGCGATTCGATTTTTTTCGCATGCACGACTTTTACACCCTGAGACCTATTGTCAAAAGTATAAGTTTCAGAACCAAAATGTTTGGTGTGTGGATGCAATCTTACATGGTGGATGAGCATAGAAACAATTGGCGCAATTGCATAAAAATTCATGACTTGAGGCCGAACTATAAATACATCAGCGATTCGAACTTTTTCGCATGCACGACTTTTACACCCTGAGACCTATTGTCAAAAGTATAAGTTTCAGAACCAAAATATTTGGTGTGTGGATGCATTCTTACATGGTGGATGAGCATAAAAAAATTGGCGCAATTGCATAAAAATTCATGACTTGAGGCCGAACTATAAATACATCAGCGATTCGAACTTTTTCGCATGCACGACTTTTACACCCTGAGACCTATTGTCAAAAGTATAAGTTTCAGAACCAAAATATTTGGTGTGTGGATGCAATCTTACATGGTGGATGAGCATAGAAACAATTGGCGCAATTGCATAAAAATTCATGACTTGAGGCCGAACTATAAATACATCAGCGATTCGAACTTTTTCGCATGCACGACTTTTACACCCTGGGACCTATTCTCAAAAGTATAAGTTTCAGAACCAAAATATTTGGTGTGTGGATGCATTCTTACATGGTGGATCCGCATAAAAAAAATTGGCGCAATTGCATAAAAATTCATGACTTGAGGCCGAACTATAAATACATCAGCGATTCGAACTTTTTCGCATGCACGACTTTTACACCCTGAGACCTATTGTCAAAAGTATAAGTTTCAGAACCAAAATATTTGGTGTGTGGATGCATTCTTACATGGTGGATCCGCATAAAAAAAATTGGCGCAATTGCATAAAAATTCATGACTTGAGGCCGAACTATAAATACATCAGCGATTCGAACTTTTTCGCATGCACGACTTTTACACCCTGAGACCTATTCTCAAAAGTATAAGTTTCAGAACCAAAATATTTGGTGTGTGGATGCATTCTTACATGGTGGATGAGCATAAAAAAAATTGGCGCAATTGCATAAAAATTCATGACTTGAGGCCGAACTATAAATACATCAGCGATTCGAACTTTTTCGCATGCACGACTTTTACACCCTGAGACCTATTCTCAAAAGTATAAGTTTCAGAACCAAAATATTTGGTGTGTGGATGCATTCTTACATGGTGGATGAGCATAAAAAAAATTGGCGCAATTGCATAAAAATTCATGACTTGAGGTTGAACTATATAAATACATCAGCGATTCGATTTTTTTCGCATGCACGACTTTTACACCCTGAGACCTATTGTCAAAAGTATAAGTTTCAGAACCAAAATATTTGGTGTGTGGATGCATTCTTACATGGTGGATGAGCATAAAAAAAATTGGCGCAATTGCATAAAAATTCATGACTTGAGGCCGAACTATAAATACATCAGCGATTCGAACTTTTTCGCATGCACGACTTTTACACCCTGAGACCTATTCTCAAAAGTATAAGTTTCAGAACCAAAATATTTGGTGTGTGGATGCATTCTTACATGGTGGATGAGCATAAAAAAAATTGGCGCAATTGCATAAAAATTCATGACTTGAGGCCGAACTATAAATACATCAGCCATTCGAACTTTTTCGCATGCACGACTTTTACACCCTGAGACCTATTCTCAAAAGTATAAGTTTCAGAACCAAAATATTTGATGTGTGGATGCATTCTTACATGGTGGATGAGCATAAAAAAAATTGGCGCAATTGCATAAAAATTCATGACTTGAGGCCGAACTATAAATACATCAGCGATTCGATTTTTTTCGCATGCACGACTTTTACACCCTGAGACCTATTGTCAAAAGTATAAGTTTCAGAACCAAAATATTTGGTGTGTGGATGCAATCTTACATGGTGGATGAGCATAGAAACAATTGGCGCAATTGCATAAAAATTCATGACTTGAGGCCGAACTATAAATACATCAGCGATTCGAACTTTTTCGCATGCACGACTTTTACACCCTGAGACCTATTCTCAAAAGTATAAGTTTCAGAACCAAAATATTTGGTGTGTGGATGCATTCTTACATGGTGGATGAGCATAAAAAAAATTGGCGCAATTGCATAAAAATTCATGACTTGAGGCCGAACTATAAATACATCAGCGATTCGAACTTTTTCGCATGCACGACTTTTACACCCTGAGACCTATTGTCAAAAGTATAAGTTTCAGAACCAAAATATTTGGTGTGTGGATGCATTCTTACATGGTGGATCCGCATAAAAAAAATTGGCGCAATTGCATAAAAATTCATGACTTGAGGCCGAACTATAAATACATCAGCGATTCGAACTTTTTCGCATGCACGACTTTTACACCCTGAGACCTATTCTCAAAAGTATAAGTTTCAGAACCAAAATATTTGGTGTGTGGATGCATTCTTACATGGTGGATCCGCATAAAAAAAATTGGCGCAATTGCATAAAAATTCATGACTTGAGGCCGAACTATAAATACATCAGCGATTCGAACTTTTTCGCATGCACGACTTTTACACCCTGAGACCTATTCTCAAAAGTATAAGTTTCAGAACCAAAATATTTGGTGTGTGGATGCATTCTTACATGGTGGATCCGCATAAAAAAATTTGGCGCAATTGCATAAAAATTCATGACTTGAGGCCGAACTATAAATACATCAGCGATTCGAACTTTTTCGCATGCACGACTTTTACACCCTGAGACCTATTCTCAAAAGTATAAGTTTCAGAACCAAAATATTTGGTGTGTGGATGCATTCTTACATGGTGGATCCGCATAAAAAAAATTGGCGCAATTGCATAAAAATTCATGACTTGAGGCCGAACTATAAATACATCAGCGATTCGAACTTTTTCGCATGCACGACTTTTACACCCTGAGACCTATTCTCAAAAGTATAAGTTTCAGAACCAAAATGTTTGGTGTGTGGATGCAATCTTACATGGTGGATGAGCATAGAAACAATTGGCGCAATTGCATAAAAATTCATGACTTGAGGCCGAACTATAAATACATCAGCGATTCGAACTTTTTCGCATGCACGACTTTTACACCCTGAGACCTATTCTCAAAAGTATAAGTTTCAGAACCAAAATATTTGGTGTGTGGATGCATTCTTACATGGTGGATGAGCATAAAAAAAATTGGCGCAATTGCATAAAAATTCATGACTTGAGGCCGAACTATAAATACATCAGCGATTCGAACTTTTTCGCATGCACGACTTTTACACCCTGAGACCTATTGTCAAAAGTATAAGTTTCAGAACCAAAATATTTGGTGTGTGGATGCAATCTTACATGGTGGATGAGCATAGAAACAATTGGCGCAATTGCATAAAAATTCATGACTTGAGGCCGAACTATAAATACATCAGCGATTCGAACTTTTTCGCATGCACGACTTTTACACCCTGAGACCTATTCTCAAAAGTATAAGTTTCAGAACCAAAATATTTGGTGTGTGGATGCATTCTTACATGGTGGATGAGCATAAAAAAAATTGGCGCAATTGCATAAAAATTCATGACTTGAGGCCGAACTATAAATACATCAGCGATTCGAACTTTTTCGCATGCACGACTTTTACACCCTGAGACCTATTCTCAAAAGTATAAGTTTCAGAACCAAAATATTTGGTGTGTGGATGCATTCTTACATGGTGGATCCGCATAAAAAAAATTGGCGCAATTGCATAAAAATTCATGACTTGAGGCCGAACTATAAATACATCAGCGATTCGAACTTTTTCGCATGCACGACTTTTACACCCTGAGACCTATTCTCAAAAGTATAAGTTTCAGAACCAAAATATTTGGTGTGTGGATGCATTCTTACATGGTGGATCCGCATAAAAAAAATTGGCGCAATTGCATAAAAATTCATGACTTGAGGCCGAACTATAAATACATCAGCGATTCGAACTTTTTCGCATGCACGACTTTTACACCCTGAGACCTATTCTCAAAAGTATAAGTTTCAGAACCAAAATATTTGGTGTGTGGATGCATTCTTACATGGTGGATCCGCATAAAAAAATTTGGCGCAATTGCATAAAAATTCATGACTTGAGGCCGAACTATAAATACATCAGCGATTCGAACTTTTTCGCATGCACGACTTTTACACCCTGAGACCTATTCTCAAAAGTATAAGTTTCAGAACCAAAATATTTGGTGTGTGGATGCAATCTTACATGGTGGATCCGCATAAAAAAAATTGGCGCAATTGCATAAAAATTCATGACTTGAGGCCGAACTATAAATACATCAGCGATTCGAACTTTTTCGCATGCACGACTTTTACACCCTGAGACCTATTCTCAAAAGTATAAGTTTCAGAACCAAAATATTTGGTGTGTGGATGCATTCTTACATGGTGGATCCGCATAAAAAAAATTGGCGCAATTGCATAAAAATTCATGACTTGAGGCCGAACTATAAATACATCAGCGATTCGAACTTTTTCGCATGCACGACTTTTACACCCTGAGACCTATTCTCAAAAGTATAAGTTTCAGAACCAAAATATTTGGTGTGTGGATGCATTCTTACATGGTGGATCCGCATAAAAAAAATTGGCGCAATTGCATAAAAATTCATGACTTGAGGTGGAACTATATAAATACATCAGCGATTCGATTTTTTTCGCATGCACGACTTTTACACCCTGAGACCTATTCTCAAAAGTATAAGTTTCAGAACCAAAATGTTTGGTGTGTGGATGCAATCTTACATGGTGGATGAGCATAGAAACAATTGGCGCAATTGCATAAAAATTCATGACTTGAGGCCGAACTATAAATACATCAGCGATTCGAACTTTTTCGCATGCACGACTTTTACACCCTGAGACCTATTCTCAAAAGTATAAGTTTCAGAACCAAAATATTTGGTGTGTGGATGCATTCTTACATGGTGGATGAGCATAAAAAAAATTGGCGCAATTGCATAAAAATTCATGACTTGAGGCCGAACTATAAATACATCAGCGATTCGAACTTTTTCGCATGCACGACTTTTACACCCTGAGACCTATTCTCAAAAGTATAAGTTTCAGAACCAAAATATTTGGTGTGTGGATGCATTCTTACATGGTGGATCCGCATAAAAAAATTTGGCGCAATTGCATAAAAATTCATGACTTGAGGCCGAACTATAAATACATCAGCGATTCGAACTTTTTCGCATGCACGACTTTTACACCCTGAGACCTATTCTCAAAAGTATAAGTTTCAGAACCAAAATATTTAGTGTGTGGATGCATTCTTACATGGTGGATCCGCATAAAAAAAATTGGCGCAATTGCATAAAAATTCATGACTTGAGGCCGAACTATAAATACATCAGCGATTCGAACTTTTTCGCATGCACGACTTTTACACCCTGAGACCTATTCTCAAAAGTATAAGTTTCAGAACCAAAATATTTGGTGTGTGGATGCATTCTTACATGGTGGATCCGCATAAAAAAAATTGGCGCAATTGCATAAAAATTCATGACTTGAGGCCGAACTATAAATACATCAGCGATTCGAACTTTTTCGCATGCACGACTTTTACACCCTGAGACCTATTGTCAAAAGTATAAGTTTCAGAACGAAAATATTTGGTGTGTGGATGCATTCTTACATGGTGGATCCGCATAAAAAAAATTGGCGCAATTGCATAAAAATTCATGACTTGAGGTGGAACTATATAAATACATCAGCGATTCGATTTTTTTCGCATGCACGACTTTTACACCCTGAGACCTATTGTCAAAAGTATAAGTTTCAGAACCAAAATATTTGGTGTGTGGATGCAATCTTACATGGTGGATGAGGATAAAAAAAATTGGCGCAATTGCATAAAAATTCATGACTTGAGGCCGAACTATAAATACATCAGCGATTCGAACTTTTTCGCATGCACGACTTTTACACCCTGAGACCTATTCTCAAAAGTATAAGTTTCAGAACCAAAATATTTGGTGTGTGGATGCATTCTTACATGGTGGATGAGCATAAAAAAAATTGGCGCAATTGCATAAAAATTCATGACTTGAGGCCGAACTATAAATACATCAGCGATTCGAACTTTTTCGCATGCACGACTTTTACACCCTGAGACCTATTCTCAAAAGTATAAGTTTCAGAACCAAAATATTTGGTGTGTGGATGCATTCTTACATGGTGGATCCGCATAAAAAAAATTGGCGCAATTGCATAAAAATTCATGACTTGAGGCCGAACTATAAATACATCAGCGATTCGAACTTTTTCGCATGCACGACTTTTACACCCTGAGACCTATTCTCAAAAGTATAAGTTTCAGAACCAAAATATTTGGTGTGTGGATGCATTCTTACATGGTGGATCCGCATAAAAAAATTTGGCGCAATTGCATAAAAATTCATGACTTGAGGCCGAACTATAAATACATCAGCGATTCGAACTTTTTCGCATGCACGACTTTTACACCCTGAGACCTATTCTCAAAAGTATAAGTTTCAGAACCAAAATATTTGGTGTGTGGATGCATTCTTACATGGTGGATCCGCATAAAAAAATTTGGCGCAATTGCATAAAAATTCATGACTTGAGGCCGAACTATAAATACATCAGCGATTCGAACTTTTTCGCATGCACGACTTTTACACCCTGAGACCTATTCTCAAAAGTATAAGTTTCAGAACGAAAATATTTGGTGTGTGGATGCATTCTTACATGGTGGATCCGCATAAAAAAAATTGGCGCAATTGCATAAAAATTCATGACTTGAGGTGGAACTATATAAATACATCAGCGATTCGATTTTTTTCGCATGCACGACTTTTACACCCTGAGACCTATTGTCAAAAGTATAAGTTTCAGAACCAAAATATTTGGTGTGTGGATGCAATCTTACATGGTGGATGAGGATAAAAAAAATTGGCGCAATTGCATAAAAATTCATGACTTGAGGCCGAACTATAAATACATCAGCGATTCGAACTTTTTCGCATGCACGACTTTTACACCCTGAGACCTATTCTCAAAAGTATAAGTTTCAGAACCAAAATATTTGGTGTGTGGATGCATTCTTACATGGTGGATCCGCATAAAAAAAATTGGCGCAATTGCATAAAAATTCATGACTTGAGGTGGAACTATATAAATACATCAGCGATTCGATTTTTTTCGCATGCACGACTTTTACACCCTGAGACCTATTGTCAAAAGTATAAGTTTCAGAACCAAAATATTTGGTGTGTGGATGCAATCTTACATGGTGGATGAGGATAAAAAAAATTGGCGCAATTGCATAAAAATTCATGACTTGAGGCCGAACTATAAATACATCAGCGATTCGAACTTTTTCGCATGCACGACTTTTACACCCTGAGACCTATTCTCAAAAGTATAAGTTTCAGAACCAAAATATTTGGTGTGTGGATGCATTCTTACATGGTGGATCCGCATAAAAAAAATTGGCGCAATTGCATAAAAATTCATGACTTGAGGTGGAACTATATAAATACATCAGCGATTCGATTTTTTTCGCATGCACGACTTTTACACCCTGAGACCTATTCTCAAAAGTATAAGTTTCAGAACCAAAATATTTGGTGTGTGGATGCAATCTTACATGGTGGATGAGCATAGAAACAATTGGCGCAATTGCATAAAAATTCATGACTTGAGGCCGAACTATAAATACATCAGCGATTCGAACTTTTTCGCATGCACGACTTTTACACCCTGAGACCTATTCTCAAAAGTATAAGTTTCAGAACCAAAATATTTGGTGTGTGGATGCATTCTTACATGGTGGATCCGCATAAAAAAAATTGGCGCAATTGCATAAAAATTCATGACTTGAGGCCGAACTATAAATACATCAGCGATTCGAACTTTTTCGCATGCACGACTTTTACACCCTGAGACCTATTCTCAAAAGTATAAGTTTCAGAACCAAAATATTTGGTGTGTGGATGCATTCTTACATGGTGGATCCGCATAAAAAAAATTGGCGCAATTGCATAAAAATTCATGACTTGAGGCCGAACTATAAATACATCAGCGATTCGAACTTTTTCGCATGCACGACTTTTACACCCTGAGACCTATTCTCAAAAGTATAAGTTTCAGAACCAAAATATTTGGTGTGTGGATGCATTCTTACATGGTGGATCCGCATAAAAAAAATTGGCGCAATTGCATAAAAATTCATGACTTGAGGTGGAACTATATAAATACATCAGCGATTCGATTTTTTTCGCATGCACGACTTTTACACCCTGAGACCTATTGTCAAAAGTATAAGTTTCAGAACCAAAATATTTGGTGTGTGGATGCAATCTTACATGGTGGATGAGCATAGAAACAATTGGCGCAATTGCATAAAAATTCATGACTTGAGGCCGAACTATAAATACATCAGCGATTCGAACTTTTTCGCATGCACGACTTTTACACCCTGAGACCTATTCTCAAAAGTATAAGTTTCAGAACCAAAATATTTGGTGTGTGGATGCATTCTTACATGGTGGATGAGCATAAAAAAAATTGGCGCAATTGCATAAAAATTCATGACTTGAGGCCGAACTATAAATACATCAGCGATTCGATTTTTTTCGCATGCACGACTTTTACACCCTGAGACCTATTCTCAAAAGTATAAGTTTCAGAACCAAAATATTTGGTGTGTGGATGCATTCTTACATGGTGGATCCGCATAAAAAAAATTGGCGCAATTGCATAAAAATTCATGACTTGAGGCCGAACTATAAATACATCAGCGATTCGAACTTTTTCGCATGCACGACTTTTACACCCTGAGACCTATTGTCAAAAGTATAAGTTTCAGAACCAAAATATTTGGTGTGTGGATGCATTCTTACATGGTGGATGCGCATAAAAAAAATTGGCGCAATTGCATAAAAATTCATGACTTGAGGCCGAACTATAAATACATCAGCGATTCGAACTTTTTCGCATGCACGACTTTTACACCCTGAGACCTATTCTCAAAAGTATAAGTTTCAGAACCAAAATATTTGGTGTGTGGATGCATTCTTACATGGTGGATCCGCATAAAAAAAATTGGCGCAATTGCATAAAAATTCATGACTTGAGGCCGAACTATAAATACATCAGCGATTCGAACTTTTTCGCATGCACGACTTTTACACCCTGAGACCTATTCTCAAAAGTATAAGTTTCAGAACCAAAATATTTGGTGTGTGGATGCATTCTTACATGGTGGATCCGCATAAAAAAATTTGGCGCAATTGCATAAAAATTCATGACTTGAGGCCGAACTATAAATACATCAGCGATTCGAACTTTTTCGCATGCACGACTTTTACACCCTGAGACCTATTCTCAAAAGTATAAGTTTCAGAACCAAAATATTTGGTGTGTGGATGCATTCTTACATGGTGGATCCGCATAAAAAAAATTGGCGCAATTGCATAAAAATTCATGACTTGAGGTGGAACTATATAAATACATCAGCGATTCGATTTTTTTCGCATGCAGGACTTTTACACCCTGAGACCTATTGTCAAAAGTATAAGTTTCAGAACCAAAATATTTGGTGTGTGGATGCAATCTTACATGGTGGATGAGGATAAAAAAAATTGGCGCAATTGCATAAAAATTCATGACTTGAGGCCGAACTATAAATACATCAGCGATTCGAACTTTTTCACATGCACGACTTTTACACCCTGAGACCTATTCTCAAAAGTATAAGTTTCAGAACCAAAATATTTGGTGTGTGGATGCATTCTTACATGGTGGATGAGCATAAAAAAAATTGGCGCAATTGCATAAAAATTCATGACTTGAGGCCGAACTATAAATACATCAGCGATTCGAACTTTTTCGCATGCACGACTTTTACACCCTGAGACCTATTCTCAAAAGTATAAGTTTCAGAACGAAAATATTTGGTGTGTGGATGCATTCTTACATGGTGGATCCGCATAAAAAAAATTGGCGCAATTGCATAAAAATTCATGACTTGAGGCCGAACTATAAATACATCAGCGATTCGAACTTTTTCGCATGCACGACTTTTACACCCTGAGACCTATTCTCAAAAGTATAAGTTTCAGAACCAAAATATTTGGTGTGTGGATGCATTCTTACATGGTGGATGAGCATAAAAAAAATTGGCGCAATTGCATAAAAATTCATGACTTGAGGCCGAACTATAAATACATCAGCGATTCGAACTTTTTCGCATGCACGACTTTTACACCCTGAGACCTATTCTCAAAAGTATAAGTTTCAGAACCAAAATATTTGGTGTGTGGGTGCATTCTTACATGGTGGATCCGCATAAAAAAATTTGGCGCAATTGCATAAAAATTCATGACTTGAGGCCGAACTATAAATACATCAGCGATTCGAACTTTTTCACATGCACGACTTTTACACCCTGAGACCTATTCTCAAAAGTATAAGTTTCAGAACGAAAATATTTGGTGTGTGGATGCATTCTTACATGGTGGATCCGCATAAAAAAAATTGGCGCAATTGCATAAAAATTCATGACTTGAGGCCGAACTATAAATACATCAGCGATTCGAACTTTTTCGCATGCACGACTTTTACACCCTGAGACCTATTGTCAAAAGTATAAGTTTCAGAACCAAAATATTTGGTGTGTGGATGCATTCTTACATGGTGGATCCGCATAAAAAAAATTGGTGCAATTGCATAAAAATTCATGACTTGAGGTGGAACTATATAAATACATCAGCGATTCGATTTTTTTCGCATGCACGACTTTTACACCCTGAGACCTATTCTCAAAAGTATAAGTTTCAGAACCAAAATATTTGGTGTGTGGATGCATTCTTACATGGTGGATGAGCATAAAAAAAATTGGCGCAATTGCATAAAAATTCATGACTTGAGGCCGAACTATAAATACATCAGCGATTCGAACTTTTTCGCATGCACGACTTTTACACCCTGAGACCTATTCTCAAAAGTATAAGTTTCAGAACCAAAATATTTGGTGTGTGGATGCATTCTTACATGGTGGATCCGCATAAAAAAAATTGGCGCAATTGCATAAAAATTCATGACTTGAGGTGGAACTATATAAATAGATCAGCGATTCGATTTTTTTCGCATGCACGACTTTTACACCCTGAGACCTATTGTCAAAAGTATAAGTTTCAGAACCAAAATATTTGGTGTGTGGATGCAATCTTACATGGTGGATGAGCATAAAAAAATTGGCGCAATTGCATAAAAATTCATGACTTGAGGCCGAACTATAAATACATCAGCGATTCGAACTTTTTCGCATGCACGACTTTTACACCCTGAGACCTATTCTCAAAAGTATAAGTTTCAGAACCAAAATATTTGGTGTGTGGATGCATTCTTACATGGTGGATCCGCATAAAAAAAATTGGCGCAATTGCATAAAAATTCATGACTTGAGGCCGAACTATAAATACATCAGCGATTCGAACTTTTTCGCATGCACGACTTTTACACCCTGAGACCTATTCTCAAAAGTATAAGTTTCAGAACCAAAATATTTGGTGTGTGGATGCATTCTTACATGGTGGATCCGCATAAAAAAAATTGGCGCAATTGCATAAAAATTCATGACTTGAGGCCGAACTATAAATACATCAGCGATTCGAACTTTTTCGCATGCACGACTTTTACACCCTGAGACCTATTCTCAAAAGTATAAGTTTCAGAACCAAAATATTTGGTGTGTGGATGCATTCTTACATGGTGGATCCGCATAAAAAAATTTGGCGCAATTGCATAAAAATTCATGACTTGAGGTGGAACTATAAATACATCAGCGATTCGAACTTTTTCACATGCACGACTTTTACACCCTGAGACCTATTCTCAAAAGTATAAGTTTCAGAACCAAAATATTTGGTGTGTGGATGCATTCTTACATGGTGGATCCGCATAAAAAAAATTGGCGCAATTGCATAAAAATTCATGACTTGAGGCCGAACTATAAATACATCAGCGATTCGAACTTTTTCGCATGCACGACTTTTACACCCTGAGACCTATTGTCAAAAGTATAAGTTTCAGAACCAAAATATTTGGTGTGTGGATGCATTCTTACATGGTGGATGAGCATAAAAAAAATTGGTGCAATTGCATAAAAATTCATGACTTGAGGTGGAACTATATAAATACATCAGCGATTCGATTTTTTTCGCATGCACGACTTTTACACCCTGAGACCTATTGTCAAAAGTATAAGTTTCAGAACCAAAATATTTAGTGTGTGGATGCATTCTTACATGGTGGATGAGCATAAAAAAAATTGGCGCAATTGCATAAAAATTCATGACTTGAGGCCGAACTATTAATACATCAACGATTCGAACTTTTTCGCATGCACGACTTTTACACCCTGAGACCTATTCTCAAAAGTATAAGTTTCAGAACCAAAATATTTAGTGTGTGGATGCATTCTTACATGGTGGATGAGCATAAAAAAAATTGGCGCAATTGCATAAAAATTCATGACTTGAGGCCGAACTATAAATACATCAGCGATTCGAACTTTTTCGCATGCACGACTTTTACACCCTGAGACCTATTCTCAAAAGTATAAATTTCAGAACCAAAATATTTGGTGTGTGGATGCATTCTTACATGGTGGATGAGCATAAAAAAAATTGGCGCAATTGCATAAAAATTCATGACTTGAGGCCGAACTATAAATACATCAGCGATTCGAACTTTTTCGCATGCACGACTTTTACACCCTGAGACCTATTGTCAAAAGTATAAGTTTCAGAACCAAAATATTTGGTGTGTGGATGCATTCGTACATGGTGGATCCGCATAAAAAAAATTGGCGCAATTGCATAAAAATTCATGACTTGAGGCCGAACTATAAATACATCAGCGATTCGAACTTTTTCGCATGCACGACTTTTACACCCTGAGACCTATTGTCAAAAGTATAAGTTTCAGAACCAAAATATTTGGTGTGTGGATGCATTCTTACATGGTGGATCCGCATAAAAAAAATTGGTGCAATTGCATAAAAATTCATGACTTGAGGTGGAACTATATAAATACATCAGCGATTCGATTTTTTTCGCATGCACGACTTTTACACCCTGAGACCTATTGTCAAAAGTATAAGTTTCAGAACCAAAATATTTAGTGTGTGGATGCATTCTTACATGGTGGATGAGCATAAAAAAAATTGGCGCAATTGCATAAAAATTCATGACTTGAGGCCGAACTATTAATACATCAACGATTCGAACTTTTTCGCATGCACGACTTTTACACCCTGAGACCTATTCTCAAAAGTATAAGTTTCAGAACGAAAATATTTGGTGTGTGGATGCATTCTTACATGGTGGATCCGCATAAAAAAAAGTGGCGCAATTGCATAAAAATTCATGACTTGAGGCCGAACTATAAATACATCAGCGATTCGAACTTTTTCACATGCACGACTTTTACACCCTGAGACCTATTCTCAAAAGTATAATTTTCAGAACGAAAATATTTGGTGTGTGGATGCATTCTTACATGGTGGATCCGCATAAAAAAAATTGGCGCAATTGCATAAAAATTCATGACTTGAGGCCAAACTATAAATACATCAGCGATTCGAACTTTTTCGCATGCACGACTTTTACACCCTGAGACCTATTGTCAAAAGTATAAGTTTCAGAACCAAAATATTTGGTGTGTGGATGCATTCTTACATGGTGGATCCGCATAAAAAAAATTGGTGCAATTGCATAAAAATTCATGACTTGAGGTGGAACTATATAAATACATCAGCGATTCGATTTTTTTCGCATGCACGACTTTTACACCCTGAGACCTATTCTCAAAAGTATAAGTTTCAGAACCAAAATATTTGGTGTGTGGATGCATTCTTACATGGTGGATGAGCATAAAAAAAATTGGCGCAATTGCATAAAAATTCATGACTTGAGGCCGAACTATAAATACATCAGCGATTCGAACTTTTTCGCATGCACGACTTTTACACCCTGAGACCTATTCTCAAAAGTATAAGTTTCAGAACCAAAATATTTGGTGTGTGGATGCATTCTTACATGGTGGATCCGCATAAAAAAAATTGGCGCAATTGCATAAAAATTCATGACTTGAGGCCGAACTATATAAATAGATCAGCGATTCGATTTTTTTCGCATGCACGACTTTTACACCCTGAGACCTATTGTCAAAAGTATAAGTTTCAGAACCAAAATATTTGGTGTGTGGATGCAATCTTACATGGTGGATCCGCATAAAAGAAATTGGCGCAATTGCATAAAAATTCATGACTTGAGGCCGAACTATAAATACATCAGCGATTCGAACTTTTTCGCATGCACGACTTTTACACCCTGAGACCTATTCTCAAAAGTATAAGTTTCAGAACCAAAATATTTGGTGTGTGGATGCATTCTTACATGGTGGATCCGCAAAAAAAAAATTGGCGCAATTGCATAAAAATTCATGACTTGAGGCCGAACTATAAATACATCAGCGATTCGAACTTTTTCGCATGCACGACTTTTACACCCTGAGACCTATTCTCAAAAGTATAAGTTTCAGAACCAAAATATTTAGTGTGTGGATGCATTCTTACATGGTGGATCCGCATAAAAAAATTGGCGCAATTGCATAAAAATTCATGACTTGAGGCCGAACTATAAATACATCAGCGATTCGAACTTTTTCGCATGCACGACTTTTACACCCTGAGACCTATTGTCAAAAGTATAAGTTTCAGAACCAAAATATTTGGTGTGTGGATGCATTCTTACATGGTGGATCCGCATAAAAAAATTTGGCGCAATTGCATAAAAATTCATGACTTGAGGCCGAACTATAAATACATCAGCGATTCGAACTTTTTCACATGCACGACTTTTACACCCTGAGACCTATTCTCAAAAGTATAAGTTTCAGAACCAAAATATTTGGTGTGTGGATGCATTCTTACATGGTGGATCCGCATAAAAAAAATTGGCGCAATTGCATAAAAATTCATGACTTGAGGCCGAACTATAAATACATCAGCGATTCGAACTTTTTCGCATGCACGACTTTTACACCCTGAGACCTATTGTCAAAAGTATAAGTTTCAGAACCAAAATATTTGGTGTGTTGATGCATTCTTACATGGTGGATGAGCATAAAAAAAATTGGTGCAATTGCATAAAAATTCATGACTTGAGGTGGAACTATATAAATACATCAGCGATTCGATTTTTTTCGCATGCACGACTTTTACACCCTGAGACCTATTGTCAAAAGTATAAGTTTCAGAACCAAAATATTTAGTGTGTGGATGCATTCTTACATGGTGGATGAGCATAAAAAAAATTGGCGCAATTGCATAAAAATTCATGACTTGAGGCCGAACTATTAATACATCAACGATTCGAACTTTTTCGCATGCACGACTTTTACACCCTGAGACCTATTCTCAAAAGTATAAGTTTCAGAACCAAAATATTTAGTGTGTGGATGCATTCTTACATGGTGGATCCGCATAAAAAAATTTGGCGCAATTGCATAAAAATTCATGACTTGAGGCCGAACTATAAATACATCAGCGATTCGAACTTTTTCACATGCACGACTTTTACACCCTGAGACCTATTCTCAAAAGTATAAGTTTCAGAACCAAAATATTTGGTGTGTGGATGCATTCTTACATGGTGGATCCGCATAAAAAAAATTGGCGCAATTGCATAAAAATTCATGACTTGAGGCCGAACTATAAATACATCAGCGATTCGAACTTTTTCGCATGCACGACTTTTACACCCTGAGACCTATTGTCAAAAGTATAAGTTTCAGAACCAAAATATTTGGTGTGTGGATGCATTCTTACATGGTGGATGAGCATAAAAAAAATTGGTGCAATTGCATAAAAATTCATGACTTGAGGTGGAACTATATAAATACATCAGCGATTCGATTTTTTTCGCATGCACGACTTTTACACCCTGAGACCTATTGTCAAAAGTATAAGTTTCAGAACCAAAATATTTAGTGTGTGGATGCATTCTTACATGGTGGATGAGCATAAAAAAAATTGGCGCAATTGCATAAAAATTCATGACTTGAGGCCGAACTATTAATACATCAACGATTCGAACTTTTTCGCATGCACGACTTTTACACCCTGAGACCTATTCTCAAAAGTATAAGTTTCAGAACCAAAATATTTAGTGTGTGGATGCATTCTTACATGGTGGATGAGCATAAAAAAAATTGGCGCAATTGCATAAAAATTCATGACTTGAGGCCGAACTATAAATACATCAGCGATTCGAACTTTTTCGCATGCACGACTTTTACACCCTGAGACCTATTCTCAAAAGTATAAGTTTCAGAACCAAAATATTTGGTGTGTGGATGCATTCTTACATGGTGGATGAGCATAAAAAAAATTGGCGCAATTGCATAAAAATTCATGACTTGAGGCCGAACTATAAATACATCAGCGATTCGAACTTTTTCGCATTCACGACTTTTACACCCTGAGACCTATTGTCAAAAGTATAAGTTTCAGAACCAAAATATTTGGTGTGTGGATGCATTCTTACATGGTGGATCCGCATAAAAAAAATTGGCGCAATTGCATAAAAATTCATGACTTGAGGCCGAACTATAAATACATCAGCGATTCGAACTTTTTCGCATGCACGACTTTTACACCCTGAGACCTATTCTCAAAAGTATAAGTTTCAGAACCAAAATATTTGGTGTGTGGATGCATTCTTACATGGTGGATCCGCATAAAAAAAATTGGTGCAATTGCATAAAAATTCATGACTTGAGGTGGAACTATATAAATACATCAGCGATTCGATTTTTTTCGCATGCACGACTTTTACACCCTGAGACCTATTGTCAAAAGTATAAGTTTCAGAACCAAAATATTTAGTGTGTGGATGCATTCTTACATGGTGGATGAGCATAAAAAAAATTGGCGCAATTGCATAAAAATTCATGACTTGAGGCCGAACTATTAATACATCAACGATTCGAACTTTTTCGCATGCACGACTTTTACACCCTGAGACCTATTCTCAAAAGTATAAGTTTCAGAACGAAAATATTTGGTGTGTGGATGCATTCTTACATGGTGGATCCGCATAAAAAAAAGTGGCGCAATTGCATAAAAATTCATGACTTGAGGCCGAACTATAAATACATCAGCGATTCGAACTTTTTCACATGCACGACTTTTACACCCTGAGACCTATTCTCAAAAGTATAATTTTCAGAACGAAAATATTTGGTGTGTGGATGCATTCTTACATGGTGGATCCGCATAAAAAAAATTGGCGCAATTGCATAAAAATTCATGACTTGAGGCCGAACTATAAATACATCAGCGATTCGAACTTTTTCGCATGCACGACTTTTACACCCTGAGACCTATTGTCAAAAGTATAAGTTTCAGAACCAAAATATTTGGTGTGTGGATGCATTCTTACATGGTGGATCCGCATAAAAAAAATTGGTGCAATTGCATAAAAATTCATGACTTGAGGTGGAACTATATAAATACATCAGCGATTCGATTTTTTTCGCATGCACGACTTTTACACCCTGAGACCTATTCTCAAAAGTATAAGTTTCAGAACCAAAATATTTGGTGTGTGGATGCATTCTTACATGGTGGATGAGCATAAAAAAAATTGGCGCAATTGCATAAAAATTCATGACTTGAGGCCGAACTATAAATACATCAGCGATTCGAACTTTTTCGCATGCACGACTTTTACACCCTGAGACCTATTCTCAAAAGTATAAGTTTCAGAACCAAAATATTTGGTGTGTGGATGCATTCTTACATGGTGGATCCGCATAAAAAAAATTGGCGCAATTGCATAAAAATTCATGACTTGAGGTGGA
Source organism: Haliotis cracherodii (assembly GCF_022045235.1). NCBI lineage: Eukaryota > Metazoa > Mollusca > Gastropoda > Lepetellida > Haliotidae > Haliotis > Haliotis cracherodii. The sequence continues at coordinate 42,642,120 of NW_027266341.1, forward strand.
ACTATATAAATAGATCAGCGATTCGATTTTTTTCGCATGCACGACTTTTACACCCTGAGACCTATTGTCAAAAGTATAAGTTTCAGAACCAAAATATTTGGTGTGTGGATGCAATCTTACATGGTGGATGAGCATAAAAAAATTGGCGCAATTGCATAAAAATTCATGACTTGAGGCCGAACTATAAATACATCAGCGATTCGAACTTTTTCGCATGCACGACTTTTACACCCTGAGACCTATTCTCAAAAGTATAAGTTTCAGAACCAAAATATTTGGTGTGTGGATGCATTCTTACATGGTGGATGAGCATAAAAAAAATTGGCGCAATTGCATAAAAATTCATGACTTGAGGCCGAACTATAAATACATCAGCGATTCGAACTTTTTCGCATGCACGACTTTTACACCCTGAGACCTATTCTCAAAAGTATAAGTTTCAGAACCAAAATATTTGGTGTGTGGATGCATTCTTACATGGTGGATCCGCATAAAAAAATTGGCGCAATTGCATAAAAATTCATGACTTGAGGCCGAACTATAAATACATCAGCGATTCGAACTTTTTCGCATGCACGACTTTTACACCCTGAGACCTATTGTCAAAAGTATAAGTTTCAGAACCAAAATATTTGGTGTGTGGATGCATTCTTACATGGTGGATCCGCATAAAAAAATTTGGCGCAATTGCATAAAAATTCATGACTTGAGGCCGAACTATAAATACATCAGCGATTCGAACTTTTTCACATGCACGACTTTTACACCCTGAGACCTATTCTCAAAAGTATAAGTTTCAGAACCAAAATATTTGGTGTGTTGATGCATTCTTACATGGTGGATGAGCATAAAAAAAATTGGTGCAATTGCATAAAAATTCATGACTTGAGGTGGAACTATATAAATACATCAGCGATTCGATTTTTTTCGCATGCACGACTTTTACACCCTGAGACCTATTGTCAAAAGTATAAGTTTCAGAACCAAAATATTTAGTGTGTGGATGCATTCTTACATGGTGGATGAGCATAAAAAAAATTGGCGCAATTGCATAAAAATTCATGACTTGAGGCCGAACTATTAATACATCAACGATTCGAACTTTTTCGCATGCACGACTTTTACACCCTGAGACCTATTCTCAAAAGTATAAGTTTCAGAACCAAAATATTTAGTGTGTGGATGCATTCTTACATGGTGGATGAGCATAAAAAAAATTGGCGCAATTGCATAAAAATTCATGACTTGAGGCCGAACTATAAATACATCAGCGATTCGAACTTTTTCGCATGCACGACTTTTACACCCTGAGACCTATTCTCAAAAGTATAAGTTTCAGAACGAAAATATTTGGTGTGTGGATGCATTCTTACATGGTGGATCCGCATAAAAAAAATTGGCGCAATTGCATAAAAATTCATGACTTGAGGCCGAACTATAAATACATCAGCGATTCGAACTTTTTCGCATGCACGACTTTTACACCCTGAGACCTATTCTCAAAAGTATAAGTTTCAGAACCAAAATATTTGGTGTGTGGATGCATTCTTACATGGTGGATCCGCATAAAAAAAATTGGCGCAATTGCATAAAAATTCATGACTTGAGGCCGAACTATAAATACATCAGCGATTCGAACTTTTTCGCATGCACGACTTTTACACCCTGAGACCTATTGTCAAAAGTATAAGTTTCAGAACCAAAATATTTGGTGTGTGGATGCATTCTTACATGGTGGATCCGCATAAAAAAAATTGGCGCAATTGCATAAAAATTCATGACTTGAGGTGGAACTATATAAATACATCAGCGATTCGATTTTTTTCGCATGCACGACTTTTACACCCTGAGACCTATTGTCAAAAGTATAAGTTTCAGAACCAAAATATTTAGTGTGTGGATGCATTCTTACATGGTGGATGAGCATAAAAAAAATTGGCGCAATTGCATAAAAATTCATGACTTGAGGCCGAACTATTAATACATCAACGATTCGAACTTTTTCGCATGCACGACTTTTACACCCTGAGACCTATTCTCAAAAGTATAAGTTTCAGAACGAAAATATTTGGTGTGTGGATGCATTCTTACATGGTGGATCCGCATAAAAAAAAGTGGCGCAATTGCATAAAAATTCATGACTTGAGGCCGAACTATAAATACATCAGCGATTCGAACTTTTTCACATGCACGACTTTTACACCCTGAGACCTATTCTCAAAAGTATAATTTTCAGAACGAAAATATTTGGTGTGTGGATGCATTCTTACATGGTGGATCCGCATAAAAAAAATTGGCGCAATTGCATAAAAATTCATGACTTGAGGCCGAACTATAAATACATCAGCGATTCGAACTTTTTCGCATGCACGACTTTTACACCCTGAGACCTATTGTCAAAAGTATAAGTTTCAGAACCAAAATATTTGGTGTGTGGATGCATTCTTACATGGTGGATCCGCATAAAAAAAATTGGCGCAATTGCATAAAAATTCATGACTTGAGGTGGAACTATATAAATAGATCAGCGATTCGATTTTTTTCGCATGCACGACTTTTACACCCTGAGACCTATTGTCAAAAGTATAAGTTTCAGAACCAAAATATTTGGTGTGTGGATGCATTCTTACATGGTGGATGAGCATAAAAAAAATTGGTGCAATTGCATAAAAATTCATGACTTGAGGTGGAACTATATAAATACATCAGCGATTCGATTTTTTTCGCATGCACGACTTTTACACCCTGAGACCTATTGTCAAAAGTATAAGTTTCAGAACCAAAATATTTAGTGTGTGGATGCATTCTTACATGGTGGATGAGCATAAAAAAAATTGGCGCAATTGCATAAAAATTCATGACTTGAGGCCGAACTATTAATACATCAACGATTCGAACTTTTTCGCATGCACGACTTTTACACCCTGAGACCTATTCTCAAAAGTATAAGTTTCAGAACCAAAATATTTAGTGTGTGGATGCATTCTTACATGGTGGATGAGCATAAAAAAAATTGGCGCAATTGCATAAAAATTCATGACTTGAGGCCGAACTATAAATACATCAGCGATTCGAACTTTTTCGCATGCACGACTTTTACACCCTGAGACCTATTCTCAAAAGTATAAGTTTCAGAACCAAAATATTTGGTGTGTGGATGCATTCTTACATGGTGGATGAGCATAAAAAAAATTGGCGCAATTGCATAAAAATTCATGACTTGAGGCCGAACTATAAATACATCAGCGATTCGAACTTTTTCGCATGCACGACTTTTACACCCTGAGACCTATTGTCAAAAGTATAAGTTTCAGAACCAAAATATTTGGTGTGTGGATGCATTCTTACATGGTGGATCCGCATAAAAAAAATTGGCGCAATTGCATAAAAATTCATGACTTGAGGCCGAACTATAAATACATCAGCGATTCGAACTTTTTCGCATGCACGACTTTTACACCCTGAGACCTATTGTCAAAAGTATAAGTTTCAGAACCAAAATATTTGGTGTGTGGATGCATTCTTACATGGTGGATCCGCATAAAAAAAATTGGCGCAATTGCATAAAAATTCATGACTTGAGGCCGAACTATAAATACATCAGCGATTCGAACTTTTTCGCATGCACGACTTTTACACCCTGAGACCTATTCTCAAAAGTATAAGTTTCAGAACCAAAATATTTGGTGTGTGGATGCATTCTTACATGGTGGATCCGCATAAAAAAATTTGGCGCAATTGCATAAAAATTCATGACTTGAGGCCGAACTATAAATACATCAGCGATTCGAACTTTTTCACATGCACGACTTTTACACCCTGAGACCTATTCTCAAAAGTATAAGTTTCAGAACCAAAATATTTGGTGTGTGGATGCATTCTTACATGGTGGATCCGCATAAAAAAAAATGGCGCAATTGCATAAAAATTCATGACTTGAGGCCGAACTATAAATACATCAGCGATTCGAACTTTTTCGCATGCACGACTTTTACACCCTGAGACCTATTGTCAAAAGTATAAGTTTCAGAACCAAAATATTTGGTGTGTGGATGCATTCTTACATGGTGGATGAGCATAAAAAAAATTGGTGCAATTGCATAAAAATTCATGACTTGAGGTGGAACTATATAAATACATCAGCGATTCGATTTTTTTCGCATGCACGACTTTTACACCCTGAGACCTATTGTCAAAAGTATAAGTTTCAGAACCAAAATATTTAGTGTGTGGATGCATTCTTACATGGTGGATGAGCATAAAAAAAATTGGCGCAATTGCATAAAAATTCATGACTTGAGGCCGAACTATTAATACATCAACGATTCGAACTTTTTCGCATGCACGACTTTTACACCCTGAGACCTATTCTCAAAAGTATAAGTTTCAGAACCAAAATATTTGGTGTGTGGATGCATTCTTACATGGTGGATGAGCATAAAAAAAATTGGCGCAATTGCATAAAAATTCATGACTTGAGGCCGAACTATAAATACATCAGCGATTCGAACTTTTTCGCATGCACGACTTTTACACCCTGAGACCTATTCTCAAAAGTATAAGTTTCAGAACCAAAATATTTGGTGTGTGGATGCATTCTTACATGGTGGATGAGCATAAAAAAAATTGGCGCAATTGCATAAAAATTCATGACTTGAGGCCGAACTATAAATACATCAGCGATTCGAACTTTTTCGCATGCACGACTTTTACACCCTGAGACCTATTCTCAAAAGTATAAGTTTCAGAACCAAAATATTTGGTGTGTGGATGCATTCTTACATGGTGGATGAGCATAAAAAAAATTGGCGCAATTGCATAAAAATTCATGACTTGAGGCCGAACTATAAATACATCAGCGATTCGAACTTTTTCGCATGCACGACTTTTACACCCTGAGACCTATTGTCAAAAGTATAAGTTTCAGAACCAAAATATTTGGTGTGTGGATGCATTCTTACATGGTGGATCCGCATAAAAAAAATTGGTGCAATTGCATAAAAATTCATGACTTGAGGCCGAACTATATAAATACATCAGCGATTCGATTTTTTTCGCATGCACGACTTTTACACCCTGAGACCTATTGTCAAAAGTATAAGTTTCAGAACCAAAATATTTAGTGTGTGGATGCATTCTTACATGGTGGATGAGCATAAAAAAAATTGGCGCAATTGCATAAAAATTCATGACTTGAGGCCGAACTATTAATACATCAACGATTCGAACTTTTTCGCATGCACGACTTTTACACCCTGAGACCTATTGTCAAAAGTATAAGTTTCAGAACCAAAATATTTGGTGTGTGGATGCATTCTTACATGGTGGATCCGCATAAAAAAAATTGGCGCAATTGCATAAAAATTCATGACTTGAGGTGGAACTATATAAATAGATCAGCGATTCGATTTTTTTCGCATGAACGACTTTTACACCCTGAGACCTATTGTCAAAAGTATAAGTTTCAGAACCAAAATATTTGGTGTGTGGATGCAATCTTACATGGTGGATGAGCATAAAAAAAATTGGCGCAATTGCATAAAAATTCATGACTTGAGGCCGAACTATAAATACATCAGCGATTCGAACTTTTTCGCATGCACGACTTTTACACCCTGAGACCTATTCTCAAAAGTATAAGTTTCAGAACCAAAATATTTGGTGTGTGGATGCATTCTTACATGGTGGATCCGCATAAAAAAAATTGGCGCAATTGCATAAAAATTCATGACTTGAGGCCGAACTATAAATACATCAGCGATTCGAACTTTTTCGCATGCACGACTTTTACACCCTGAGACCTATTCTCAAAAGTATAAGTTTCAGAACCAAAATATTTGGTGTGTGGATGCATTCTTACATGGTGGATCCGCATAAAAAAAATTGGCGCAATTGCATAAAAATTCATGACTTGAGGTGGAACTATATAAATACATCAGCGATTCGAACTTTTTCGCATGCACGACTTTTACACCCTGAGACCTATTCTCAAAAGTATAAGTTTCAGAACCAAAATATTTGGTGTGTGGATGCATTCTTACATGGTGGATCCGCATAAAAAAATTTGGCGCAATTGCATAAAAATTCATGACTTGAGGCCGAACTATAAATACATCAGCGATTCGAACTTTTTCACATGCACGACTTTTACACCCTGAGACCTATTCTCAAAAGTATAAGTTTCAGAACCAAAATATTTGGTGTGTGGATGCATTCTTACATGGTGGATCCGCATAAAAAAAATTGGCGCAATTGCATAAAAATTCATGACTTGAGGCCGAACTATAAATACATCAGCGATTCGAACTTTTTCGCATGCACGACTTTTACACCCTGAGACCTATTGTCAAAAGTATAAGTTTCAGAACCAAAATATTTGGTGTGTGGATGCATTCTTACATGGTGGATGAGCATAAAAAAAATTGGTGCAATTGCATAAAAATTCATGACTTGAGGTAGAACTATATAAATACATCAGCGATTCGATTTTTTTCGCATGCACGACTTTTACACCCTGAGACCTATTGTCAAAAGTATAAGTTTCAGAACCAAAATATTTGGTGTGTGGATGCATTCTTACATGGTGGATGAGCATAAAAAAAATTGGCGCAATTGCATAAAAATTCATGACTTGAGGCCGAACTATTAATACATCAACGATTCGAACTTTTTCGCATGCACGACTTTTACACCCTGAGACCTATTCTCAAAAGTATAAGTTTCAGAACCAAAATATTTAGTGTGTGGATGCATTCTTACATGGTGGATGAGCATAAAAAAAATTGGCGCAATTGCATAAAAATTCATGACTTGATGCCGAACTATAAATACATCAGCGATTCGAACTTTTTCGCATGCAGTTTCAGAACCAAAATATTTGGTGTGTGGATGCATTCTTACATGGTGGATGAGCATAAAAAAAATTGGCGCAATTGCATAAAAATTCATGACTTGAGGCCGAACTATAAATACATCAGCGATTCGAACTTTTTCGCATGCACGACTTTTACACCCTGAGACCTATTGTCAAAAGTATAAGTTTCAGAACCAAAATATTTGGTGTGTGGATGCATTCTTACATGGTGGATGAGCATAAAAAAAATTGGCGCAATTGCATAAAAATTCATGACTTGAGGTGGAACTATATAAATATATCAGCGATTCGATTTTTTTCGCATGCACGACTTTTACACCCTGAGACCTATTGTCAAAAGTATAAGTTTCAGAACCAAAATATTTGGTGTGTGGATGCATTCTTACATGGTGGATGAGCATAAAAAAAATTGGCGCAATTGCATAAAAATTCATGACTTGAGGCCGAACTATTAATACATCAACGATTCGAACTTTTTCGCATGCACGACTTTTACACCCTGAGACCTATTCTCAAAAGTATAAGTTTCAGAACGAAAATATTTGGTGTGTGGATGCATTCTTACATGGTGGATCCGCATAAAAAAATTTGGCGCAATTGCATAAAAATTCATGACTTGAGGCCGAACTATAAATACATCAGCGATTCGAACTTTTTCGCATGCACGACTTTTACACCCTGAGACCTATTCTCAAAAGTATAAGTTTCAGAACCAAAATATTTGGTGTGTGGATGCATTCTTACATGGTGGATCCGCATAAAAAAAATTGGCGCAATTGCATAAAAATTCATGACTTGAGGCCGAACTATAAATACATCAGCGATTCGAACTTTTTCGCATGCACGACTTTTACACCCTGAGACCTATTGTCAAAAGTATAAGTTTCAGAACCAAAATATTTGGTGTGTGGATGCATTCTTACATGGTGGATCCGCATAAAAAAAATTGGCGCAATTGCATAAAAATTCATGACTTGAGGTGGAACTATATAAATACATCAGCGATTCGATTTTTTTCGCATGCACGACTTTTACACCCTGAGACCTATTGTCAAAAGTATAAGTTTCAGAACCAAAATATTTGGTGTGTGGATGCAATCTTACATGGTGGATGAGCATAGAAACAATTGGCGCAATTGCATAAAAATTCATGACTTGAGGCCGAACTATAAATACATCAGCGATTCGAACTTTTTCGCATGCACGACTTTTACACCCTGAGACCTATTCTCAAAAGTATAAGTTTCAGAACCAAAATATTTGGTGTGTGGATGCATTCTTACATGGTGGATGAGCATAAAAAAAATTGGCGCAATTGCATAAAAATTCATGACTTGAGGCCGAACTATAAATACATCAGCGATTCGAACTTTTTCGCATGCACGACTTTTACACCCTGAGACCTATTGTCAAAAGTATAAGTTTCAGAATCAAAATATTTGGTGTGTGGATGCATTCTTACATGGTGGATCCGCATAAAAAAAATTGGCGCAATTGCATAAAAATTCATGACTTGAGGCCGAACTATAAATACATCAGCGATTCGAACTTTTTCGCATGCACGACTTTTACACCCTGAGACCTATTCTCAAAAGTATAAGTTTCAGAACCAAAATATTTGGTGTGTGGATGCATTCTTACATGGTGGATCCGCATAAAAAAAATTGGCGCAATTGCATAAAAATTCATGACTTGAGGCCGAACTATAAATACATCAGCGATTCGAACTTTTTCGCATGCACGACTTTTACACCCTGAGACCTATTGTCAAAAGTATAAGTTTCAGAACCAAAATATTTGGTGTGTGGATGCATTCTTACATGGTGGATCCGCATAAAAAAATTTGGCGCAATTGCATAAAAATTCATGACTTGAGGCCGAACTATAAATACATCAGCGATTCGAACTTTTTCGCATGCACGACTTTTACACCCTGAGACCTATTCTCAAAAGTATAAGTTTCAGAACCAAAATATTTAGTGTGTGGATGCATTCTTACATGGTGGATCCGCATAAAAAAAATTGGCGCAATTGCATAAAAATTCATGACTTGAGGCCGAACTATAAATACATCAGCGATTCGAACTTTTTCGCATGCACGACTTTTACACCCTGAGACCTATTGTCAAAAGTATAAGTTTCAGAACCAAAATATTTGGTGTGTGGATGCATTCTTACATGGTGGATCCGCATAAAAAAAATTGGCGCAATTGCATAAAAATTCATGACTTGAGGCCGAACTATAAATACATCAGCGATTCGAACTTTTTCGCATGCACGACTTTTACACCCTGAGACCTATTGTCAAAAGTATAAGTTTCAGAACCAAAATATTTGGTGTGTGGATGCATTCTTACATGGTGGATGAGCATAAAAAAAATTGGCGCAATTGCATAAAAATTCATGACTTGAGGCCGAACTATTAATACATCAACGATTCGAACTTTTTCGCATGCACGACTTTTACACCCTGAGACCTATTGTCAAAAGTATAAGTTTCAGAACCAAAATATTTGGTGTGTGGATGCATTCTTACATGGTGGATGAGCATAAAAAGAATTGGCGCAATTGCATAAAAATTCATGACTTGAGGCCGAACTATAAATACATCAGCGATTCGAACTTTTTCGCATGCACGACTTTTACACCCTGAGACCTATTCTCAAAAGTATAAGTTTCAGAACCAAAATATTTGGTGTGTGGATGCATTCTTACATGGTGGATGAGCATAAAAAAAATTGGCGCAATTGCATAAAAATTCATGACTTGAGGCCGAACTATAAATACATCAGCGATTCGAACTTTTTCGCATGCACGACTTTTACACCCTGAGACCTATTCTCAAAAGTATAAGTTTCAGAACCAAAATATTTGGTGTGTGGATGCATTCTTACATGGTGGATCCGCATAAAAAAAATTGGCGCAATTGCATAAAAATTCATGACTTGAGGCCGAACTATAAATACATCAGCGATTCGAACTTTTTCGCATGCACGACTTTTACACCCTGAGACCTATTGTCAAAAGTATAAGTTTCAGAACCAAAATATTTGGTGTGTGGATGCATTCTTACATGGTGGATGAGCATAAAAAAAATTGGCGCAATTGCATAAAAATTCATGACTTGAGGTGGAACTATATAAATACATCAGCGATTCGATTTTTTTCGCATGCACGACTTTTACACCCTGAGACCTATTGTCAAAAGTATAAGTTTCAGAACCAAAATATTTGGTGTGTGGATGCATTCTTACATGGTGGATGAGCATAAAAAAAATTGGCGCAATTGCATAAAAATTCATGACTTGAGGCCGAACTATTAATACATCAACGATTCGAACTTTTTCGCATGCACGACTTTTACACCCTGAGACCTATTCTCAAAAGTATAAGTTTCAGAACGAAAATATTTGGTGTGTGGATGCATTCTTACATGGTGGATCCGCATAAAAAAATTTGGCGCAATTGCATAAAAATTCATGACTTGAGGCCGAACTATAAATACATCAGCGATTCGAACTTTTTCGCATGCACGACTTTTACACCCTGAGACCTATTCTCAAAAGTATAAGTTTCAGAACCAAAATATTTGGTGTGTGGATGCATTCTTACATGGTGGATCCGCATAAAAAAAATTGGCGCAATTGCATAAAAATTCATGACTTGAGGCCGAACTATAAATACATCAGCGATTCGAACTTTTTCGCATGCACGACTTTTACACCCTGAGACCTATTGTCAAAAGTATAAGTTTCAGAACCAAAATATTTGGTGTGTGGATGCATTCTTACATGGTGGATCCGCATAAAAAAAATTGGCGCAATTGCATAAAAATTCATGACTTGAGGTGGAACTATATAAATACATCAGCGATTCGATTTTTTTCGCATGCACGACTTTTACACCCTGAGACCTATTGTCAAAAGTATAAGTTTCAGAACCAAAATATTTGGTGTGTGGATGCAATCTTACATGGTGGATGAGCATAGAAACAATTGGCGCAATTGCATAAAAATTCATGACTTGAGGCCGAACTATAAATACATCAGCGATTCGAACTTTTTCGCATGCACGACTTTTACACCCTGAGACCTATTCTCAAAAGTATAAGTTTCAGAACCAAAATATTTGGTGTGTGGATGCATTCTTACATGGTGGATGAGCATAAAAAAAATTGGCGCAATTGCATAAAAATTCATGACTTGAGGCCGAACTATAAATACATCAGCGATTCGAACTTTTTCGCATGCACGACTTTTACACCCTGAGACCTATTGTCAAAAGTATAAGTTTCAGAATCAAAATATTTGGTGTGTGGATGCATTCTTACATGGTGGATCCGCATAAAAAAAATTGGCGCAATTGCATAAAAATTCATGACTTGAGGCCGAACTATAAATACATCAGCGATTCGAACTTTTTCGCATGCACGACTTTTACACCCTGAGACCTATTCTCAAAAGTATAAGTTTCAGAACCAAAATATTTAGTGTGTGGATGCATTCTTACATGGTGGATCCGCATAAAAAAAATTGGCGCAATTGCATAAAAATTCATGACTTGAGGCCGAACTATAAATACATCAGCGATTCGAACTTTTTCGCATGCACGACTTTTACACCCTGAGACCTATTGTCAAAAGTATAAGTTTCAGAACCAAAATATTTGGTGTGTGGATGCATTCTTACATGGTGGATCCGCATAAAAAAATTTGGCGCAATTGCATAAAAATTCATGACTTGAGGCCGAACTATAAATACATCAGCGATTCGAACTTTTTCGCATGCACGACTTTTACACCCTGAGACCTATTCTCAAAAGTATAAGTTTCAGAACCAAAATATTTAGTGTGTGGATGCATTCTTACATGGTGGATCCGCATAAAAAAAATTGGCGCAATTGCATAAAAATTCATGACTTGAGGCCGAACTATAAATACATCAGCGATTCGAACTTTTTCGCATGCACGACTTTTACACCCTGAGACCTATTGTCAAAAGTATAAGTTTCAGAACCAAAATATTTGGTGTGTGGATGCATTCTTACATGGTGGATCCGCATAAAAAAAATTGGCGCAATTGCATAAAAATTCATGACTTGAGGCCGAACTATAAATACATCAGCGATTCGAACTTTTTCGCATGCACGACTTTTACACCCTGAGACCTATTGTCAAAAGTATAAGTTTCAGAACCAAAATATTTAGTGTGTGGATGCATTCTTACATGGTGGATGAGCATAAAAAAAATTGGTGCAATTGCATAAAAATTCATGACTTGAGGTGGAACTATATAAATACATCAGCGATTCGATTTTTTTCGCATGCACGACTTTTACACCCTGAGACCTATTGTCAAAAGTATAAGTTTCAGAACCAAAATATTTAGTGTGTGGATGCATTCTTACATGGTGGATGAGCATAAAAAAAATTGGCGCAATTGCATAAAAATTCATGACTTGAGGCCGAACTATTAATACATCAACGATTCGAACTTTTTCGCATGCACGACTTTTACACCCTGAGACCTATTGTCAAAAGTATAAGTTTCAGAACCAAAATATTTGGTGTGTGGATGCATTCTTACATGGTGGATCCGCATAAAAAAAATTGGCGCAATTGCATAAAAATTCATGACTTGAGGCCGAACTATAAATACATCAGCGATTCGAACTTTTTCGCATGCACGACTTTTACACCCTGAGACCTATTCTCAAAAGTATAAGTTTCAGAACCAAAATATTTGGTGTGTGGATGCATTCTTACATGGTGGATCCGCATAAAAAAAATTGGCGCAATTGCATAAAAATTCATGACTTGAGGCCGAACTATAAATACATCAGCGATTCGAACTTTTTCGCATGCACGACTTTTACACCCTGAGACCTATTCTCAAAAGTATAAGTTTCAGAACCAAAATATTTGGTGTGTGGATGCATTCTTACATGGTGGATCCGCATAAAAAAAATTGGCGCAATTGCATAAAAATTCATGACTTGAGGCCGAACTATAAATACATCAGCGATTCGAACTTTTTCGCATGCACGACTTTTACACCCTGAGACCTATTCTCAAAAGTATAAGTTTCAGAACCAAAATATTTGGTGTGTGGATGCATTCTTACATGGTGGATCCGCATAAAAAAAATTGGCGCAATTGCATAAAAATTCATGACTTGAGGTGGAACTATATAAATACATCAGCGATTCGAACTTTTTCGCATGCACGACTTTTACACCCTGAGACCTATTCTCAAAAGTATAAGTTTCAGAACCAAAATATTTGGTGTGTGGATGCATTCTTACATGGTGGATCCGCATAAAAAAATTTGGCGCAATTGCATAAAAATTCATGACTTGAGGCCGAACTATAAATACATCAGCGATTCGAACTTTTTCACATGCACGACTTTTACACCCTGAGACCTATTCTCAAAAGTATAAGTTTCAGAACCAAAATATTTGGTGTGTGGATGCATTCTTACATGGTGGATCCGCATAAAAAAAATTGGCGCAATTGCATAAAAATTCATGACTTGAGGCCGAACTATAAATACATCAGCGATTCGAACTTTTTCGCATGCACGACTTTTACACCCTGAGACCTATTGTCAAAAGTATAAGTTTCAGAACCAAAATATTTGGTGTGTGGATGCATTCTTACATGGTGGATGAGCATAAAAAAAATTGGTGCAATTGCATAAAAATTCATGACTTGAGGTGGAACTATATAAATACATCAGCGAATCGATTTTTTTCGCATGCACGACTTTTACACCCTGAGACCTATTGTCAAAAGTATAAGTTTCAGAACCAAAATATTTGGTGTGTGGATGCATTCTTACATGGTGGATGAGCATAAAAAAAATTGGCGCAATTGCATAAAAATTCATGACTTGAGGCCGAACTATTAATACATCAACGATTCGAACTTTTTCGCATGCACGACTTTTACACCCTGAGACCTATTCTCAAAAGTATAAGTTTCAGAACCAAAATATTTAGTGTGTGGATGCATTCTTACATGGTGGATGAGCATAAAAAAAATTGGCGCAATTGCATAAAAATTCATGACTTGAGGCCGAACTATAAATACATCAGCGATTCGAACTTTTTCGCATGCACGACTTTTACACCCTGAGACCTATTGTCAAAAGTATAAGTTTCAGAACCAAAATATTTGGTGTGTGGATGCATTCTTACATGGTGGATGAGCATAAAAAAAATTGGCGCAATTGCATAAAAATTCATGACTTGAGGCCGAACTATAAATACATCAGCGATTCGAACTTTTTCGCATGCACGACTTTTACACCCTGAGACCTATTGTCAAAAGTATAAGTTTCAGAACCAAAATATTTGGTGTGTGGATGCATTCTTACATGGTGGATCCGCATAAAAAAAATTGGCGCAATTGCATAAAAATTCATGACTTGAGGCCGAACTATAAATACATCAGCGATTCGAACTTTTTCGCATGCACGACTTTTACACCCTGAGACCTATTGTCAAAAGTATAAGTTTCAGAACCAAAATATTTGGTGTGTGGATGCATTCTTACATGGTGGATGAGCATAAAAAAAATTGGCGCAATTGCATAAAAATTCATGACTTGAGGTGGAACTATATAAATACATCAGCGATTCGATTTTTTTCGCATGCACGACTTTTACACCCTGAGACCTATTGTCAAAAGTATAAGTTTCAGAACCAAAATATTTGGTGTGTGGATGCATTCTTACATGGTGGATGAGCATAAAAAAAATTGGCGCAATTGCATAAAAATTCATGACTTGAGGCCGAACTATAAATACATCAGCGATTCGAACTTTTTCGCATGCACGACTTTTACACCCTGAGACCTATTCTCAAAAGTATAAGTTTCAGAACCAAAATATTTGGTGTGTGGATGCATTCTTACATGGTGGATGAGCATAAAAAAAATTGGCGCAATTGCATAAAAATTCATGACTTGAGGCCGAACTATAAATACATCAGCGATTCGAACTTTTTCGCATGCACGACTTTTACACCCTGAGACCTATTCTCAAAAGTATAAGTTTCAGAACCAAAATATTTGGTGTGTGGATGCATTCTTACATGGTGGATCCGCATAAAAAAAATTGGCGCAATTGCATAAAAATTCATGACTTGAGGTGGAACTATATAAATACATCAGCGATTCGAACTTTTTCGCATGCACGACTTTTACACCCTGAGACCTATTCTCAAAAGTATAAGTTTCAGAACCAAAATATTTGGTGTGTGGATGCATTCTTACATGGTGGATCCGCATAAAAAAATTTGGCGCAATTGCATAAAAATTCATGACTTGAGGCCGAACTATAAATACATCAGCGATTCGAACTTTTTCACATGCACGACTTTTACACCCTGAGACCTATTCTCAAAAGTATAAGTTTCAGAACCAAAATATTTGGTGTGTGGATGCATTCTTACATGGTGGATCCGCATAAAAAAAATTGGCGCAATTGCATAAAAATTCATGACTTGAGGCCGAACTATAAATACATCAGCGATTCGAACTTTTTCGCATGCACGACTTTTACACCCTGAGACCTATTGTCAAAAGTATAAGTTTCAGAACCAAAATATTTGGTGTGTGGATGCATTCTTACATGGTGGATGAGCATAAAAAAAATTGGTGCAATTGCATAAAAATTCATGACTTGAGGTGGAACTATATAAATACATCAGCGATTCGATTTTTTTCGCATGCACGACTTTTACACCCTGAGACCTATTGTCAAAAGTATAAGTTTCAGAACCAAAATATTTGGTGTGTGGATGCATTCTTACATGGTGGATGAGCATAAAAAAAATTGGCGCAATTGCATAAAAATTCATGACTTGAGGCCGAACTATTAATACATCAACGATTCGAACTTTTTCGCATGCACGACTTTTACACCCTGAGACCTATTGTCAAAAGTATAAGTTTCAGAACCAAAATATTTAGTGTGTGGATGCATTCTTACATGGTGGATGAGCATAAAAAAAATTGGCGCAATTGCATAAAAATTCATGACTTGAGGCCGAACTATAAATACATCAGCGATTCGAACTTTTTCGCATGCACGACTTTTACACCCTGAGACCTATTCTCAAAAGTATAAGTTTCAGAACCAAAATATTTGGTGTGTGGATGCATTCTTACATGGTGGATGAGCATAAAAAAAATTGGCGCAATTGCATAAAAATTCATGACTTGAGGCCGAACTATAAATACATCAGCGATTCGAACTTTTTCGCATGCACGACTTTTACACCCTGAGACCTATTGTCAAAAGTATAAGTTTCAGAACCAAAATATTTGGTGTGTGGATGCATTCTTACATGGTGGATCCGCATAAAAAAAATTGGCGCAATTGCATAAAAATTCATGACTTGAGGCCGAACTATAAATACATCAGCGATTCGAACTTTTTCGCATGCACGACTTTTACACCCTGAGACCTATTCTCAAAAGTATAAGTTTCAGAACCAAAATATTTGGTGTGTGGATGCATTCTTACATGGTGGATCCGCATAAAAAAATTGGCGCAATTGCATAAAAATTCATGACTTGAGGCCGAACTATAAATACATCAGCGATTCGAACTTTTTCGCATGCACGACTTTTACACCCTGAGACCTATTGTCAAAAGTATAAGTTTCAGAACCAAAATATTTGGTGTGTGGATGCATTCTTACATGGTGGATGAGCATAAAAAAAATTGGCGCAATTGCATAAAAATTCATGACTTGAGGCCGAACTATAAATACATCAGCGATTCGAACTTTTTCGCATGCACGACTTTTACACCCTGAGACCTATTCTCAAAAGTATAAGTTTCAGAACCAAAATATTTGGTGTGTGGATGCATTCTTACATGGTGGATCCGCATAAAAAAAATTGGCGCAATTGCATAAAAATTCATGACTTGAGGCCGAACTATAAATACATCAGCGATTCGAACTTTTTCGCATGCACGACTTTTACACCCTGAGACCTATTCTCAAAAGTATAAGTTTCAGAACCAAAATATTTGGTGTGTGGATGCATTCTTACATGGTGGATCCGCATAAAAAAAATTGGCGCAATTGCATAAAAATTCATGACTTGAGGTGGAACTATATAAATACATCAGCGATTCGATTTTTTTCGCATGCACGACTTTTACACCCTGAGACCTATTGTCAAAAGTATAAGTTTCAGAACCAAAATATTTGGTGTGTGGATGCAATCTTACATGGTGGATGAGCATAGAAACAATTGGCGCAATTGCATAAAAATTCATGACTTGAGGCCGAACTATAAATACATCAGCGATTCGAACTTTTTCGCATGCACGACTTTTACACCCTGAGACCTATTCTCAAAAGTATAAGTTTCAGAACCAAAATATTTGGTGTGTGGATGCATTTTTACATGGTGGATGAGCATAAAAAAAATTGGCGCAATTGCATAAAAATTCATGACTTGAGGCCGAACTATAAATACATCAGCGATTCGAACTTTTTCGCATGCACGACTTTTACACCCTGAGACCTATTGTCAAAAGTATAAGTTTCAGAACCAAAATATTTGGTGTGTGGATGCATTCTTACATGGTGGATCCGCATAAAAAAAATTGGCGCAATTGCATAAAAATTCATGACTTGAGGCCGAACTATAAATACATCAGCGATTCGAACTTTTTCGCATGCACGACTTTTACACCCTGAGACCTATTCTCAAAAGTATAAGTTTCAGAACCAAAATATTTGGTGTGTGGATGCATTCTTACATGGTGGATCCGCATAAAAAAAATTGGCGCAATTGCATAAACATTCATGACTTGAGGCCGAACTATAAATACATCAGCGATTCGAACTTTTTCGCATGCACGACTTTTACACCCTGAGACCTATTCTCAAAAGTATAAGTTTCAGAACCAAAATATTTGGTGTGTGGATGCATTCTTACATGGTGGATCCGCATAAAAAAATTGGCGCAATTGCATAAAAATTCATGACTTGAGGCCGAACTATAAATACATCAGCGATTCGAACTTTTTCGCATGCACGACTTTTACACCCTGAGACCTATTGTCAAAAGTATAAGTTTCAGAACCAAAATATTTGGTGTGTGGATGCATTCTTACATGGTGGATCCGCATAAAAAAAATTGGCGCAATTGCATAAAAATTCATGACTTGAGGCCGAACTATAAATACATCAACGATTCGAACTTTTTCGCATGCACGACTTTTACACCCTGAGACCTATTGTCAAAAGTATAAGTTTCAGAACCAAAATATTTGGTGTGTGGATGCATTCTTACATGGTGGATCCGCATAAAAAAAATTGGCGCAATTGCATAAAAATTCATGACTTGAGGTGGAACTATATAAATACATCAGCGATTCGATTTTTTTCGCATGCACGACTTTTACACCCTGAGACCTATTCTCAAAAGTATAAGTTTCAGAACCAAAATATTTGGTGTGTGGATGCAATCTTACATGGTGGATGAGCATAAAAAAAATTGGCGCAATTGCATAAAAATTCATGACTTGAGGTGGAACTATATAAATACATCAGCGATTCGATTTTTTTCGCATGCACGACTTTTACACCCTGAGACCTATTGTCAAAAGTATAAGTTTCAGAACCAAAATATTTGGTGTGTGGATGCATTCTTACATGGTGGATGAGCATAAAAAAAATTGGCGCAATTGCATAAAAATTCATGACTTGAGGCCGAACTATAAATACATCAGCGATTCGAACTTTTTCGCATGCACGACTTTTACACCCTGAGACCTATTCTCAAAAGTATAAGTTTCAGAACCAAAATATTTGGTGTGTGGATGCATTCTTACATGGTGGATGAGCATAAAAAAAATTGGCGCAATTGCATAAAAATTCATGACTTGAGGCCGAACTATAAATACATCAGCGATTCGAACTTTTTCGCATGCACGACTTTTACACCCTGAGACCTATTGTCAAAAGTATAAGTTTCAGAACCAAAATATTTGGTGTGTGGATGCATTCTTACATGGTGGATCCGCATAAAAAAAATTGGTGCAATTGCATAAAAATTCATGACTTGAGGTGGAACTATATAAATACATCAGCGATTCGATTTTTTTCGCATGCACGACTTTTACACCCTGAGACCTATTCTCAAAAGTATAAGTTTCAGAACCAAAATATTTGGTGTGTGGATGCAATCTTACATGGTGGATGAGCATAAAAAAAATTGGCGCAATTGCATAAAAATTCATGACTTGAGGCCGAACTATAAATACATCAACGATTCGAACTTTTTCGCATGCACGACTTTTACACCCTGAGACCTATTGTCAAAAGTATAAGTTTCAGAACCAAAATATTTGGTGTGTGGATGCATTCTTACATGGTGGATGAGCATAAAAAAAATTGGCGCAATTGCATAAAAATTCATGACTTGAGGCCGAACTATAAATACATCAGCGATTCGAACTTTTTCGCATGCACGACTTTTACACCCTGAGACCTATTGTCAAAAGTATAAGTTTCAGAACCAAAATATTTGGTGTGTGGATGCATTCTTACATGGTGGATGAGCATAAAAAAAATTGGCGCAATTGCATAAAAATTCATGACTTGAGGTGGAACTATATAAATACATCAGCGATTCGATTTTTTTCGCATGCACGACTTTTACACCCTGAGACCTATTGTCAAAAGTATAAGTTTCAGAACCAAAATATTTGGTGTGTGGATGCATTCTTACATGGTGGATGAGCATAAAAAAAATTGGCGCAATTGCATAAAAATTCATGACTTGAGGCCGAACTATAAATACATCAGCGATTCGAACTTTTTCGCATGCACGACTTTTACACCCTGAGACCTATTCTCAAAAGTATAAGTTTCAGAACCAAAATATTTGGTGTGTGGATGCATTCTTACATGGTGGATCCGCATAAAAAAAATTGGCGCAATTGCATAAAAATTCATGACTTGAGGCCGAACTATAAATACATCAGCGATTCGAACTTTTTCGCATGCACGACTTTTACACCCTGAGACCTATTCTCAAAAGTATAAGTTTCAGAACCAATATTTGGTGTGTGGATGCATTCTTACATGGTGGATCCGCATAAAAAAAATTGGCGCAATTGCATAAAAATTCATGACTTGAGGCCGAACTATAAATACATCAGCGATTCGAACTTTTTCGCATGCACGACTTTTACACCCTGAGACCTATTCTCAAAAGTATAAGTTTCAGAACCAAAATATTTGGTGTGTGGATGCATTCTTACATGGTGGATGAGCATAAAAAAAATTGGCGCAATTGCATAAAAATTCATGACTTGAGGCCGAACTATAAATACATCAGCGATTCGAACTTTTTCGCATGCACGACTTTTACACCCTGAGACCTATTGTCAAAAGTATAAGTTTCAGAACCAAAATATTTGGTGTGTGGATGCATTCTTACATGGTGGATCCGCATAAAAAAAATTGGCGCAATTGCATAAAAATTCATGACTTGAGGCCGAACTATAAATACATCAGCGATTCGAACTTTTTCGCATGCACGACTTTTACACCCTGAGACCTATTCTCAAAAGTATAAGTTTCAGAACCAAAATATTTGGTGTGTGGATGCATTCTTACATGGTGGATCCGCATAAAAAAAATTGGCGCAATTGCATAAAAATTCATGACTTGAGGCCGAACTATAAATACATCAGCGATTCGAACTTTTTCGCATGCACGACTTTTACACCCTGAGACCTATTCTCAAAAGTATAAGTTTCAGAACCAAAATATTTGGTGTGTGGATGCATTCTTACATGGTGGATCCGCATAAAAAAATTTGGCGCAATTGCATAAAAATTCATGACTTGAGGCCGAACTATAAATACATCAGCGATTCGAACTTTTTCGCATGCACGACTTTTACACCCTGAGACCTATTCTCAAAAGTATAAGTTTCAGAACCAAAATATTTGGTGTGTGGATGCATTCTTACATGGTGGATCCGCATAAAAAAAATTGGCGCAATTGCATAAAAATTCATGACTTGAGGCCGAACTATAAATACATCAGCGATTCGAACTTTTTCGCATGCACGACTTTTACACCCTGAGACCTATTCTCAAAAGTATAAGTTTCAGAACCAAAATATTTGGTGTGTGGATGCATTCTTACATGGTGGATCCGCATAAAAAAAATTGGCGCAATTGCATAAAAATTCATGACTTGAGGCCGAACTATAAATACATCAGCGATTCGAACTTTTTCGCATGCACGACTTTTACACCCTGAGACCTATTCTCAAAAGTATAAGTTTCAGAACCAAAATATTTGGTGTGTGGATGCATTCTTACATGGTGGATCCGCATAAAAAAAATTGGCGCAATTGCATAAAAATTCATGACTTGAGGTGGAACTATATAAATACATCAGCGATTCGATTTTTTTCGCATGCACGACTTTTACACCCTGAGACCTATTCTCAAAAGTATAAGTTTCAGAACCAAAATATTTGGTGTGTGGATGCATTCTTACATGGTGGATCCGCATAAAAAAAATTGGCGCAATTGCATAAAAATTCATGACTTGAGGCCGAACTATAAATACATCAGCGATTCGAACTTTTTCGCATGCACGACTTTTACACCCTGAGACCTATTCTCAAAAGTATAAGTTTCAGAACCAAAATATTTGGTGTGTGGATGCATTCTTACATGGTGGATCCGCATAAAATTTTTTGGCGCAATTGCATAAAAATTCATGACTTGAGGCCGAACTATAAACACATCAGCGATTCGAACTTTTTCGCATGCACGACTTTTACACCCTGAGACCTATTCTCAAAAGTATAAGTTTCAGAACCAAAATATTTGGTGTGTGGATGCATTCTTACATGGTGGATCCGCATAAAAAAAATTGGCGCAATTGCATAAAAATTCATGACTTGAGGCCGAACTATAAATACATCAGCGATTCGAACTTTTTCGCATGCACGACTTTTACACCCTGAGACCTATTGTCAAAAGTATAAGTTTCAGAACCAAAATATTTGGTGTGTGGATGCATTCTTACATGGTGGATCCGCATAAAAAAAATTGGCGCAATTGCATAAAAATTCATGACTTGAGGTGGAACTATATAAATACATCAGCGATTCGATTTTTTTCGCATGCACGACTTTTACACCCTGAGACCTATTGTCAAAAGTATAAGTTTCAGAACCAAAATATTTGGTGTGTGGATGCAATCTTACATGGTGGATGAGCATAGAAACAATTGGCGCAATTGCATAAAAATTCATGACTTGAGGCCGAACTATAAATACATCAGCGATTCGAACTTTTTCGCATGCACGACTTTTACACCCTGAGACCTATTCTCAAAAGTATAAGTTTCAGAACCAAAATATTTGGTGTGTGGATGCATTCTTACATGGTGGATCCGCATAAATTTTTTTGGCGCAATTGCATAAAAATTCATGACTTGAGGCCGAACTATAAATACATCAGCGATTCGAACTTTTTCGCATGCACGACTTTTACACCCTGAGACCTATTCTCAAAAGTATAAGTTTCAGAACCAAAATATTTGGTGTGTGGATGCATTCTTACATGGTGGATCCGCATAAAAAAAATTGGCGCAATTGCATAAAAATTCATGACTTGAGGCCGAACTATAAATACATCAGCGATTCGAACTTTTTCGCATGCAGGACTTTTACACCCTGAGACCTATTCTCAAAAGTATAAGTTTCAGAACCAAAATATTTGGTGTGTGGATGCATTCTTACATGGTGGATCCGCATAAAAAAATTTGGCGCAATTGCATAAAAATTCATGACTTGAGGCCGAACTATAAATACATCAGCGATTCGAACTTTTTCGCATGCACGACTTTTACACCCTGAGACCTATTCTCAAAAGTATAAGTTTCAGAACGAAAATATTTGGTGTGTGGATGCATTCTTACATGGTGGATCCGCATAAAAAAAATTGGCGCAATTGCATAAAAATTCATGACTTGAGGCCGAACTATAAATACATCAGCGATTCGAACTTTTTCGCATGCACGACTTTTACACCCTGAGACCTATTGTCAAAAGTATAAGTTTCAGAACCAAAATATTTGGTGTGTGGATGCATTCTTACATGGTGGATCCGCATAAAAAAAATTGGCGCAATTGCATAAAAATTC
The DNA here is from genome assembly GCF_022045235.1 of Haliotis cracherodii. NCBI lineage: Eukaryota > Metazoa > Mollusca > Gastropoda > Lepetellida > Haliotidae > Haliotis > Haliotis cracherodii. Next base: position 42,665,206 of record NW_027266341.1, read on the forward strand.
ATGACTTGAGGTGGAACTATATAAATACATCAGCGATTCGATTTTTTTCGCATGCACGACTTTTACACCCTGAGACCTATTGTCAAAAGTATAAGTTTCAGAACCAAAATATTTGGTGTGTGGATGCAATCTTACATGGTGGATGAGCATAGAAACAATTGGCGCAATTGCATAAAAATTCATGACTTGAGGCCGAACTATAAATACATCAGCGATTCGAACTTTTTCGCATGCACGACTTTTACACCCTGAGACCTATTCTCAAAAGTATAAGTTTCAGAACCAAAATATTTGGTGTGTGGATGCATTCTTACATGGTGGATCCGCATAAATTTTTTTGGCGCAATTGCATAAAAATTCATGACTTGAGGCCGAACTATAAATACATCAGCGATTCGAACTTTTTCGCATGCACGACTTTTACACCCTGAGACCTATTCTCAAAAGTATAAGTTTCAGAACCAAAATATTTGGTGTGTGGATGCATTCTTACATGGTGGATCCGCATAAAAAAAATTGGCGCAATTGCATAAAAATTCATGACTTGAGGCCGAACTATAAATACATCAGCGATTCGAACTTTTTCGCATGCACGACTTTTACACCCTGAGACCTATTCTCAAAAGTATAAGTTTCAGAACCAAAATATTTGGTGTGTGGATGCATTCTTACATGGTGGATCCGCATAAAAAAAATTGGCGCAATTGCATAAAAATTCATGACTTGAGGCCGAACTATAAATACATCAGCGATTCGAACTTTTTCGCATGCACGACTTTTACACCCTGAGACCTATTGTCAAAAGTATAAGTTTCAGAACCAAAATATTTGGTGTGTGGATGCATTCTTACATGGTGGATCCGCATAAAAAAATTTGGCGCAATTGCATAAAAATTCATGACTTGAGGCCGAACTATAAATACATCAGCGATTCGAACTTTTTCACATGCACGACTTTTACACCCTGAAACCTATTCTCAAAAGTATAAGTTTCAGAACGAAAATATTTGGTGTGTGGATGCATTCTTACATGGTGGATCCGCATAAAAAAAATTGGCGCAATTGCATAAAAATTCATGACTTGAGGCCGAACTATAAATACATCAGCGATTCGAACTTTTTCGCATGCACGACTTTTACACCCTGAGACCTATTGTCAAAAGTATAAGTTTCAGAACCAAAATATTTGGTGTGTGGATGCATTCTTACATGGTGGATGAGCATAAAAAAAATTGGTGCAATTGCATAAAAATTCATGACTTGAGGTGGAACTATATAAATACATCAGCGATTCGATTTTTTTCGCATGCACGACTTTTACACCCTGAGACCTATTGTCAAAAGTATAAGTTTCAGAACCAAAATATTTAGTGTGTGGATGCATTCTTACATGGTGGATGAGCATAAAAAAAATTGGCGCAATTGCATAAAAATTCATGACTTGAGGCCGAACTATAAATACATCAGCGATTCGAACTTTTTCGCATGCACGACTTTTACACCCTGAGACCTATTCTCAAAAGTATAAGTTTCAGAACCAAAATATTTGGTGTGTGGATGCATTCTTACATGGTGGATCCGCATAAAAAAAATTGGCGCAATTGCATAAAAATTCATGACTTGAGGCCGAACTATAAATACATCAGCGATTCGAACTTTTTCGCATGCACGACTTTTACACCCTGAGACCTATTCTCAAAAGTATAAGTTTCAGAACCAAAATATTTGGTGTGTGGATGCATTCTTACATGGTGGATCCGCATAAAAAAAATTGGCGCAATTGCATAAAAATTCATGACTTGAGGCCGAACTATAAATACATCAGCGATTCGAACTTTTTCGCATGCACGACTTTTACACCCTGAGACCTATTGTCAAAAGTATAAGTTTCAGAACCAAAATATTTGGTGTGTGGATGCATTCTTACATGGTGGATCCGCATAAAAAAAATTGGCGCAATTGCATAAAAATTCATGACTTGAGGCCGAACTATAAATACATCAGCGATTCGAACTTTTTCGCATGCACGACTTTTACACCCTGAGACCTATTCTCAAAAGTATAAGTTTCAGAACCAAAATATTTGGTGTGTGGATGCATTCTTACATGGTGGATCCGCATAAAAAAAATTGGCGCAATTGCATAAAAATTCATGACTTGAGGTGGAACTATATAAATACATCAGCGATTCGATTTTTTTCGCATGCACGACTTTTACACCCTGAGACCTATTGTCAAAAGTATAAGTTTCAGAACCAAAATATTTGGTGTGTGGATGCATTCTTACATGGTGGATCCGCATAAAAAAAATTGGCGCAATTGCATAAAAATTCATGACTTGAGGCCGAACTATAAATACATCAGCGATTCGAACTTTTTCGCATGCACGACTTTTACACCCTGAGACCTATTGTCAAAAGTATAAGTTTCAGAACCAAAATATTTGGTGTGTGGATGCATTCTTACATGGTGGATCCGCATAAAAAAATTGGCGCAATTGCATAAAAATTCATGACTTGAGGCCGAACTATAAATACATCAGCGATTCGAACTTTTTCGCATGCACGACTTTTACACCCTGAGACCTATTGTCAAAAGTATAAGTTTCAGAACCAAAATATTTGGTGTGTGGATGCATTCTTACATGGTGGATCCGCATAAAAAAATTTGGCGCAATTGCATAAAAATTCATGACTTGAGGCCGAACTATAAATACATCAGCGATTCGAACTTTTTCACATGCACGACTTTTACACCCTGAAACCTATTCTCAAAAGTATAAGTTTCAGAACGAAAATATTTGGTGTGTGGATGCATTCTTACATGGTGGATCCGCATAAAAAAAATTGGCGCAATTGCATAAAAATTCATGACTTGAGGCCGAACTATAAATACATCAGCGATTCGAACTTTTTCGCATGCACGACTTTTACACCCTGAGACCTATTGTCAAAAGTATAAGTTTCAGAACCAAAATATTTGGTGTGTGGATGCATTCTTACATGGTGGATGAGCATAAAAAAAATTGGTGCAATTGCATAAAAATTCATGACTTGAGGTGGAACTATATAAATACATCAGCGATTCGATTTTTTTCGCATGCACGACTTTTACACCCTGAGACCTATTGTCAAAAGTATAAGTTTCAGAACCAAAATATTTAGTGTGTGGATGCATTCTTACATGGTGGATGAGCATAAAAAAAATTGGCGCAATTGCATAAAAATTCATGACTTGAGGCCGAACTATAAATACATCAGCGATTCGAACTTTTTCGCATGCACGACTTTTACACCCTGAGACCTATTCTCAAAAGTATAAGTTTCAGAACCAAAATATTTGGTGTGTGGATGCATTCTTACATGGTGGATGAGCATAAAAAAAATTGGCGCAATTGCATAAAAATTCATGACTTGAGGCCGAACTATAAATACATCAGCGATTCGAACTTTTTCGCATGCACGACTTTTACACCCTGAGACCTATTCTCAAAAGTATAAGTTTCAGAACCAAAATATTTGGTGTGTGGATGCATTCTTACATGGTGGATCCGCATAAAAAAAATTGGCGCAATTGCATAAAAATTCATGACTTGAGGCCGAACTATAAATACATCAGCGATTCGAACTTTTTCGCATGCACGACTTTTACACCCTGAGACCTATTGTCAAAAGTATAAGTTTCAGAACCAAAATATTTGGTGTGTGGATGCATTCTTACATGGTGGATCCGCATAAAAAAAATTGGCGCAATTGCATAAAAATTCATGACTTGAGGCCGAACTATAAATACATCAGCGATTCGAACTTTTTCGCATGCACGACTTTTACACCCTGAGACCTATTCTCAAAAGTATAAGTTTCAGAACCAAAATATTTGGTGTGTGGATGCATTCTTACATGGTGGATCCGCATAAAAAAAATTGGCGCAATTGCATAAAAATTCATGACTTGAGGTGGAACTATATAAATACATCAGCGATTCGATTTTTTTTCGCATGCACGACTTTTACACCCTGAGACCTATTGTCAAAAGTATAAGTTTCAGAACCAAAATATTTGGTGTGTGGATGCATTCTTACATGGTGGATCCGCATAAAAAAAATTGGCGCAATTGCATAAAAATTCATGACTTGAGGCCGAACTATAAATACATCAGCGATTCGAACTTTTTCGCATGCACGACTTTTACACCCTGAGACCTATTGTCAAAAGTATAAGTTTCAGAACCAAAATATTTGGTGTGTGGATGCATTCTTACATGGTGGATCCGCATAAAAAAAATTGGCGCAATTGCATAAAAATTCATGACTTGAGGCCGAACTATAAATACATCAGCGATTCGAACTTTTTCGCATGCACGACTTTTACACCCTGAGACCTATTGTCAAAAGTATAAGTTTCAGAACCAAAATATTTGGTGTGTGGATGCATTCTTACATGGTGGATCCGCATAAAAAAATTTGGCGCAATTGCAAAAAAATTCATGACTTGAGGCCGAACTATAAATACATCAGCGATTCGAACTTTTTCACATGCACGACTTTTACACCCTGAAACCTATTCTCAAAAGTATAAGTTTCAGAACGAAAATATTTGGTGTGTGGATGCATTCTTACATGGTGGATCCGCATAAAAAAAATTGGCGCAATTGCATAAAAATTCATGACTTGAGGCCGAACTATAAATACATCAGCGATTCGAACTTTTTCGCATGCACGACTTTTACACCCTGAGACCTATTGTCAAAAGTATAAGTTTCAGAACCAAAATATTTGGTGTGTGGATGCATTCTTACATGGTGGATGAGCATAAAAAAAATTGGTGCAATTGCATAAAAATTCATGACTTGAGGTGGAACTATATAAATACATCAGCGATTCGATTTTTTTCGCATGCACGACTTTTACACCCTGAGACCTATTGTCAAAAGTATAAGTTTCAGAACCAAAATATTTAGTGTGTGGATGCATTCTTACATGGTGGATGAGCATAAAAAAAATTGGCGCAATTGCATAAAAATTCATGACTTGAGGCCGAGCTATAAATACATCAGCGATTCGAACTTTTTCGCATGCACGACTTTTACACCCTGAGACCTATTCTCAAAAGTATAAGTTTCAGAACCAAAATATTTGGTGTGTGGATGCATTCTTACATGGTGGATCCGCATAAAAAAAATTGGCGCAATTGCATAAAAATTCATGACTTGAGGCCGAACTATAAATACATCAGCGATTCGAACTTTTTCGCATGCACGACTTTTACACCCTGAGACCTATTGTCAAAAGTATAAGTTTCAGAACCAAAATATTTGGTGTGTGGATGCATTCTTACATGGTGGATCCGCATAAAAAAAATTGGCGCAATTGCATAAAAATTCATGACTTGAGGCCGAACTATAAATACATCAGCGATTCGAACTTTTTCGCATGCACGACTTTTACACCCTGAGACCTATTGTCAAAAGTATAAGTTTCAGAACCAAAATATTTGGTGTGTGGATGCATTCTTACATGGTGGATCCGCATAAAAAAAATTGGCGCAATTGCATAAAAATTCATGACTTGAGGCCGAACTATAAATACATCAGCGATTCGAACTTTTTCGCATGCACGACTTTTACACCCTGAGACCTATTCTCAAAAGTATAAGTTTCAGAACCAAAATATTTGGTGTGTGGATGCATTCTTACATGGTGGATCCGCATAAAAAAAATTGGCGCAATTGCATAAAAATTCATGACTTGAGGTGGAACTATATAAATACATCAGCGATTCGATTTTTTTCGCATGCACGACTTTTACACCCTGAGACCTATTGTCAAAAGTATAAGTTTCAGAACCAAAATATTTGGTGTGTGGATGCAATCTTACATGGTGGATGAGCATAGAAACAATTGGCGCAATTGCATAAAAATTCATGACTTGAGGCCGAACTATAAATACATCAGCGATTCGAACTTTTTCGCATGCACGACTTTTACACCCTGAGACCTATTCTCAAAAGTATAAGTTTCAGAACCAAAATATTTGGTGTGTGGATGCATTCTTACATGGTGGATCCGCATAAAAAAATTTGGCGCAATTGCATAAAAATTCATGACTTGAGGCCGAACTATAAATACATCAGCGATTCGAACTTTTTCGCATGCACGACTTTTACACCCTGAGACCTATTCTCAAAAGTATAAGTTTCAGAACCAAAATATTTGGTGTGTGGATGCATTCTTACATGGTGGATGAGCATAAAAAAAATTGGCGCAATTGCATAAAAATTCATGACTTGAGGCCGAACTATAAATACATCAGCGATTCGAACTTTTTCGCATGCACGACTTTTACACCCTGAGACCTATTGTCAAAAGTATAAGTTTCAGAACCAAAATATTTGGTGTGTGGATGCATTCTTACATGGTGGATCCGCATAAAAAAAATTGGCGCAATTGCATAAAAATTCATGACTTGAGGCCGAACTATAAATACATCAGCGATTCGAACTTTTTCGCATGCACGACTTTTACACCCTGAGACCTATTCTCAAAAGTATAAGTTTCAGAACCAAAATATTTGGTGTGTGGATGCATTCTTACATGGTGGATCCGCATAAAAAAATTTGGCGCAATTGCATAAAAATTCATGACTTGAGGCCGAACTATAAATACATCAGCGATTCGAACTTTTTCGCATGCACGACTTTTACACCCTGAGACCTATTCTCAAAAGTATAAGTTTCAGAACCAAAATATTTGGTGTGTGGATGCATTCTTACATGGTGGATCCGCATAAAAAAATTTGGCGCAATTGCATAAAAATTCATGACTTGAGGCCGAACTATAAATACATCAGCGATTCGAACTTTTTCGCATGCACGACTTTTACACCCTGAGACTTATTCTCAAAAGTATAAGTTTCAGAACCAAAATATTTGGTGTGTGGATGCATTCTTACATGGTGGATCCGCATAAAAAAAATTGGCGCAATTGCATAAAAATTCATGACTTGAGGCCGAACTATAAATACATCAACGATTCGAACTTTTTCGCATGCACGACTTTTACACCCTGAGACCTATTGTCAAAAGTATAAGTTTCAGAACCAAAATATTTGGTGTGTGGATGCATTCTTACATGGTGGATCCGCATAAAAAAAATTGGCGCAATTGCATAAAAATTCATGACTTGAGGTGGAACTATATAAATACATCATCGATTCGATTTTTTTCGCATGCAGGACTTTTACACCCTGAGACCTATTCTCAAAAGTATAAGTTTCAGAACCAAAATATTTGGTGTGTGGATGCAATCTTACATGGTGGATGAGCATAAAAAAAATTGGCGCAATTGCATAAAAATTCATGACTTGAGGCCGAACTATAAATACATCAGCGATTCGAACTTTTTCGCATGCACGACTTTTACACCCTGAGACCTATTGTCAAAAGTATAAGTTTCAGAACCAAAATATTTGGTGTGTGGATGCATTCTTACATGGTGGATGAGCATAAAAAAAATTGGCGCAATTGCATAAAAATTCATGACTTGAGGCCGAACTATAAATACATCAGCGATTCGAACTTTTTCGCATGCACGACTTTTACACCCTGAGACCTATTGTCAAAAGTATAAGTTTCAGAACGAAAATATTTGGTGTGTGGATGCATTCTTACATGGTGGATGAGCATAAAAAAAATTGGCGCAATTGCATAAAAATTCATGACTTGAGGTGGAACTATATAAATACATCAGCGATTCGATTTTTTTCGCATGCACGACTTTTACACCCTGAGACCTATTGTCAAAAGTATAAGTTTCAGAACCAAAATATTTGGTGTGTGGATGCAATCTTACATGGTGGATGAGCATAGAAACAATTGGCGCAATTGCATAAAAATTCATGACTTGAGGCCGAACTATAAATACATCAGCGATTCGAACTTTTTCGCATGCACGACTTTTACACCCTGAGACCTATTCTCAAAAGTATAAGTTTCAGAACCAAAATATTTGGTGTGTGGATGCATTCTTACATGGTGGATCCGCATAAAAAAATTTGGCGCAATTGCATAAAAATTCATGACTTGAGGCCGAACTATAAATACATCAGCGATTCGAACTTTTTCGCATGCACGACTTTTACACCCTGAGACCTATTCTCAAAAGTATAAGTTTCAGAACCAAAATATTTGGTGTGTGGATGCATTCTTACATGGTGGATGAGCATAAAAAAAATTGGCGCAATTGCATAAAAATTCATGACTTGAGGCCGAACTATAAATACATCAGCGATTCGAACTTTTTCGCATGCACGACTTTTACACCCTGAGACCTATTGTCAAAAGTATAAGTTTCAGAACCAAAATATTTGGTGTGTGGATGCATTCTTACATGGTGGATCCGCATAAAAAAAATTGGCGCAATTGCATAAAAATTCATGACTTGAGGCCGAACTATAAATACATCAGCGATTCGAACTTTTTCGCATGCACGACTTTTACACCCTGAGACCTATTCTCAAAAGTATAAGTTTCAGAACCAAAATATTTGGTGTGTGGATGCATTCTTACATGGTGGATCCGCATAAAAAAAATTGGCGCAATTGCATAAAAATTCATGACTTGAGGCCGAACTATAAATACATCAGCGATTCGAACTTTTTCGCATGCACGACTTTTACACCCTGAGACCTATTCTCAAAAGTATAAGTTTCAGAACCAAAATATTTGGTGTGTGGATGCATTCTTACATGGTGGATCCGCATAAAAAAATTTGGCGCAATTGCATAAAAATTCATGACTTGAGGCCGAACTATAAATACATCAGCGATTCGAACTTTTTCGCATGCACGACTTTTACACCCTGAGACTTATTCTCAAAAGTATAAGTTTCAGAACCAAAATATTTGGTGTGTGGATGCATTCTTACATGGTGGATCCGCATAAAAAAAATTGGCGCAATTGCATAAAAATTCATGACTTGAGGCCGAACTATAAATACATCAACGATTCGAACTTTTTCGCATGCACGACTTTTACACCCTGAGACCTATTGTCAAAAGTATAAGTTTCAGAACCAAAATATTTGGTGTGTGGATGCATTCTTACATGGTGGATCCGCATAAAAAAAATTGGCGCAATTGCATAAAAATTCATGACTTGAGGTGGAACTATATAAATACATCAGCGATTCGATTTTTTTCGCATGCAGGACTTTTACACCCTGAGACCTATTCTCAAAAGTATAAGTTTCAGAACCAAAATATTTGGTGTGTGGATGCAATCTTACATGGTGGATGAGCATAAAAAAAATTGGCGCAATTGCATAAAAATTCATGACTTGAGGCCGAACTATAAATACATCAGCGATTCGAACTTTTTCGCATGCACGACTTTTACACCCTGAGACCTATTGTCAAAAGTATAAGTTTCAGAACCAAAATATTTGGTGTGTGGATGCATTCTTACATGGTGGATGAGCATAAAAAAAATTGGCGCAATTGCATAAAAATTCATGACTTGAGGCCGAACTATAAATACATCAGCGATTCGAACTTTTTCGCATGCACGACTTTTACACCCTGAGACCTATTGTCAAAAGTATAAGTTTCAGAACGAAAATATTTGGTGTGTGGATGCATTCTTACATGGTGGATGAGCATAAAAAAAATTGGCGCAATTGCATAAAAATTCATGACTTGAGGTGGAACTATATAATTACATCAGCGATTCGATTTTTTTCGCATGCACGACTTTTACACCCTGAGACCTATTGTCAAAAGTATAAGTTTCAGAACCAAAATATTTGGTATGTGGATGCATTCTTACATGGTGGATGAGCATAAAAAAAATTGGCGCAATTGCATAAAAATTCATGACTTGAGGCCGAACTATAAATACATCAGCGATTCGAACTTTTTCGCATGCACGACTTTTACACCCTGAGACCTATTCTCAAAAGTATAAGTTTCAGAACCAAAATATTTGGTGTGTGGATGCATTCTTACATGGTGGATCCGCATAAAAAAATTTGGCGCAATTGCATAAAAATTCATGACTTGAGGCCGAACTATAAATACATCAGCGATTCGAACTTTTTCGCATGCACGACTTTTACACCCTGAGACTTATTCTCAAAAGTATAAGTTTCAGAACCAAAATATTTGGTGTGTGGATGCATTCTTACATGGTGGATGAGCATAAAAAAAATTGGCGCAATTGCATAAAAATTCATGACTTGAGGCCGAACTATAAATACATCAGCGATTCGAACTTTTTCGCATGCACGACTTTTACACCCTGAGACCTATTGTCAAAAGTATAAGTTTCAGAACCAAAATATTTGGTGTGTGGATGCATTCTTACATGGTGGATGAGCATAAAAAAAATTGGTGCAATTGCATAAAAATTCATGACTTGAGGTGGAACTATATAAATACATCAGCGATTCGATTTTTTTCGCATGCACGACTTTTACACCCTGAGACCTATTGTCAAAAGTATAAGTTTCAGAACCAAAATATTTAGTGTGTGGATGCATTCTTACATGGTGGATGAGCATAAAAAAAATTGGCGCAATTGCATAAAAATTCATGACTTGAGGCCGAGCTATAAATACATCAGCGATTCGAACTTTTTCGCATGCACGACTTTTACACCCTGAGACCTATTCTCAAAAGTATAAGTTTCAGAACCAAAATATTTGGTGTGTGGATGCATTCTTACATGGTGGATCCGCATAAAAAAAATTGGCGCAATTGCATAAAAATTCATGACTTGAGGCCGAACTATAAATACATCAGCGATTCGAACTTTTTCGCATGCACGACTTTTACACCCTGAGACCTATTGTCAAAAGTATAAGTTTCAGAACCAAAATATTTGGTGTGTGGATGCATTCTTACATGGTGGATCCGCATAAAAAAAATTGGCGCAATTGCATAAAAATTCATGACTTGAGGCCGAACTATAAATACATCAGCGATTCGAACTTTTTCGCATGCACGACTTTTACACCCTGAGACCTATTGTCAAAAGTATAAGTTTCAGAACCAAAATATTTGGTGTGTGGATGCATTCTTACATGGTGGATCCGCATAAAAAAAATTGGCGCAATTGCATAAAAATTCATGACTTGAGGCCGAACTATAAATACATCAGCGATTCGAACTTTTTCGCATGCACGACTTTTACACCCTGAGACCTATTCTCAAAAGTATAAGTTTCAGAACCAAAATATTTGGTGTGTGGATGCATTCTTACATGGTGGATCCGCATAAAAAAAATTGGCGCAATTGCATAAAAATTCATGACTTGAGGTGGAACTATATAAATACATCAGCGATTCGATTTTTTTCGCATGCACGACTTTTACACCCTGAGACCTATTGTCAAAAGTATAAGTTTCAGAACCAAAATATTTGGTGTGTGGATGCAATCTTACATGGTGGATGAGCATAGAAACAATTGGCGCAATTGCATAAAAATTCATGACTTGAGGCCGAACTATAAATACATCAGCGATTCGAACTTTTTCGCATGCACGACTTTTACACCCTGAGACCTATTCTCAAAAGTATAAGTTTCAGAACCAAAATATTTGGTGTGTGGATGCATTCTTACATGGTGGATGAGCATAAAAAAAATTGGCGCAATTGCATAAAAATTCATGACTTGAGGCCGAACTATAAATACATCAGCGATTCGAACTTTTTCGCATGCACGACTTTTACACCCTGAGACCTATTCTCAAAAGTATAAGTTTCAGAACCAAAATATTTGGTGTGTGGATGCATTCTTACATGGTGGATGAGCATAAAAAAAATTGGCGCAATTGCATAAAAATTCATGACTTGAGGCCGAACTATAAATACATCAGCGATTCGAACTTTTTCGCATGCACGACTTTTACACCCTGAGACCTATTGTCAAAAGTATAAGTTTCAGAACCAAAATATTTGGTGTGTGGATGCATTCTTACATGGTGGATCCGCATAAAAAAAATTGGCGCAATTGCATAAAAATTCATGACTTGAGGCCGAACTATAAATACATCAGCGATTCGAACTTTTTCGCATGCACGACTTTTACACCCTGAGACCTATTCTCAAAAGTATAAGTTTCAGAACCAAAATATTTGGTGTGTGGATGCATTCTTACATGGTGGATCCGCATAAAAAAAATTGGCGCAATTGCATAAAAATTCATGACTTGAGGCCGAACTATAAATACATCAGCGATTCGAACTTTTTCGCATGCACGACTTTTACACCCTGAGACCTATTCTCAAAAGTATAAGTTTCAGAACCAAAATATTTGGTGTGTGGATGCATTCTTACATGGTGGATCCGCATAAAAAAATTTGGCGCAATTGCATAAAAATTCATGACTTGAGGCCGAACTATAAATACATCAGCGATTCGAACTTTTTCGCATGCACGACTTTTACACCCTGAGACTTATTCTCAAAAGTATAAGTTTCAGAACCAAAATATTTGGTGTGTGGATGCATTCTTACATGGTGGATCCGCATAAAAAAAATTGGCGCAATTGCATAAAAATTCATGACTTGAGGCCGAACTATAAATACATCAACGATTCGAACTTTTTCGCATGCACGACTTTTACACCCTGAGACCTATTGTCAAAAGTATAAGTTTCAGAACCAAAATATTTGGTGTGTGGATGCATTCTTACATGGTGGATCCGCATAAAAAAAATTGGCGCAATTGCATAAAAATTCATGACTTGAGGTGGAACTATATAAATACATCATCGATTCGATTTTTTTCGCATGCAGGACTTTTACACCCTGAGACCTATTCTCAAAAGTATAAGTTTCAGAACCAAAATATTTGGTGTGTGGATGCAATCTTACATGGTGGATGAGCATAAAAAAAATTGGCGCAATTGCATAAAAATTCATGACTTGAGGCCGAACTATAAATACATCAGCGATTCGAACTTTTTCGCATGCACGACTTTTACACCCTGAGACCTATTGTCAAAAGTATAAGTTTCAGAACCAAAATATTTGGTGTGTGGATGCATTCTTACATGGTGGATGAGCATAAAAAAAATTGGCGCAATTGCATAAAAATTCATGACTTGAGGCCGAACTATAAATACATCAGCGATTCGAACTTTTTCGCATGCACGACTTTTACACCCTGAGACCTATTGTCAAAAGTATAAGTTTCAGAACGAAAATATTTGGTGTGTGGATGCATTCTTACATGGTGGATGAGCATAAAAAAATTTGGCGCAATTGCATAAAAATTCATGACTTGAGGTGGAACTATATAAATACATCAGCGATTCGATTTTTTTCGCATGCACGACTTTTACACCCTGAGACCTATTGTCAAAAGTATAAGTTTCAGAACCAAAATATTTGGTGTGTGGATGCAATCTTACATGGTGGATGAGCATAGAAACAATTGGCGCAATTGCATAAAAATTCATGACTTGAGGCCGAACTATAAATACATCAGCGATTCGAACTTTTTCGCATGCACGACTTTTACACCCTGAGACCTATTCTCAAAAGTATAAGTTTCAGAACCAAAATATTTGGTGTGTGGATGCATTCTTACATGGTGGATCCGCATAAAAAAATTTGGCGCAATTGCATAAAAATTCATGACTTGAGGCCGAACTATAAATACATCAGCGATTCGAACTTTTTCGCATGCACGACTTTTACACCCTGAGACCTATTCTCAAAAGTATAAGTTTCAGAACCAAAATATTTGGTGTGTGGATGCATTCTTACATGGTGGATGAGCATAAAAAAAATTGGCGCAATTGCATAAAAATTCATGACTTGAGGCCGAACTATAAATACATCAGCGATTCGAACTTTTTCGCATGCACGACTTTTACACCCTGAGACCTATTGTCAAAAGTATAAGTTTCAGAACCAAAATATTTGGTGTGTGGATGCATTCTTACATGGTGGATCCGCATAAAAAAAATTGGTGCAATTGCATAAAAATTCATGACTTGAGGCCGAACTATAAATACATCAGCGATTCGAACTTTTTCGCATGCACGACTTTTACACCCTGAGACCTATTCTCAAAAGTATAAGTTTCAGAACCAAAATATTTGGTGTGTGGATGCATTCTTACATGGTGGATCCGCATAAAAAAAATTGGCGCAATTGCATAAAAATTCATGACTTGAGGCCGAACTATAAATACATCAGCGATTCGAACTTTTTCGCATGCACGACTTTTACACCCTGAGACCTATTCTCAAAAGTATAAGTTTCAGAACCAAAATATTTGGTGTGTGGATGCATTCTTACATGGTGGATCCGCATAAAAAAATTTGGCGCAATTGCATAAAAATTCATGACTTGAGGCCGAACTATAAATACATCAGCGATTCGAACTTTTTCGCATGCGCGACTTTTACACCCTGAGACTTATTCTCAAAAGTATAAGTTTCAGAACCAAAATATTTGGTGTGTGGATGCATTCTTACATGGTGGATCCGCATAAAAAAAATTGGCGCAATTGCATAAAAATTCATGACTTGAGGCCGAACTATAAATACATCAACGATTCGAACTTTTTCGCATGCACGACTTTTACACCCTGAGACCTATTGTCAAAAGTATAAGTTTCAGAACCAAAATATTTGGTGTGTGGATGCATTCTTACATGGTGGATCCGCATAAAAAAAATTGGCGCAATTGCATAAAAATTCATGACTTGAGGTGGAACTATATAAATACATCAGCGATTCGATTTTTTTCGCATGCAGGACTTTTACACCCTGAGACCTATTCTCAAAAGTATAAGTTTCAGAACCAAAATATTTGGTGTGTGGATGCAATCTTACATGGTGGATGAGCATAAAAAAAATTGGCGCAATTGCATAAAAATTCATGACTTGAGGCCGAACTATAAATACATCAGCGATTCGAACTTTTTCGCATGCACGACTTTTACACCCTGAGACCTATTGTCAAAAGTATAAGTTTCAGAACCAAAATATTTGGTGTGTGGATGCATTCTTACATGGTGGATGAGCATAAAAAAAATTGGCGCAATTGCATAAAAATTCATGACTTGAGGCCGAACTATAAATACATCAGCGATTCGAACTTTTTCGCATGCACGACTTTTACACCCTGAGACCTATTGTCAAAAGTATAAGTTTCAGAACGAAAATATTTGGTGTGTGGATGCATTCTTACATGGTGGATGAGCATAAAAAAAATTGGCGCAATTGCATAAAAATTCATGACTTGAGGTGGAACTATATAATTACATCAGCGATTCGATTTTTTTCGCATGCACGACTTTTACACCCTGAGACCTATTGTCAAAAGTATAAGTTTCAGAACCAAAATATTTGGTATGTGGATGCATTCTTACATGGTGGATGAGCATAAAAAAAATTGGCGCAATTGCATAAAAATTCATGAC
Organism: Haliotis cracherodii; assembly: GCF_022045235.1. Classification (NCBI taxonomy): domain Eukaryota; kingdom Metazoa; phylum Mollusca; class Gastropoda; order Lepetellida; family Haliotidae; genus Haliotis; species Haliotis cracherodii. The sequence goes on from NW_027266341.1 coordinate 42,680,639, forward strand.
TTGAGGCCGAACTATAAATACATCAGCGATTCGAACTTTTTCGCATGCACGACTTTTACACCCTGAGACCTATTCTCAAAAGTATAAGTTTCAGAACCAAAATATTTGGTGTGTGGATGCATTCTTACATGGTGGATCCGCATAAAAAAATTTGGCGCAATTGCATAAAAATTCATGACTTGAGGCCGAACTATAAATACATCAGCGATTCGAACTTTTTCGCATGCACGACTTTTACACCCTGAGACTTATTCTCAAAAGTATAAGTTTCAGAACCAAAATATTTGGTGTGTGGATGCATTCTTACATGGTGGATGAGCATAAAAAAAATTGGCGCAATTGCATAAAAATTCATGACTTGAGGCCGAACTATAAATACATCAGCGATTCGAACTTTTTCGCATGCACGACTTTTACACCCTGAGACCTATTGTCAAAAGTATAAGTTTCAGAACCAAAATATTTGGTGTGTGGATGCATTCTTACATGGTGGATCCGCATAAAAAAAATTGGCGCAATTGCATAAAAATTCATGACTTGAGGCCGAACTATAAATACATCAGCGATTCGAACTTTTTCGCATGCACGACTTTTACACCCTGAGACCTATTCTCAAAAGTATAAGTTTCAGAACCAAAATATTTGGTGTGTGGATGCATTCTTACATGGTGGATCCGCATAAAAAAAATTGGCGCAATTGCATAAAAATTCATGACTTGAGGCCGAACTATAAATACATCAGCGATTCGAACTTTTTCGCATGCACGACTTTTACACCCTGAGACCTATTGTCAAAAGTATAAGTTTCAGAACCAAAATATTTGGTATGTGGATGCATTCTTACATGGTGGATGAGCATAAAAAAAATTGGCGCAATTGCATAAAAATTCATGACTTGAGGCCGAACTATAAATACATCAGCGATTCGAACTTTTTCGCATGCACGACTTTTACACCCTGAGACCTATTCTCAAAAGTATAAGTTTCAGAACCAAAATATTTGGTGTGTGGATGCATTCTTACATGGTGGATCCGCATAAAAAAATTTGGCGCAATTGCATAAAAATTCATGACTTGAGGCCGAACTATAAATACATCAGCGATTCGAACTTTTTCGCATGCACGACTTTTACACCCTGAGACTTATTCTCAAAAGTATAAGTTTCAGAACCAAAATATTTGGTGTGTGGATGCATTCTTACATGGTGGATGAGCATAAAAAAAATTGGCGCAATTGCATAAAAATTCATGACTTGAGGCCGAACTATAAATACATCAGCGATTCGAACTTTTTCGCATGCACGACTTTTACACCCTGAGACCTATTGTCAAAAGTATAAGTTTCAGAACCAAAATATTTGGTGTGTGGATGCATTCTTACATGGTGGATCCGCATAAAAAAAATTGGCGCAATTGCATAAAAATTCATGACTTGAGGCCGAACTATAAATACATCAGCGATTCGAACTTTTTCGCATGCACGACTTTTACACCCTGAGACCTATTCTCAAAAGTATAAGTTTCAGAACCAAAATATTTGGTGTGTGGATGCATTCTTACATGGTGGATCCGCATAAAAAAAATTGGCGCAATTGCATAAAAATTCATGACTTGAGGCCGAACTATAAATACATCAGCGATTCGAACTTTTTCGCATGCACGACTTTTACACCCTGAGACCTATTCTCAAAAGTATAAGTTTCAGAACCAAAATATTTGGTGTGTGGATGCATTCTTACATGGTGGATCCGCATAAAAAAATTTGGCGCAATTGCATAAAAATTCATGACTTGAGGCCGAACTATAAATACATCAGCGATTCGAACTTTTTCGCATGCACGACTTTTACACCCTGAGACTTATTCTCAAAAGTATAAGTTTCAGAACCAAAATATTTGGTGTGTGGATGCATTCTTACATGGTGGATCCGCATAAAAAAAATTGGCGCAATTGCATAAAAATTCATGACTTGAGGCCGAACTATAAATACATCAACGATTCGAACTTTTTCGCATGCACGACTTTTACACCCTGAGACCTATTGTCAAAAGTATAAGTTTCAGAACCAAAATATTTGGTGTGTGGATGTATTCTTACATGGTGGATCCGCATAAAAAAAATTGGCGCAATTGCATAAAAATTCATGACTTGAGGTGGAACTATATAAATACATCAGCGATTCGATTTTTTTCGCATGCACGACTTTTACACCCTGAGACCTATTCTCAAAAGTATAAGTTTCAGAACCAAAATATTTGGTGTGTGGATGCAATCTTACATGGTGGATGAGCAGAAAAAAAATTGGCGCAATTGCATAAAAATTCATGACTTGAGGCCGAACTATAAATACATCAGCGATTCGAACTTTTTCGCATGCACGACTTTTACACCCTGAGACCTATTGTCAAAAGTATAAGTTTCAGAACCAAAATATTTGGTGTGTGGATGCATTCTTACATGGTGGATGAGCATAAAAAAAATTGGCGCAATTGCATAAAAATTCATGACTTGAGGCCGAACTATAAATACATCAGCGATTCGAACTTTTTCGCATGCACGACTTTTACACCCTGAGACCTATTGTCAAAAGTATAAGTTTCAGAACGAAAATATTTGGTGTGTGGATGCATTCTTACATGGTGGATGAGCATAAAAAAAATTGGCGCAATTGCATAAAAATTCATGACTTGAGGTGGAACTATATAAATACATCAGCGATTCGATTTTTTTCGCATGCACGACTTTTACACCCTGAGACCTATTGTCAAAAGTATAAGTTTCAGAACCAAAATATTTGGTATGTGGATGCAATCTTACATGGTGGATGAGCATAGAAAAAATTGGCGCAATTGCATAAAAATTCATGACTTGAGGCCGAACTATAAATACATCAGCGATTCGAACTTTTTCGCATGCACGACTTTTACACCCTGAGACCTATTCTCAAAAGTATAAGTTTCAGAACCAAAATATTTGGTGTGTGGATGCATTCTTACATGGTGGATGAGCATAAAAAAAATTGGCGCAATTGCATAAAAATTCATGACTTGAGGCCGAACTATAAATACATCAGCGATTCGAACTTTTTCGCATGCACGACTTTTACACCCTGAGACCTATTGTCAAAAGTATAAGTTTCAGAACCAAAATATTTGGTGTGTGGATGCATTCTTACATGGTGGATCCGCATAAAAAAAATTGGTGCAATTGCATAAAAATTCATGACTTGAGGTGGAACTATATAAATACATCAGCGATTCGATTTTTTTCGCATGCACGACTTTTACACCCTGAGACCTATTGTCAAAAGTATAAGTTTCAGAACCAAAATATTTGGTGTGTGGATGCATTCTTACATGGTGGATGAGCATAAAAAAAATTGGCGCAATTGCATAAAAATTCATGACTTGAGGCCGAACTATAAATACATCAGCGATTCGAACTTTTTCGCATGCACGACTTTTACACCCTGAGACCTATTCTCAAAAGTATAAGTTTCAGAACCAAAATATTTGGTGTGTGGATGCATTCTTACATGGTGGATCCGCATAAAAAAAATTGGCGCAATTGCATAAAAATTCATGACTTGAGGCCGAACTATAAATACATCAGCGATTCGAACTTTTTCGCATGCACGACTTTTACACCCTGAGACCTATTCTCAAAAGTATAAGTTTCAGAACCAAAATATTTGGTGTGTGGATGCATTCTTACATGGTGGATGAGCATAAAAAAAATTGGCGCAATTGCATAAAAATTCATGACTTGAGGCCGAACTATAAATACATCAGCGATTCGAACTTTTTCGCATGCACGACTTTTACACCCTGAGACCTATTGTCAAAAGTATAAGTTTCAGAACCAAAATATTTGGTGTGTGGATGCATTCTTACATGGTGGATCCGCATAAAAAAAATTGGCGCAATTGCATAAAAATTCATGACTTGAGGCCGAACTATAAATACATCAGCGATTCGAACTTTTTCGCATGCACGACTTTTACACCCTGAGACCTATTGTCAAAAGTATAAGTTTCAGAACCAAAATATTTGGTGTGTGGATGCATTCTTACATGGTGGATCCGCATAAAAAAAATTGGCGCAATTGCATAAAAATTCATGACTTGAGGCCGAACTATAAATACATCAGCGATTCGAACCTTTTCGCATGCACGACTTTTACACCCTGAGACCTATTCTCAAAAGTATAAGTTTCAGAACCAAAATATTTGGTGTGTGGATGCATTCTTACATGGTGGATCCGCATAAAAAAATTTGGCGCAATTGCATAAAAATTCATGACTTGAGGCCGAACTATAAATACATCAGCGATTCGAACTTTTTCGCATGCACGACTTTTACACCCTGAGACCTATTGTCAAAAGTATAAGTTTCAGAACCAAAATATTTGGTGTGTGGATGCATTCTTACATGGTGGATCCGCATAAAAAAAATTGGCGCAATTGCATAAAAATTCATGACTTGAGGCCGAACTATAAATACATCAGCGATTCGAACTTTTTCGCATGCACGACTTTTACACCCTGAGACCTATTCTCAAAAGTATAAGTTTCAGAACCAAAATATTTGGTGTGTGGATGCATTCTTACATGGTGGATCCGCATAAAAAAAATTGGCGCAATTGCATAAAAATTCATGACTTGAGGCCGAACTATAAATACATCAGCGATTCGAACTTTTTCGCATGCACGACTTTTACACCCTGAGACCTATTCTCAAAAGTATAAGTTTCAGAACCAAAATATTTGGTGTGTGGATGCATTCTTACATGGTGGATCCGCATAAAAAAAATTGGCGCAATTGCATAAAAATTCATGACTTGAGGTGGAACTATATAAATACATCAGCGATTCGATTTTTTTCGCATGCACGACTTTTACACCCTGAGACCTATTCTCAAAAGTATAAGTTTCAGAACCAAAATATTTGGTGTGTGGATGCATTCTTACATGGTGGATCCGCATAAAAAAAATTGGCGCAATTGCATAAAAATTCATGACTTGAGGCCGAACTATAAATACATCAGCGATTCGAACTTTTTCGCATGCACGACTTTTACACCCTGAGACCTATTCTCAAAAGTATAAGTTTCAGAACCAAAATATTTGGTGTGTGGATGCATTCTTACATGGTGGATCCGCATAAATTTTTTTGGCGCAATTGCATAAAAATTCATGACTTGAGGCCGAACTATAAATACATCAGCGATTCGAACTTTTTCGCATGCACGACTTTTACACCCTGAGACCTATTCTCAAAAGTATAAGTTTCAGAACCAAAATATTTGGTGTGTGGATGCATTCTTACATGGTGGATGAGCATAAAAAAAATTGGCGCAATTGCATAAAAATTCATGACTTGAGGCCGAACTATAAATACATCAGCGATTCGAACTTTTTCGCATGCACGACTTTTACACCCTGAGACCTATTGTCAAAAGTATAAGTTTCAGAACCAAAATATTTGGTGTGTGGATGCATTCTTACATGGTGGATCCGCATAAAAAAAATTGGCGCAATTGCATAAAAATTCATGACTTGAGGTGGAACTATATAAATACATCAGCGATTCGATTTTTTTCGCATGCACGACTTTTACACCCTGAGACCTATTGTCAAAAGTATAAGTTTCAGAACCAAAATATTTGGTGTGTGGATGCAATCTTACATGGTGGATGAGCATAGAAACAATTGGCGCAATTGCATAAAAATTCATGACTTGAGGCCGAACTATAAATACATCAGCGATTCGAACTTTTTCGCATGCACGACTTTTACACCCTGAGACCTATTCTCAAAAGTATAAGTTTCAGAACCAAAATATTTGGTGTGTGGATGCATTCTTACATGGTGGATGAGCATAAAAAAAATTGGCGCAATTGCATAAAAATTCATGACTTGAGGCCGAACTATAAATACATCAGCGATTCGAACTTTTTCGCATGCACGACTTTTACACCCTGAGACCTATTCTCAAAAGTATAAGTTTCAGAACCAAAATATTTGGTGTGTGGATGCATTCTTACATGGTGGATGAGCATAAAAAAAATTGGCGCAATTGCATAAAAATTCATGACTTGAGGCCGAACTATAAATACATCAGCGATTCGAACTTTTTCGCATGCACGACTTTTACACCCTGAGACCTATTCTCAAAAGTATAAGTTTCAGAACCAAAATATTTGGTGTGTGGATGCATTCTTACATGGTGGATCCGCATAAAATTTTTTGGCGCAATTGCATAAAAATTCATGACTTGAGGCCGAACTATAAATACATCAGCGATTCGAACTTTTTCGCATGCACGACTTTTACACCCTGAGACCTATTCTCAAAAGTATAAGTTTCAGAACCAAAATATTTGGTGTGTGGATGCATTCTTACATGGTGGATGAGCATAAAAAAAATTGGCGCAATTGCATAAAAATTCATGACTTGAGGCCGAACTATAAATACATCAGCGATTCGAACTTTTTCGCATGCACGACTTTTACACCCTGAGACCTATTGTCAAAAGTATAAGTTTCAGAACCAAAATATTTGGTGTGTGGATGCATTCTTACATGGTGGATCCGCATAAAAAAAATTGGCGCAATTGCATAAAAATTCATGACTTGAGGTGGAACTATATAAATACATCAGCGATTCGATTTTTTTCGCATGCACGACTTTTACACCCTGAGACCTATTGTCAAAAGTATAAGTTTCAGAACCAAAATATTTGGTGTGTGGATGCAATCTTACATGGTGGATGAGCATAGAAACAATTGGCGCAATTGCATAAAAATTCATGACTTGAGGCCGAACTATAAATACATCAGCGATTCGAACTTTTTCGCATGCACGACTTTTACACCCTGAGACCTATTGTCAAAAGTATAAGTTTCAGAACCAAAATATTTGGTGTGTGGATGCATTCTTACATGGTGGATCCGCATAAAAAAAATTGGCGCAATTGCATAAAAATTCATGACTTGAGGCCGAACTATAAATACATCAGCGATTCGAACTTTTTCGCATGCACGACTTTTACACCCTGAGACCTATTCTCAAAAGTATAAGTTTCAGAACGAAAATATTTGGTGTGTGGATGCATTCTTACATGGTGGATCCGCATAAAAAAAATTGGCGCAATTGCATAAAAATTCATGACTTGAGGCCGAACTATAAATACATCAGCGATTCGAACTTTTTCGCATGCACGACTTTTACACCCTGAGACCTATTCTCAAAAGTATAAGTTTCAGAACCAAAATATTTGGTGTGTGGATGCATTCTTACATGGTGGATGAGCATAAAAAAAATTGGCGCAATTGCATAAAAATTCATGACTTGAGGCCGAACTATAAATACATCAGCGATTCGAACTTTTTCGCATGCACGACTTTTACACCCTGAGACCTATTGTCAAAAGTATAAGTTTCAGAACCAAAATATTTGGTGTGTGGATGCATTCTTACATGGTGGATCCGCATAAAAAAAATTGGCGCAATTGCATAAAAATTCATGACTTGAGGTGGAACTATATAAATACATCAGCGATTCGATTTTTTTCGCATGCACGACTTTTACACCCTGAGACCTATTGTCAAAAGTATAAGTTTCAGAACCAAAATATTTGGTGTGTGGATGCAATCTTACATGGTGGATGAGCATAGAAACAATTGGCGCAATTGCATAAAAATTCATGACTTGAGGCCGAACTATAAATACATCAGCGATTCGAACTTTTTCGCATGCACGACTTTTACACCCTGAGACTTATTGTCAAAAGTATAAGTTTCAGAACCAAAATATTTGGTGTGTGGATGCATTCTTACATGGTGGATCCGCATAAAACAAATTGGCGCAATTGCATAAAAATTCATGACTTGAGGCCGAACTATAAATACATCAGCGATTCGAACTTTTTCGCATGCACGACTTTTACACCCTGAGACCTATTCTCAAAAGTGTAAGTTTCAGAACGAAAATATTTGGTGTGTGGATGCATTCTTACATGGTGGATCCGCATAAAAAAAATTGGCGCAATTGCATAAAAATTCATGACTTGAGGCCGAACTATAAATACATCAGCGATTCGAACTTTTTCGCATGCACGACTTTTACACCCTGAGACCTATTCTCAAAAGTATAAGTTTCAGAACCAAAATATTTGGTGTGTGGATGCATTCTTACATGGTGGATCCGCATAAATTTTTTTGGCGCAATTGCATAAAAATTCATGACTTGAGGCCGAACTATAAATACATCAGCGATTCGAACTTTTTCGCATGCACGACTTTTACACCCTGAGACCTATTCTCAAAAGTATAAGTTTCAGAACCAAAATATTTGGTGTGTGGATGCATTCTTACATGGTGGATCCGCATAAAATTTTTTGGCGCAATTGCATAAAAATTCATGACTTGAGGCCGAACTATAAATACATCAGCGATTCGAACTTTTTCGCATGCACGACTTTTACACCCTGAGACCTATTCTCAAAAGTATAAGTTTCAGAACCAAAATATTTGGTGTGTGGATGCATTCTTACATGGTGGATGAGCATAAAAAAAATTGGCGCAATTGCATAAAAATTCATGACTTGAGGCCGAACTATAAATACATCAGCGATTCGAACTTTTTCGCATGCACGACTTTTACACCCTGAGACCTATTCTCAAAAGTATAAGTTTCAGAACCAAAATATTTGGTGTGTGGATGCATTCTTACATGGTGGATCCGCATAAAATTTTTTGGCGCAATTGCATAAAAATTCATGACTTGAGGCCGAACTATAAATACATCAGCGATTCGAACTTTTTCGCATGCACGACTTTTACACCCTGAGACCTATTCTCAAAAGTATAAGTTTCAGAACCAAAATATTTGGTGTGTGGATGCATTCTTACATGGTGGATGAGCATAAAAAAAATTGGCGCAATTGCATAAAAATTCATGACTTGAGGCCGAACTATAAATACATCAGCGATTCGAACTTTTTCGCATGCACGACTTTTACACCCTGAGACCTATTCTCAAAAGTATAAGTTTCAGAACCAAAATATTTGGTGTGTGGATGCATTCTTACATGGTGGATCCGCATAAAATTTTTTGGCGCAATTGCATAAAAATTCATGACTTGAGGCCGAACTATAAATACATCAGCGATTCGAACTTTTTCGCATGCACGACTTTTACACCCTGAGACCTATTCTCAAAAGTATAAGTTTCAGAACCAAAATATTTGGTGTGTGGATGCATTCTTACATGGTGGATGAGCATAAAAAAAATTGGCGCAATTGCATAAAAATTCATGACTTGAGGCCGAACTATAAATACATCAGCGATTCGAACTTTTTCGCATGCACGACTTTTACACCCTGAGACCTATTCTCAAAAGTATAAGTTTCAGAACCAAAATATTTGGTGTGTGGATGCATTCTTACATGGTGGATCCGCATAAAATTTTTTGGCGCAATTGCATAAAAATTCATGACTTGAGGCCGAACTATAAATACATCAGCGATTCGAACTTTTTCGCATGCACGACTTTTACACCCTGAGACCTATTCTCAAAAGTATAAGTTTCAGAACCAAAATATTTGGTGTGTGGATGCATTCTTACATGGTGGATGAGCATAAAAAAAATTGGCGCAATTGCATAAAAATTCATGACTTGAGGCCGAACTATAAATACATCAGCGATTCGAACTTTTTCGCATGCACGACTTTTACACCCTGAGACCTATTGTCAAAAGTATAAGTTTCAGAACCAAAATATTTGGTGTGTGGATGCATTCTTACATGGTGGATCCGCATAAAAAAAATTGGCGCAATTGCATAAAAATTCATGACTTGAGGTGGAACTATATAAATACATCAGCGATTCGATTTTTTTCGCATGCACGACTTTTACACCCTGAGACCTATTGTCAAAAGTATAAGTTTCAGAACCAAAATATTTGGTGTGTGGATGCAATCTTACATGGTGGATGAGCATAGAAACAATTGGCGCAATTGCATAAAAATTCATGACTTGAGGCCGAACTATAAATACATCAGCGATTCGAACTTTTTCGCATGCACGACTTTTACACCCTGAGACCTATTGTCAAAAGTATAAGTTTCAGAACCAAAATATTTGGTGTGTGGATGCATTCTTACATGGTGGATCCGCATAAAAAAAATTGGCGCAATTGCATAAAAATTCATGACTTGAGGCCGAACTATAAATACATCAGCGATTCGAACTTTTTCGCATGCACGACTTTTACACCCTGAGACCTATTCTCAAAAGTATAAGTTTCAGAACGAAAATATTTGGTGTGTGGATGCATTCTTACATGGTGGATCCGCATAAAAAAAATTGGCGCAATTGCATAAAAATTCATGACTTGAGGCCGAACTATAAATACATCAGCGATTCGAACTTTTTCGCATGCACGACTTTTACACCCTGAGACCTATTCTCAAAAGTATAAGTTTCAGAACCAAAATATTTGGTGTGTGGATGCATTCTTACATGGTGGATGAGCATAAAAAAAATTGGCGCAATTGCATAAAAATTCATGACTTGAGGCCGAACTATAAATACATCAGCGATTCGAACTTTTTCGCATGCACGACTTTTACACCCTGAGACCTATTGTCAAAAGTATAAGTTTCAGAACCAAAATATTTGGTGTGTGGATGCATTCTTACATGGTGGATCCGCATAAAAAAAATTGGCGCAATTGCATAAAAATTCATGACTTGAGGTGGAACTATATAAATACATCAGCGATTCGATTTTTTTCGCATGCACGACTTTTACACCCTGAGACCTATTGTCAAAAGTATAAGTTTCAGAACCAAAATATTTGGTGTGTGGATGCAATCTTACATGGTGGATGAGCATAGAAACAATTGGCGCAATTGCATAAAAATTCATGACTTGAGGCCGAACTATAAATACATCAGCGATTCGAACTTTTTCGCATGCACGACTTTTACACCCTGAGACTTATTGTCAAAAGTATAAGTTTCAGAACCAAAATATTTGGTGTGTGGATGCATTCTTACATGGTGGATCCGCATAAAACAAATTGGCGCAATTGCATAAAAATTCATGACTTGAGGCCGAACTATAAATACATCAGCGATTCGAACTTTTTCGCATGCACGACTTTTACACCCTGAGACCTATTCTCAAAAGTGTAAGTTTCAGAACGAAAATATTTGGTGTGTGGATGCATTCTTACATGGTGGATCCGCATAAAAAAAATTGGCGCAATTGCATAAAAATTCATGACTTGAGGCCGAACTATAAATACATCAGCGATTCGAACTTTTTCGCATGCACGACTTTTACACCCTGAGACCTATTCTCAAAAGTATAAGTTTCAGAACCAAAATATTTGGTGTGTGGATGCATTCTTACATGGTGGATCCGCATAAATTTTTTTGGCGCAATTGCATAAAAATTCATGACTTGAGGCCGAACTATAAATACATCAGCGATTCGAACTTTTTCGCATGCACGACTTTTACACCCTGAGACCTATTCTCAAAAGTATAAGTTTCAGAACCAAAATATTTGGTGTGTGGATGCATTCTTACATGGTGGATCCGCATAAAATTTTTTGGCGCAATTGCATAAAAATTCATGACTTGAGGCCGAACTATAAATACATCAGCGATTCGAACTTTTTCGCATGCACGACTTTTACACCCTGAGACCTATTCTCAAAAGTATAAGTTTCAGAACCAAAATATTTGGTGTGTGGATGCATTCTTACATGGTGGATGAGCATAAAAAAAATTGGCGCAATTGCATAAAAATTCATGACTTGAGGCCGAACTATAAATACATCAGCGATTCGAACTTTTTCGCATGCACGACTTTTACACCCTGAGACCTATTGTCAAAAGTATAAGTTTCAGAACCAAAATATTTGGTGTGTGGATGCATTCTTACATGGTGGATCCGCATAAAAAAAATTGGTGCAATTGCATAAAAATTCATGACTTGAGGTGGAACTATATAAATACATCAGCGATTCGATTTTTTTCGCATGCACGACTTTTACACCCTGAGACCTATTGTCAAAAGTATAAGTTTCAGAACCAAAATATTTGGTGTGTGGATGCAATCTTACATGGTGGATGAGCATAGAAACAATTGGCGCAATTGCATAAAAATTCATGACTTGAGGCCGAACTATAAATACATCAGCGATTCGAACTTTTTCGCATGCACGACTTTTACACCCTGAGACCTATTCTCAAAAGTATAAGTTTCAGAACCAAAATATTTGGTGTGTGGATGCATTCTTACATGGTGGATGAGCATAAAAAAAATTGGCGCAATTGCATAAAAATTCATGACTTGAGGCCGAACTATAAATACATCAGCGATTCGAACTTTTTCGCATGCACGACTTTTACACCCTGAGACCTATTGTCAAAAGTATAAGTTTCAGAACCAAAATATTTGGTGTGTGGATGCATTCTTACATGGTGGATCCGCATAAAAAAAATTGGCGCAATTGCATAAAAATTCATGACTTGAGGCCGAACTATAAATACATCAGCGATTCGAACTTTTTCGCATGCACGACTTTTACACCCTGAGACCTATTCTCAAAAGTATAAGTTTCAGAACGAAAATATTTGGTGTGTGGATGCATTCTTACATGGTGGATCCGCATAAAAAAAATTGGCGCAATTGCATAAAAATTCATGACTTGAGGCCGAACTATAAATACATCAGCGATTCGAACTTTTTCGCATGCACGACTTTTACACCCTGAGACCTATTGTCAAAAGTATAAGTTTCAGAACCAAAATATTTGGTGTGTGGATGCATTCTTAGATGGTGGATCCGCATAAAAAAATTTGGCGCAATTGCATAAAAATTCATGACTTGAGGCCGAACTATAAATACATCAGCGATTCGAACTTTTTCGCATGCACGACTTTTACACCCTGAGACCTATTCTCAAAAGTATAAGTTTCAGAACCAAAATATTTGGTGTGTGGATGCATTCTTACATGGTGGATCCGCATAAAAAAAATTGGCGCAATTGCATAAAAATTCATGACTTGAGGCCGAACTATAAATACATCAGCGATTCGAACTTTTTCGCATGCACGACTTTTACACCCTGAGACCTATTGTCAAAAGTATAAGTTTCAGAACCAAAATATTTGGTGTGTGGATGCATTCTTACATGGTGGATGAGCATAAAAAAAATTGGCGCAATTGCATAAAAATTCATGACTTGAGGTGGAACTATATAAATACATCAGCGATTCGATTTTTTTCGCATGCACGACTTTTACACCCTGAGACCTATTGTCAAAAGTATAAGTTTCAGAACCAAAATATTTGGTGTGTGGATGCATTCTTACATGGTGGATGAGCATAAAAAAAATTGGCGCAATTGCATAAAAATTCATGACTTGAGGTGGAACTATATAAATACATCAGCGATTCGATTTTTTTCGCATGCACGACTTTTACACCCTGAGACCTATTGTCAAAAGTATAAGTTTCAGAACCAAAATATTTAGTGTGTGGATGCATTCTTACATGGTGGATGAGCATAAAAAAAATTGGCGCAATTGCATAAAAATTCATGACTTGAGGCCGAACTATAAATACATCAGCGATTCGAACTTTTTCGCATGCACGACTTTTACACCCTGAGACCTATTCTCAAAAGTATAAGTTTCAGAACCAAAATATTTGGTGTGTGGATGCATTCTTACATGGTGGATCCGCATAAAAAAAATTGGCGCAATTGCATAAAAATTCATGACTTGAGGCCGAACTATAAATACATCAGCGATTCGAACTTTTTCGCATGCACGACTTTTACACCCTGAGACCTATTCTCAAAAGTATAAGTTTCAGAACCAAAATATTTGGTGTGTGGATGCATTCTTACATGGTGGATCCGCATAAAAAAATTTGGCGCAATTGCATAAAAATTCATGACTTGAGGCCGAACTATAAATACATCAGCGATTCGAACTTTTTCGCATGCACGACTTTTACACCCTGAGACCTATTCTCAAAAGTATAAGTTTCAGAACGAAAATATTTGGTGTGTGGATGCATTCTTACATGGTGGATCCGCATAAAAAAAATTGGCGCAATTGCATAAAAATTCATGACTTGAGGCCGAACTATAAATACATCAGCGATTCGAACTTTTTCGCATGCACGACTTTTACACCCTGAGACCTATTGTCAAAAGTATAAGTTTCAGAACCAAAATATTTGGTGTGTGGATGCATTCTTACATGGTGGATGAGCATAAAAAAAATTGGCGCAATTGCATAAAAATTCATGACTTGAGGTGGAACTATATAAATACATCAGCGATTCGATTTTTTTCGCATGCACGACTTTTACACCCTGAGACCTATTGTCAAAAGTATAAGTTTCAGAACCAAAATATTTGGTGTGTGGATGCAATCTTACATGGTGGATGAGCATAAAAAAAATTGGCGCAATTGCATAAAAATTCATGACTTGAGGCCGAACTATAAATACATCAGCGATTCGAACTTTTTCACATGCACGACTTTTACACCCTGAGACCTATTGTCAAAAGTATAAGTTTCAGAACCAAAATATTTGGTGTGTGGATGCATTCTTACATGGTGGATGAGCATAAAAAAAATTGGCGCAATTGCATAAAAATTCATGACTTGAGGCCGAACTATAAATACATCAGCGATTCGAACTTTTTCGCATGCACGACTTTTACACCCTGAGACCTATTGTCAAAAGTATAAGTTTCAGAACCAAAATATTTGGTGTGTGGATGCATTCTTACATGGTGGATCCGCATAAAAAAAATTGGCGCAATTGCATAAAAATTCATGACTTGAGGCCGAACTATAAATACATCAGCGATTCGAACTTTTTCGCATGCACGACTTTTACACCCTGAGACCTATTGTCAAAAGTATAAGTTTCAGAACCAAAATATTTGGTGTGTGGATGCATTCTTACATGGTGGATCCGCATAAAAAAAATTGGCGCAATTGCATAAAAATTCATGACTTGAGGCCGAACTATAAATACATCAGCGATTCGAACTTTTTCGCATGCACGACTTTTACACCCTGAGACCTATTCTCAAAAGTATAAGTTTCAGAACCAAAATATTTGGTGTGTGGATGCATTCTTACATGGTGGATCCGCATAAAAAAAATTGGCGCAATTGCATAAAAATTCATGACTTGAGGCCGAACTATAAATACATCAGCGATTCGAACTTTTTCACATGCACGACTTTTACACCCTGAGACCTATTCTCAAAAGTATAAGTTTCAGAACCAAAATATTTGGTGTGTGGATGCATTCTTACATGGTGGATCCGCATAAAAAAAATTGGCGCAATTGCATAAAAATTCATGACTTGAGGCCGAACTATAAATACATCAGCGATTCGAACTTTTTCGCATGCACGACTTTTACACCCTGAGACCTATTGTCAAAAGTATAAGTTTCAGAACCAAAATATTTGGTGTGTGGATGCATTCTTACATGGTGGATGAGCATAAAAAAAATTGGTGCAATTGCATAAAAATTCATGACTTGAGGTGGAACTATATAAATACATCAGCGATTCGATTTTTTTCGCATGCACGACTTTTACACCCTGAGACCTATTGTCAAAAGTATAAGTTTCAGAACCAAAATATTTAGTGTGTGGATGCATTCTTACATGGTGGATGAGCATAAAAAAAATTGGCGCAATTGCATAAAAATTCATGACTTGAGGCCGAACTATAAATACATCAGCGATTCGAACTTTTTCGCATGCACGACTTTTACACCCTGAGACCTATTCTCAAAAGTATAAGTTTCAGAACCAAAATATTTGGTGTGTGGATGCATTCTTACATGGTGGATCCGCATAAAAAAAATTGGCGCAATTGCATAAAAATTCATGACTTGAGGCCGAACTATAAATACATCAGCGATTCGAACTTTTTCGCATGCACGACTTTTACACCCTGAGACCTATTGTCAAAAGTATAAGTTTCAGAACCAAAATATTTGGTGTGTGGATGCATTCTTACATGGTGGATCCGCATAAAAAAATTTGGCGCAATTGCATAAAAATTCATGACTTGAGGCCGAACTATAAATACATCAGCGATTCGAACTTTTTCGCATGCACGACTTTTACACCCTGAGACCTATTGTCAAAAGTATAAGTTTCAGAACCAAAATATTTGGTGTGTGGATGCATTCTTACATGGTGGATCCGCATAAAAAAATTTGGCGCAATTGCATAAAAATTCATGACTTGAGGCCGAACTATAAATACATCAGCGATTCGAACTTTTTCACATGCACGACTTTTACACCCTGAGACCTATTCTCAAAAGTATAAGTTTCAGAACGAAAATATTTGGTGTGTGGATGCATTCTTACATGGTGGATCCGCATAAAAAAAATTGGCGCAATTGCATAAAAATTCATGACTTGAGGCCGAACTATAAATACATCAGCGATTCGAACTTTTTCGCATGCACGACTTTTACACCCTGAGACCTATTGTCAAAAGTATAAGTTTCAGAACCAAAATATTTGGTGTGTGGATGCATTCTTACATGGTGGATGAGCATAAAAAAAATTGGTGCAATTGCATAAAAATTCATGACTTGAGGTGGAACTATATAAATACATCAGCGATTCGATTTTTTTCGCATGCACGACTTTTACACCCTGAGACCTATTGTCAAAAGTATAAGTTTCAGAACCAAAATATTTAGTGTGTGGATGCATTCTTACATGGTGGATGAGCATAAAAAAAATTGGCGCAATTGCATAAAAATTCATGACTTGAGGCCGAACTATAAATACATCAGCGATTCGAACTTTTTCGCATGCACGACTTTTACACCCTGAGACCTATTCTCAAAAGTATAAGTTTCAGAACCAAAATATTTGGTGTGTGGATGCATTCTTACATGGTGGATCCGCATAAAAAAAATTGGCGCAATTGCATAAAAATTCATGACTTGAGGCCGAACTATAAATACATCAGCGATTCGAACTTTTTCGCATGCACGACTTTTACACCCTGAGACCTATTCTCAAAAGTATAAGTTTCAGAACCAAAATATTTGGTGTGTGGATGCATTCTTACATGGTGGATCCGCATAAAAAAATTTGGCGCAATTGCATAAAAATTCATGACTTGAGGCCGAACTATAAATACATCAGCGATTCGAACTTTTTCGCATGCACGACTTTTACACCCTGAGACCTATTCTCAAAAGTATAAGTTTCAGAACGAAAATATTTGGTGTGTGGATGCATTCTTACATGGTGGATCCGCATAAAAAAAATTGGCGCAATTGCATAAAAATTCATGACTTGAGGCCGAACTATAAATACATCAGCGATTCGAACTTTTTCGCATGCACGACTTTTACACCCTGAGACCTATTGTCAAAAGTATAAGTTTCAGAACCAAAATATTTGGTGTGTGGATGCATTCTTACATGGTGGATGAGCATAAAAAAAATTGGCGCAATTGCATAAAAATTCATGACTTGAGGTGGAACTATATAAATACATCAGCGATTCGATTTTTTTCGCATGCACGACTTTTACACCCTGAGACCTATTCTCAAAAGTATAAGTTTCAGAACCAAAATATTTGGTGTGTGGATGCAATCTTACATGGTGGATGAGCATAAAAAAAATTGGCGCAATTGCATAAAAATTCATGACTTGAGGCCGAACTATAAATACATCAGCGATTCGAACTTTTTCACATGCACGACTTTTACACCCTGAGACCTATTGTCAAAAGTATAAGTTTCAGAACCAAAATATTTGGTGTGTGGATGCATTCTTACATGGTGGATGAGCATAAACAAAATTGGCGCAATTGCATAAAAATTCATGACTTGAGGCCGAACTATAAATACATCAGCGATTCGAACTTTTTCGCATGCACGACTTTTACACCCTGAGACCTATTGTCAAAAGTATAAGTTTCAGAACCAAAATATTTGGTGTGTGGATGCATTCTTACATGGTGGATCCGCATAAAAAAAATTGGCGCAATTGCATAAAAATTCATGACTTGAGGCCGAACTATAAATACATCAGCGATTCGAACTTTTTCGCATGCACGACTTTTACACCCTGAGACCTATTGTCAAAAGTATAAGTTTCAGAACCAAAATATTTGGTGTGTGGATGCATTCTTACATGGTGGATCCGCATAAAAAAAATTGGCGCAATTGCATAAAAATTCATGACTTGAGGCCGAACTATAAATACATCAGCGATTCGAACTTTTTCGCATGCACGACTTTTACACCCTGAGACCTATTCTCAAAAGTATAAGTTTCAGAACCAAAATATTTGGTGTGTGGATGCATTCTTACATGGTGGATCCGCATAAAAAAAATTGGCGCAATTGCATAAAAATTCATGACTTGAGGCCGAACTATAAATACATCAGCGATTCGAACTTTTTCACATGCACGACTTTTACACCCTGAGACCTATTCTCAAAAGTATAAGTTTCAGAACGAAAATATTTGGTGTCTGGATGCATTCTTACATGGTGGATCCGCATAAAAAAAATTGGCGCAATTGCATAAAAATTCATGACTTGAGGCCGAACTATAAATACATCAGCGATTCGAACTTTTTCGCATGCACGACTTTTACACCCTGAGACCTATTGTCAAAAGTATAAGTTTCAGAACCAAAATATTTGGTGTGTGGATGCATTCTTACATGGTGGATGAGCATAAAAAAAATTGGTGCAATTGCATAAAAATTCATGACTTGAGGTGGAACTATATAAATACATCAGCGATTCGATTTTTTTCGCATGCACGACTTTTACACCCTGAGACCTATTGTCAAAAGTATAAGTTTCAGAACCAAAATATTTAGTGTGTGGATGCATTCTTACATGGTGGATGAGCATAAAAAAAATTGGCGCAATTGCATAAAAATTCATGACTTGAGGCCGAACTATAAATACATCAGCGATTCGAACTTTTTCGCATGCACGACTTTTACACCCTGAGACCTATTGTCAAAAGTATAAGTTTCAGAACCAAAATATTTGGTGTGTGGATGCATTCTTACATGGTGGATCCGCATAAAAAAAATTGACGCAATTGCATAAAAATTCATGACTTGAGGCCGAAATATAAATACATCAGCGATTCGAACTTTTTCGCATGCACGACTTTTACACCCTGAGACCTATTCTCAAAAGTATAAGTTTCAGAACCAAAATATTTGGTGTGTGGATGCATTCTTACATGGTGGATCCGCATAAAAAAAATTGGCGCAATTGCATAAAAATTCATGACTTGAGGTGGAACTATATAAATACATCAGCGATTCGATTTTTTTCGCATGCACGACTTTTACACCCTGAGACCTATTGTCAAAAGTATAAGTTTCAGAACCAAAATATTTGGTGTGTGGATGCAATCTTACATGGTGGATGAGCATAGAAACAATTGGCGCAATTGCATAAAAATTCATGACTTGAGGCCGAACTATAAATACATCAGCGATTCGAACTTTTTCGCATGCACGACTTTTACACCCTGAGACCTATTCTCAAAAGTATAAGTTTCAGAACCAAATATTTGGTGTGTGGATGCATTCTTACATGGTGGATGAGCATAAAAAAAATTGGCGCAATTGCATAAAAATTCATGACTTGAGGCCGAACTATAAATACATCAGCGATTCGAACTTTTTCGCATGCACGACTTTTACACCCTGAGACCTATTGTCAAAAGTATAAGTTTCAGAACCAAAATATTTGGTGTGTGGATGCATTCTTACATGGTGGATCCGCATAAAAAAAATTGGCGCAATTGCATAAAAATTCATGACTTGAGGCCGAACTATAAATACATCAGCGATTCGAACTTTTTCGCATGCACGACTTTTACACCCTGAGACCTATTGTCAAAAGTATAAGTTTCAGAACCAAAATATTTGGTGTGTGGATGCATTCTTACATGGTGGATCCGCATAAAAAAAATTGGCGCAATTGCATAAAAATTCATGACTTGAGGCCGAACTATAAATACATCAGCGATTCGAACTTTTTCGCATGCACGACTTTTACACCCTGAGACCTATTCTCAAAAGTATAAGTTTCAGAACCAAAATATTTGGTGTGTGGATGCATTCTTACATGGTGGATCCGCATAAAAAAATTTGGCGCAATTGCATAAAAATTCATGACTTGAGGCCGAACTATAAATACATCAGCGATTCGAACTTTTTCGCATGCACGACTTTTAAACCCTGAGACCTATTCTCAAAAGTATAAGTTTCAGAACCAAAATATTTGGTGTGTGGATGCATTCTTACATGGTGGATCCGCATAAAAAAAATTGGCGCAATTGCATAAAAATTCATGACTTGAGGCCGAACTATAAATACATCAGCGATTCGAACTTTTTCGCATGCACGACTTTTACACCCTGAGACCTATTCTCAAAAGTATAAGTTTCAGAACCAAAATATTTGGTGTGTGGATGCATTCTTACATGGTGGATCCGCATAAAAAAAATTGGCGCAATTGCATAAAAATTCATGACTTGAGGCCGAACTATAAATACATCAGCGATTCGAACTTTTTCACATGCACGACTTTTACACCCTGAGACCTATTCTCAAAAGTATAAGTTTCAGAACGAAAATATTTGGTGTCTGGATGCATTCTTACATGGTGGATCCGCATAAAAAAAATTGGCGCAATTGCATAAAAATTCATGACTTGAGGCCGAACTATAAATACATCAGCGATTCGAACTTTTTCGCATGCACGACTTTTACACCCTGAGACCTATTGTCAAAAGTATAAGTTTCAGAACCAAAATATTTGGTGTGTGGATGCATTCTTACATGGTGGATGAGCATAAAAAAAATTGGTGCAATTGCATAAAAATTCATGACTTGAGGTGGAACTATATAAATACATCAGCGATTCGATTTTTTTCGCATGCACGACTTTTACACCCTGAGACCTATTGTCAAAAGTATAAGTTTCAGAACCAAAATATTTAGTGTGTGGATGCATTCTTACATGGTGGATGAGCATAAAAAAAATTGGCGCAATTGCATAAAAATTCATGACTTGAGGCCGAACTATAAATACATCAGCGATTCGAACTTTTTCGCATGCACGACTTTTACACCCTGAGACCTATTGTCAAAAGTATAAGTTTCAGAACCAAAATATTTGGTGTGTGGATGCATTCTTACATGGTGGATCCGCATAAAAAAAATTGGCGCAATTGCATAAAAATTCATGACTTGAGGCCGAAATATAAATACATCAGCGATTCGAACTTTTTCGCATGCACGACTTTTACACCCTGAGACCTATTCTCAAAAGTATAAGTTTCAGAACCAAAATATTTGGTGTGTGGATGCATTCTTACATGGTGGATCCGCATAAAAAAAATTGGCGCAATTGCATAAAAATTCATGACTTGAGGTGGAACTATATAAATACATCAGCGATTCGATTTTTTTCGCATGCACGACTTTTACACCCTGAGACCTATTGTCAAAAGTATAAGTTTCAGAACCAAAATATTTGGTGTGTGGATGCAATCTTACATGGTGGATGAGCATAGAAACAATTGGCGCAATTGCATAAAAATTCATGACTTGAGGCCGAACTATAAATACATCAGCGATTCGAACTTTTTCGCATGCACGACTTTTACACCCTGAGACCTATTCTCAAAAGTATAAGTTTCAGAACCAAATATTTGGTGTGTGGATGCATTCTTACATGGTGGATGAGCATAAAAAAAATTGGCGCAATTGCATAAAAATTCATGACTTGAGGCCGAACTATAAATACATCAGCGATTCGAACCTTTTCGCATGCACGACTTTTACACCCTGAGACCTATTGTCAAAAGTATAAGTTTCAGAACCAAAATATTTGGTGTGTGGATGCATTCTTACATGGTGGATCCGCATAAAAAAAATTGGCGCAATTGCATAAAAATTCATGACTTGAGGCCGAACTATAAATACATCAGCGATTCGAACTTTTTCGCATGCACGACTTTTACACCCTGAGACCTATTGTCAAAAGTATAAGTTTCAGAACCAAAATATTTGGTGTGTGGATGCATTCTTACATGGTGGATCCGCATAAAAAAAATTGGCGCAATTGCATAAAAATTCATGACTTGAGGCCGAACTATAAATACATCAGCGATTCGAACTTTTTCGCATGCACGACTTTTACACCCTGAGACCTATTCTCAAAAGTATAAGTTTCAGAACCAAAATATTTGGTGTGTGGATGCATTCTTACATGGTGGATCCGCATAAAAAAATTTGGCGCAATTGCATAAAAATTCATGACTTGAGGCCGAACTATAAATACATCAGCGATTCGAACTTTTTCGCATGCACGACTTTTAAACCCTGAGACCTATTCTCAAAAGTATAAGTTTCAGAACCAAAATATTTGGTGTGTGGATGCATTCTTACATGGTGGATCCGCATAAAAAAAATTGGCGCAATTGCATAAAAATTCATGACTTGAGGCCGAACTATAAATACATCAGCGATTCGAACTTTTTCGCATGCACGACTTTTACACCCTGAGACCTATTGTCAAAAGTATAAGTTTCAGAACGAAAATATTTGGTGTGTGGATGCATTCTTACATGGTGGATCCGCATAAAAAAAATTGGCGCAATTGCATAAAAATTCATGACTTGAGGTGGAACTATATAAATACATCAGCGATTCGATTTTTTTCGCATGCACGACTTTTACACCCTGAGACCTATTGTCAAAAGTATAAGTTTCAGAACCAAAATATTTGGTGTGTGGATGCAATCTTACATGGTGGATGAGCATAAAAAAAATTGGCGCAATTGCATAAAAATTCATGACTTGAGGCCGAACTATAAATACATCAGCGATTCGAACTTTTTCACATGGACGACTTTTACACCCTGAGACCTATTGTCAAAAGTATAAGTTTCAGAACCAAAATATTTGGTGTGTGGATGCATTCTTACATGGTGGATGAGCATAAAAAAAATTGGCGCAATTGCATAAAAATTCATGACTTGAGGCCGAACTATAAATACATCAGCGATTCGAACTTTTTCGTATGCACGACTTTTACACCCTGAGACCTATTCTCAAAAGTATAAGTTTCAGAACCAAAATATTTGGTGTGTGGATGCATTCTTACATGGTGGATGAGCATAAAAAAAATTGGCGCAATTGCATAAAAATTCATGACTTGAGGCCGAACTATAAATACATCAGCGATTCGAACTTTTTCGCATGCACGACTTTTACACCCTGAGACCTATTGTCAAAAGTATAAGTTTCAGAACCAAAATATTTGGTGTGTGGATGCATTCTTACATGGTGGATCCGCATAAAAAAAATTGGCGCAATTGCATAAAAATTCATGACTTGAGGCCGAACTATAAATACATCAGCGATTCGAACTTTTTCGCATGCACGACTTTTACACCCTGAGACCTATTCTCAAAAGTATAAGTTTCAGAACGAAAATATTTGGTGTGTGGATGCATTCTTACATGGTGGATCCGCATAAAAAAAATTGGCGCAATTGCATAAAAATTCATGACTTGAGGCCGAACTATAAATACATCAGCGATTCGAACTTTTTCGCATGCACGACTTTTACACCCTGAGACCTATTGTCAAAAGTATAAGTTTCAGAACGAAAATATTTGGTGTGTGGATGCATTCTTACATGGTGGATCCGCATAAAAAAAATTGGCGCAATTGCATAAAAATTCATGACTTGAGGTGGAACTATATAAATACATCAGCGATTCGATTTTTTTCGCATGCACGACTTTTACACCCTGAGACCTATTGTCAAAAGTATAAGTTTCAGAACCAAAATATTTGGTGTGTGGATGCAATCTTACATGGTGGATGAGCATAAAAAAAATTGGCGCAATTGCATAAAAATTCATGACTTGAGGCCGAACTATAAATACATCAGCGATTCGAACTTTTTCACATGGACGACTTTTACACCCTGAGACCTATTGTCAAAAGTATAAGTTTCAGAACCAAAATATTTGGTGTGTGGATGCATTCTTACATGGTGGATGAGCATAAAAAAAATTGGCGCAATTGCATAAAAATTCATGACTTGAGGCCGAACTATAAATACATCAGCGATTCGAACTTTTTCGTATGCACGACTTTTACACCCTGAGACCTATTCTCAAAAGTATAAGTTTCAGAACCAAAATATTTGGTGTGTGGATGCATTCTTACATGGTGGATCAGCATAAAAAAAATTGGCGCAATTGCATAAAAATTCATGACTTGAGGCCGAACTATAAATACATCAGCGATTCGAACTTTTTCGCATGCACGACTTTTACACCCTGAGACCTATTGTCAAAAGTATAAGTTTCAGAACCAAAATATTTGGTGTGTGGATGCATTCTTACATGGTGGATCCGCATAAAAAAAATTGGCGCAATTGCATAAAAATTCATGACTTGAGGCCGAACTATAAATACATCAGCGATTCGAACTTTTTCGCATGCACGACTTTTACACCCTGAGACCTATTCTCAAAAGTATAAGTTTCAGAACCAAAATATTTGGTGTGTGGATGCATTCTTACATGGTGGATCCGCATAAAAAAAATTGGCGCAATTGCATAAAAATTCATGACTTGAGGCCGAACTATAAATACATCAGCGATTCGAACTTTTTCACATGCACGACTTTTACACCCTGAGACCTATTCTCAAAAGTATAAGTTTCAGAATGAAAATATTTGGTGTGTGGATGCATTCTTACATGGTGGATCCGCATAAAAAAAATTGGCGCAATTGCATAAAAATTCATGACTTGAGGCCGAACTATAAATACATCAGCGATTCGAACTTTTTCGCATGCACGACTTTTACACCCTGAGACCTATTGTCAAAAGTATAAGTTTCAGAACCAAAATATTTGGTGTGTGGATGCATTCTTACATGGTGGATCCGCATAAAAAAAATTAGTGCAATTGCATAAAAATTCATGACTTGAGGTGGAACTATATAAATACATCAGCGATTCGATTTTTTTCGCATGCACGACTTTTACACCCTGAGACCTATTGTCAAAAGTATAAGTTTCAGAACCAAAATATTTAGTGTGTGGATGCATTCTTACATGGTGGATGAGCATAAAAAAAATTGGCGCAATTGCATAAAAATTCATGACTTGAGGCCGAACTATAAATACATCAGCGATTCGAACTTTTTCGCATGCACGACTTTTACACCCTGAGACCTATTCTCAAAAGTATAAGTTTCAGAACCAAAATATTTGGTGTGTGGATGCATTCTTACATGGTGGATCCGCATAAAAAAAATTGGCGCAATTGCATAAAAATTCATGACTTGAGGCCGAACTATAAATACATCAGCGATTCGAACTTTTTCGCATGCACGACTTTTACACCCTGAGACCTATTCTCAAAAGTATAAGTTTCAGAACCAAAATATTTGGTGTGTGGATGCATTCTTACATGGTGGATCCGCATAAAAAAAATTGGCGCAATTGCATAAAAATTCATGACTTGAGGTGGAACTATATAAATACATCAGCGATTCGATTTTTTTCGCATGCACGACTTTTACACCCTGAGACCTATTGTCAAAAGTATAAGTTTCAGAACCAAAATATTTGGTGTGTGGATGCAATCTTACATGGTGGATGAGCATAGAAACAATTGGCGCAATTGCATAAAAATTCATGACTTGAGGCCGAACTATAAATACATCAGCGATTCGAACTTTTTCGCATGCACGACTTTTACACCCTGAGACCTATTCTCAAAAGTATAAGTTTCAGAACCAAAATATTTGGTGTGTGGATGCATTCTTACATGGTGGATGAGCATAAAAAAAATTGGCGCAATTGCATAAAAATTCATGACTTGAGGCCGAACTATAAATACATCAGCGATTCGAACTTTTTCGCATGCACGACTTTTACACCCTGAGACCTATTGTCAAAAGTATAAGTTTCAGAACCAAAATATTTGGTGTGTGGATGCATTCTTACATGGTGGATCCGCATAAAAAAAATTGGCGCAATTGCATAAAAATTCATGACTTGAGGCCGAACTATAAATACATCAGCGATTCGAACTTTTTCGCATGCACGACTTTTACACCCTGAGACCTATTCTCAAAAGTATAAGTTTCAGAACCAAAATATTTGGTGTGTGGATGCATTCTTACATGGTGGATCCGCATAAAAAAAATTGGCGCAATTGCATAAAAATTCATGACTTGAGGCCGAACTATAAATACATCAGCGATTCGAACTTTTTCGCATGCACGACTTTTACACCCTGAGACCTATTCTCAAAAGTATAAGTTTCAGAACCAAAATATTTGGTGTGTGGATGCATTCTTACATGGTGGATCCGCATAAAAAAAATTGGCGCAATTGCATAAAAATTCATGACTTGAGGCCGAACTATAAATACATCAGCGATTCGAACTTTTTCGCATGCACGACTTTTAAACCCTGAGACCTATTCTCAAAAGTATAAGTTTCAGAACCAAAATATTTGGTGTGTGGATGCATTCTTACATGGTGGATCGGCATAAAAGAAATTGGCGCAATTGCATAAAAATTCATGACTTGAGGCCGAACTATAAATACATCAGCGATTCGAACTTTTTCGCATGCACGACTTTTACACCCTGAGACCTATTGTCAAAAGTATAAGTTTCAGAACCAAAATATTTGGTGTGTGGATGCATTCTTACATGGTGGATCCGCATAAAAAAAATTGGCGCAATTGCATAAAAATTCATGACTTGAGGTGGAACTATATAAATACATCAGCGATTCGATTTCTTTCGCATGCACGACTTTTACACCCTGAGACCTATTGTCAAAAGTATAAGTTTCAGAACCAAAATATTTGGTGTGTGGATGCAATCTTACATGGTGGATGAGCATAAAAAAAATTGGCGCAATTGCATAAAAATTCATGACTTGAGGCCGAACTATAAATACATCAGCGATTCGAACTTTTTCACATGCACGACTTTTACACCCTGAGACCTATTGTCAAAAGTATAAGTTTCAGAACGAAAATATTTGGTGTGTGGATGCATTCTTACATGGTGGATGAGCATAAAAAAAATTGGCGCAATTGCATAAAAATTCATGACTTGAGGCCGAACTATAAATACATCAGCGATTCGAACTTTTTCGCATGCACGACTTTTACACCCTGAGACCTATTGTCAAAAGTATAAGTTTCAGAACCAAAATATTTGGTGTGTGGATGCATTCTTACATGGTGGATCCGCATAAAAAAAATTGGCGCAATTGCATAAAAATTCATGACTTGAGGTGGAACTATATAAATACATCAGCGATTCGATTTTTTTCGCATGCACGACTTTTACACCCTGAGACCTATTGTCAAAAGTATAAGTTTCAGAACCAAAATATTTGGTGTGTGGATGCATTCTTACATGGTGGATCCGCATAAAAAAAATTGGCGCAATTGCATAAAAATTCATGACTTGAGGCCGAACTATAAATACATCAGCGAT
Organism: Haliotis cracherodii; assembly: GCF_022045235.1. Lineage (NCBI taxonomy): Eukaryota > Metazoa > Mollusca > Gastropoda > Lepetellida > Haliotidae > Haliotis > Haliotis cracherodii. Next base: position 42,708,285 of record NW_027266341.1, read on the forward strand.
TCGAACTTTTTCGCATGCACGACTTTTACACCCTGAGACCTATTCTCAAAAGTATAAGTTTCAGAACCAAAATATTTGGTGTGTGGATGCATTCTTACATGGTGGATCCGCATAAAAAAAATTGGCGCAATTGCATAAAAATTCATGACTTGAGGCCGAACTATAAATACATCAGCGATTCGAACTTTTTCGCATGCACGACTTTTACACCCTGAGACCTATTGTCAAAAGTATAAGTTTCAGAACCAAAATATTTGGTGTGTGGATGCATTCTTACATGGTGGATCCGCATAAAAAAAATTGGCGCAATTGCATAAAAATTCATGACTTGAGGCCGAACTATAAATACATCAGCGATTCGAACTTTTTCGCATGCACGACTTTTACACCCTGAGACCTATTCTCAAAAGTATAAGTTTCAGAACCAAAATATTTGGTGTGTGGATGCATTCTTACATGGTGGATCCGCATAAAAAAATTTGGCGCAATTGCATAAAAATTCATGACTTGAGGCCGAACTATAAATACATCAGCGATTCGAACTTTTTCACATGCACGACTTTTACACCCTGAGACCTATTCTCAAAAGTATAAGTTTCAGAACCAAAATATTTGGTGTGTGGATGCATTCTTACATGGTGGATCCGCATAAAAAAAATTGGCGCAATTGCATAAAAATTCATGACTTCAGGCCGAACTATAAATACATCAGCGATTCGAACTTTTTCGCATGCACGACTTTTACACCCTGAGACCTATTGTCAAAAGTATAAGTTTCAGAACCAAAATATTTGGTGTGTGGATGCATTCTTACATGGTGGATGAGCATAAAAAAAATTGGTGCAATTGCATAAAAATTCATGACTTGAGGTGGAACTATATAAATACATCAGCGATTTGATTTTTTTCGCATGCACGACTTTTACACCCTGAGACCTATTGTCAAAAGTATAAGTTTCAGAACCAAAATATTTAGTGTGTGGATGCATTCTTACATGGTGGATGAGCATAAAAAAAATTGGCGCAATTGCATAAAAATTCATGACTTGAGGCCGAACTATTAATACATCAACGATTCGAACTTTTTCGCATGCACGACTTTTACACCCTGAGACCTATTCTCAAAAGTATAAGTTTCAGAACGAAAATATTTGGTGTGTGGATGCATTCTTACATGGTGGATCCGCATAAAAAAATTTGGCGCAATTGCATAAAAATTCATGACTTGAGGCCGAACTATAAATACATCAGCGATTCGAACTTTTTCACATGCACGACTTTTACACCCTGAGACCTATTCTCAAAAGTATAAGTTTCAGAACGAAAATATTTGGTGTGTGGATGCATTCTTACATGGTGGATCCGCATAAAAAAAATTGGCGCAATTGCATAAAAATTCATGACTTGAGGCCGAACTATAAATACATCAGCGATTCGAACTTTTTCGCATGCACGACTTTTACACCCTGAGACCTATTGTCAAAAGTATAAGTTTCAGAACCAAAATATTTGGTGTGTGGATGCATTCTTACATGGTGGATCCGCATAAAAAAAATTGGCGCAATTGCATAAAAATTCATGACTTGAGGTGGAACTATATAAATACATCAGCGATTCGATTTTTTTTCGCATGCACGACTTTTACACCCTGAGACCTATTCTCAAAAGTATAAGTTTCAGAACCAAAATATTTGGTGTGTGGATGCAATCTTACATGGTGGATGAGCATAAAAAAAATTGGCGCAATTGCATAAAAATTCATGACTTGAGGCCGAACTATAAATACATCAGCGATTCGAACTTTTTCGCATGCACGACTTTTACACCCTGAGACCTATTCTCAAAAGTATAAGTTTCAGAACCAAAATATTTGGTGTGTGGATGCATTCTTACATGGTGGATCCGCATAAAAGAAATTGGCGCAATTGCATAAAAATTCATGACTTGAGGCCGAACTATAAATACATCAGCGATTCGAACTTTTTCGCATGCACGACTTTTACACCTTGAGACCTATTCTCAAAAGTATAGGTTTCAGAACCAAAATATTTGGTGTGTGGATGCATTCTTACATGGTGGATCCGCATAAAAAAAATTGGCGCAATTGCATAAAAATTCATGACTTGAGGCCGAACTATAAATACATCAGCGATTCGAACTTTTTCGCATGCACGACTTTTACACCCTGAGACCTATTGTCAAAAGTATAAGTTTCAGAACCAAAATATTTGGTGTGTGGATGCATTCTTACATGGTGGATCCGCATAAAAAAATTTGGCGCAATTGCATAAAAATTCATGACTTGAGGCCGAACTATAAATACATCAGCGATTCGAACTTTTTCACATGCACGACTTTTACACCCTGAGACCTATTCTCAAAAGTATAAGTTTCAGAACCAAAATATTTGGTGTGTGGATGCATTCTTACATGGTGGATCCGCATAAAAAAAATTGGCGCAATTGCATAAAAATTCATGACTTGAGGCCGAACTATAAATACATCAGCGATTCGAACTTTTTCGCATGCACGACTTTTACACCCTGAGACCTATTCTCAAAAGTATAAGTTTCAGAACCAAAATATTTGGTGTGTGGATGCATTCTTACATGGTGGATCCGCATAAAAAAAATTGGCGCAATTGCATAAAAATTCATGACTTGAGGCCGAACTATAAATACATCAGCGATTCGAACTTTTTCGCATGCACGACTTTTACACCCTGAGACCTATTCTCAAAAGTATAAGTTTCAGAACCAAAATATTTGGTGTGTGGATGCATTCTTACATGGTGGATCCGCATAAAAATAATTGGCGCAATTGCATAAAAATTCATGACTTGAGGCCGAACTATAAATACATCAGCGATTCGAACTTTTTCGCATGCACGACTTTTAAACCCTGAGACCTATTGTCAAAAGTATAAGTTTCAGAACCAAAATATTTGGTGTGTGGATGCATTCTTACATGGTGGATCCGCATAAAAAAAATTGGCGCAATTGCATAAAAATTCATGACTTGAGGCCGAACTATAAATACATCAGCGATTCGAACTTTTTCGCATGCACGACTTTTACACCCTGAGACCTATTGTCAAAAGTATAAGTTTCAGAACCAAAATATTTGGTGTGTGGATGCATTCTTACATGGTGGATCCGCATAAAAAAAATTGGCGCAATTGCATAAAAATTCATGACTTGAGGCCGAACTATAAATACATCAGCGATTCGAACTTTTTCGCATGCACGACTTTTACACCCTGAGACCTATTCTCAAAAGTATAAGTTTCAGAACCAAAATATTTGGTGTGTGGATGCATTCTTACATGGTGGATCCGCATAAAAAAAATTGGCGCAATTGCATAAAAATTCATGACTTGAGGCCGAACTATAAATACATCAGCGATTCGAACTTTTTCGCATGCACGACTTTTACACCCTGAGACCTATTCTCAAAAGTATAAGTTTCAGAACCAAAATATTTGGTGTGTGGATGCATTCTTACATGGTGGATCCGCATAAAAAAAATTGGCGCAATTGCATAAAAATTCATGACTTGAGGCCGAACTATAAATACATCAGCGATTCGAACTTTTTCGCATGCACGACTTTTACACCCTGAGACCTATTCTCAAAAGTATAAGTTTCAGAACCAAAATATTTGGTGTGTGGATGCATTCTTACATGGTGGATCCGCATAAAAAAAATTGGCGCAATTGCATAAAAATTCATGACTTGAGGCCGAACTATAAATACATCAGCGATTCGAACTTTTTCGCATGCACGACTTTTACACCCTGAGACCTATTCTCAAAAGTATAAGTTTCAGAACCAAAATATTTGGTGTGTGGATGCATTCTTACATGGTGGATCCGCATAAAAAAAATTGGCGCAATTGCATAAAAATTCATGACTTGAGGCCGAACTATAAATACATCAGCGATTCGAACTTTTTCGCATGCACGACTTTTACACCCTGAGACCTATTCTCAAAAGTATAAGTTTCAGAACCAAAATATTTGGTGTGTGGATGCATTCTTACATGGTGGATCCGCATAAAAAAATTTGGCGCAATTGCATAAAAATTCATGACTTGAGGCCGAACTATAAATACATCAGCGATTCGAACTTTTTCACATGCACGACTTTTACACCCTGAGACCTATTCTCAAAAGTATAAGTTTCAGAACGAAAATATTTGGTGTGTGGATGCATTCTTACATGGTGGATCCGCATAAAAAAAATTGGCGCAATTGCATAAAAATTCATGACTTCAGGCCGAACTATAAATACATCAGCGATTCGAACTTTTTCGCATGCACGACTTTTACACCCTGAGACCTATTGTCAAAAGTATAAGTTTCAGAACCAAAATATTTGGTGTGTGGATGCATTCTTACATGGTGGATGAGCATAAAAAAAATTGGTGCAATTGCATAAAAATTCATGACTTGAGGTGGAACTATATAAATACATCAGCGATTTGATTTTTTTCGCATGCACGACTTTTACACCCTGAGACCTATTGTCAAAAGTATAAGTTTCAGAACCAAAATATTTAGTGTGTGGATGCATTCTTACATGGTGGATGAGCATAAAAAAAATTGGCGCAATTGCATAAAAATTCATGACTTGAGGCCGAACTATTAATACATCAACGATTCGAACTTTTTCGCATGCACGACTTTTACACCCTGAGACCTATTCTCAAAAGTATAAGTTTCAGAACCAAAATATTTGGTGTGTGGATGCATTCTTACATGGTGGATCCGCATAAAAAAATTTGGCGCAATTGCATAAAAATTCATGACTTGAGGCCGAACTATAAATACATCAGCGATTCGAACTTTTTCACATGCACGACTTTTACACCCTGAGACCTATTCTCAAAAGTATAAGTTTCAGAACGAAAATATTTGGTGTGTGGATGCATTCTTACATGGTGGATCCGCATAAAAAAAATTGGCGCAATTGCATAAAAATTCATGACTTGAGGCCGAACTATAAATACATCAGCGATTCGAACTTTTTCGCATGCACGACTTTTACACCCTGAGACCTATTGTCAAAAGTATAAGTTTCAGAACCAAAATATTTGGTGTGTGGATGCATTCTTACATGGTGGATCCGCATAAAAAAAATTGGCGCAATTGCATAAAAATTCATGACTTGAGGTGGAACTATATAAATACATCAGCGATTCGATTTTTTTCGCATGCACGACTTTTACACCCTGAGACCTATTCTCAAAAGTATAAGTTTCAGAACCAAAATATTTGGTGTGTGGATGCAATCTTACATGGTGGATGAGCATAAAAAAAATTGGCGCAATTGCATAAAAATTCATGACTTGAGGCCGAACTATAAATACATCAGCGATTCGAACTTTTTCGCATGCACGACTTTTACACCCTGAGACCTATTCTCAAAAGTATAAGTTTCAGAACCAAAATATTTGGTGTGTGGATGCATTCTTACATGGTGGATCCGCATAAAAAAAATTGGCGCAATTGCATAAAAATTCATGACTTGAGGCCGAACTATAAATACATCAGCGATTCGAACTTTTTCGCATGCACGACTTTTACACCTTGAGACCTATTCTCAAAAGTATAGGTTTCAGAACCAAAATATTTGGTGTGTGGATGCATTCTTACATGGTGGATCCGCATAAAAAAAATTGGCGCAATTGCATAAAAATTCATGACTTGAGGCCGAACTATAAATACATCAGCGATTCGAACTTTTTCGCATGCACGACTTTTACACCCTGAGACCTATTGTCAAAAGTATAAGTTTCAGAACCAAAATATTTGGTGTGTGGATGCATTCTTACATGGTGGATCCGCATAAAAAAATTTGGCGCAATTGCATAAAAATTCATGACTTGAGGCCGAACTATAAATACATCAGCGATTCGAACTTTTTCACATGCACGACTTTTACACCCTGAGACCTATTCTCAAAAGTATAAGTTTCAGAACCAAAATATTTGGTGTGTGGATGCATTCTTACATGGTGGATCCGCATAAAAAAAATTGGCGCAATTGCATAAAAATTCATGACTTGAGGCCGAACTATAAATACATCAGCGATTCGAACTTTTTCGCATGCACGACTTTTACACCCTGAGACCTATTCTCAAAAGTATAAGTTTCAGAACCAAAATATTTGGTGTGTGGATGCATTCTTACATGGTGGATCCGCATAAAAAAAATTGGCGCAATTGCATAAAAAATCATGACTTGAGGCCGAACTATAAATACATCAGCGATTCGAACTTTTTCGCATGCACGACTTTTACACCCTGAGACCTATTCTCAAAAGTATAAGTTTCAGAACCAAAATATTTGGTGTGTGGATGCATTCTTACATGGTGGATCCGCATAAAAAAAAATTGGCGCAATTGCATAAAAATTCATGACTTGAGGCCGAACTATAAATACATCAGCGATTCGAACTTTTTCGCATGCACGACTTTTAAACCCTGAGACCTATTCTCAAAAGTATAAGTTTCAGAACCAAAATATTTGGTGTGTGGATGCATTCTTACATGGTGGATCCGCATAAAAAAAATTGGCGCAATTGCATAAAAATTCATGACTTGAGGCCGAACTATAAATACATCAGCGATTCGAACTTTTTCGCATGCACGACTTTTACACCCTGAGACCTATTGTCAAAAGTATAAGTTTCAGAACCAAAATATTTGGTGTGTGGATGCATTCTTACATGGTGGATCCGCATAAAAAAAAATTGGCGCAATTGCATAAAAATTCATGACTTGAGGCCGAACTATAAATACATCAGCGATTCGAACTTTTTCGCATGCACGACTTTTACACCCTGAGACCTATTGTCAAAAGTATAAGTTTCAGAACCAAAATATTTGGTGTGTGGATGCATTCTTACATGGTGGATCCGCATAAAAAAAATTGGCGCAATTGCATAAAAATTCATGACTTGAGGCCGAACTATAAATACATCAGCGATTCGAACTTTTTCGCATGCACGACTTTTACACCCTGAGACCTATTCTCAAAAGTATAAGTTTCAGAACCAAAATATTTGGTGTGTGGATGCATTCTTACATGGTGGATCCGCATAAAAAAGATTGGCGCAATTGCATAAAAATTCATGACTTGAGGCCGAACTATAAATACATCAGCGATTCGAACTTTTTCGCATGCACGACTTTTAAACCCTGAGACCTATTCTCAAAAGTATAAGTTTCAGAACCAAAATATTTGGTGTGTGGATGCATTCTTACATGGTGGATCCGCATAAAAAAAATTGGCGCAATTGCATAAAAATTCATGACTTGAGGCCGAACTATAAATACATCAGCGATTCGAACTTTTTCGCATGCACGACTTTTACACCCTGAGACCTATTGTCAAAAGTATAAGTTTCAGAACCAAAATATTTGGTGTGTGGATGCATTCTTACATGGTGGATCCGCATAAAAAAAATTGGCGCAATTGCATAAAAATTCATGACTTGAGGTGGAACTATATAAATACATCAGCGATTCGATTTTTTTCGCATGCACGACTTTTACACCCTGAGACCTATTGTCAAAAGTATAAGTTTCAGAACCAAAATATTTGGTGTGTGGATGCAATCTTACATGGTGGATGAGCATAAAAAAAATTGGCGCAATTGCATAAAAATTCATGACTTGAGGCCGAACTATAAATACATCAGCGATTCGAACTTTTTCACATGCACGACTTTTACACCCTGAGACCTATTGTCAAAAGTATAAGTTTCAGAACGAAAATATTTGGTGTGTGGATGCATTCTTACATGGTGGATGAGCATAAAAAAAATTGGCGCAATTGCATAAAAATTCATGACTTGAGGCCGAACTATAAATACATCAGCGATTCGAACTTTTTCGCATGCACGACTTTTACACCCTGAGACCTATTGTCAAAAGTATAAGTTTCAGAACCAAAATATTTGGTGTGTGGATGCATTCTTACATGGTGGATCCGCATAAAAAAAATTGGCGCAATTGCATAAAAATTCATGACTTGAGGTGGAACTATATAAATACATCAGCGATTCGATTTTTTTCGCATGCACGACTTTTACACCCTGAGACCTATTGTCAAAAGTATAAGTTTCAGAACCAAAATATTTGGTGTGTGGATGCATTCTTACATGGTGGATCCGCATAAAAAAAATTGGCGCAATTGCATAAAAATTCATGACTTGAGGCCGAACTATAAATACATCAGCGATTCGAACTTTTTCGCATGCACGACTTTTACACCCTGAGACCTATTCTCAAAAGTATAAGTTTCAGAACCAAAATATTTGGTGTGTGGATGCATTCTTACATGGTGGATCCGCATAAAAAAAATTGGCGCAATTGCATAAAAATTCATGACTTGAGGCCGAACTATAAATACATCAGCGATTCGAACTTTTTCGCATGCACGACTTTTACACCCTGAGACCTATTCTCAAAAGTATAAGTTTCAGAACCAAAATATTTGGTGTGTGGATGCATTCTTACATGGTGGATCCGCATAAAAAAAATTGGCGCAATTGCATAAAAATTCATGACTTGAGGCCGAACTATAAATACATCAGCGATTCGAACTTTTTCGCATGCACGACTTTTACACCCTGAGACCTATTCTCAAAAGTATAAGTTTCAGAACCAAAATATTTGGTGTGTGGATGCATTCTTACATGGTGGATCCGCATAAAAAAAATTGGCGCAATTGCATAAAAATTCATGACTTGAGGCCGAACTATAAATACATCAGCGATTCGAACTTTTTCGCATGCACGACTTTTACACCCTGAGACCTATTCTCAAAAGTATAAGTTTCAGAACCAAAATATTTGGTGTGTGGATGCATTCTTACATGGTGGATCCGCATAAAAAAATTTGGCGCAATTGCATAAAAATTCATGACTTGAGGCCGAACTATAAATACATCAGCGATTCGAACTTTTTCACATGCACGACTTTTACACCCTGAGACCTATTCTCAAAAGTATAAGTTTCAGAACGAAAATATTTGGTGTGTGGATGCATTCTTACATGGTGGATCCGCATAAAAAAAATTGGCGCAATTGCATAAAAATTCATGACTTCAGGCCGAACTATAAATACATCAGCGATTCGAACTTTTTCGCATGCACGACTTTTACACCCTGAGACCTATTGTCAAAAGTATAAGTTTCAGAACCAAAATATTTGGTGTGTGGATGCATTCTTACATGGTGGATGAGCATAAAAAAAATTGGTGCAATTGCATAAAAATTCATGACTTGAGGTGGAACTATATAAATACATCAGCGATTTGATTTTTTTTCGCATGCACGACTTTTACACCCTGAGACCTATTGTCAAAAGTATAAGTTTCAGAACCAAAATATTTAGTGTGTGGATGCATTCTTACATGGTGGATGAGCATAAAAAAAATTGGCGCAATTGCATAAAAATTCATGACTTGAGGCCGAACTATTAATACATCAACGATTCGAACTTTTTCGCATGCACGACTTTTACACCCTGAGACCTATTCTCAAAAGTATAAGTTTCAGAACGAAAATATTTGGTGTGTGGATGCATTCTTACATGGTGGATCCGCATAAAAAAATTTGGCGCAATTGCATAAAAATTCATGACTTGAGGCCGAACTATAAATACATCAGCGATTCGAACTTTTTCACATGCACGACTTTTACACCCTGAGACCTATTCTCAAAAGTATAAGTTTCAGAACGAAAATATTTGGTGTGTGGATGCATTCTTACATGGTGGATCCGCATAAAAAAAATTGGCGCAATTGCATAAAAATTCATGACTTGAGGCCGAACTATAAATACATCAGCGATTCGAACTTTTTCGCATGCACGACTTTTACACCCTGAGACCTATTGTCAAAAGTATAAGTTTCAGAACCAAAATATTTGGTGTGTGGATGCATTCTTACATGGTGGATCCGCATAAAAAAAATTGGCGCAATTGCATAAAAATTCATGACTTGAGGTGGAACTATATAAATACATCAGCGATTCGATTTTTTTCGCATGCACGACTTTTACACCCTGAGACCTATTCTCAAAAGTATAAGTTTCAGAACCAAAATATTTGGTGTGTGGATGCAATCTTACATGGTGGATGAGCATAAAAAAAAATTGGCGCAATTGCATAAAAATTCATGACTTGAGGCCGAACTATAAATACATCAGCGATTCGAACTTTTTCGCATGCACGACTTTTACACCCTGAGACCTATTCTCAAAAGTATAAGTTTCAGAACCAAAATATTTGGTGTGTGGATGCATTCTTACATGGTGGATCCGCATAAAAAAAATTGGCGCAATTGCATAAAAATTCATGACTTGAGGCCGAACTATAAATACATCAGCGATTCGAACTTTTTCGCATGCACGACTTTTACACCTTGAGACCTATTCTCAAAAGTATAGGTTTCAGAACCAAAATATTTGGTGTGTGGATGCATTCTTACATGGTGGATCCGCATAAAAAAAATTGGCGCAATTGCATAAAAATTCATGACTTGAGGCCGAACTATAAATACATCAGCGATTCGAACTTTTTCGCATGCACGACTTTTACACCCTGAGACCTATTGTCAAAAGTATAAGTTTCAGAACCAAAATATTTGGTGTGTGGATGCATTCTTACATGGTGGATCCGCATAAAAAAATTTGGCGCAATTGCATAAACATTCATGACTTGAGGCCGAACTATAAATACATCAGCGATTCGAACTTTTTCACATGCACGACTTTTACACCCTGAGACCTATTCTCAAAAGTATAAGTTTCAGAACCAAAATATTTGGTGTGTGGATGCATTCTTACATGGTGGATCCGCATAAAAAAAATTGGCGCAATTGCATAAAAATTCATGACTTGAGGCCGAACTATAAATACATCAGCGATTCGAACTTTTTCGCATGCAGGACTTTTACACCCTGAGACCTATTGTCAAAAGTATAAGTTTCAGAACCAAAATATTTGGTGTGTGGATGCATTCTTACATGGTGGATCCGCATAAAAAAAATTGGTGCAATTGCATAAAAATTCATGACTTGAGGCCGAACTATTAATACATCAACGATTCGAACTTTTTCGCATGCACGACTTTTACACCCTGAGACCTATTGTCAAAAGTATAAGTTTCAGAACCAAAATATTTGGTGTGTGGATGCATTCTTACATGGTGGATCCGCATAAAAATAATTGGCGCAATTGCATAAAAATTCATGACTTGAGGCCGAACTATAAATACATCAGCGATTCGAACTTTTTCGCATGCACGACTTTTACACCCTGAGACCTATTGTCAAAAGTATAAGTTTCAGAACCAAAATATTTGGTGTGTGGATGCATTCTTACATGGTGGATCCGCATAAAAAAAATTGGTGCAATTGCATAAAAATTCATGACTTGAGGCCGAACTATTAATACATCAACGATTCGAACTTTTTCGCATGCACGACTTTTACACCCTGAGACCTATTGTCAAAAGTATAAGTTTCAGAACCAAAATATTTGGTGTGTGGATGCATTCTTACATGGTGGATGAGCATAAAAATAATTGGCGCAATTGCATAAAAATTCATGACTTGAGGCCGAACTATAAATACATCAGCGATTCGAACTTTTTCGCATGCACGACTTTTACACCCTGAGACCTATTCTCAAAAGTATAAGTTTCAGAACCAAAATATTTGGTGTGTGGATGCATTCTTACATGGTGGATCCGCATAAAAAAAATTGGCGCAATTGCATAAAAATTCATGACTTGAGGCCGAACTATAAATACATCAGCGATTCGAACTTTTTCGCATGCAGGACTTTTACACCCCTGAGACCTATTGTCAAAAGTATAAGTTTCAGAACCAAAATATTTGGTGTGTGGATGCATTCTTACATGGTGGATCCGCATAAAAAAAATTGGCGCAATTGCATAAAAATTCATGACTTGAGGTGGAACTATATAAATACATCAGCGATTCGATTTTTTTCGCATGCACGACTTTTACACCCTGAGACCTATTGTCAAAAGTATAAGTTTCAGAACCAAAATATTTGGTGTGTGGATGCAATCTTACATGGTGGATGAGCATAAAAAAAATTGGCGCAATTGCATAAAAATTCATGACTTGAGGCCGAACTATAAATACATCAGCGATTCGAACTTTTTCGCATGCAGGACTTTTACACCCTGAGACCTATTGTCAAAAGTATAAGTTTCAGAACCAAAATATTTGGTGTGGTGGATGCATTCTTACATGGTGGATCCGCATAAAAAAAATTGGTGCAATTGCATAAAAATTCATGACTTGAGGCCGAACTATTAATACATCAACGATTCGAACTTTTTTCGCATGCACGACTTTTACACCCTGAGACCTATTCTCAAAAGTATAAGTTTCAGAACCAAAATATTTGGTGTGTGGATGCATTCTTACATGGTGGATGAGCATAAAAATAATTGGCGCAATTGCATAAAAATTCATGACTTGAGGCCGAACTATAAATACATCAGCGATTCGAACTTTTTCGCATGCACGACTTTTACACCCTGAGACCTATTGTCAAAAGTATAAGTTTCAGAACCAAAATATTTGGTGTGTGGATGCATTCTTACATGGTGGATCCGCATAAAAAAAATTGGTGCAATTGCATAAAAATTCATGACTTGAGGCCGAACTATTAATACATCAACGATTCGAACTTTTTCGCATGCACGACTTTTACACCCTGAGACCTATTGTCAAAAGTATAAGTTTCAGAACCAAAATATTTGGTGTGTGGATGCATTCTTACATGGTGGATGAGCATAAAAATAATTGGCGCAATTGCATAAAAATTCATGACTTGAGGCCGAACTATAAATACATCAGCGATTCGAACTTTTTCGCATGCACGACTTTTACACCCTGAGACCTATTCTCAAAAGTATAAGTTTCAGAACCAAAATATTTGGTGTGTGGATGCATTCTTACATGGTGGATCCGCATAAAAAAAATTGGCGCAATTGCATAAAAATTCATGACTTGAGGCCGAACTATAAATACATCAGCGATTCGAACTTTTTCGCATGCAGGACTTTTACACCCTGAGACCTATTGTCAAAAGTATAAGTTTCAGAACCAAAATATTTGGTGTGTGGATGCATTCTTACATGGTGGATCCGCATAAAAAAAATTGGCGCAATTGCATAAAAATTCATGACTTGAGGTGGAACTATATAAATACATCAGCGATTCGATTTTTTTCGCATGCACGACTTTTACACCCTGAGACCTATTGTCAAAAGTATAAGTTTCAGAACCAAAATATTTGGTGTGTGGATGCAATCTTACATGGTGGATGAGCATAAAAAAAATTGGCGCAATTGCATAAAAATTCATGACTTGAGGCCGAACTATAAATACATCAGCGATTCGAACTTTTTCGCATGCACGACTTTTACACCCTGAGACCTATTCTCAAAAGTATAAGTTTCAGAACCAAAATATTTGGTGTGTGGATGCATTCTTACATGGTGGATGAGCATAAAAAAAATTGGCGCAATTGCATAAAAATTCATGACTTGAGGCCGAACTATAAATACATCAGCGATTCGAACTTTTTCGCATGCACGACTTTTACACCCTGAGACCTATTCTCAAAAGTATAAGTTTCAGAACCAAAATATTTGGTGTGTGGATGCATTCTTACATGGTGGATGAGCATAAAAAGAATTGGCGCAATTGCATAAAAATTCATGACTTGAGGCCGAACTATAAATACATCAGCGATTCGAACTTTTTCGCATGCACGACTTTTACACCCTGAGACCTATTCTCAAAAGTATAAGTTTCAGAACCAAAATATTTGGTGTGTGGATGCATTCTTACATGGTGGATCCGCATAAAAAAAATTGGCGCAATTGCATAAAAATTCATGACTTGAGGTGGAACTATATAAATACATCAGCGATTCGATTTTTTTCGCATGCACGACTTTTACACCCTGAGACCTATTGTCAAAAGTATAAGTTTCAGAACCAAAATATTTGGTGTGTGGATGCAATCTTACATGGTGGATGAGCATAAAAAAAATTGGCGCAATTGCATAAAAATTCATGACTTGAGGCCGAACTATAAATACATCAGCGATTCGAACTTTTTCGCATGCACGACTTTTACACCCTGAGACCTATTGTCAAAAGTATAAGTTTCAGAACCAAAATATTTGGTGTGTGGATGCATTCTTACATGGTGGATGAGCATAAAAAAAATTGGCGCAATTGCATAAAAATTCATGACTTGAGGCCGAACTATAAATACATCAGCGATTCGAACTTTTTCGCATGCACGACTTTTACACCCTGAGACCTATTGTCAAAAGTATAAGTTTCAGAACCAAAATATTTGGTGTGTGGATGCATTCTTACATGGTGGATCCGCATAAAAAAAATTGGCGCAATTGCATAAAAATTCATGACTTGAGGCCGAACTATAAATACATCAGCGATTCGAACTTTTTCGCATGCACGACTTTTACACCCTGAGACCTATTGTCAAAAGTATAAGTTTCAGAACCAAAATATTTGATGTGTGGATGCATTCTTACATGGTGGATGAGCATAAAAAAAATTGGCGCAATTGCATAAAAATTCATGACTTGAGGTGGAACTATATAAATACATCAGCGATTCGATTTTTTTCGCATGCACGACTTTTACACCCTGAGACCTATTGTCAAAAGTATAAGTTTCAGAACCAAAATATTTAGTGTGTGGATGCATTCTTACATGGTGGATGAGCATAAAAAAAATTGGCGCAATTGCATAAAAATTCATGACTTGAGGCCGAACTATTAATACATCAACGATTCGAACTTTTTCGCATGCACGACTTTTACACCCTGAGACCTATTGTCAAAAGTATAAGTTTCAGAACCAAAATATTTGGTGTGTGGATGCATTCTTACATGGTGGATGAGCATAAAAAAAATTGGCGCAATTGCATAAAAATTCATGACTTGAGGCCGAACTATAAATACATCAGCGATTCGAACTTTTTCGCATGCACGACTTTTACACCCTGAGACCTATTCTCAAAAGTATAAGTTTCAGAACCAAAATATTTGGTGTGTGGATGCATTCTTACATGGTGGATGAGCATAAAAATAATTGGCGCAATTGCATAAAAATTCATGACTTGAGGCCGAACTATAAATACATCAGCGATTCGAACTTTTTCGCATGCACGACTTTTACACCCTGAGACCTATTCTCAAAAGTATAAGTTTCAGAACCAAAATATTTGGTGTGTGGATGCATTCTTACATGGTGGATCCGCATAAAAAAAATTGGCGCAATTGCATAAAAATTCATGACTTGAGGCCGAACTATAAATACATCAGCGATTCGAACTTTTTCGCATGCAGGACTTTTACACCCTGAGACCTATTGTCAAAAGTATAAGTTTCAGAACCAAAATATTTGGTGTGTGGATGCATTCTTACATGGTGGATCCGCATAAAAAAAATTGGCGCAATTGCATAAAAATTCATGACTTGAGGTGGAACTATATAAATACATCAGCGATTCGATTTTTTTCGCATGCACGACTTTTACACCCTGAGACCTATTGTCAAAAGTATAAGTTTCAGAACCAAAATATTTGGTGTGTGGATGCAATCTTACATGGTGGATGAGCATAAAAAAAATTGGCGCAATTGCATAAAAATTCATGACTTGAGGCCGAACTATAAATACATCAGCGATTCGAACTTTTTCGCATGCACGACTTTTACACCCTGAGACCTATTCTCAAAAGTATAAGTTTCAGAACCAAAATATTTGGTGTGTGGATGCATTCTTACATGGTGGATGAGCATAAAAAAAATTGGCGCAATTGCATAAAAATTCATGACTTGAGGCCGAACTATAAATACATCAGCGATTCGAACTTTTTCGAATGCACGACTTTTACACCCTGAGACCTATTGTCAAAAGTATAAGTTTCAGAACCACAATATTTGGTGTGTGGATGCATTCTTACATGGTGGATGAGCATAAAAAAAATTGGCGCAATTGCATAAAAATTCATGACTTGAGGCCGAACTATAAATACATCAGCGATTCGAACTTTTTCGCATGCACGACTTTTACACCCTGAGACCTATTGTCAAAAGTATAAGTTTCAGAACCAAAATATTTGGTGTGTGGATGCATTCTTACATGGTGGATGAGCATAAAAAAAATTGGCGCAATTGCATAAAAATTCATGACTTGAGGCCGAACTATAAATACATCAGCGATTCGAACTTTTTCGCATGCACGACTTTTACACCCTGAGACCTATTGTCAAAAGTATAAGTTTCAGAACCAAAATATTTGGTGTGTGGATGCATTCTTACATGGTGGATCCGCATAAAAAAAATTGGCGCAATTGCATAAAAATTCATGACTTGAGGTGGAACTATATAAATACATCAGCGATTCGATTTTTTTCGCATGCACGACTTTTACACCCTGAGACCTATTGTCAAAAGTATAAGTTTCAGAACCAAAATATTTGGTGTGTGGATGCATTCTTACATGGTGGATCCGCATAAAAAAAATTGGCGCAATTGCATAAAAATTCATGACTTGAGGCCGAACTATAAATACATCAGCGATTCGAACTTTTTCGCATGCACGACTTTTACACCCTGAGACCTATTCTCAAAAGTATAAGTTTCAGAACCAAAATATTTGGTGTGTGGATGCATTCTTACATGGTGGATCCGCATAAAAAAAATTGGCGCAATTGCATAAAAATTCATGACTTGAGGCCGAACTATAAATACATCAGCGATTCGAACTTTTTCGCATGCACGACTTTTACACCCTGAGACCTATTCTCAAAAGTATAAGTTTCAGAACCAAAATATTTGGTGTGTGGATGCATTCTTACATGGTGGATCCGCATAAAAAAAATTGGCGCAATTGCATAAAAATTCATGACTTGAGGCCGAACTATAAATACATCAGCGATTCGAACTTTTTCGCATGCAGGACTTTTACACCCTGAGACCTATTCTCAAAAGTATAAGTTTCAGAACCAAAATATTTGGTGTGTGGATGCATTCTTACATGGTGGATCCGCATAAAAAAAATTGGCGCAATTGCATAAAAATTCATGACTTGAGGCCGAACTATAAATACATCAGCGATTCGAACTTTTTCGCATGCACGACTTTTACACCCTGAGACCTATTCTCAAAAGTATAAGTTTCAGAACCAAAATATTTGGTGTGTGGATGCATTCTTACATGGTGGATCCGCATAAAAAAATTTGGCGCAATTGCATAAAAATTCATGACTTGAGGCCGAACTATAAATACATCAGCGATTCGAACTTTTTCACATGCACGACTTTTACACCCTGAGACCTATTCTCAAAAGTATAAGTTTCAGAACGAAAATATTTGGTGTGTGGATGCATTCTTACATGGTGGATCCGCATAAAAAAAATTGGCGCAATTGCATAAAAATTCATGACTTCAGGCCGAACTATAAATACATCAGCGATTCGAACTTTTTCGCATGCACGACTTTTACACCCTGAGACCTATTGTCAAAAGTATAAGTTTCAGAACCAAAATATTTGGTGTGTGGATGCATTCTTACATGGTGGATGAGCATAAAAAAAATTGGTGCAATTGCATAAAAATTCATGACTTGAGGTGGAACTATATAAATACATCAGCGATTCGATTTTTTTCGCATGCACGACTTTTACACCCTGAGACCTATTGTCAAAAGTATAAGTTTCAGAACCAAAATATTTAGTGTGTGGATGCATTCTTACATGGTGGATGAGCATAAAAAAAATTGGCGCAATTGCATAAAAATTCATGACTTGAGGCCGAACTATTAATACATCAACGATTCGAACTTTTTCGCATGCACGACTTTTACACCCTGAGACCTATTGTCAAAAGTATAAGTTTCAGAACCAAAATATTTGGTGTGTGGATGCATTCTTACATGGTGGATCCGCATAAAAAAAATTGGCGCAATTGCATAAAAATTCATGACTTGAGGCCGAACTATAAATACATCAGCGATTCGAACTTTTTCGCATGCACGACTTTTACACCCTGAGACCTATTCTCAAAAGTATAAGTTTCAGAACCAAAATATTTGGTGTGTGGATGCATTCTTACATGGTGGATCCGCATAAAAAAAATTGGCGCAATTGCATAAAAATTCATGACTTGAGGCCGAACTATAAATACATCAGCGATTCGAACTTTTTCGCATGCAGGACTTTTACACCCTGAGACCTATTCTCAAAAGTATAAGTTTCAGAACCAAAATATTTGGTGTGTGGATGCATTCTTACATGGTGGATCCGCATAAAAAAAATTGGCGCAATTGCATAAAAATTCATGACTTGAGGCCGAACTATAAATACATCAGCGATTCGAACTTTTTCGCATGCACGACTTTTACACCCTGAGACCTATTCTCAAAAGTATAAGTTTCAGAACCAAAATATTTGGTGTGTGGATGCATTCTTACATGGTGGATCCGCATAAAAAAATTTGGCGCAATTGCATAAAAATTCATGACTTGAGGCCGAACTATAAATACATCAGCGATTCGAACTTTTTCACATGCACGACTTTTACACCCTGAGACCTATTCTCAAAAGTATAAGTTTCAGAACGAAAATATTTGGTGTGTGGATGCATTCTTACATGGTGGATCCGCATAAAAAAAATTGGCGCAATTGCATAAAAATTCATGACTTCAGGCCGAACTATAAATACATCAGCGATTCGAACTTTTTCGCATGCACGACTTTTACACCCTGAGACCTATTGTCAAAAGTATAAGTTTCAGAACCAAAATATTTGGTGTGTGGATGCATTCTTACATGGTGGATGAGCATAAAAAAAATTGGTGCAATTGCATAAAAATTCATGACTTGAGGTGGAACTATATAAATACATCAGCGATTCGATTTTTTTCGCATGCACGACTTTTACACCCTGAGACCTATTGTCAAAAGTATAAGTTTCAGAACCAAAATATTTAGTGTGTGGATGCATTCTTACATGGTGGATGAGCATAAAAAAAATTGGCGCAATTGCATAAAAATTCATGACTTGAGGCCGAACTATTAATACATCAACGATTCGAACTTTTTCGCATGCACGACTTTTACACCCTGAGACCTATTCTCAAAAGTATAAGTTTCAGAACGAAAATATTTGGTGTGTGGATGCATTCTTACATGGTGGATCCGCATAAAAAAATTTGGCGCAATTGCATAAAAATTCATGACTTGAGGCCGAACTATAAATACATCAGCGATTCGAACTTTTTCACATGCACGACTTTTACACCCTGAGACCTATTCTCAAAAGTATAAGTTTCAGAACGAAAATATTTGGTGTGTGGATGCATTCTTACATGGTGGATCCGCATAAAAAAAATTGGCGCAATTGCATAAAAATTCATGACTTGAGGCCGAACTATAAATACATCAGCGATTCGAACTTTTTCGCATGCACGACTTTTACACCCTGAGACCTATTGTCAAAAGTATAAGTTTCAGAACCAAAATATTTGGTGTGTGGATGCATTCTTACATGGTGGATCCGCATAAAAAAAATTGGCGCAATTGCATAAAAATTCATGACTTGAGGTGGAACTATATAAATACATCAGCGATTCGATTTTTTTCGCATGCACGACTTTTACACCCTGAGACCTATTCTCAAAAGTATAAGTTTCAGAACCAAAATATTTGGTGTGTGGATGCAATCTTACATGGTGGATGAGCATAAAAAAAATTGGCGCAATTGCATAAAAATTCATGACTTGAGGCCGAACTATAAATACATCAGCGATTCGAACTTTTTCGCATGCACGACTTTTACACCCTGAGACCTATTGTCAAAAGTATAAGTTTCAGAACCAAAATATTTGGTGTGTGGATGCATTCTTACATGGTGGATCCGCATAAAAAAAATTGGCGCAATTGCATAAAAATTCATGACTTGAGGCCGAACTATAAATACATCAGCGATTCGAACTTTTTCGCATGCACGACTTTTACACCTTGAGACCTATTCTCAAAAGTATAGGTTTCAGAACCAAAATATTTGGTGTGTGGATGCATTCTTACATGGTGGATCCGCATAAAAAAAATTGGCGCAATTGCATAAAAATTCATGACTTGAGGCCGAACTATAAATACATCAGCGATTCGAACTTTTTCGCATGCACGACTTTTACACCCTGAGACCTATTGTCAAAAGTATAAGTTTCAGAACCAAAATATTTGGTGTGTGGATGCATTCTTACATGGTGGATCCGCATAAAAAAATTTGGCGCAATTGCATAAAAATTCATGACTTGAGGCCGAACTATAAATACATCAGCGATTCGAACTTTTTCACATGCACGACTTTTACACCCTGAGACCTATTGTCAAAAGTATAAGTTTCAGAACCAAAATATTTGGTGTGTGGATGCATTCTTACATGGTGGATGAGCATAAAAATAATTGGCGCAATTGCATAAAAATTCATGACTTGAGGCCGAACTATAAATACATCAGCGATTCGAACTTTTTCGCATGCAGGACTTTTACACCCTGAGACCTATTGTCAAAAGTATAAGTTTCAGAACCAAAATATTTGGTGTGTGGATGCATTCTTACATGGTGGATCCGCATAAAAAAAATTGGTGCAATTGCATAAAAATTCATGACTTGAGGCCGAACTATTAATACATCAACGATTCGAACTTTTTCGCATGCACGACTTTTACACCCTGAGACCTATTGTCAAAAGTATAAGTTTCAGAACCAAAATATTTGGTGTGTGGATGCATTCTTACATGGTGGATGAGCATAAAAATAATTGGCGCAATTGCATAAAAATTCATGACTTGAGGCCGAACTATAAATACATCAGCGATTCGAACTTTTTCGCATGCACGACTTTTACACCCTGAGACCTATTCTCAAAAGTATAAGTTTCAGAACCAAAATATTTGGTGTGTGGATGCATTCTTACATGGTGGATCCGCATAAAAAAAATTTGCGCAATTGCATAAAAATTCATGACTTGAGGCCGAACTATAAATACATCAGCGATTCGAACTTTTTCGCATGCACGACTTTTACACCCTGAGACCTATTGTCAAAAGTATAAGTTTCAGAACCAAAATATTTGGTGTGTGGATGCATTCTTACATGGTGGATCCGCATAAAAAAAATTGGCGCAATTGCATAAAAATTCATGACTTGAGGTGGAACTATATAAATACATCAGCGATTCGATTTTTTTCGCATGCACGACTTTTACACCCTGAGACCTATTGTCAAAAGTATAAGTTTCAGAACCAAAATATTTGGTGTGTGGATGCAATCTTACATGGTGGATGAGCATAAAAAAAATTGGCGCAATTGCATAAAAATTCATGACTTGAGGCCGAACTATAAATACATCAGCGATTCGAACTTTTTCGCATGCAGGACTTTTACACCCTGAGACCTATTGTCAAAAGTATAAGTTTCAGAACCAAAATATTTGGTGTGTGGATGCATTCTTACATGGTGGATCCGCATAAAAAAAATTGGTGCAATTGCATAAAAATTCATGACTTGAGGCCGAACTATTAATACATCAACGATTCGAACTTTTTCGCATGCACGACTTTTACACCCTGAGACCTATTGTCAAAAGTATAAGTTTCAGAACGAAAATATTTGGTGTGTGGATGCATTCTTACATGGTGGATGAGCATAAAAATAATTGGCGCAATTGCATAAAAATTCATGACTTGAGGCCGAACTATAAATACATCAGCGATTCGAACTTTTTCGCATGCACGACTTTTACACCCTGAGACCTATTGTCAAAAGTATAAGTTTCAGAACCAAAATATTTGGTGTGTGGATGCATTCTTACATGGTGGATCCGCATAAAAAAAATTGGTGCAATTGCATAGAAATTCATGACTTGAGGCCGAACTATTAATACATCAACGATTCGAACTTTTTCGCATGCACGACTTTTACACCCTGAGACCTATTGTCAAAAGTATAAGTTTCAGAACCAAAATATTTGGTGTGTGGATGCATTCTTACATGGTGGATGAGCATAAAAATAATTGGCGCAATTGCATAAAAATTCATGACTTGAGGCCGAACTATAAATACATCAGCGATTCGAACTTTTTCGCATGCACGACTTTTACACCCTGAGACCTATTCTCAAAAGTATAAGTTTCAGAACCAAAATATTTGGTGTGTGGATGCATTCTTACATGGTGGATCCGCATAAAAAAAATTGGCGCAATTGCATAAAAATTCATGACTTGAGGCCGAACTATAAATACATCAGCGATTCGAACTTTTTCGCATGCAGGACTTTTACACCCTGAGACCTATTGTCAAAAGTATAAGTTTCAGAACCAAAATATTTGGTGTGTGGATGCATTCTTACATGGTGGATCCGCATAAAAAAAATTGGCGCAATTGCATAAAAATTCATGACTTGAGGTGGAACTATATAAATACATCAGCGATTCGATTTTTTTCGCATGCACGACTTTTACACCCTGAGACCTATTGTCAAAAGTATAAGTTTCAGAACCAAAATATTTGGTGTGTGGATGCAATCTTACATGGTGGATGAGCATAAAAAAAATTGGCGCAATTGCATAAAAATTCATGACTTGAGGCCGAACTATAAATACATCAGCGATTCGAACTTTTTCGCATGCACGACTTTTACACCCTGAGACCTATTCTCAAAAGTATAAGTTTCAGAACCAAAATATTTGGTGTGTGGATGCATTCTTACATGGTGGATGAGCATAAAAAAAATTGGCGCAATTGCATAAAAATTCATGACTTGAGGCCGAACTATAAATACATCAGCGATTCGAACTTTTTCGCATGCAGGACTTTTACACCCTGAGACCTATTGTCAAAAGTATAAGTTTCAGAACCAAAATATTTGGTGTGTGGATGCATTCTTACATGGTGGATGAGCATAAAAAAAATTGGCGCAATTGCATAAAAATTCATGACTTGAGGCCGAACTATAAATACATCAGCGATTCGAACTTTTTCGCATGCACGACTTTTACACCCTGAGACCTATTCTCAAAAGTATAAGTTTCAGAACCAAAATATTTGGTGTGTGGATGCATTCTTACATGGTGGATCCGCATAAAAAAAATTGGCGCAATTGCATAAAAATTCATGACTTGAGGTGGAACTATATAAATACATCAGCGATTCGATTTTTTTCGCATGCACGACTTTTACACCCTGAGACCTATTGTCAAAAGTATAAGTTTCAGAACCAAAATATTTGGTGTGTGGATGCAATCTTACATGGTGGATGAGCATAAAAAAAATTGGCGCAATTGCATAAAAATTCATGACTTGAGGCCGAACTATAAATACATCAGCGATTCGAACTTTTTCGCATGCACGACTTTTACACCCTGAGACCTATTGTCAAAAGTATAAGTTTCAGAACCAAAATATTTGGTGTGTGGATGCATTCTTACATGGTGGATGAGCATAAAAAAAATTGGCGCAATTGCATAAAAATTCATGACTTGAGGCCGAACTATAAATACATCAGCGATTCGAACTTTTTCGCATGCACGACTTTTACACCCTGAGACCTATTGTCAAAAGTATAAGTTTCAGAACCAAAATATTTGGTGTGTGGATGCATTCTTACATGGTGGATCCGCATAAAAAAAATTGGCGCAATTGCATAAAAATTCATGACTTGAGGCCGAACTATAAATACATCAGCGATTCGAACTTTTTCGCATGCACGACTTTTACACCCTGAGACCTATTGTCAAAAGTATAAGTTTCAGAACCAAAATATTTGATGTGTGGATGCATTCTTACATGGTGGATGAGCATAAAAAAAATTGGCGCAATTGCATAAAAATTCATGACTTGAGGTGGAACTATATAAATACATCAGCGATTCGATTTTCTTCGCATGCACGACTTTTACACCCTGAGACCTATTGTCAAAAGTATAAGTTTCAGAACCAAAATATTTAGTGTGTGGATGCATTCTTACATGGTGGATGAGCATAAAAAAAATTGGCGCAATTGCATAAAAATTCATGACTTGAGGCCGAACTATTAATACATCAACGATTCGAACTTTTTCGCATGCACGACTTTTACACCCTGAGACCTATTGTCAAAAGTATAAGTTTCAGAACCAAAATATTTGGTGTGTGGATGCATTCTTACATGGTGGATGAGCATAAAAAAAATTGGCGCAATTGCATAAAAATTCATGACTTGAGGCCGAACTATAAATACATCAGCGATTCGAACTTTTTCGCATGCACGACTTTTACACCCTGAGACCTATTCTCAAAAGTATAAGTTTCAGAACCAAAATATTTGGTGTGTGGATGCATTCTTACATGGTGGATGAGCATAAAAATAATTGGCGCAATTGCATAAAAATTCATGACTTGAGGCCGAACTATAAATACATCAGCGATTCGAACTTTTTCGCATGCACGACTTTTACACCCTGAGACCTATTCTCAAAAGTATAAGTTTCAGAACCAAAATATTTGGTGTGTGGATGCATTCTTACATGGTGGATCCGCATAAAAAAAATTGGCGCAATTGCATAAAAATTCATGACTTGAGGCCGAACTATAAATACATCAGCGATTCGAACTTTTTCGCATGCAGGACTTTTACACCCTGAGACCTATTGTCAAAAGTATAAGTTTCAGAACCAAAATATTTGGTGTGTGGATGCATTCTTACATGGTGGATCCGCATAAAAAAAATTGGCGCAATTGCATAAAAATTCATGACTTGAGGTGGAACTATATAAATACATCAGCGATTCGATTTTTTTCGCATGCACGACTTTTACACCCTGAGACCTATTGTCAAAAGTATAAGTTTCAGAACCAAAATATTTGGTGTGTGGATGCATTCTTACATGGTGGATGAGCATAAAAAAAATTGGCGCAATTGCATAAAAATTCATGACTTGAGGCCGAACTATAAATACATCAGCGATTCGAACTTTTTCGCATGCACGACTTTTACACCCTGAGACCTATTGTCAAAAGTATAAGTTTCAGAACCAAAATATTTGGTGTGTGGATGCATTCTTACATGGTGGATCCGCATAAAAAAAATTGGCGCAATTGCATAAAAATTCATGACTTGAGGTGGAACTATATAAATACATCAGCGATTTGATTTTTTTCGCATGCACGACTTTTACACCCTGAGACCTATTGTCAAAAGTATAAGTTTCAGAACCAAAATATTTGGTGTGTGGATGCAATCTTACATGGTGGATGAGCATAAAAAAAATTGGCGCAATTGCATAAAAATTCATGACTTGAGGCCGAACTATAAATACATCAGCGATTCGAACTTTTTCGCATGCACGACTTTTACACCCTGAGACCTATTGTCAAAAGTATAAGTTTCAGAACCAAAATATTTGGTGTGTGGATGCATTCTTACATGGTGGATGAGCATAAAAAAAATTGGCGCAATTGCATAAAAATTCATGACTTGAGGCCGAACTATAAATACATCAGCGATTCGAACTTTTTCGCATGCACGACTTTTACACCCTGAGACCTATTGTCAAAAGTATAAGTTTCAGAACCAAAATATTTGGTGTGTGGATGCATTCTTACATGGTGGATCCGCATAAAAAAAATTGGCGCAATTGCATAAAAATTCATGACTTGAGGCCGAACTATAAATACATCAGCGATTCGAACTTTTTCGCATGCACGACTTTTACACCCTGAGACCTATTGTCAAAAGTATAAGTTTCAGAACCAAAATATTTGGTGTGTGGATGCATTCTTACATGGTGGATCCGCATAAAAAAAATTGGCGCAATTGCATAAAAATTCATGACTTGAGGTGGAACTATATAAATACATCAGCGATTCGATTTTTTTCGCATGCACGACTTTTACACCCTGAGACCTATTGTCAAAAGTATAAGTTTCAGAACCAAAATATTTGGTGTGTGGATGCATTCTTACATGGTGGATGAGCATAAAAAAAATTGGCGCAATTGCATAAAAATTCATGACTTGAGGCCGAACTATTAATACATCAACGATTCGAACTTTTTCGCATGCACGACTTTTACACCCTGAGACCTATTGTCAAAAGTATAAGTTTCAGAACCAAAATATTTGGTGTGTGGATGCATTCTTACATGGTGGATGAGCATAAAAAAAATTGGCGCAATTGCATAAAAATTCATGACTTGAGGCCGAACTATAAATACATCAGCGATTCGAACTTTTTCGCATGCACGACTTTTACACCCTGAGACCTATTGTCAAAAGTATAAGTTTCAGAACCAAAATATTTGGTGTGTGGATGCATTCTTACATGGTGGATCCGCATAAAAAAAATTGGCGCAATTGCATAAAAATTCATGACTTGAGGTGGAACTATATAAATACATCAGCGATTCGATTTTTTTCGCATGCACGACTTTTACACCCTGAGACCTATTGTCAAAAGTATAAGTTTCAGAACCAAAATATTTGGTGTGTGGATGCATTCTTACATGGTGGATCCGCATAAAAATAATTGGCGCAATTGCATAAAAATTCATGACTTGAGGTGGAACTATATAAATACATCAGCGATTCGATTTTTTTCTCATGCACGACTTTTACACCCTGAGACCTATTGTCAAAAGTATAAGTTTCAGAACCAAAATATTTAGTGTGTGGATGCATTCTTACATGGTGGATGAGCATAAAAAAAATTGGCGCAATTGCATAAAAATTCATGACTTGAGGCCGAACTATTAATACATCAACGATTCGAACTTTTTCGCATGCACGACTTTTACACCCTGAGACCTATTGTCAAAAGTATAAGTTTCAGAACCAAAATATTTGGTGTGTGGATGCATTCTTACATGGTGGATGAGCATAAAAAAAATTGGCGCAATTGCATAAAAATTCATGACTTGAGGCCGAACTATAAATACATCAGCGATTCGAACTTTTTCGCATGCACGACTTTTACACCCTGAGACCTATTCTCAAAAGTATAAGTTTCAGAACCAAAATATTTGGTGTGTGGATGCATTCTTACATGGTGGATCCGCATAAAAAAAATTGGCGCAATTGCATAAAAATTCATGACTTGAGGCCGAACTATAAATACATCAGCGATTCGAACTTTTTCGCATGCACGACTTTTACACCCTGAGACCTATTGTCAAAAGTATAAGTTTCAGAACCAAAATATTTGGTGTGTGGATGCATTCTTACATGGTGGATCCGCATAAAAAAAATTGGCGCAATTGCATAAAAATTCATGACTTGAGGTGGAACTATATAAATACATCAGCGATTCGATTTTTTTCGCATGCACGACTTTTACACCCTGAGACCTATTGTCAAAAGTATAAGTTTCAGAACCAAAATATTTGGTGTGTGGATGCAATCTTACATGGTGGATGAGCATAAAAAAAATTGGCGCAATTGCATAAAAAATCATGACTTGAGGCCGAACTATAAATACATCAGCGATTCGAACTTTTTCGCATGCACGACTTTTACACCCTGAGACCTATTCTCAAAAGTATAAGTTTCAGAACCAAAATATTTGGTGTGTGGATGCATTCTTACATGGTGGATGAGCATAAAAAAAATTGGCGCAATTGCATAAAAATTCATGACTTGAGGCCGAACTATAAATACATCAGCGATTCGAACTTTTTCGCATGCACGACTTTTACACCCTGAGACCTATTGTCAAAAGTATAAGTTTCAGAACCAAAATATTTGGTGTGTGGATGCATTCTTACATGGTGGATGAGCATAAAAAAAATTGGCGCAATTGCATAAAAATTCATGACTTGAGGCCGAACTATAAATACATCAGCGATTCGAACTTTTTCGCATGCACGACTTTTACACCCTGAGACCTATTGTCAAAAGTATAAGTTTCAGAACCAAAATATTTGGTGTGTGGATGCATTCTTACATGGTGGATCCGCATAAAAAAAATTGGCGCAATTGCATAAAAATTCATGACTTGAGGTGGAACTATATAAATACATCAGCGATTCGATTTTTTTCGCATGCACGACTTTTACACCCTGAGACCTATTGTCAAAAGCATAAGTCTCAGAACCAAAATATTTGGTGTGTGGATGCAATCTTACATGGTGGATGAGCATAAAAAAAATTGGCGCAATTGCATAAAAATTCATGACTTGAGGCCGAACTATAAATACATCAGCGATTCGAACTTTTTCGCATGCACGACTTTTACACCCTGAGACCTATTGTCAAAAGTATAAGTTTCAGAACCAAAATATTTGGTGTGTGGATGCATTCTTACATGGTGGATCCGCATAAAAAAAATTGGCGCAATTGCATAAAAATTCATGACTTGAGGCCGAACTATAAATACATCAGCGATTCGAACTTTTTCGCATGCACGACTTTTACACCCTGAGACCTATTCTCAAAAGTATAAGTTTCAGAACCAAAATATTTGGTGTGTGGATGCATTCTTACATGGTGGATCCGCATAAAAAAAATTGGCGCAATTGCATAAAAATTCATGACTTGAGGCCGAACTATAAATACATCAGCGATTCGAACTTTTTCGCATGCACGACTTTTACACCCTGAGACCTATTCTCAAAAGTATAAGTTTCAGAACCAAAATATTTGGTGTGTGGATGCATTCTTACATGGTGGATCCGCATAAAAAAAATTGGCGCAATTGCATAAAAATTCATGACTTGAGGCCGAACTATAAATACATCAGCGATTCGAACTTTTTCGCATGCACGACTTTTACACCCTGAGACCTATTCTCAAAAGTATAAGTTTCAGAACCAAAATATTTGGTGTGTGGATGCATTCTTACATGGTGGATCCGCATAAAAAAAATTGGCGCAATTGCATAAAAATTCATGACTTGAGGCCGAACTATAAATACATCAGCGATTCGAACTTTTTCGCATGCACGACTTTTACACCCTGAGACCTATTCTCAAAAGTATAAGTTTCAGAACCAAAATATTTGGTGTGTGGATGCATTCTTACATGGTGGATCCGCATAAAAAAAATTGGCGCAATTGCATAAAAATTCATGACTTGAGGCCGAACTATAAATACATCAGCGATTCGAACTTTTTCGCATGCACGACTTTTACACCCTGAGACCTATTGTCAAAAGTATAAGTTTCAGAACCAAAATATTTGGTGTGTGGATGCATTCTTACATGGTGGATCCGCATAAAAAAAATTGGCGCAATTGCATAAAAATTCATGACTTGAGGTGGAACTATATAAATACATCAGCGATTCGATTTTTTTCGCATGCACGACTTTTACACCCTGAGACCTATTGTCAAAAGTATAAGTTTCAGAACCAAAATATTTGGTGTGTGGATGCAATCTTACATGGTGGATGAGCATAAAAAAAATTGGCGCAATTGCATAAAAATTCATGACTTGAGGCCGAACTATAAATACATCAGCGATTCGAACTTTTTCGCATGCACGACTTTTACACCCTGAGACCTATTCTCAAAAGTATAAGTTTCAGAACCAAAATATTTGGTGTGTGGATGCATTCTTACATGGTGGATGAGCATAAAAAAAATTGGCGCAATTGCATAAAAATTCATGACTTGAGGCCGAACTATAAATACATCAGCGATTCGAACTTTTTCGCATGCACGACTTTTACACCCTGAGACCTATTGTCAAAAGTATAAGTTTCAGAACCAAAATATTTGGTGTGTGGATGCATTCTTACATGGTGGATGAGCATAAAAAAAATTGGCGCAATTGCATAAAAATTCATGACTTGAGGCCGAACTATAAATACATCAGCGATTCGAACTTTTTCGCATGCACGACTTTTACACCCTGAGACCTATTGTCAAAAGTATAAGTTTCAGAACCAAAATATTTGGTGTGTGGATGCATTCTTACATGGTGGATCCGCATAAAAAAATTTGGCGCAATTGCATAAAAATTCATGACTTGAGGTGGAACTATATAAATACATCAGCGATTCGATTTTTTTCGCATGCACGACTTTTACACCCTGAGACCTATTGTCAAAAGTATAAGTTTCAGAACCAAAATATTTGGTGTGTGGATGCAATCTTACATGGTGGATGAGCATAAAAAAAATTGGCGCAATTGCATAAAAATTCATGACTTGAGGCCGAACTATAAATACATCAGCGATTCGAACTTTTTCGCATGCACGACTTTTACACCCTGAGACCTATTGTCAAAAGTATAAGTTTCAGAACCAAAATATTTGGTGTGTGGATGCATTCTTACATGGTGGATCCGCATAAAAAAAATTGGCGCAATTGCATAAAAATTCATGACTTGAGGCCGAACTATAAATACATCAGCGATTCGAACTTTTTCGCATGCACGACTTTTACACCCTGAGACCTATTGTCAAAAGTATAAGTTTCAGAACCAAAATATTTGGTGTGTGGATGCAATCTTACATGGTGGATGAGCATAAAAAAAATTGGCGCAATTGCATAAAAATTCATGACTTGAGGCCGAACTATAAATACATCAGCGATTCGAACTTTTTCGCATGCACGACTTTTACACCCTGAGACCTATTGTCAAAAGTATAAGTTTCAGAACCAAAATATTTGGTGTGTGGATGCATTCTTACATGGTGGATGAGCATAAAAAAAATTGGCGCAATTGCATAAAAATTCATGACTTGAGGCCGAACTATAAATACATCAGCGATTCGAACTTTTTCGCATGCACGACTTTTACACCCTGAGACCTATTGTCAAAAGTATAAGTTTCAGAACCAAAATATTTGGTGTGTGGATGCATTCTTACATGGTGGATCCGCATAAAAAAAATTGGCGCAATTGCATAAAAATTCATGACTTGAGGTGGAACTATATAAATACATCAGCGATTCGATTTTTTTCGCATGCACGACTTTTACACCCTGAGACCTATTGTCAAAAGTATAAGTTTCAGAACCAAAATATTTGGTGTGTGGATGCAATCTTACATGGTGGATGAGCATAAAAAAAATTGGCGCAATTGCATAAAAATTCATGACTTGAGGCCGAACTATAAATACATCAGCGATTCGAACTTTTTCGCATGCACGACTTTTACACCCTGAGACCTATTGTCAAAAGTATAAGTTTCAGAACCAAAATATTTGGTGTGTGGATGCATTCTTACATGGTGGATCCGCATAAAAAAAATTGGCGCAATTGCATAAAAATTCATGACTTGAGGCCGAACTATAAATACATCAGCGATTCGAACTTTTTCGCATGCACGACTTTTACACCCTGAGACCTATTCTCAAAAGTATAAGTTTCAGAACGAAAATATTTGGTGTGTGGATGCATTCTTACATGGTGGATCCGCATAAAAAAAATTGGCGCAATTGCATAAAAATTCATGACTTGAGGCCGAACTATAAATACATCAGCGATTCGAACTTTTTCGCATGCACGACTTTTACACCCTGAGACCTATTGTCAAAAGTATAAGTTTCAGAACCAAAATATTTGGTGTGTGGATGCATTCTTACATGGTGGATCCGCATAAAAAAAATTGGCGCAATTGCATAAAAATTCATGACTTGAGGTGGAACTATATAAATACATCAGCGATTCGATTTTTTTCGCATGCACGACTTTTACACCCTGAGACCTATTCTCAAAAGTATAAGTTTCAGAACCAAAATATTTGGTGTGTGGATGCAATCTTACATGGTGGATGAGCATAAAAAAATTGGCGCAATTGCATAAAAATTCATGACTTGAGGCCGAACTATAAATACATCAGCGATTCGAACTTTTTCGCATGCACGACTTTTACACCCTGAGACCTATTGTCAAAAGTATAAGTTTCAGAACCAAAATATTTGGTGTGTGGATGCATTCTTACATGGTGGATGAGCATAAAAAAAATTGGCGCAATTGCATAAAAATTCATGACTTGAGGCCGAACTATAAATACATCAGCGATTCGAACTTTTTCGCATGCACGACTTTTACACCCTGAGACCTATTGTCAAAAGTATAAGTTTCAGAACCAAAATATTTGGTGTGTGGATGCATTCTTACATGGTGGATCCGCATAAAAAAAATTGGCGCAATTGCATAAAAATTCATGACTTGAGGTGGAACTATATAAATACATCAGCGATTCGATTTTTTTCGCATGCACGACTTTTACACCCTGAGACCTATTGTCAAAAGTATAAGTTTCAGAACCAAAATATTTGGTGTGTGGATGCATTCTTACATGGTGGATCCGCATAAAAAAAATTGGCGCAATTGCATAAAAATTCATGACTTGAGGTGGAACTATATAAATACATCAGCGATTCGATTTTTTTCGCATGCACGACTTTTACACCCTGAGACCTATTGTCAAAAGTATAAGTTTCAGAACCAAAATATTTGGTGTGTGGATGCAATCTTACATGGTGGATGAGCATAAAAAAAATTGGCGCAATTGCATAAAAATTCATGACTTGAGGCCGAACTATAAATACATCAGCGATTCGAACTTTTTCGCATGCACGACTTTTACACCCTGAGACCTATTCTCAAAAGTATAAGTTTCAGAACCAAAATATTTGGTGTGTGGATGCATTCTTACATGGTGGATGAGCATAAAAAAAATTGGCGCAATTGCATAAAAATTCATGACTTGAGGCCGAACTATAAATACATCAGCGATTCGAACTTTTTCGCATGCACGACTTTTACACCCTGAGACCTATTGTCAAAAGTATAAGTTTCAGAACCACAATATTTGGTGTGTGGATGCATTCTTACATGGTGGATGAGCATAAAAAAAATTGGCGCAATTGCATAAAAATTCATGACTTGAGGCCGAACTATAAATACATCAGCGATTCGAACTTTTTCGCATGCACGACTTTTACACCCTGAGACCTATTGTCAAAAGTATAAGTTTCAGAACCAAAATATTTGGTGTGTGGATGCATTCTTACATGGTGGATCCGCATAAAAAAAATTGGCGCAATTGCATAAAAAATCATGACTTGAGGTGGAACTATATAAATACATCAGCGATTCGATTTTTTTCGCATGCACGACTTTTACACCCTGAGACCTATTGTCAAAAGCATAAGTCTCAGAACCAAAATATTTGGTGTGTGGATGCAATCTTACATGGTGGATGAGCATAAAAAAAATTGGCGCAATTGCATAAAAATTCATGACTTGAGGCCGAACTATAAATACATCAGCGATTCGAACTTTTTCGCATGCACGACTTTTACACCCTGAGACCTATTGTCAAAAGTATAAGTTTCAGAACCAAAATATTTGGTGTGTGGATGCATTCTTACATGGTGGATCCGCATAAAAAAATTTGGCGCAATTGCATAAAAATTCATGACTTGAGGCCGAACTATAAATACATCAGCGATTCGAACTTTTTCGCATGCACGACTTTTACACCCTGAGACCTATTCTCAAAAGTATAAGTTTCAGAACCAAAATATTTGGTGTGTGGATGCATTCTTACATGGTGGATCCGCATAAAAAAAATTGGCGCAATTGCATAAAAATTCATGACTTGAGGCCGAACTATAAATACATCAGCGATTCGAACTTTTTCGCATGCACGACTTTTACACCCTGAGACCTATTCTCAAAAGTATAAGTTTCAGAACCAAAATATTTGGTGTGTGGATGCATTCTTACATGGTGGATGAGCATAAAAAAAATTGGCGCAATTGCATAAAAATTCATGACTTGAGGCCGAACTATAAATACATCAGCGATTCGAACTTTTTCGCATGCACGACTTTTACACCCTGAGACCTATTCTCAAAAGTATAAGTTTCAGAACCAAAATATTTGGTGTGTGGATGCATTCTTACATGGTGGATCCGCATAAAAAAAATTGGCGCAATTGCATAAAAATTCATGACTTGAGGCCGAACTATAAATACATCAGCGATTCGAACTTTTTCGCATGCACGACTTTTACACCCTGAGACCTATTGTCAAAAGTATAAGTTTCAGAACCAAAATATTTGGTGTGTGGATGCATTCTTACATGGTGGATGAGCATAAAAAAAATTGGCGCAATTGCATAAAAATTCATGACTTGAGGCCGAACTATAAATACATCAGCGATTCGAACTTTTTCGCATGCACGACTTTTACACCCTGAGACCTATTGTCAAAAGTATAAGTTTCAGAACCAAAATATTTGGTGTGTGGATGCATTCTTACATGGTGGATCCGCATAAAAAAAATTGGCGCAATTGCATAAAAATTCATGACTTGAGGTGGAACTATATAAATACATCAGCGATTCGATTTTTTTCGCATGCACGACTTTTACACCCTGAGACCTATTGTCAAAAGTATAAGTTTCAGAACCAAAATATTTGGTGTGTGGATGCAATCTTACATGGTGGATGAGCATAAAAAAAATTGGCGCAATTGCATAAAAATTCATGACTTGAGGCCGAACTATAAATACATCAGCGATTCGAACTTTTTCGCATGCACGACTTTTACACCCTGAGACCTATTCTCAAAAGTATAAGTTTCAGAACCAAAATATTTGGTGTGTGGATGCATTCTTACATGGTGGATCCGCATAAAAAAAATTGGCGCAATTGCATAAAAATTCATGACTTGAGGCCGAACTATAAATACATCAGCGATTCGAACTTTTTCGCATGCACGACTTTTACACCCTGAGACCTATTGTCAAAAGTATAAGTTTCAGAACCAAAATATTTGGTGTGTGGATGCATTCTTACATGGTGGATGAGCATAAAAAAAATTGGCGCAATTGCATAAAAATTCATGACTTGAGGCCGAACTATAAAT
Source organism: Haliotis cracherodii (assembly GCF_022045235.1). NCBI lineage: Eukaryota > Metazoa > Mollusca > Gastropoda > Lepetellida > Haliotidae > Haliotis > Haliotis cracherodii. The sequence continues at coordinate 42,743,258 of NW_027266341.1, forward strand.
ACATCAGCGATTCGAACTTTTTCGCATGCACGACTTTTACACCCTGAGACCTATTCTCAAAAGTATAAGTTTCAGAACCAAAATATTTGGTGTGTGGATGCATTCTTACATGGTGGATGAGCATAAAAACAATTGGCGCAATTGCATAAAAATTCATGACTTGAGGCCGAACTATAAATACATCAGCGATTCGAACTTTTTCGCATGCACGACTTTTACACCCTGAGACCTATTCTCAAAAGTATAAGTTTCAGAACCAAAATATTTGGTGTGTGGATGCATTCTCACATGGTGGATGAGCATAAAAAAAATTGGCGCAATTGCATAAAAATTCATGACTTGAGGCCGAACTATAAATACATCAGCGATTCGAACTTTTTCGCATGCACGACTTTTACACCCTGAGACCTATTGTCAAAAGTATAAGTTTCAGAACCAAAATATTTGGTGTGTGGATGCATTCTTACATGGTGGATCCGCATAAAAAAAATTGGCGCAATTGCATAAAAATTCATGACTTGAGGTGGAACTATATAAATACATCAGCGATTCGATTTTTTTCGCATGCACGACTTTTACACCCTGAGACCTATTGTCAAAAGTATAAGTTTCAGAACCAAAATATTTGGTGTGTGGATGCATTCTTACATGGTGGATGAGCATAAAAAAAATTGGCGCAATTGCATAAAAATTCATGACTTGAGGCCGAACTATAAATACATCAGCGATTCGAACTTTTTCGCATGCACGACTTTTACACCCTGAGACCTATTCTCAAAAGTATAAGTTTCAGAACCAAAATATTTGGTGTGTGGATGCATTCTTACATGGTGGATCCGCATAAAAAAAATTGGCGCAATTGCATAAAAATTCATGACTTGAGGCCGAACTATAAATACATCAGCGATTCGAACTTTTTCGCATGCACGACTTTTACACCCTGAGACCTATTCTCAAAAGTATAAGTTTCAGAACCAAAATATTTGGTGTGTGGATGCATTCTTACATGGTGGATCCGCATAAAAAAAATTGGCGCAATTGCATAAAAATTCATGACTTGAGGCCGAACTATAAATACATCAGCGATTCGAACTTTTTCGCATGCACGACTTTTACACCCTGAGACCTATTGTCAAAAGTATAAGTTTCAGAACCAAAATATTTGGTGTGTGGATGCATTCTTACATGGTGGATCCGCATAAAAAAAATTGGCGCAATTGCATAAAAATTCATGACTTGAGGTGGAACTATATAAATACATCAGCGATTCGATTTTTTTCGCATGCACGACTTTTACACCCTGAGACCTATTGTCAAAAGTATAAGTTTCAGAACCAAAATATTTGGTGTGTGGATGCAATCTTACATGGTGGATGAGCATAAAAAAAAATTGGCGCAATTGCATAAAAATTCATGACTTGAGGCCGAACTATAAATACATCAGCGATTCGAACTTTTTCGCATGCACGACTTTTACACCCTGAGACCTATTGTCAAAAGTATAAGTTTCAGAACCAAAATATTTGGTGTGTGGATGCATTCTTACATGGTGGATCCGCATAAAAAAAATTGGCGCAATTGCATAAAAATTCATGACTTGAGGCCGAACTATAAATACATCAGCGATTCGAACTTTTTCGCATGCACGACTTTTACACCCTGAGACCTATTCTCAAAAGTATAAGTTTCAGAACCAAAATATTTGGTGTGTGGATGCATTCTTACATGGTGGATCCGCATAAAAAAAAATTGGCGCAATTGCATAAAAATTCATGACTTGAGGCCGAACTATAAATACATCAGCGATTCGAACTTTTTCGCATGCACGACTTTTACACCCTGAGACCTATTGTCAAAAGTATAAGTTTCAGAACCAAAATATTTGGTGTGTGGATGCATTCTTACATGGTGGATCCGCATAAAAAAAATTGGCGCAATTGCATAAAAATTCATGACTTGAGGTGGAACTATATAAATACATCAGCGATTCGATTTTTTTCGCATGCACGACTTTTACACCCTGAGACCTATTCTCAAAAGTATAAGTTTCAGAACCAAAATATTTGGTGTGTGGATGCAATCTTACATGGTGGATGAGCATAAAACAATTGGCGCAATTGCATAAAAATTCATGACTTGAGGCCGAACTATAAATACATCAGCGATTCGAACTTTTTCGCATGCACGACTTTTACACCCTGAGACCTATTGTCAAAAGTATAAGTTTTAGAACCACAATATTTGGTGTGTGGATGCATTCTTACATGGTGGATGAGCATAAAAAAAATTGGCGCAATTGCATAAAAATTCATGACTTGAGGCCGAACTATAAATACATCAGCGATTCGAACTTTTTCGCATGCACGACTTTTACACCCTGAGACCTATTGTCAAAAGTATAAGTTTCAGAACCAAAATATTTGGTGTGTGGATGCATTCTTACATGGTGGATCCGCATAAAAAAAATTGGCGCAATTGCATAAAAATTCATGACTTGAGGTGGAACTATATAAATACATCAGCGATTCGATTTTTTTCGCATGCACGACTTTTACACCCTGAGACCTATTCTCAAAAGTATAAGTTTCAGAACCAAAATATTTGGTGTGTGGATGCAATCTTACATGGTTGATGAGCATAAAAAAAATTGGCGCAATTGCATAAAAATTCATGACTTGAGGCCGAACTATAAATACATCAGCGATTCGAACTTTTTCGCATGCACGACTTTTACACCCTGAGACCTATTCTCAAAAGTATAAGTTTCAGAACCAAAATATTTGGTGTGTGGATGCATTCTTACATGGTGGATCCGCATAAAAAAAATTGGCGCAATTGCATAAAAATTCATGACTTGAGGCCGAACTATAAATACATCAGCGATTCGAACTTTTTCGCATGCACGACTTTTACACCCTGAGACCTATTGTCAAAAGTATAAGTTTTAGAACCACAATATTTGGTGTGTGGATGCATTCTTACATGGTGGATGAGCATAAAAAAAATTGGCGCAATTGCATAAAAATTCATGACTTGAGGCCGAACTATAAATACATCAGCGATTCGAACTTTTTCGCATGCACGACTTTTACACCCTGAGACCTATTGTCAAAAGTATAAGTTTCAGAACCAAAATATTTGGTGTGTGGATGCATTCTTACATGGTGGATCCGCATAAAAAAAATTGGCGCAATTGCATAAAAATTCATGACTTGAGGTGGAACTATATAAATACATCAGCGATTCGATTTTTTTCGCATGCACGACTTTTACACCCTGAGACCTATTCTCAAAAGTATAAGTTTCAGAACCAAAATATTTGGTGTGTGGATGCAATCTTACATGGTTGATGAGCATAAAAAAAATTGGCGCAATTGCATAAAAATTCATGACTTGAGGCCGAACTATAAATACATCAGCGATTCGAACTTTTTCGCATGCACGACTTTTACACCCTGAGACCTATTGTCAAAAGTATAAGTTTCAGAACCAAAATATTTGGTGTGTGGATGCATTCTTACATGGTGGATCCGCATAAAAAAAATTGGCGCAATTGCATAAAAATTCATGACTTGAGGCCGAACTATAAATACATCAGCGATTCGAACTTTTTCGCATGCACGACTTTTACACCCTGAGACCTATTGTCAAAAGTATAAGTTTCAGAACCAAAATATTTGGTGTGTGGATGCATTCTTACATGGTGGATCCGCATAAAAAAAATTGGCGCAATTGCATAAAAATTCATGACTTGAGGCCGAACTATAAATACATCAGCGATTCGAACTTTTTCGCATGCACGACTTTTACACCCTGAGACCTATTCTCAAAAGTATAAGTTTCAGAACCAAAATATTTGGTGTGTGGATGCATTCTTACATGGTGGATCCGCATAAAAAAAATTGGCGCAATTGCATAAAAATTCATGACTTGAGGCCGAACTATAAATACATCAGCGATTCGAACTTTTTCGCATGCACGACTTTTACACCCTGAGACCTATTCTCAAAAGTATAAGTTTCAGAACCAAAATATTTGGTGTGTGGATGCATTCTTACATGGTGGATCCGCATAAAAAAAATTGGCGCAATTGCATAAAAATTCATGACTTGAGGCCGAACTATAAATACATCAGCGATTCGAACTTTTTCGCATGCACGACTTTTACACCCTGAGACCTATTGTCAAAAGTATAAGTTTCAGAACCAAAATATTTGGTGTGTGGATGCATTCTTACATGGTGGATCCGCATAAAAAAAATTGGCGCAATTGCATAAAAATTCATGACTTGAGGTGGAACTATATAAATACATCAGCGATTCGATTTTTTTCGCATGCACGACTTTTACACCCTGAGACCTATTGTCAAAAGTATAAGTTTCAGAACCAAAATATTTGGTGTGTGGATGCAATCTTACATGGTGGATGAGCATAAAAAAATTGGCGCAATTGCATAAAAATTCATGACTTGAGGCCGAACTATAAATACATCAGCGATTCGAACTTTTTCGCATGCACGACTTTTACACCCTGAGACCTATTGTCAAAAGTATAAGTTTCAGAACCAAAATATTTGGTGTGTGGATGCATTCTTACATGGTGGATGAGCATAAAAAAATTGGCGCAATTGCATAAAAATTCATGACTTGAGGCCGAACTATAAATACATCAGCGATTCGAACTTTTTCGCATGCACGACTTTTACACCCTGAGACCTATTCTCAAAAGTATAAGTTTCAGAACCAAAATATTTGGTGTGTGGATGCATTCTTACATGGTGGATCCGCATAAAAAAAATTGGCGCAATTGCATAAAAATTCATGACTTGAGGCCGAACTATAAATACATCAGCGATTCGAACTTTTTCGCATGCACGACTTTTACACCCTGAGACCTATTGTCAAAAGTATAAGTTTCAGAACCAAAATATTTGGTGTGTGGATGCATTATTACATGGTGGATCCGCATAAAAAAAATTGGCGCAATTGCATAAAAATTCATGACTTGAGGCCGAACTATAAATACATCAGCGATTCGAACTTTTTCGCATGCACGACTTTTACACCCTGAGACCTATTCTCAAAAGTATAAGTTTCAGAACCAAAATATTTGGTGTGTGGATGCATTCTTACATGGTGGATCCGCATAAAAAAATTTGGCGCAATTGCATAAAAATTCATGACTTGAGGCCGAACTATAAATACATCAGCGATTCGAACTTTTTCGCATGCACGACTTTTACACCCTGAGACCTATTCTCAAAAGTATAAGTTTCAGAACCAAAATATTTGGTGTGTGGATGCATTCTTACATGGTGGATGAGCATAAAAAAAATTGGCGCAATTGCATAAAAATTCATGACTTGAGGCCGAACTATAAATACATCAGCGATTCGAACTTTTTCGCATGCACGACTTTTACACCCTGAGACCTATTCTCAAAAGTATAAGTTTCAGAACCAAAATATTTGGTGTGTGGATGCATTCTTACATGGTGGATCCGCATAAAAAAAATTGGCGCAATTGCATAAAAATTCATGACTTGAGGCCGAACTATAAATACATCAGCGATTCGAACTTTTTCGCATGCACGACTTTTACACCCTGAGACCTATTCTCAAAAGTATAAGTTTCAGAACCAAAATATTTGGTGTGTGGATGCATTCTTACATGGTGGATCCGCATAAAAAAAATTGGCGCAATTGCATAAAAATTCATGACTTGAGGCCGAACTATAAATACATCAGCGATTCGAACTTTTTCGCATGCACGACTTTTACACCCTGAGACCTATTGTCAAAAGTATAAGTTTCAGAACCAAAATATTTGGTGTGTGGATGCATTCTTACATGGTGGATCCGCATAAAAAAAATTGGCGCAATTGCATAAAAATTCATGACTTGAGGTGGAACTATATAAATACATCAGCGATTCGATTTTTTTGCATGCACGACTTTTACACCCTGAGACCTATTGTCAAAAGTATAAGTTTCAGAACCAAAATATTTGGTGTGTGGATGCAATCTTACATGGTGGATGAGCATAAAAAAATTGGCGCAATTGCATAAAAATTCATGACTTGAGGCCGAACTATAAATACATCAGCGATTCGAACTTTTTCGCATGCACGACTTTTACACCCTGAGACCTATTCTCAAAAGTATAAGTTTCAGAACCAAAATATTTGGTGTGTGGATGCATTCTTACATGGTGGATGAGCATAAAAAAAATTGGCGCAATTGCATAAAAATTCATGACTTGAGGCCGAACTATAAATACATCAGCGATTCGAACTTTTTCGCATGCACGACTTTTACACCCTGAGACCTATTCTCAAAAGTATAAGTTTCAGAACCAAAATATTTGGTGTGTGGATGCATTCTTACATGGTGGATCCGCATAAAAAAAATTGGCGCAATTGCATAAAAATTCATGACTTGAGGCCGAACTATAAATACATCAGCGATTCGAACTTTTTCGCATGCACGACTTTTACACCCTGAGACCTATTGTCAAAAGTATAAGTTTCAGAACCAAAATATTTGGTGTGTGGATGCATTCTTACATGGTGGATCCGCATAAAAAAAATTGGCGCAATTGCATAAAAATTCATGACTTGAGGCCGAACTATAAATACATCAGCGATTCGAACTTTTTCGCATGCACGACTTTTACACCCTGAGACCTATTCTCAAAAGTATAAGTTTCAGAACCAAAATATTTGGTGTGTGGATGCATTCTTACATGGTGGATCCGCAAAAAATTTTTTGGCGCAATTGCATAAAAATTCATGACTTGAGGCCGAACTATAAATACATCAGCGATTCGAACTTTTTCACATGCACGACTTTTACACCCTGAGACCTATTCTCAAAAGTATAAGTTTCAGAACGAAAATATTTGGTGTGTGGATGCATTCTTACATGGTGGATGAGCATAAAAAAAATTGGCGCAATTGCATAAAAATTCATGACTTGAGGCCGAACTATAAATACATCAGCGATTCGAACTTTTTCACATGCACGACTTTTACACCCTGAGACCTATTGTCAAAAGTATAAGTTTCAGAACCAAAATATTTGGTGTGTGGATGCATTCTTACATGGTGGATCCGCATAAAAAAATTTGGCGCAATTGCATAAAAATTCATGACTTGAGGCCGAACTATAAATACATCAGCGATTCGAACTTTTTCGCATGCACGACTTTTACACCCTGAGACCTATTCTCAAAAGTATAAGTTTCAGAACCAAAATATTTGGTGTGTGGATGCATTCTTACATGGTGGATGAGCATAAAAACAATTGGCGCAATTGCATAAAAATTCATGACTTGAGGCCGAACTATAAATACATCAGCGATTCGAACTTTTTCGCATGCACGACTTTTACACCCTGAGACCTATTCTCAAAAGTATAAGTTTCAGAACCAAAATATTTGGTGTGTGGATGCATTCTTACATGGTGGATCCGCATAAAAAAAATTGGCGCAATTGCATAAAAATTCATGACTTGAGGCCGAACTATAAATACATCAGCGATTCGAACTTTTTCGCATGCACGACTTTTACACCCTGAGACCTATTGTCAAAAGTATAAGTTTCAGAACCAAAATATTTGGTGTGTGGATGCATTCTTACATGGTGGATGAGCATAAAAAAAATTGGCGCAATTGCATAAAAATTCATGACTTGAGGTGGAACTATATAAATACATCAGCGATTCGATTTTTTTCGCATGCACGACTTTTACACCCTGAGACCTATTGTCAAAAGTATAAGTTTCAGAACCAAAATATTTGGTGTGTGGATGCAATCTTACATGGTGGATGAGCATAAAAAAAATTGGCGCAATTGCATAAAAATTCATGACTTGAGGCCGAACTATAAATACATCAGCGATTCGAACTTTTTCGCATGCACGACTTTTACACCCTGAGACCTATTGTCAAAAGTATAAGTTTCAGAACCAAAATATTTGGTGTGTGGATGCATTCTTACATGGTGGATCCGCATAAAAAAAATTGGCGCAATTGCATAAAAATTCATGACTTGAGGCCGAACTATAAATACATCAGCGATTCGCACTTTTTCGCATGCACGACTTTTACACCCTGAGACCTATTCTCAAAAGTATAAGTTTCAGAACCAAAATATTTGGTGTGTGGATGCATTCTTACATGGTGGATCCGCATAAAAAAAATTGGCGCAATTGCATAAAAATTCATGACTTGAGGCCGAACTATAAATACATCAGCGATTCGAACTTTTTCGCATGCACGACTTTTACACCCTGAGACCTATTCTCAAAAGTATAAGTTTCAGAACCAAAATATTTGGTGTGTGGATGCATTCTTACATGGTGGATCCGCATAAAATTTTTTGGCGCAATTGCATAAAAATTCATGACTTGAGGCCGAACTATAAATACATCAGCGATTCGAACTTTTTCACATGCACGACTTTTACACCCTGAGACCTATTCTCAAAAGTATAAGTTTCAGAACCAAAATATTTGGTGTGTGGATGCATTCTTACATGGTGGATGAGCATAAAAAAAATTGGCGCAATTGCATAAAAATTCATGACTTGAGGCCGAACTATAAATACATCAGCGATTCGCACTTTTTCACATGCACGACTTTTACACCCTGAGACCTATTCTCAAAAGTATAAGTTTCAGAACCAAAATATTTGGTGTGTGGATGCATTCTTACATGGTGGATGAGCATAAAAAAAATTGGCGCAATTGCATAAAAATTCATGACTTGAGGCCGAACTATAAATACATCAGCGATTCGAACTTTTTCGCATGCACGACTTTTACACCCTGAGACCTATTGTCAAAAGTATAAGTTTCAGAACCAAAATATTTGGTGTGTGGATGCATTCTTACATGGTGGATCCGCATAAAAAAATTTGGCGCAATTGCATAAAAATTCATGACTTGAGGCCGAACTATAAATACATCAGCGATTCGAACTTTTTCGCATGCACGACTTTTACACCCTGAGACCTATTCTCAAAAGTATAAGTTTCAGAACCAAAATATTTGGTGTGTGGATGCAATCTTACATGGTGGATGAGCATAAAAAAAATTGGCGCAATTGCATAAAAATTCATGACTTGAGGCCGAACTATAAATACATCAGCGATTCGAACTTTTTCGCATTCACGACTTTTACACCCTGAGACCTATTCTCAAAAGTATAAGTTTCAGAACCAAAATATTTGGTGTGTGGATGCATTCTTACATGGTGGATGAGCATAAAAAAAATTGGCGCAATTGCATAAAAATTCATGACTTGAGGCCGAACTATAAATACATCAGCGATTCGAACTTTTTCACATGCACGACTTTTACACCCTGAGACCTATTCTCAAAAGTATAAGTTTCAGAACCAAAATATTTGGTGTGTGGATGCATTCTTACATGGTGGATGAGCATAAAAACAATTGGCGCAATTGCATAAAAATTCATGACTTGAGGCCGAACTATAAATACATCAGCGATTCGAACTTTTTCGCATGCACGACTTTTACACCCTGAGACCTATTCTCAAAAGTATAAGTTTCAGAACCAAAATATTTGGTGTGTGGATGCATTCTTACATGGTGGATGAGCATAAAAAAATTTGGCGCAATTGCATAAAAATTCATGACTTGAGGCCGAACTATAAATACATCAGCGATTCGAACTTTTTCGCATGCACGACTTTTACACCCTGAGACCTATTCTCAAAAGTATAAGTTTCAGAACCAAAATATTTGGTGTGTGGATGCATTCTTACATGGTGGATGAGCATAAAAAAAATTGGCGCAATTGCATAAAAATTCATGACTTGAGGCCGAACTATAAATACATCAGCGATTCGAACTTTTTCGCATGCACGACTTTTACACCCTGAGACCTATTCTCAAAAGTATAAGTTTCAGAACCAAAATATTTGGTGTGTGGATGCATTCTTACATGGTGGATCCGCATAAAAAAAATTGGCGCAATTGCATAAAAATTCATGACTTGAGGTGGAACTATATAAATACATCAGCGATTCGATTTTTTTCGCATGCACGACTTTTACACCCTGAGACCTATTCTCAAAAGTATAAGTTTCAGAACCAAAATATTTGGTGTGTGGATGCATTCTTACATGGTGGATCCGCATAAAAAAAATTGGCGCAATTGCATAAAAATTCATGACTTGAGGCCGAACTATAAATACATCAGCGATTCGAACTTTTTCGCATGCACGACTTTTACACCCTGAGACCTATTGTCAAAAGTATAAGTTTCAGAACCAAAATATTTGGTGTGTGGATGCATTCTTACATGGTGGATCCGCATAAAAAAAATTGGCGCAATTGCATAAAAATTCATGACTTGAGGTGGAACTATATAAATACATCAGCGATTCGATTTTTTTCGCATGCACGACTTTTACACCCTGAGACCTATTGTCAAAAGTATAAGTTTCAGAACCAAAATATTTGGTGTGTGGATGCAATCTTACATGGTGGATGAGCATAAAAAAATTGGCGCAATTGCATAAAAATTCATGACTTGAGGCCGAACTATAAATACATCAGCGATTCGAACTTTTTCGCATGCACGACTTTTACACCCTGAGACCTATTCTCAAAAGTATAAGTTTCAGAACCAAAATATTTGGTGTGTGGATGCATTCTTACATGGTGGATGAGCATAAAAAAAATTGGCGCAATTGCATAAAAATTCATGACTTGAGGCCGAACTATAAATACATCAGCGATTCGAACTTTTTCGCATGCACGACTTTTACACCCTGAGACCTATTGTCAAAAGTATAAGTTTCAGAACCAAAATATTTGGTGTGTGGATGCATTCTTACATGGTGGATCCGCATAAAAAAAATTGGCGCAATTGCATAAAAATTCATGACTTGAGGCCGAACTATAAATACATCAGCGATTCGAACTTTTTCGCATGCACGACTTTTACACCCTGAGACCTATTCTCAAAAGTATAAGTTTCAGAACCAAAATATTTGGTGTGTGGATGCATTCTTACATGGTGGATCCGCATAAAAAAAATTGGCGCAATTGCATAAAAATTCATGACTTGAGGCCGAACTATAAATACATCAGCGATTCGAACTTTTTCGCATGCACGACTTTTACACCCTGAGACCTATTCTCAAAAGTATAAGTTTCAGAACCAAAATATTTGGTGTGTGGATGCATTCTTACATGGTGGATCCGCAAAAAATTTTTTGGCGCAATTGCATAAAAATTCATGACTTGAGGCCGAACTATAAATACATCAGCGATTCGAACTTTTTCACATGCACGACTTTTACACCCTGAGACCTATTCTCAAAAGTATAAGTTTCAGAACCAAAATATTTGGTGTGTGGATGCATTCTTACATGGTGGATGAGCATAAAAAAAATTGGCGCAATTGCATAAAAATTCATGACTTGAGGCCGAACTATAAATACATCAGCGATTCGAACTTTTTCACATGCACGACTTTTACACCCTGAGACCTATTCTCAAAAGTATAAGTTTCAGAACCAAAATATTTGGTGTGTGGATGCATTCTTACATGGTGGATGAGCATAAAAAAAATTGGCGCAATTGCATAAAAATTCATGACTTGAGGCCGAACTATAAATACATCAGCGATTCGAACTTTTTCGCATGCACGACTTTTACACCCTGAGACCTATTCTCAAAAGTATAAGTTTCAGAACCAAAATATTTGGTGTGTGGATGCATTCTTACATGGTGGATGAGCATAAAAAAAATTGGCGCAATTGCATAAAAATTCATGACTTGAGGCCGAACTATAAATACATCAGCGATTCGAACTTTTTCGCATGCACGACTTTTACACCCTGAGACCTATTGTCAAAAGTATAAGTTTCAGAACCAAAATATTTGGTGTGTGGATGCATTCTTACATGGTGGATCCGCATAAAAAAAATTGGCGCAATTGCATAAAAATTCATGACTTGAGGCCGAACTATAAATACATCAGCGATTCGAACTTTTTCGCATGCACGACTTTTACACCCTGAGACCTATTCTCAAAAGTATAAGTTTCAGAACCAAAATATTTGGTGTGTGGATGCATTCTTACATGGTGGATCCGCATAAAAAAAATTGGCGCAATTGCATAAAAATTCATGACTTGAGGCCGAACTATAAATACATCAGCGATTCGAACTTTTTCGCATGCACGACTTTTACACCCTGAGACCTATTCTCAAAAGTATAAGTTTCAGAACCAAAATATTTGGTGTGTGGATGCATTCTTACATGGTGGATCCGCAAAAAAAATTTTGGCGCAATTGCATAAAAATTCATGACTTGAGGCCGAACTATAAATACATCAGCGATTCGAACTTTTTCACATGCACGACTTTTACACCCTGAGACCTATTCTCAAAAGTATAAGTTTCAGAACCAAAATATTTTGTGTGGATGCATTCTTACATGGTGGATCCGCATAAAAAAAATTGGCGCAATTGCATAAAAATTCATGACTTGAGGCCGAACTATAAATACATCAGCGATTCGAACTTTTTCACATGCACGACTTTTACACCCTGAGACCTATTCTCAAAAGTATAAGTTTCAGAACCAAAATATTTGGTGTGTGGATGCATTCTTACATGGTGGATGAGCATAAAAAAAATTGGCGCAATTGCATAAAAATTCATGACTTGAGGCCGAACTATAAATACATCAGCGATTCGAACTTTTTCGCATGCACGACTTTTACACCCTGAGACCTATTCTCAAAAGTATAAGTTTCAGAACCAAAATATTTGGTGTGTGGATGCATTCTTACATGGTGGATCCGCATAAAAAAATTTGGCGCAATTGCATAAAAATTCATGACTTGAGGCCGAACTATAAATACATCAGCGATTCGAACTTTTTCGCATGCACGACTTTTACACCCTGAGACCTATTCTCAAAAGTATAAGTTTCAGAACCAAAATATTTGGTGTGTGGATGCATTCTTACATGGTGGATGAGCATAAAAACAATTGGCGCAATTGCATAAAAATTCATGACTTGAGGCCGAACTATAAATACATCAGCGATTCGAACTTTTTCGCATGCACGACTTTTACACCCTGAGACCTATTCTCAAAAGTATAAGTTTCAGAACCAAAATATTTGGTGTGTGGATGCATTCTTACATGGTGGATCCGCATAAAAAAAATTGGCGCAATTGCATAAAAATTCATGACTTGAGGCCGAACTATAAATACATCAGCGATTCGAACTTTTTCGCATGCACGACTTTTACACCCTGAGACCTATTCTCAAAAGTATAAGTTTCAGAACCAAAATATTTGGTGTGTGGATGCATTCTTACATGGTGGATGAGCATAAAAAAAATTGGCGCAATTGCATAAAAATTCATGACTTGAGGTGGAACTATATAAATACATCAGCGATTCGATTTTTTTCGCATGCACGACTTTTACACCCTGAGACCTATTGTCAAAAGTATAAGTTTCAGAACCAAAATATTTGGTGTGTGGATGCAATCTTACATGGTGGATGAGCATAAAAAAAATTGGCGCAATTGCATAAAAATTCATGACTTGAGGCCGAACTATAAATACATCAGCGATTCGAACTTTTTCGCATGCACGACTTTTACACCCTGAGACCTATTGTCAAAAGTATAAGTTTCAGAACCAAAATATTTGGTGTGTGGATGCATTCTTACATGGTGGATCCGCATAAAAAAAATTGGCGCAATTGCATAAAAATTCATGACTTGAGGCCGAACTATAAATACATCAGCGATTCGAACTTTTTCGCATGCACGACTTTTACACCCTGAGACCTATTCTCAAAAGTATAAGTTTCAGAACCAAAATATTTGGTGTGTGGATGCATTCTTACATGGTGGATGAGCATAAAAAAAATTGGCGCAATTGCATAAAAATTCATGACTTGAGGCCGAACTATAAATACATCAGCGATTCGAACTTTTTCGCATGCACGACTTTTACACCCTGAGACCTATTCTCAAAAGTATAAGTTTCAGAACCAAAATATTTGGTGTGTGGATGCATTCTTACATGGTGGATCCGCATAAATTTTTTTGGCGCAATTGCATAAAAATTCATGACTTGAGGCCGAACTATAAATACATCAGCGATTCGAACTTTTTCACATGCACGACTTTTACACCCTGAGACCTATTCTCAAAAGTATAAGTTTCAGAACGAAAATATTTGGTGTGTGGATGCATTCTTACATGGTGGATGAGCATAAAATTTTTTGGCGCAATTGCATAAAAATTCATGACTTGAGGCCGAACTATAAATACATCAGCGATTCGCACTTTTTCACATGCACGACTTTTACACCCTGAGACCTATTCTCAAAAGTATAAGTTTCAGAACCAAAATATTTGGTGTGTGGATGCATTCTTACATGGTGGATGAGCATAAAAAAAATTGGCGCAATTGCATAAAAATTCATGACTTGAGGTGGAACTATATAAATACATCAGCGATTCGATTTTTTTCGCATGCACGACTTTTACACCCTGAGACCTATTGTCAAAAGTATAAGTTTCAGAACCAAAATATTTGGTGTGTGGATGCATTCTTACATGGTGGATCCGCATAAAAAAATTTGGCGCAATTGCATAAAAATTCATGACTTGAGGCCGAACTATTAATACATCAACGATTCGAACTTTTTCGCATGCACGACTTTTACACCCTGAGACCTATTCTCAAAAGTATAAGTTTCAGAACCAAAATATTTGGTGTGTGGATGCATTCTTACATGGTGGATGAGCATAAAAAAAATTGGCGCAATTGCATAAAAATTCATGACTTGAGGCCGAACTATAAATACATCAGCGATTCGAACTTTTTCGCATGCACGACTTTTACACCCTGAGACCTATTCTCAAAAGTATAAGTTTCAGAACCAAAATATTTGGTGTGTGGATGCATTCTTACATGGTGGATCCGCATAAAAAAAATTGGCGCAATTGCATAAAAATTCATGACTTGAGGCCGAACTATAAATACATCAGCGATTCGAACTTTTTCGCATGCACGACTTTTACACCCTGAGACCTATTCTCAAAAGTATAAGTTTCAGAACCAAAATATTTGGTGTGTGGATGCATTCTTACATGGTGGATCCGCATAAAAAAAATTGGCGCAATTGCATAAAAATTCATGACTTGAGGCCGAACTATAAATACATCAGCGATTCGAACTTTTTCGCATGCACGACTTTTACACCCTGAGACCTATTCTCAAAAGTATAAGTTTCAGAACCAAAATATTTGGTGTGTGGATGCATTCTTACATGGTGGATGAGCATAAAAAAAATTGGCGCAATTGCATAAAAATTCATGACTTGAGGTGGAACTATATAAATACATCAGCGATTCGATTTTTTTCGCATGCACGACTTTTACACCCTGAGACCTATTGTCAAAAGTATAAGTTTCAGAACCAAAATATTTGGTGTGTGGATGCAATCTTACATGGTGGATGAGCATAGAAACAATTGGCGCAATTGCATAAAAATTCATGACTTGAGGCCGAACTATAAATACATCAGCGATTCGAACTTTTTCGCATGCACGACTTTTACACCCTGAGACCTATTCTCAAAAGTATGTTTCAGAACCAAAATATTTGGTGTGTGGATGCATTCTTACATGGTGGATGAGCATAAAAAAAATTGGCGCAATTGCATAAAAATTCATGACTTGAGGCCGAACTATAAATACATCAGCGATTCGAACTTTTTCGCATGCACGACTTTTACACCCTGAGACCTATTGTCAAAAGTATAAGTTTCAGAACGAAAATATTTGGTGTGTGGATGCATTCTTACATGGTAGATGAGCATAAAAAAAATTGGCGCAATTGCATAAAAATTCATGACTTGAGGCCGAACTATAAATACATCAGCGATTCGAACTTTTTCGCATGCACGACTTTTACACCCTGAGACCTATTGTCAAAAGTATAAGTTTCAGAACCAAAATATTTGGTGTGTGGATGCATTCTTACATGGTGGATCCGCATAAAAAAATTTGGCGCAATTGCATAAAAATTCATGACTTGAGGCCGAACTATAAATACATCAGCGATTCGAACTTTTTCGCATGCACGACTTTTACACCCTGAGACCTATTCTCAAAAGTATAAGTTTCAGAACCAAAATATTTGGTGTGTGGATGCATTCTTACATGGTGGATCCGCATAAAAAAAATTGGCGCAATTGCATAAAAATTCATGACTTGAGGCCGAACTATAAATACATCAGCGATTCGAACTTTTTCGCATGCACGACTTTTACACCCTGAGACCTATTCTCAAAAGTATAAGTTTCAGAACCAAAATATTTGGTGTGTGGATGCATTCTTACATGGTGGATCCGCATAAAAAAATTTGGCGCAATTGCATAAAAATTCATGACTTGAGGCCGAACTATAAATACATCAGCGATTCGAACTTTTTCGCATGCACGACTTTTACACCCTGAGACTTATTCTCAAAAGTATAAGTTTCAGAACCAAAATATTTGGTGTGTGGATGCATTCTTACATGGTGGATCCGCATAAAAAAAATTGGCGCAATTGCATAAAAATTCATGACTTGAGGCCGAACTATAAATACATCAACGATTCGAACTTTTTCGCATGCACGACTTTTACACCCTGAGACCTATTGTCAAAAGTATAAGTTTCAGAACCAAAATATTTGGTGTGTGGATGCATTCTTACATGGTGGATGAGCATAAAAAAAATTGGCGCAATTGCATAAAAATTCATGACTTGAGGCCGAACTATAAATACATCAGCGATTCGAACTTTTTCGCATGCACGACTTTTACACCCTGAGACCTATTCTCAAAAGTATAAGTTTCAGAACCAAAATATTTGGTGTGTGGATGCATTCTTACATGGTGGATCCGCATAAAAAAATTTGACGCAATTGCATAAAAATTCATGACTTGAGGCCGAACTATAAATACATCAGCGATTCGAACTTTTTCGCATGCACGACTTTTACACCCTGAGACCTATTCTGAAAAGTATAAGTTTCAGAACCAAAATATTTGGTGTGTGGATGCATTCTTACATGGTGGATCCGCATAAAAAAAATTGGCGCAATTGCATAAAAATTCATGACTTGAGGCCGAACTATAAATACATAAGCGATTCGAACTTTTTCGCATGCACGACTTTTACACCCTGAGACCTATTGTCAAAAGTATAAGTTTCAGAACCAAAATATTTGGTGTGTGGATGCATTCTTACATGGTGGATCCGCATAAAAAAAATTGGCGCAATTGCATAAAAATTCATGACTTGAGGTGGAACTATATAAATACATCAGCGATTCGATTCTTTTCGCATGCACGACTTTTACACCCTGAGACCTATTCTCAAAAGTATAAGTTTCAGAACCAAAATATTTGGTGTGTGGATGCATTCTTACATGGTGGATCCGCATAAAAAAAATTGGCGCAATTGCATAAAAATTCATGACTTGAGGCCGAACTATAAATACATCAGCGATTCGAACTTTTTCGCATGCACGACTTTTACACCCTGAGACCTATTCTCAAAAGTATAAGTTTCAGAACCAAAATATTTGGTGTGTGGATGCATTCTTACATGGTGGATGAGCATAAAAAAAATTGGCGCAATTGCATAAAAATTCATGACTTGAGGCCGAACTATAAATACATCAGCGATTCGAACTTTTTCGCATGCACGACTTTTACACCCTGAGACCTATTCTCAAAAGTATAAGTTTCAGAACCAAAATATTTGGTGTGTGGATGCATTCTTACATGGTGGATCCGCATAAAAAAAATTGGCGCAATTGCATAAAAATTCATGACTTGAGGCCGAACTATAAATACATCAGCGATTCGAACTTTTTCGCATGCACGACTTTTACACCCTGAGACCTATTCTCAAAAGTATAAGTTTCAGAACCAAAATATTTGGTGTGTGGATGCATTCTTACATGGTGGATCCGCATAAAAAAAATTGGCGCAATTGCATAAAAATTCATGACTTGAGGTGGAACTATATAAATACATCAGCGATTCGATTTTTTTCGCATGCACGACTTTTACACCCTGAGACCTATTGTCAAAAGTATAAGTTTCAGAACCAAAATATTTGGTGTGTGGATGCAATCTTACATGGTGGATGAGCATAGAAACAATTGGCGCAATTGCATAAAAATTCATGACTTGAGGCCGAACTATAAATACATCAGCGATTCGAACTTTTTCGCATGCACGACTTTTACACCCTGAGACCTATTCTCAAAAGTATAAGTTTCAGAACGAAAATATTTGGTGTGTGGATGCATTCTTACATGGTGGATCCGCATAAAAAAAATTGGCGCAATTGCATAAAAATTCATGACTTGAGGCCGAACTATAAATACATCAGCGATTCGAACTTTTTCGCATGCACGACTTTTACACCCTGAGACCTATTCTCAAAAGTATAAGTTTCAGAACCAAAATATTTGGTGTGTGGATGCATTCTTACATGGTGGATGAGCATAAAAAAAATTGGCGCAATTGCATAAAAATTCATGACTTGAGGCCGAACTATAAATACATCAGCGATTCGAACTTTTTCGCATGCACGACTTTTACACCCTGAGACCTTTTCTCAAAAGTATAAGTTTCAGAACCAAAATATTTGGTGTGTGGATGCATTCTTACATGGTGGATCCGCATAAAAAAATTTGACGCAATTGCATAAAAATTCATGACTTGAGGCCGAACTATAAATACATCAGCGATTCGAACTTTTTCGCATGCACGACTTTTACACCCTGAGACCTATTCTCAAAAGTATAAGTTTCAGAACCAAAATATTTGGTGTGTGGATGCATTCTTACATGGTGGATCCGCATAAAAAAAATTGGCGCAATTGCATAAAAATTCATGACTTGAGGCCGAACTATAAATACATAAGCGATTCGAACTTTTTCGCATGCACGACTTTTACACCCTGAGACCTATTGTCAAAAGTATAAGTTTCAGAACCAAAATATTTGGTGTGTGGATGCATTCTTACATGGTGGATCCGCATAAAAAAAATTGGCGCAATTGCATAAAAATTCATGACTTGAGGTGGAACTATATAAATACATCAGCGATTCGATTTTTTTCGCATGCACGACTTTTACACCCTGAGACCTATTGTCAAAAGTATAAGTTTCAGAACCAAAATATTTGGTGTGTGGATGCAATCTTACATGGTGGATGAGCATAAAAAAAATTGGCGCAATTGCATAAAAATTCATGACTTGAGGCCGAACTATAAATACATCAGCGATTCGAACTTTTTCACATGCACGACTTTTACACCCTGAGACCTATTGTCAAAAGTATAAGTTTCAGAACGAAAATATTTGGTGTGTGGATGCATTCTTACATGGTGGATGAGCATAAAAAAAATTGGCGCAATTGCATAAAAATTCATGACTTGAGGCCGAACTATAAATACATCAGCGATTCGAACTTTTTCGCATGCACGACTTTTACACCCTGAGACCTATTGTCAAAAGTATAAGTTTCAGAACGAAAATATTTGGTGTGTGGATGCATTCTTACATGGTGGATGAGCATAAAAAAAATTGGCGCAATTGCATAAAAATTCATGACTTGAGGCCGAACTATAAATACATCAGCGATTCGAACTTTTTCGCATGCACGACTTTTACACCCTGAGACCTATTCTCAAAAGTATAACTTTCAGAACCAAAATATTTGATGTGTGGATGCATTCTTACATGGTGGATGAGCATAAAAAAAATTGGCGCAATTGCATAAAAATTCATGACTTGAGGCCGAACTATAAATACATCAGCGATTCGAACTTTTTCGCATGCACGACTTTTACACCCTGAGACCTATTCTCAAAAGTATAAGTTTCAGAACCAAAATATTTGGTGTGTGGATGCATTCTTACATGGTGGATCCGCATAAAAAAATGTGGCGCAATTGCATAAAAATTCATGACTTGAGGCCGAACTATAAATACATCAGCGATTCGAACTTTTTCACATACACGACTTTTACACCCTGAGACCTATTCTCAAAAGTATAAGTTTCAGAACGAAAATATTTGGTGTGTGGATGCATTCTTACATGGTGGATCCGCATAAAAAAATTTGGCGCAATTGCATAAAAATTCATGACTTGAGGCCGAACTATAAATACATCAGCGATTCGAACTTTTTCGCATGCACGACTTTTACACCCTGAGACCTATTGTCAAAAGTATAAGTTTCAGAACCAAAATATTTGGTGTGTGGATGCATTCTTACATGGTGGATGAGCATAAAAAAAATTGGTGCAATTGCATAAAAATTCATGACTTGAGGTGGAACTATATAAATACATCAGCGATTCGATTTTTTTCGCATGCACGACTTTTACACCCTGAGACCTATTGTCAAAAGTATAAGTTTCAGAACCAAAATATTTAGTGTGTGGATGCATTCTTACATGGTGGATGAGCATAAAGAAAATTGGTGCAATTGCATAAAAATTCATGACTTGAGGCCGAACTATTAATACATCAACGATTCGAACTTTTTCGCATGCACGACTTTTACACCCTGAGACCTATTGTCAAAAGTATAAGTTTCAGAACCAAAATATTTGGTGTGTGGATGCATTCTTACATGGTGGATCCGCATAAAAAAAATTGGCGCAATTGCATAAAAATTCATGACTTGAGGTGGAACTATATAAATACATCAGCGATTCGATTTTTTTTCGCATGCACGACTTTTACACCCTGAGACCTATTGTCAAAAGTATAAGTTTCAGAACCAAAATATTTGGTGTGTGGATGCAATCTTACATGGTGGATGAGCATAAAAAAAATTGGCGCAATTGCATAAAAATTCATGACTTGAGGCCGAACTATAAATACATCAGCGATTCGAACTTTTTCACATGCACGACTTTTACACCCTGAGACCTATTGTCAAAAGTATAAGTTTCAGAACGAAAATATTTGGTGTGTGGATGCATTCTTACATGGTGGATGAGCATAAAAAAAATTGGCGCAATTGCATAAAAATTCATGACTTGAGGCCGAACTATAAATACATCAGCGATTCGAACTTTTTCGCATGCACGACTTTTACACCCTGAGACCTATTCTCAAAAGTATAAGTTTCAGAACGAAAATATTTGGTGTGTGGATGCATTCTTACATGGTGGATGAGCATAAAAAAAATTGGCGCAATTGCATAAAAATTCATGACTTGAGGCCGAACTATAAATACATCAGCGATTCGAACTTTTTCGCATGCACGACTTTTACACCCTGAGACCTATTCTCAAAAGTATAAGTTTCAGAACCAAAATATTTGGTGTGTGGATGCATTCTTACATGGTGGATGAGCATAAAAAAAATTGGCGCAATTGCATAAAAATTCATGACTTGAGGCCGAACTATAAATACATCAGCGATTCGAACTTTTTCGCATGCACGACTTTTACACCCTGAGACCTATTCTCAAAAGTATAAGTTTCAGAACCAAAATATTTGGTGTGTGGATGCATTCTTACATGGTGGATCCGCATAAAAAAATTTGGCGCAATTGCATAAAAATTCATGACTTGAGGCCGAACTATAAATACATCAGCGATTCGAACTTTTTCACATGCACGACTTTTACACCCTGAGACCTATTCTCAAAAGTATAAGTTTCAGAACGAAAATATTTGGTGTGTGGATGCATTCTTACATGGTGGATCCGCATAAAAAAAATTGGCGCAATTGCATAAAAATTCATGACTTGAGGCCGAACTATAAATACATCAGCGATTCGAACTTTTTCGCATGCACGACTTTTACACCCTGAGACCTATTGTCAAAAGTATAAGTTTCAGAACCAAAATATTTGGTGTGTGGATGCATTCTTACATGGTGGATGAGCATAAAAAAAATTGGTGCAATTGCATAAAAATTCATGACTTGAGGTGGAACTATATAAATACATCAGCGATTCGATTTTTTTCGCATGCACGACTTTTACACCCTGAGACCTATTCTCAAAAGTATAAGTTTCAGAACCAAAATATTTGGTGTGTGGATGCATTCTTACATGGTGGATCCGCATAAAAAAAATTGGCGCAATTGCATAAAAATTCATGACTTGAGGCCGAACTATAAATACATCAGCGATTCGAACTTTTTCGCATGCACGACTTTTACACCCTGAGACCTATTGTCAAAAGTATAAGTTTCAGAACGAAAATATTTGGTGTGTGGATGCATTCTTACATGGTGGATGAGCATAAAAAAAATTGGCGCAATTGCATAAAAATTCATGACTTGAGGCCGAACTATAAATACATCAGCGATTCGAACTTTTTCGCATGCACGACTTTTACACCCTGAGACCTATTCTCAAAAGTATAAGTTTCAGAACCAAAATATTTGGTGTGTGGATGCATTCTTACATGGTGGATGAGCATAAAAAAAATTGGCGCAATTGCATAAAAATTCATGACTTGAGGCCGAACTATAAATACATCAGCGATTCGAACTTTTTCGCATGCACGACTTTTACACCCTGAGACCTATTGTCAAAAGTATAAGTTTCAGAACGAAAATATTTGGTGTGTGGATGCATTCTTACATGGTGGATCCGCATAAAAAAAATTGGCGCAATTGCATAAAAATTCATGACTTGAGGCCGAACTATAAATACATCAGCGATTCGAACTTTTTCGCATGCACGACTTTTACACCCTGAGACCTATTCTCAAAAGTATAAGTTTCAGAACCAAAATATTTGGTGTGTGGATGCATTCTTACATGGTGGATGAGCATAAAAAAATTTGGCGCAATTGCATAAAAATTCATGACTTGAGGCCGAACTATAAATACATCAGCGATTCGAACTTTTTCACATGCACGACTTTTACACCCTGAGACCTATTCTCAAAAGTATAAGTTTCAGAACGAAAATATTTGGTGTGTGGATGCATTCTTACATGGTGGATCCGCATAAAAAAAATTGGCGCAATTGCATAAAAATTCATGACTTGAGGCCGAACTATAAATACATCAGCGATTCGAACTTTTTCGCATGCACGACTTTTACACCCTGAGACCTATTGTCAAAAGTATAAGTTTCAGAACCAAAATATTTGGTGTGTGGATGCATTCTTACATGGTGGATGAGTATAAAAAAAATTGGTGCAATTGCATAAAAATTCATGACTTGAGGTGGAACTATATAAATACATCAGCGATTCGATTTTTTTCGCATGCACGACTTTTACACCCTGAGACCTATTGTCAAAAGTATAAGTTTCAGAACCAAAATATTTGGTGTGTGGATGCATTCTTACATGGTGGATCCGCATAAAAAAATTTGGCGCAATTGCATAAAAATTCATGACTTGAGGCCGAACTATAAATACATCAGCGATTCGAACTTTTTCACATGCACGACTTTTACACCCTGAGACCTATTCTCAAAAGTATAAGTTTCAGAACCAAAATATTTGGTGTGTGGATGCATTCTTACATGGTGGATCCGCATAAAAAAAATTGGCGCAATTGCATAAAAATTCATGACTTGAGGCCGAACTATAAATACATCAGCGATTCGAACTTTTTCGCATGCACGACTTTTACACCCTGAGACCTATTGTCAAAAGTATAAGTTTCAGAACCAAAATATTTGGTGTGTGGATGCATTCTTACATGGTGGATGAGCATAAAAAAAATTGGCGCAATTGCATAAAAATTCATGACTTGAGGCCGAACTATAAATACATCAGCGATTCGAACTTTTTCGCATGCAGGACTTTTACACCCTGAGACCTATTCTCAAAAGTATAAGTTTCAGAACCAAAATATTTGGTGTGTGGATGCATTCTTACATGGTGGATCCGCATAAAAAAAATTGGCGCAATTGCATAAAAATTCATGACTTGAGGCCGAACTATAAATACATCAGCGATTCGAACTTTTTCGCATGCACGACTTTTACACCCTGAGACCTATTCTCAAAAGTATAAGTTTCAGAACCAAAATATTTGGTGTGTGGATGCATTCTTACATGGTGGATCCGCATAAAAAAAATTGGCGCAATTGCATAAAAATTCATGACTTGAGGCCGAACTATAAATACATCAGCGATTCGAACTTTTTCACATGCACGACTTTTACACCCTGAGACCTATTCTCAAAAGTATAAGTTTCAGAACGAAAATATTTGGTGTGTGCATGCATTCTTACATGGTGGATCCGCATAAAAAAAATTGGCGCAATTGCATAAAAATTCATGACTTGAGGCCGAACTATAAATACATCAGCGATTCGAACTTTTTCGCATGCACGACTTTTACACCCTGAGACCTATTGTCAAAAGTATAAGTTTCAGAACCAAAATATTTGGTGTGTGGATGCATTCTTACATGGTGGATGAGCATAAAAAAAATTGGTGCAATTGCATAAAAATTCATGACTTGAGGTGGAACTATATAAATACATCAGCGATTCGATTTTTTTCGCATGCACGACTTTTACACCCTGAGACCTATTCTCAAAAGTATAAGTTTCAGAACCAAAATATTTGGTGTGTGGATGCATTCTTACATGGTGGATGAGCATAAAAAAAATTGGCGCAATTGCATAAAAATTCATGACTTGAGGCCGAACTATAAATACATCAGCGATTCGAACTTTTTCGCATGCACGACTTTTACACCCTGAGACCTATTGTCAAAAGTATAAGTTTCAGAACCAACATATTTGGTGTGTGGATGCATTCTTACATGGTGGATCCGCATAAAAAAAATTGGCGCAATTGCATAAAAATTCATGACTTGAGGCCGAACTATAAATACATCAGCGATTCGAACTTTTTCGCATGCACGACTTTTACACCCTGAGACCTATTCTCAAAAGTATAAGTTTCAGAACCAAAATATTTGGTGTGTGGATGCATTCTTACATGGTGGATCCGCATAAAAAAATTTGGCGCAATTGCATAAAAATTCATGACTTGAGGCCGAACTATAAATACATCAGCGATTCGAACTTTTTCACATGCACGACTTTTACACCCTGAGACCTATTCTCAAAAGTATAAGTTTCAGAACCAAAATATTTGGTGTGTGGATGCATTCTTACATGGTGGATCTGCATAAAAAAAATTGGCGCAATTGCATAAAAATTCATGACTTGAGGTCGAACTATAAATACATCAGCGATTCGAACTTTTTCGCATGCACGACTTTTACACCCTGAGACCTATTGTCAAAAGTATAAGTTTCAGAACCAAAATATTTGGTGTGTGGATGCATTCTTACATGGTGGATGAGCATAGAAACAATTGGCGCAATTGCATAAAAATTCATGACTTGAGGTGGAACTATATAAATACATCAGCGATTCGATTTTTTTCGCATGCACGACTTTTACACCCTGAGACCTATTGTCAAAAGTATAAGTTTCAGAACCAAAATATTTAGTGTGTGGATGCATTCTTACATGGTGGATGAGCATAAAAAAAATTGGCGCAATTGCATAAAAATTCATGACTTGAGGCCGAACTATTATTACATCAACGATTCGAACTTTTTCGCATGCACGACTTTTACACCCTGAGACCTATTCTCAAAAGTATAAGTTTCAGAACGAAAATATTTGGTGTGTGGATGCATTCTTACATGGTGGATCCGCATAAAAAAAATTGGCGCAATTGCATAAAAATTCATGACTTGAGGCCGAACTATAAATACATCAGCGATTCGAACTTTTTCGCATGCACGACTTTTACACCCTGAGACCTATTCTCAAAAGTATAAGTTTCAGAACCAAAATATTTGGTGTGTGGATGCATTCTTACATGGTGGATGAGCATAAAAAAAATTGGCGCAATTGCATAAAAATTCATGACTTGAGGCCGAACTATAAATACATCAGCGATTCGAACTTTTTCGCATGCACGACTTTTACACCCTGAGACCTATTCTCAAAAGTATAAGTTTCAGAACCAAAATATTTGGTGTGTGGATGCATTCTTACATGGTGGATCCGCATAAAAAAAATTGGCGCAATTGCATAAAAATTCATGACTTGAGGCCGAACTATAAATACATCAGCGATTCGAACTTTTTCGCATGCACGACTTTTACACCCTGAGACCTATTGTCAAAAGTATAAGTTTCAGAACCAAAATATTTGGTGTGTGGATGCATTCTTACATGGTGGATCCGCATAAAAAAAATTGGCGCAATTGCATAAAAATTCATGACTTGAGGTGGAACTATATAAATACATCAGCGATTCGATTTTTTTCGCATGCACGACTTTTACACCCTGAGACCTATTGTCAAAAGTATAAGTTTCAGAACCAAAATATTTAGTGTGTGGATGCATTCTTACATGGTGGATCCGCATAAAAAAAATTGGCGCAATTGCATAAAAATTCATGACTTGAGGCCGAACTATTAATACATCAACGATTCGAACTTTTTCGCATACACGACTTTTACACCCTGAGACCTATTCTCAAAAGTATAAGTTTCAGAACGAAAATATTTGGTGTGTGGATGCATTCTTACATGGTGGATCCGCATAAAAAAAATTGGCGCAATTGCATAAAAATTCATGACTTGAGGCCGAACTATAAATACATAAGCGATTCGAACTTTTTCGCATGCACGACTTTTACACCCTGAGACCTATTGTCAAAAGTATAAGTTTCAGAACCAAAATATTTGGTGTGTGGATGCATTCTTACATGGTGGATGAGCATAAAAAAAATTGGCGCAATTGCATAAAAATTCATGACTTGAGGTGGAACTATATAAATACATCAGCGATTCGAACTTTTTCGCATGCACGACTTTTACACCCTGAGACCTATTCTCAAAAGTATAAGTTTCAGAACCAAAATATTTGGTGTGTGGATGCATTCTTACATGGTGGATCCGCATAAAAAAATTTGGCGCAATTGCATAAAAATTCATGACTTGAGGCCGAACTATAAATACATCAGCGATTCGAACTTTTTCGCATGCACGACTTTTACACCCTGAGACTTATTCTCAAAAGTATAAGTTTCAGAACCAAAATATTTGGTGTGTGGATGCATTCTTACATGGTGGATCCGCATAAAAAAAATTGGCGCAATTGCATAAAAATTCATGACTTGAGGCCGAACTATAAATACATCAACGATTCGAACTTTTTCGCATGCACGACTTTTACACCCTGAGACCTATTGTCAAAAGTATAAGTTTCAGAACCAAAATATTTGGTGTGTGGATGCATTCTTACATGGTGGATGAGCATAAAAAAAATTGGCGCAATTGCATAAAAATTCATGACTTGAGGCCGAACTATAAATACATCAGCGATTCGAACTTTTTCGCATGCACGACTTTTACACCCTGAGACCTATTCTCAAAAGTATAAGTTTCAGAACCAAAATATTTGGTGTGTGGATGCATTCTTACATGGTGGATCCGCATAAAAAAATTTGACGCAATTGCATAAAAATTCATGACTTGAGGCCGAACTATAAATACATCAGCGATTCGAACTTTTTCGCATGCACGACTTTTACACCCTGAGACCTATTCTGAAAAGTATAAGTTTCAGAACCAAAATATTTGGTGTGTGGATGCATTCTTACATGGTGGATCCGCATAAAAAAAATTGGCGCAATTGCATAAAAATTCATGACTTGAGGCCGAACTATAAATACATAAGCGATTCGAACTTTTTCGCATGCACGACTTTTACACCCTGAGACCTATTGTCAAAAGTATAAGTTTCAGAACCAAAATATTTGGTGTGTGGATGCATTCTTACATGGTGGATCCGCATAAAAAAAATTGGCGCAATTGCATAAAAATTCATGACTTGAGGTGGAACTATATAAATACATCAGCGATTCGATTCTTTTCGCATGCACGACTTTTACACCCTGAGACCTATTCTCAAAAGTATAAGTTTCAGAACCAAAATATTTGGTGTGTGGATGCATTCTTACATGGTGGATCCGCATAAAAAAAATTGGCGCAATTGCATAAAAATTCATGACTTGAGGCCGAACTATAAATACATCAGCGATTCGAACTTTTTCGCATGCACGACTTTTACACCCTGAGACCTATTCTCAAAAGTATAAGTTTCAGAACCAAAATATTTGGTGTGTGGATGCATTCTTACATGGTGGATGAGCATAAAAAAAATTGGCGCAATTGCATAAAAATTCATGACTTGAGGCCGAACTATAAATACATCAGCGATTCGAACTTTTTCGCATGCACGACTTTTACACCCTGAGACCTATTCTCAAAAGTATAAGTTTCAGAACCAAAATATTTGGTGTGTGGATGCATTCTTACATGGTGGATCCGCATAAAAAAAATTGGCGCAATTGCATAAAAATTCATGACTTGAGGCCGAACTATAAATACATCAGCGATTCGAACTTTTTCGCATGCACGACTTTTACACCCTGAGACCTATTGTCAAAAGTATAAGTTTCAGAACCAAAATATTTGGTGTGTGGATGCATTCTTACATGGTGGATCCGCATAAAAAAAATTGGCGCAATTGCATAAAAATTCATGACTTGAGGTGGAACTATATAAATACATCAGCGATTCGATTTTTTTCGCATGCACGACTTTTACACCCTGAGACCTATTGTCAAAAGTATAAGTTTCAGAACCAAAATATTTGGTGTGTGGATGCAATCTTACATGGTGGATGAGCATAAAAAAAATTGGCGCAATTGCATAAAAATTCATGACTTGAGGCCGAACTATAAATACATCAGCGATTCGAACTTTTTCGCATGCACGACTTTTACACCCTGAGACCTATTCTCAAAAGTATAAGTTTCAGAACCAAAATATTTGTTGTGTGGATGCATTCTTACATGGTGGATGAGCATAAAAAAAATTGGCGCAATTGCATAAAAATTCATGACTTGAGGCCGAACTATAAATACATCAGCGATTCGAACTTTTTCGCATGCACGACTTTTACACCCTGAGACCTATTCTCAAAAGTATAAGTTTCAGAACCAAAATATTTGGTGTGTGGATGCATTCTTACATGGTGGATCCGCATAAAAAAAATTGGCGCAATTGCATAAAAATTCATGACTTGAGGCCGAACTATAAATACATCAGCGATTCGAACTTTTTCGCATGCACGACTTTTACACCCTGAGACCTATTGTCAAAAGTATAAGTTTCAGAACCAAAATATTTGGTGTGTGGATGCATTCTTACATGGTGGATCCGCATAAAAAAATTTGGCGCAATTGCATAAAAATTCATGACTTGAGGTGGAACTATATAAATACATCAGCGATTCGATTTTTTTCGCATGCACGACTTTTACACCCTGAGACCTATTGTCAAAAGTATAAGTTTCAGAACAAAAATATTTGGTGTGTGGATGCAATCTTACATGGTGGATGAGCATAAAAAAAATTGGCGCAATTGCATAAAAATTCATGACTTGAGGCCGAACTATAAATACATCAGCGATTCGAACTTTTTCGCATGCACGACTTTTACACCCTGAGACCTATTCTCAAAAGTATAAGTTTCAGAACCAAAATATTTGGTGTGTGGATGCATTCTTACATGGTGGATGAGCATAAAAAAATTTGGCGCAATTGCATAAAAATTCATGACTTGAGGCCGAACTATAAATACATCAGCGATTCGAACTTTTTCGCATGCACGACTTTTACACCCTGAGACCTATTCTCAAAAGTATAAGTTTCAGAACCAAAATATTTGGTGTGTGGATGCATTCTTACATGGTGGATGAGCATAAAAAAAATTGGCGCAATTGCATAAAAATTCATGA
Source organism: Haliotis cracherodii (assembly GCF_022045235.1). Classification (NCBI taxonomy): domain Eukaryota; kingdom Metazoa; phylum Mollusca; class Gastropoda; order Lepetellida; family Haliotidae; genus Haliotis; species Haliotis cracherodii. The sequence continues at coordinate 42,773,178 of NW_027266341.1, forward strand.
CTTGAGGCCGAACTATAAATACATCAGCGATTCGAACTTTTTCGCATGCACGACTTTTACACCCTGAGACCTATTGTCAAAAGTATAAGTTTCAGAACCAAAATATTTGGTGTGTGGATGCATTCTTACATGGTGGATCCGCATAAAAAAAATTGGCGCAATTGCATAAAAATTCATGACTTGAGGTGGAACTATATAAATACATCAGCGATTCGATTTTTTTCGCATGCACGACTTTTACACCCTGAGACCTATTGTCAAAAGTATAAGTTTCAGAACAAAAATATTTGGTGTGTGGATGCAATCTTACATGGTGGATGAGCATAAAAAAAATTGGCGCAATTGCATAAAAATTCATGACTTGAGGCCGAACTATAAATACATCAGCGATTCGAACTTTTTCGCATGCACGACTTTTACACCCTGAGACCTATTCTCAAAAGTATAAGTTTCAGAACCAAAATATTTGGTGTGTGGATGCATTCTTACATGGTGGATGAGCATAAAAAAAATTGGCGCAATTGCATAAAAATTCATGACTTGAGGCCGAACTATAAATACATCAGCGATTCGAACTTTTTCGCATGCACGACTTTTACACCCTGAGACCTATTGTCAAAAGTATAAGTTTCAGAACCAAAATATTTGGTGTGTGGATGCATTCTTACATGGTGGATGAGCATAAAAAAAATTGGCGCAATTGCATAAAAATTCATGACTTGAGGCCGAACTATAAATACATCAGCGATTCGAACTTTTTCGCATGCACGACTTTTACACCCTGAGACCTATTGTCAAAAGTATAAGTTTCAGAACCAAAATATTTGGTGTGTGGATGCATTCTTACATGGTGGATCCGCATAAAAAAAATTGGCGCAATTGCATAAAAAATCATGACTTGAGGTGGAACTATATAAATACATCAGCGATTCGATTTTTTTCGCATGCACGACTTTTACACCCTGAGACCTATTGTCAAAAGTATAAGTTTCAGAACCAAAATATTTGGTGTGTGGATGCAATCTTACATGGTGGATGAGCATAAAAAAATTGGCGCAATTGCATAAAAATTCATGACTTGAGGCCGAACTATAAATACATCAGCGATTCGAACTTTTTCGCATGCACGACTTTTACACCCTGAGACCTATTCTCAAAAGTATAAGTTTCAGAACCAAAATATTTGGTGTGTGGATGCATTCTTACATGGTGGATGAGCATAAAAAAAATTGGCGCAATTGCATAAAAATTCATGACTTGAGGCCGAACTATAAATACATCAGCGATTCGAACTTTTTCGCATGCACGACTTTTACACCCTGAGACCTATTCTCAAAAGTATAAGTTTCAGAACCAAAATATTTGGTGTGTGGATGCATTCTTACATGGTGGATCCGCATAAAAAAAATTGGCGCAATTGCATAAAAATTCATGACTTGAGGCCGAACTATAAATACATCAGCGATTCGAACTTTTTCGCATGCACGACTTTTACACCCTGAGACCTATTCTCAAAAGTATAAGTTTCAGAACCAAAATATTTGGTGTGTGGATGCATTCTTACATGGTGGATCCGCATAAACAAAATTGGCGCAATTGCATAAAAATTCATGACTTGAGGCCGAACTATAAATACATCAGCGATTCGAACTTTTTCGCATGCACGACTTTTACACCCTGAGACCTATTGTCAAAAGTATAAGTTTCAGAACCAAAATATTTGGTGTGTGGATGCATTCTTACATGGTGGATCCGCATAAAAAAAATTGGCGCAATTGCATAAAAAATCATGACTTGAGGTGGAACTATATAAATACATCAGCGATTCGATTTTTTTCGCATGCACGACTTTTACACCCTGAGACCTATTGTCAAAAGTATAAGTTTCAGAACCAAAATATTTGGTGTGTGGATGCAATCTTACATGGTGGATGAGCATAAAAAAATTGGCGCAATTGCATAAAAATTCATGACTTGAGGCCGAACTATAAATACATCAGCGATTCGAACTTTTTCGCATGCACGACTTTTACACCCTGAGACCTATTCTCAAAAGTATAAGTTTCAGAACCAAAATATTTGGTGTGTGGATGCATTCTTACATGGTGGATGAGCATAAAAAAAATTGGCGCAATTGCATAAAAATTCATGACTTGAGGCCGAACTATAAATACATCAGCGATTCGAACTTTTTCGCATGCACGACTTTTACACCCTGAGACCTATTCTCAAAAGTATAAGTTTCAGAACCAAAATATTTGGTGTGTGGATGCATTCTTACATGGTGGATCCGCATAAAAAAAATTGGCGCAATTGCATAAAAATTCATGACTTGAGGCCGAACTATAAATACATCAGCGATTCGAACTTTTTCGCATGCACGACTTTTACACCCTGAGACCTATTGTCAAAAGTATAAGTTTCAGAACCAAAATATTTAGTGTGTGGATGCATTCTTACATGGTGGATGAGCATAAAAAAAATTGGCGCAATTGCATAAAAATTCATGACTTGAGGCCGAACTATAAATACATCAGCGATTCGAACTTTTTCGCATGCACGACTTTTACACCCTGAGACCTATTCTCAAAAGTATAAGTTTCAGAACCAAAATATTTGGTGTGTGGATGCATTCTTACATGGTGGATCCGCATAAAAAAAATTGGCGCAATTGCATAAAAATTCATGACTTGAGGCCGAACTATAAATACATCAGCGATTCGAACTTTTTCGCATGCACGACTTTTACACCCTGAGACCTATTGTCAAAAGTATAAGTTTCAGAACCAAAATATTTGGTGTGTGGATGCATTCTTACATGGTGGATCCGCATAAAAAAAATTGGCGCAATTGCATAAAAATTCATGACTTGAGGCCGAACTATAAATACATCAGCGATTCGAACTTTTTCGCATGCACGACTTTTACACCCTGAGACCTATTCTCAAAAGTATAAGTTTCAGAACCAAAATATTTGGTGTGTGGATGCATTCTTACATGGTGGATCCGCATAAAAAAAATTGGCGCAATTGCATAAAAATTCATGACTTGAGGCCGAACTATAAATACATCAGCGATTCGAACTTTTTCGCATGCACGACTTTTACACCCTGAGACCTATTGTCAAAAGTATAAGTTTCAGAACCAAAATATTTGGTGTGTGGATGCATTCTTACATGGTGGATCCGCATAAAGAAAATTGGCGCAATTGCATAAAAAATCATGACTTGAGGTGGAACTATATAAATACATCAGCGATTCGATTTTTTTCGCATGCACGACTTTTACACCCTGAGACCTATTGTCAAAAGTATAAGTTTCAGAACCAAAATATTTGGTGTGTGGATGCATTCTTACATGGTGGATGAGCATAAAAAAAATTGGCGCAATTGCATAAAAATTCATGACTTGAGGCCGAACTATAAATACATCAGCGATTCGAACTTTTTCGCATGCACGACTTTTACACCCTGAGACCTATTGTCAAAAGTATAAGTTTCAGAACCAAAATATTTGGTGTGTGGATGCATTCTTACATGGTGGATCCGCATAAAAAAAATTGGCGCAATTGCATAAAAAATCATGACTTGAGGTGGAACTATATAAATACATCAGCGATTCGATTTTTTTCGCATGCACGACTTTTACACCCTGAGACCTATTGTCAAAAGTATAAGTTTCAGAACCAAAATATTTGGTGTGTGGATGCAATCTTACATGGTGGATGAGCATAAAAAAATTGGCGCAATTGCATAAAAATTCATGACTTGAGGCCGAACTATAAATACATCAGCGATTCGAACTTTTTCGCATGCACGACTTTTACACCCTGAGACCTATTCTCAAAAGTATAAGTTTCAGAACCAAAATATTTGGTGTGTGGATGCATTCTTACATGGTGGATGAGCATAAAAAAAATTGGCGCAATTGCATAAAAATTCATGACTTGAGGCCGAACTATAAATACATCAGCGATTCGAACTTTTTCGCATGCACGACTTTTACACCCTGAGACCTATTGTCAAAAGTATAAGTTTCAGAACCAAAATATTTGGTGTGTGGATGCATTCTTACATGGTGGATCCGCATAAAAAAAATTGGCGCAATTGCATAAAAATTCATGACTTGAGGCCGAACTATAAATACATCAGCGATTCGAACTTTTTCGCATGCACGACTTTTACACCCTGAGACCTATTGTCAAAAGTATAAGTTTCAGAACCAAAATATTTAGTGTGTGGATGCATTCTTACATGGTGGATGAGCATAAAAAAAATTGGCGCAATTGCATAAAAATTCATGACTTGAGGCCGAACTATAAATACATCAGCGATTCGAACTTTTTCGCATGCACGACTTTTACACCCTGAGACCTATTCTCAAAAGTATAAGTTTCAGAACCAAAATATTTGGTGTGTGGATGCATTCTTACATGGTGGATCCGCATAAAAAAAATTGGCGCAATTGCTTAAAAATTCATGACTTGAGGCCGAACTATAAATACATCAGCGATTCGAACTTTTTCGCATGCACGACTTTTACACCCTGAGACCTATTCTCAAAAGTATAAGTTTCAGAACCAAAATATTTGGTGTGTGGATGCATTCTTACATGGTGGATCCGCATAAAAAAAATTGGCGCAATTGCATAAAAATTCATGACTTGAGGCCGAACTATAAATACATCAGCGATTCGAACTTTTTCGCATGCACGACTTTTACACCCTGAGACCTATTGTCAAAAGTATAAGTTTCAGAACCAAAATATTTGGTGTGTGGATGCATTCTTACATGGTGGATGAGCATAGAAACAATTGGCGCAATTGCATAAAAATTCATGACTTGAGGTGGAACTATATAAATACATCAGCGATTCGATTTTTTTCGCATGCACGACTTTTACACCCTGAGACCTATTGTCAAAAGTATAAGTTTCAGAACCAAAATATTTAGTGTGTGGATGCATTCTTACATGATGGATCCGCATAAAAAAAATTGGCGCAATTGCATAAAAATTCATGACTTGAGGCCGAACTATAAATACATCAGCGATTCGAACTTTTTCGCATGCACGACTTTTACACCCTGAGACCTATTGTCAAAAGTATAAGTTTCAGAACCAAAATATTTGGTGTGTGGATGCATTCTTACATGGTGGATGAGCATAAAAAAAATTGGCGCAATTGCATAAAAATTCATGACTTGAGGTGGAACTATATAAATACATCAGCGATTCGATTTTTTTCGCATGCACGACTTTTACACCCTGAGACCTATTGTCAAAAGTATAAGTTTCAGAACCAAAATATTTAGTGTGTGGATGCATTCTTACATGGTGGATCCGCATAAAAAAAATTGGCGCAATTGCATAAAAATTCATGACTTGAGGCCGAACTATTAATACATCAACGATTCGAACTTTTTCGCATACACGACTTTTACACCCTGAGACCTATTCTCAAAAGTATAAGTTTCAGAACGAAAATATTTGGTGTGTGGATGCATTCTTACATGGTGGATGAGCATAAAAAAAATTGGCGCAATTGCATAAAAATTCATGACTTGAGGCCGAACTATAAATACATCAGCGATTCGAACTTTTTCGCATGCACGACTTTTACACCCTGAGACCTATTCTCAAAAGTATAAGTTTCAGAACCAAAATATTTGGTGTGTGGATGCATTCTTACATGGTGGATGAGCATAAAAAAAATTGGCGCAATTGCATAAAAATTCATGACTTGAGGCCGAACTATAAATACATCAGCGATTCGAACTTTTTCGCATGCACGACTTTTACACCCTGAGACCTATTCTCAAAAGTATAAGTTTCAGAACCAAAATATTTGGTGTGTGGATGCATTCTTACATGGTGGATCCGCATAAAAAAAATTGGCGCAATTGCATAAAAATTCATGACTTGAGGCCGAACTATAAATACATCAGCGATTCGAACTTTTTCGCATGCACGACTTTTACACCCTGAGACCTATTGTCAAAAGTATAAGTTTCAGAACCAAAATATTTGGTGTGTGGATGCATTCTTACATGGTGGATCCGCATAAAAAAAATTGGCGCAATTGCATAAAAATTCATGACTTGAGGTGGAACTATATAAATACATCAGCGATTCGATTTTTTTCGCATGCACGACTTTTACACCCTGAGACCTATTGTCAAAAGTATAAGTTTCAGAACAAAAATATTTGGTGTGTGGATGCAATCTTACATGGTGGATGAGCATAAAAAAAATTGGCGCAATTGCATAAAAATTCATGACTTGAGGCCGAACTATAAATACATCAGCGATTCGAACTTTTTCGCATGCACGACTTTTACACCCTGAGACCTATTCTCAAAAGTATAAGTTTCAGAACCAAAATATTTGGTGTGTGGATGCATTCTTACATGGTGGATGAGCATAAAAAAAATTGGCGCAATTGCATAAAAATTCATGACTTGAGGCCGAACTATAAATACATCAGCGATTCGAACTTTTTCGCATGCACGACTTTTACACCCTGAGACCTATTGTCAAAAGTATAAGTTTCAGAACCAAAATATTTGGTGTGTGGATGCATTCTTACATGGTGGATGAGCATAAAAAAAATTGGCGCAATTGCATAAAAATTCATGACTTGAGGCCGAACTATAAATACATCAGCGATTCGAACTTTTTCGCATGCACGACTTTTACACCCTGAGACCTATTGTCAAAAGTATAAGTTTCAGAACCAAAATATTTGGTGTGTGGATGCATTCTTACATGGTGGATCCGCATAAAAAAAATTGGCGCAATTGCATAAAAAATCATGACTTGAGGTGGAACTATATAAATACATCAGCGATTCGATTTTTTTCGCATGCACGACTTTTACACCCTGAGACCTATTGTCAAAAGTATAAGTTTCAGAACCAAAATATTTGGTGTGTGGATGCATTCTTACATGGTCGGACCCTGGCATAAAAAAATTTGGCGCAATTGCCATTAAAAAATTCATGACTTGAGGCCGAACTATAAATACATCAGCGATTCGAACCTTTTTCAGCACTGCACGACTTTTACACCATGAGAGCTATTCTCAAAAGTATAAGTCTCAGAACCAAAATATTTGGTGTGTGGATGCATTCTTACATGGTCGGAAGCCCGCATAAAAAAAATTGGCGCAATTGCCATCAAAATTCATGACTTGAGGCCGAACTATAAATACATCAGCGAATTCGAACCTTTTTCGACATGCATGACTTTTACGCCATGAGACTATTCTCAAAAGTATTAAGTCTCAGAACCAAAATATTTGGTGTGTGGATGCATTCTTACATGGTCGGATCCCGCATAAAAAAATTGGCGCAATTCGCCATCAAAAATCATGACTTGAGGCCGAACTATAAATACATCAGCGATTCGACCTTTTTCGACATGCACGACTTTTACGCCATGAGAATTATTCTCAAAAGTATAAGTTCTCAGAACCAAAATATTTGGTGTGTGGATGCATTCTTACATGGTCGGATGCCCGCATGAAAAAAATTGGCGCAATTGCATCAAAAATCATGACTTGAGGCCGAACTATAAATACATCAGCAATTCGACCTTTTTCAGCATGCATGACTTTTACGCCATGAGATTTATTCTCAAAAGTATAAGTCTCAGAACAAAATATTTGGTGTGTGGATGCATTCTTACATGGTCGGATCCCGCATGAAAAAAAGTGGCGCAATTCGCATCAAAAATCATGACTTGAGGCCGAACTATAAATACATCAGCGAATTCGACCTTTTTCACATGCA